>NC_083112.1:2233750-2975000 GCF_949774975.1 Lagenorhynchus albirostris | reverse complement strand
AGTGAGGGGCTGGCGACAGCCGAGGAAAAGCCCTCTGGGCAGAGGCCGGAGGCAGGGGTCTGCCTTGCGGTGCAGGAGCAGCAGGAGGCCGGCGGGGGTGGGGGGGCAGGGAAGCCCTGCGAGTCCCCGTGCTATGGACTGTGTACCAGGGGTCAAAAATGGTTGTTCTAGTGTTTCTTTATGACATATTTTCTTTGCCAAGGTTAGAGTTAATTCTGCCTTAGTTACGTTTTAAATTGTTGCTTTCATTTCTGGGATCCACCCTAAGCTTCTTGCTTAGATTTAGAAAGAACTCTAGTCTCACCTTTAGTTCCCTAATCTTACCTGCAGTATGTTTTATGGATTAATCCACGGGTTACATTTTGGGGAAAATTTCAGCGTGGCTAATTTAATCTATCTATTTTGACTTCCCATTAGTTTACATTTTAGAATGACATTTGTTTAGCTTTTCCCCAAATTCTGCAATTATGCTTTATTTATACCTCTCAACTCACTGATTGCAGGGAAGTCAAAATAAAAAGGCACGTATTTCCTGCCAAGTCATGAATTTTTAGGCTTTTTATAAACCTTTATCTGGCATCATAACAGGTATACATTTTGTAAGTTGGCTAAATTATTGATTAAAATTGTGAAATAGTCAACAACTTTCATAACAGTTTTTCCTTTGCAGGAATTAATGCCTTGGGATCCCCCCTACTACAGTGGTGTGATTCGTGCAGAGAGGTACGTTTTTTGAGAAATACTCGTACGTGAGAAGGAAGAAAGAAATATGTATTGAGCGTTTTGCCTGCTAACTGGGCAACTGTCCCTTCACTTGGTGCCCACGTTACAAACCTGCGTCCCCTCAAGCTCAGGCCCTGTGCCGGAGTGGCCAGCATCCGTCCTCAGGTCACTTATCTGGGTTGGGAAGCCCCTCCCCCAGGCCTGTAGTGGTCCTTCCCCCATAGCCCGTCCTCTGTGGCTTCTGTCATTCCTTTTTGCACCTTGTGAGTATCTCCCACATGGCTGGAATCCAGCCCCTCCGCCTCTTCCTGTGGGTGCTGTCCAGGCCTCTAGACCCTGAGCTGGAGGGGCTGGGACTTGGCTAGAACCCTCGTCGTGTCCCGTTTCGGGCCCAGGGTGGGTGCTCGGCACATACTTGTTGAACCAGCAGAGGAATACGGTAGTACTTGGCGTGGCCCAGTGTGGTTTTCTTATGCTTTCTCATTTTTATTGGAACACGTCAGCATGTTATTGGCACATCTGGGAGGATAGAAATGAAATGAGGATTTGGGAAACTTACGTTGATAGAGGGACTCCTCTGGCTTCCGTATTCCTCTGTGTCTATTAAACTGTGGCAAACTAGGAGCTATGCTTTTTTCCCTAAATATACCCTATTTCTGTCATTTTTATGTTTGCTTGTAAACCCACAAAATATGGAGGCCTGTTTGGAGTGAACACAAAAATGTTTATGTCCCAAGCAACTTTACATCTGCAAGAGGAATATAGTTTTTAACAATCTCAGAATCTTAGCCTTTAACAAATCCTTAATATTTTTCTCTTATGGTTCATTTTTTAGATATGCAGTTAAGATTGACTTAGGTCCTGGAAGAGAATAAAAGTTTTGAGCCGCTTTCTTTACTAAATCGTGCTGGCATATATCATGATAATGTACTTACTCAGTTGGTATTAAACTTCAAAGTCTTTTGGTTACCATGCGTTATATTCAAGCACCAAGCAAAGGGTGGTAAGCACCTCACTAAAATTAGACGCCGCTTCTTCTAATGGTTTCTTTTGGCATTTGTCATAGAAGCAGAAACCCGTAGCTTTTCCTGTTCTTTCTGCCCCAGCAGCAGGAGGTGGCCTGAGATCGGTCAGTGTGTCCCAGAGCTGACCCACTGAGTTCCCATCTTTTCCCCTCTGTGGCCTCTCCTTACGTATCTGTTCCCCAAACCAGTGTTACTTACAGAGCATAGGCGTCTCCTAACCTGTAGGTAATAATGCTTTGTCAGCTGGTGTTTCTTATACGTGTGTCCCAGGTTCAGCGTCAGTCACCTTCTCTATGAAAGCACGTAAACTGTAGTTCAGAATCTATAGTAATTTGATCCTGATGAACAGTGAGTGCTTAGAATATATTATAGCTTAACATAAGATACGCTAGCGATAAGACATTACTTCACGATTGTGTTTTATGGCTGCAAGATTTCAAATCCTGTTCTTACAGTTGTATTAAAAAATAGCATTTCTCTCTTAAAATCCTTTCAAATGCATAGCATACAGGAATGTTAAATTTTTTATTAATATGTTCCATATTTATGTAAAGTTTTTCGTTGTATTTTTGACATTGGAAAGTAATGTAAATTAGATGTCCTTGTTTCTTTCTGATTTTTGCCACTGTGATTTTTATGTGGTGTTCCTCTGCATCATGTCCCCCACCCCTTATTATTACTATTATTATATTTTGCGGTACGCGGGCCTCCCACTATCGCGGCCTCCCCTGTTGCGGAGCACAGGCTCCGGATGCGCAGCCTCAGCGGCCATGGCTCATGGGCCCAGCTGCTCCGCAGCATGTGGGATCTTCCCGGACCAGGGCACGAACCCGCGTCCCCTGCATCGGCAGGCGGACTCTCAATCACTGCGCCACCAGGGAAGCCCTATTATTATTATTTTTGACCGTGCTGCGTGGCATGCAGGATCTTAGTTCTCCGACCAGGGATCAAACCCACGTCCCCTTCGGTGGAAGCTCCGAGTCCTAACCACTGGACCACCAGGGAAGTCCCTCCCATCCCTTATTTTTTAATACCTTAGCCTTAAATTTAAAAGCGATATTTTTGTCATTTCACTGTGCTCTGTAAGTATAGCATACCCAAGTGGTGGTTCTGTGGAAATTACATGTGGATATTTGAATACTTGGAAAGATAGAATCAATTATGAAGTATACGTATGCATTAATCAGGGTGTGCGATCCCTGAGAAGTTTGACAGTGATCTTAAACAGAAGCTATTGAATAAAGGGGAGTGAGTCCTCCATTTATACCAAAAATGCACCACTGGAAAGTCTTTAGGTTGCTGCCTGACTCCGGACTCGGTACTTAGAGATCCCGGAGCCCCCAGAGGTTGGGAATTCTGACTCCTCTGCACCCACCACAGAGATGGGGTCTTCTTGTCCAGATGGGAGGATCGGGGACAGCGTGGCCCTGTGGCCAGGAGCTCCCGAGGGCTGAGGCCCCAGGCAGGCCTGGCTCCCCTGTGACACGTGCTACACACAGTCTGGGAAAGTGACTTATCCTCAGCCAGCTTGTAGTTTTAGTACTACAAGTGGAATTGGCCATCTGTAAACCTTCTTCTAGAGAGTGGTCCCCTCTAAGAGATGCTTTGTAATTGTCCTCTCAAATCTTTTGAAGGAGGTTCAGTTCTGCCTTAAAGCTTCTCTGAGAAAACACTCATCTGAAATGTAATGACTATATTAAATGAGTAACAGAATACTCATCAGAGAGCTTTTGGTGAGAGAGACAGCACTGGACAGGGGTCCACCTTGCCTGTGCATCCTGGTGGCCGTGTCCAGGGCAGGGGAGCCTGCCTGTGGCCGGCAGGACAGCACACAGGGGTCCCTTCCGTCTTCAAGGTCACAGGCCCACTACCGCCTTTAAAATGAAGCTGGAGCGTCACCCAAGGCCCGCGTGGCTCTAACGAAAGATACACACATGCCCTCTGGTTCTCCCTCACCACCCTCGTCCTCCTCAGGTTACCTCGGCCACACTGAACCCTGTCCCCTGCCTGGTCCCTTTCTGTGTCAGAGACTGCGGCTTCCTGCCCTGCCCTACATGTGACATTGTGCCTGGAGTCCCCGAAGCCCCCGGCCTGTGCTTATAGCCCAAGTGCCGCACGGCCGGGCGCTCACAGTGTCCTCTGGACCGCACTGTCAGCCACGCCCAGAAGCGCAGAACAACATTTGTCCTGTCTCCTCTGTTTGAAGTGCAGTGGGGAACACGCTCTGGGCCCAGGAAACGTGCTGGCTGACAGCCGTTGTTGGAGCCTGTGTCTACACCAGTGGCTGGAGATCCGTAGTAAAAGCAACCCAGTGATCACTGTTTTGGTGAACATATTTTTGTGGATGGCATTTTTCACCTGTCAGGTCTGTTGAAGGCAGCATGACCTCTGGAGGTCTTCATGATGCTCCTTTGTTGAGAGGTTTCCCCAGGCTGGCTGGTTCTTAGAGTAGAAATCACCACTCTTCCGGGAACACAATGTAACCCACCTGACAGCCACAGGGGACTTCAGTTCACTTATTTGGCTGTTAACTCAGTAAAAGAACCAGGAAAAGGGATGCAGAAATGATTTAGGTGGGATTGTAAGAATTGGGGGTTTTAAAACCTCTATTTTGAGTAGCTTAAAAGGCAGAGGATGGAGTTTTGGGTTGCAGTGTCAGTCATCTTGATTGACTAGAGTAGACTGAGAGGCGCAGGTAGTGGAGGAGAAAAGAAAGGGAAAATGTAATAGTTTGGGTTTGGGGTTAGAAGGGTAGGACAAAGTGAAGATTTCTAAATCCTCGTTAAATGCCTCTACTTGCAAGTAAAGCCTAAAATGTGTGGTTTGACGTGAAATGAAAAGCAGAAGGGGCTTTCCTTGACTTGAGCTTTTTTTCAAGTTACCCAGGGACTTTTTTTGGCCGACATGTTAAACACTTAAGATTTATTTCACATTTCTTAATGTTCGCATAAGAGAAGAAAGAACCTGTTAGAAAGATAGGAAATTGTGTTTTCAAACTGTGAGAGGTGAGTCCTGGGAAACAGTGGCAGAAGCAGCTAATGGGGAATCTTCAAGAGCAAAAATACCTTAATTTTTTTTCTTTTTCAAGTTTTAAATTCTTCATGGAAGAGTGAAAGTAATTCTTTACGAAAAGTGTATGTGCAATGATTTTATTTAAAATTTTTATTTTTGAAGAGTTAATACATTCACGTGGTTGGGACAAAACTGAAAACAACATGAAGCGTCCATTGAGGTATTTGGAATGCTGCGCACAGCCTCCTCCCACCCCTGCCCTCAGGAACAGTCATTCTTACAGTGTTCACTGCATCCTTCCAGCGTTTGATTTTTGTCTTTAATGCTCGAGGACTTTATTTTCTGCCAAGGATGAGTTTCAGTGAATCGCATTTCACTTATTTTGGTGCTGTTTTATAGAATGATGTCATTGGGATGTGGGAATCAGTAGAGTTTATTCCTTGCCAAGGTATATTCTGAAATGTCGGGAGCGTTCACATAATGATATAGAAATGTTTTGTGTTTTAAACTGTTCATGAAACATTGGACTTCCATAGAAGGATGGTGTGGTGTTTCAAGATAATACAACTGCTTGATACGTGAAATTGTGCAGTTTATTTGTTAGTATATGTATACTGAGCTCGTTGCTTTCAATTTTTAAGGAAACCTTTATAATGAAAACTTCCAAAATAAACAGAAATAGGGAGAATAATGTAAGTAACCCCCATATACTCATCTCCCAGATGAAGTAATTATCAGGGTTTTGCCATGTGAGCTTCACTGGTCTCTTATTTCTCCCTTCCTTCTTGTTACTAAAGTATTTTAAGCTGAATCCTAGCCCTTGTGTCATGTCACTCTTGTGTATTCTTTCCGTCTCTCAGTACGTGGCTGTTTTCTTATATGACTCCAGAACCACCAGAACCCAGTAAAGTTTGTAGCAGTTCATGGGCGTCATCTCGTACCCCGACTACACCCCTGTTTCCTTGATGCTCTCCAGTCTTTCTTCCCAGTTGGCTTGCTGGGCTTTCTGTCTCAGTCTCTTGCTCCAGAGCTGGTCCCCACACGTCATGCCCCAGCCGACCTTGTTCACATTGCCACTCGCTAAAGAGACCAGGTCGTTGGTCCTACAGGATTTCCAAGCTCCTGGGCTGATCTGGTTGCCTTCGCGTGGGGTCATTTCCCTGGTTCCTGTCTTCCTGTAACATGGATCTCGTGCCCCTCCCCCGCAATCGTGTTGGTTATGCTCTCTGTGTTTCACGTGTGGCTGTTAGATTTTACGTATTGATGGAGCTGAAGAAGCTGAGTGAGAGGCTGTCATAGTAGAGGTCTCGCTGCTCTCCTGGGATTTGGCTCCAGCCTCTATGATGGGGTCCTGTCACCTGGTGCCATGTCAGCGTGACTGTGGTCATCCTTTCCCCTAAGGTTCCCTTTCCTACCTCTCTAGGGTGAGGATGAGATTGTACTGTGATCTGTGTTAAGAGCAGTTTCCAGGACTTCCCTGGTGGCGCGGTGGTTAAGAATCCGCCTGCCAATGCAGGGGACACGGGTTCGAGCCCTGGTCCGGGAAGATCCCGCATGCCGTGGAGCATCTAAGCCCGTGCGCCACAACTACTGAACCTGTGCTCTAGAGCCCGCAAGCCACAACTACTGAGCCCGCGTGCCACAACTATGCGCGCCTAGAGCCTGTGCTCCACAACAAGAGAGGCCACCGCTTCTGAGTAGCCCTCGCTCTCTGCAACTAGAGAAAGCCCGTGCGCAGCAACGAAGACTCAACACAGCCAAAAATAAGTAAAATAAATAAATTTGGAAAAAAAAGAGAAAAGTTTCCAGTGAACCGTGTATCTGATCTCCACCATTAAGGAAAAGAGCCCCCTCCTTACCAGGCAATTTGGCTGGAGCTGTTTCCTTGCCTCTAGAGTCAGAAGTCAAGATAGGACCAAACGGACGATGGCCAGTTCTTTATGAAACAGAGACGAAAAAGGTATTTTCAGTGTGTGGTTACCTGAAAGGGAAACAGGTTCCTATTACCTTTCGGTTCTTTAATTGCTGCCTTACCTTATTTAGCTGGGGAGAACAGTCGTTCTGCCGGTGGCTTCAAGATTACAAGTTTCACGGTGTCACCCAGCTGTCACACTGTGATCCTGCCGAAAACATCACTCCTGATGCCGGAAACATTCTGTGTGTTCACTTTCCTTCGGTGAGGTTGAAAATAGCTCTGCCGGTGCCGTCACACATGTATGTCTGCGCCTCCTAAGTGTCTGTTATCTGTCGTGTTTGTCCTGCAGGGACCCTCTGTAAGCGCTTGTCTGCTGTACAGATTCCCACACCTGCCTTAACTTACTGAATAGAATAGGGTGGGACTGAAGCCTGTGGTACCCGCAGTTTCAACCTGGATTCACTGACGGTACTGAACTGTGTTTTGTATTTTCACTACGTTCAGCGCCAAGGTTTTTGGAAGTAAAGTCCAAGTTCTTTCTTTACCTTCATCCCAGGTGCATCAGAAGTTGACATATAAGTCTGACTCATAGAGTGTGCTTCAGAGAGACACTGATACATTGATTTTCTAATTTAATTTTATTGAAAAAAATTTTTTTAATTAATTAATTTATTTTTGGCTGTGTTGGGTCTTCGTTTCTGTGCGAGGGCTTTCTCTAGTTGTGGCAAGCGGGGTCCACTCTTCATCGCGGTGCGCGGGCCTCTCACTGTCGCGGCCTCTCGTTGTGGAGCACAGGTTCCAGACGCACAGGCTCAGTAGTTGTGGCTCACGGGCCTAGTTGCTCCGCAGCATGTGGGATCTTCCCAGACCAGGGCTTGAACCCGTGTCCCCTGCATTAGCAGGCAGATTCTCAACCACTGCGCCACCAGGGAAGCCCCCATTGATTTTTTTAAAAAACTTAAATCACAACAAATGAATTCTTCAGTGGAAAGTCTCTTACTGACTAGTATTTCTGTACTTATTTTAATGACAGTGTTCCTGATGAGGATTTTGAGATATTGCTAAATTCTATTGTTTTTAATAAGAAAGACCTAATTTATACCATTTACCATGTTGATTAGAATATGTTCTCTGAAAACTGAAAATTTGTAGACCCACACGTAGCATATTTTTAACCAGAAAAAAGAGCAGAGAATCTACTGAGCTTCGCTCACCAGCCGTGGTGGAGGAACAGTAAGCTTCTTCCAGTTTCTCCTGAGGATTCTAGAGATCTCTTATTTCTGCGTTCAAGTCAGGGGCACACCTTTACAACGCATAGCAGTAAACTTCTTGCAGAACTAGGAAAGAGTTTGGGTGATGAAACCAAATCCTCCGAGTACACTTAAGTTTTACTGTGTTTAGGTTGGGCTGTGGCTCTGACGTGCTGTGAGGTTTTGTGTGTCACCTGCTGTGCTTTTCTCTTGTTTGGGGGGGGTCTCTAGATGACGGAGGACATTTTTTTCGCAGTGGTTTCTCTTCTCACGGGGATCATGCTGTGAGCAGGTGGCATGGCAAGGGCGGGGGGAGCGGCATGGTGGCCCCGGGGGCACGGCGGGGAGGGGGTGCTGCCTCCTGAGCCCGGCGTCCCGGAGGGCCTCAGTGACCTGTGACGCTGAACGTCCTGTGGGTTGCGGATGTAAGCTGAGTGCACAAAGGCAGTCAGGGCGCCTCGGCAGGGGTGTAGCTGCTGGAAATACCTTGGAGCTTCCTGAATCCCTCACAGCCTCTCTGGGCCTCTCCCTTCCGGCTGCTCTTCAGGAGGGAATAGCCTCCTGTTTGGGAGGGTCATGGAGAGCCTGGTGGGGCACCGGCCTGGGGGGTCTCTTCCTTGTGGTGTGAGGCCTCTGAGTGAGGCGGGTGGTCTTTGTGGTTGAGCCTGTGGTGCTCTGTGCAGCCGCTCCCTCCCCTGGTTCTCCTTCCCCCATGCCCTTCCCTCCCTCCCTCCCATGCGCCCCGCTTCTCCCTGACCCTCCCCCCGTGCTTCTCCCTGACCCTCCTCCCCCGTGCTACTTCCTGACCTCATGCCCTCCCCCACCAACAGAACTGACACAGCCTCGTCTTCATCCCCTCTGCACTGACGTCCCTTGTCACTTATATGAGGTGCTCTTCGTGGTTTGGGGCCTTACTCTTTCCACACTGAGTGTCATCAGGCACATAGTAGGTGATTAATTCACAGCATGAAGTCAGGCTTCCTGCCAGAGTGTCGCTGTGACGGACGGAGTGCCTGCTCTTCTCGAGTGCCTGGCACAGCGCCAGCTTCTTTGCGTGCATTTGTCTGGTCATCAGCGGAGCCTGGGACATCCTGGATTGGGTTGGCCAAAATGTTCTTGTGGGTTTTTCCGTAACATCTTATGGAAAAACCTGAACGAACTTTTTGGCAAACCCAATAGTTCATTTTCCTGGTGAGGAAGTTGAGGCCCCCAAAAACCAGAAGAAAAAAAACTTGCTGTCAAAGCACAGAAAGAGACAGAGCCAAGTTTTAACTTCCAGCCCAGGGCTTTTTCTCCGAGACCGCCTTGGGCTGTCACCAGCCTCTCCCGGTCTCAGTTTCCTCCAGCAAAACTGAGTAATAATTCTAGCCTCACCTGTCTCCCAGGATTATGTAAGGAACATGGGAGGCTTCTGATGTGAAAGTGCTTGGCAAATTGTGAAGCACTGTGCAAGTCTAAGATAATGTTATCTCACACCGTTAGAGGTGTTGCTTCAGCAGTTATTCTAACTTTATTATGTATCATCTCTTCCTTTTGATTAACTTCTTCCCTTTGCCTGCAGAGGTGCTGAGATATTCCTTGTCATGAAACAGACAGTCGCCCCTCCCATGACCCTTGCAGAGATTGAAGTCCTCGTTTTTTCTTGCCAAACCTCCCCCAGCAGTCTAGACCGGACGCCTCCTCTCTCTGGTCTCTGTCGTCTGACTTGTGGCCCTGACAGTCGATCAGATGGTCTCTCCGAGTTACCAGCCACCTGCCACGCGCACAGTTTGGTCCCTTGCTTTAGCCCTCAACACCCCGACCTCTGCGGTTCCTGACGGTACTTATTTCCTGCTCCCTGAAGTTCCTTCTTCAGTACACGGGCCCTCAGCCCTGCTCCCCGCCTTCTCACCGCCGCTCGTTTGCCCTTCTGGTTTCTTCTCTGAACTGGCAGCCCTTTTTTGTTCGCGGGGTGCAGCTTTAGCAGGGAACTCAGGGCTCTGACTCCCGACCATTGGGAAACGTGACTGAGGACGAACATCCAGGTGTAGCGCTTCCTTTAGTACTTCCACTGGTAACACACTGTGGGAGGGACCTCGGTGCCTGGGCCCAAAGAAAGCAGGCCTGCAGGCCTCTTCTTGGTGTCATTTACTCCCGGACTGCTGTCGTCCAGTTAAAAAGAAGTCTCAGCCCTCGTGCTCAGTCCTGTCGTAACCTCGGGGAGATGACTTGTCTTTGTGTAAACCTGTTTCCGTACTGGTGACATGGGGGTAGAAGTGTGACCTTGTAGGGCTGTTTCTGCTGTTAGGTGAGATACATATAAAAGGCTGAGCCCAGGGTCCTCGTGAGCACTTGTCATCCGCAGCCTCACACAAATGACAGTGGGTAAGCTGTCATTTTGTAGATTAAATTTAGGGAATATGGACATACTTGCCATAAGGAGTCCTCTCTTGCCAAAGTAACGAATCTCTGCCTTCTGGACTGTGTCCGTTCCCCGTGCCAGGCCCGTCTTCAGCATTTCTGAGCTCCTCTCCCCGTCTTTCTAGCTACCGATGGGTCTGCGCCTGTGCTGAGTGCAGTCTTGGGGGATACCCAGGAAAGGGTGGCAAAGCAGAGGCCTTTAGCTCTGTTCCCCTCCTGACACCTGGTAAACTAACAAGGTCATCAGTGTAGCTGCATCTCCATCTCTGTGTAACAGAAGAATTGAGGAGGGTGAAGGAGCATGTGGCGTCGTGTTGTTCCGGGATCAGTAGATGTTATCTGAGAGTGATACACCAGTAAGTAAATGGTTAAGTATTTCAGAAGTGGTGGAGGAGCAAAACCACACTGCCAGAGAGGAAAAGAAGGTGCGGCCACAGAGCCAGAGGGAGAGGCAGGGAGCCTGAGCGGCCCACAGAGCCAGAGGGAGAGGCAGGGAGCCTGAGCGGCCCACAGAGCCAGAGGGAGAGGCAGGGAGCCTGAGCGGCCCACAGAGCCAGAGGGAGAGGCAGGGAGCCTGAGCGGCCCACAGAGCCAGAGGGAGAGGCAGGGAGCCTGAGGTGCCAGGGCCCAGGCCTCCATGCCTGGAGGGCAGGCGTGCACACTCTCACAGCTTGCGGGGTTGGCAGGATGACTTGGCAACACCTGTTTAAAAATCTGAGATCTCATGCTCTATGCAGCGTCGTCGTTTCTGGATGGACCCCACAGAGAGGTCTGCACCTGTCTGGCAGGGTGTTTGTGGGCTGTTTGTCGCGGAGGTGAACTGGCAGCAACTAACAGCAGCTGACTGCACAGCTCTGGGTGCATTTTCTGTAGAGAAGTTAAAACTGATACAAACATGATCAGAAGTCCAGCTCCTCTTATCACCGTGTGTGGGCCGTTGCAGACAGTGTCAGGGACGGGACACTCGCTTACAAGGTGCGGACTCTCACTGGCCACACACACCAGGGAGTGGACGCTTTGGAGAAGTTACGGCAGGTGCTTGTTGTGGACCAGAGCTTTATGTGCCGAAGTGGACAGTATTTAAAAGTACATTTTTGTTAAAAATACAGGAAAACATATTTTTGTTAAAAACGTGTGTTAAAAGGAAATTGCAGGATAAGAATTGTATGATTCTGTATGTGTGTCTATGTATATATATCTGTGTGTATTTCTGTACATGTAGATGTGTATACACACACACGTAAGCCTTCTTACACAGATAAAACGATGATACACAAGAAGTGGTTATCTCTAGATGGTGGGACTGGTAAGCCAGGGGATGTTATTTGAGAGCTTTTTTAAAAACAGGGAGTTTATATTACTTTTTTTTTTTTTTTGCGGTACGCGGGCCTCTCACTGTTGTGGCCTCTCCCATCGCAGAGCACGGGCTCCGGACGCGCAGGTTCAGTGGCCGTGGCTCACGGCCCAGCCGCTCCGCGGCACGTGGGATCTTCCTGGACCGGGGCACGAACCCGCGTCCCCTGCATCGGCAGGCGGATTCTCAACCACTGCGCCACCAGGGAAGCCCTATATTATTTTTTGATGCATTTGTTCTCAGTCATTTCAAATGAATACATTTGCTTTTCACCATTGATAACAGTTTCATTTAGTTTATACAGAGTGGAAGTTGTATGTAGAGTATTATACAAGCCTGTATTCTGTACCTAAATGATTTTCTCCAAGCTAACTTGTCTCCTTGAGCTTCGCCTGATTATCGTATGTAGGTGTCGTGGGCAAGTCAGTACATGTTTTACGTTATGCATAGGCTGTGTTGTTGTAGCTTTACTGTGTTTCTTTTCTATAAAGTGAGTTTCTTACAGCCAACATACAGTGGGTCTTGTTTTTTAATCCATTCTCTGCATTTTACTTGTTACATTTAGACTATTGATGTTTAAAGTGATTAGTGATATTATTGGGTTAAAACCTACCATGTTTGTTACTGTTTTCTATCTGTTGCCTGTATCATCTTTTTTTCTTTCTTTTTTTTGTCTTCCACTCTTTTTCTGCCTTTTATGGTTTTAACTGAGTATGTTATATGATTCCAGCTTTTCTCCTTTTTTCACTGTTTGAAGTCGTTGCCTGAAGTTTACATATCCATTTACAAGTAGTGTGAGTCTCCTTCCCAGTAGTACTTCCTGCTTGTTGGTTAGTGCAGGCACCTAGGTCTCTTTCTAGTCCCTCCTAACATTGCTGTCATTATGTCACTTATCCTTAAGCTGTAATCACCTAATACATCATTGCTATTACTATTTTGAACAAATATGAAACAGAAGAAATAGCAAGTTTTTTAATATCTTCATTTATTTCTTCTAACCCTCTTCCTTTACTTACGTGGCTCCAGGTTTCCGACTTACATTATTTTTCTTCTTCCTGAAGAACTTCTTTTAACATTTCTTATAAGCCTGGTCTACTAGTGAGAAATTTCCTCAATTTTTGTTCGTCCAAGAAAGCTTTTATTTCTCCACTTTTGAAGGATAATTTTGTTGGGCACAGAATTCTAGGTTTGTGGGTTTTTATTTCAGAACTGTAAGCATTTCACTCCATACTCCTCTTGCGTGGTTTCTGGAGAGAAGTCTGATGTAATTCTTACCATTGCTTTTTAGGTGAGGTGACGTTTTTCCCCTTTGGCTTCTTGGAAGATTTTCTCTTTGTCTTTGACTTTTTGCAGCTTAAATATGATCTGCCTAAGTGTTGTGTTTTGTTTTTTCCTACTTGGTGTTCTGACCTTCCTGGATTTGTGGTTTTGTGTTTGTCTTCAGTGTGGAAGGTTCTCAGTCATTATTACTTCAAATATTCCTTCAATTCCTTTCTCTCTTTCTTCTTCTGATTTTCCCATCATGTGTGCATTGCACCTTTTGTGTTCTTTGGGTATCCTCTTCTGTTTCTGTTTTTCTTTTTTGTCTTTGCATACCAGTTTTGAAGTTTCTGTTGACGCCTCTTCGAGCTCACTGATCTTTCCTCGGCTGTACCCAGTCTACTGATGAGTTATCAAGGGCGTCCTTTGTTTCTTTGGCAGTGCTCTGATTTCTCGCGCTTCCTTTTGATTAGTTTGTAGCGTTCCCATCTCTGCTTACCTTACCCGTGTGTTCTTGCATGTTTTCTACTTGTTTCTTCAGAGTGCTTGGGATGCTAATCACAGTTGTTTTAAATTCTCAACCTGCTAATTCTAACATCTCTGACGTATCTGAACCTGGTTCTGGTGCTTGTTCTTTCTCTTCGAACTGTGTTTTTTTGTCTTTTAGCATGACTTGAAATTTTTTGTTGAAGGTTGGACATGGTATACTGGGTGAAAGGAACTGAGATAATGAGGGCTTGGGTGTGAGGTTAGATGTTTTTCTGGCCAGGAGCCGGGCTCTGCTTGCTTTTCCATTAACCCTGGGGCTGGAGGTAGCTCTCCTTTGCTGTGCTCTCTTTGTCTCCCCTGTTTCGGTTTCTCGGGAGGCTTCTGCTTAACTAAGGTCTGGGACCTGCAGGCCTGGGTCGTGTCCCCTGTTGTTTTACGGGAGCCCTGCTGATGTGGTGCTGATGTGTGGACGGAGGAGATGTGACCTGCAGGCCTCTGGTTACGTCTCAGTCTGTTAGGGGCCCTGCGTCTCAGCTGCGACTTTCACAAGTGCTTTCCAGTCCCCTCCGCTTTGATGAGATGGGAAGGCTGGGGGGCGTGAGGTGGATGTTCTCTCTGGTGAGAGAGTCTCTCTGGAGGGCAGGCCTTATTGAGAAGAGCAGAACGTGCTGCTGTAGTTCATAATGGCTACTTTTTCCTTCCTCTGCTGGAAGATGGGGGGATTGTTCTCCATCTTCACTGTGAGAACCTGGTGGGGCTCCTGGAGGGAAAACTCATAAAAGTGTAGGGATTCCCCCTGGAATTTTTAGCTCTCAGACAATTTGTCGATCGTAGTTTGTTTTCCTACCTCGGTACTCGTCTCCCCTGGAGCCTCCTGTGAATTGTGGCTCTCTGGATCTGCCTGTCTGCCTCTCCAGTTTTGGGGCCCAGCGATTTGCTCTGTGACCTCACTTCTCTGCTGGGTCCAAGAAGAGCTGCTGGTTTCAGTTTGTTCAGCTTTTTGCTTGTCGTTGGGACAGTGCTGCCCTCCAGGGTCCTTATACGCTGGGCCGGGGACCAGACGTGGCAGTTACTTCCCATTTTACAGCACATCCCCCTTCCCCATTTCTGTGACATCCCTTTCTTCCAATTCTCTGCCATCTCTAACTGTTTTTTAAATTTAATTTTATTTATTTATTTTTTATACAGCAGGTTCTCATTAGTTACCTGTTTTATACATATTCGTGTATAGATGTCAATCCCAATCTCCCAGTTCATCCCACACTCCCCCTACCCCCTTGGTGTCCATGTTTGTCCTCTACGTCTGCGTCTATTTCTGCCCTGCAAACCAGTTCATCTGTACCATCTTTCTAGATTCCACGTATATGCGTTAGTATACGATACTTGTTTTTCTCTTTCCCACTTCCTTCACTCTGTATGACAGTCTGCCGTCTCTAACTCTTCTTCCTTGTCTTCCTTTCCACCCCTTCGCCTGGAAGTCCAGGGACCTGCCCTTGACCCTCCTGTCAGCCCCTCCCCTTCTCCTTTTCCAGCTCACACTCTCCTTGGCCATAACAGCCTCCTATAGCCTCCGTGCTGACTTCTCCCAGGACCTCAGAGTCAGTGTCTTCAAAACTGAATCTCTCTTCTTCTCCTACAAACACACCCACCCTCCCCTCTTCAATTTGTGTGTGTGTGTGCGCGCATGTGCGTGCGCGTGTGTTCATTGCTCTGATTAAATGGCTCCTACCCACGCGGTTGCTCAAGCCAGAGACCTGCATGTTAGTCTAGGCTTTTCTTTCTCCTTCAGCCTCCAAATCCTCACAGTCCTGAAACTTTTTCATCTAAAAGAAAAAGAAACTTAGATCTGGCTCCTGGTCTTAGAGCCCCTGCTGTTGCCCCTGTTCAGACCCTCGTTGGGTGACTCCCGCCCTCTCTGTGCTGCGTCCACTCTCCTCACCGTCAGCCTGGCAGGTTCCAGGTACCAGGTCACTCCTCTGGTGTCTGCAGAAGTGATGTCCCGCGTCTCCCAGGCCGCAAGCAACCCCGTAAGATACTAGGTTATCCTCTTTCAGATAATCCACTAGCCCTCTTTGGATTTACTTTTCTTCATCTCAACTTATAAAAATGTCTTGTTTTGAAATGTAATAGATCAGTAGCCCATGCCTATAATTTATAAACATACCCATATTAAGGTTGAAATAACTCCAGTTATTTTATTGACAGGGATGCACGATCAGAATGTTGGGAGACCCCATGCCTGAGGGCACAGTCCCCCCTCCTCAGGCTCGCGGGCCAGGCTCTCGGTTCCCTGGACCCCCCGCACGGTGTCAGCGTCTCTCCCCCGCTTTCCCATCTACCTGCGTCCTGAGCTCTCGTTTAACCCCCTGGTTACTGCAGTGGCCCTGCTGCCTCGTGCCTTCGTACTTTGGTTGCACCATGGCCTCTCCTGGGCTCCCCTCCCATCTCCACTGCACAAGGAGGCCCTGGCCCTCGCCGCCCCACTGTGCATGCCCTGCTCTCTCTCCCTCAACGCCGGCCCCTGAGCCTACTGGGCGCCCGCTGCTCTGCCCCCTTCCATCCCCGGCGTCCAGCGGGCCAGTCGACAGCTGCGTGAGTGAACGAATCAGTGAGCGAGGCCGCTGGACCACTCGAGTCTCTTACTCCACTGAGTCTGCTTTTATGAAAAAGTGATCAGAAATTAAGGTGTAAATTGGTGGATTCTGTACCGAAATCTCACTTGTGGTGCAGTTCACACTCCCTAAATCCGGTCCCCCAGTTAGTAAGAAGCGTAAGTTTGTACATATTTGGTTAATCCCAGGAAGTAGAAATAGACTCAGTACCTACTATCATTCTAGATCTCTTCTTTCTGGCTATGGTTATAAGGTTTGGCCTGGCGTAATGATTCAGAAACATTCGCCTCACACATTCTGGGTGTATTTTGGTTTATGTTGGAATAAAAAACACAAAAAAGTTGTTTTGGGGTGAAGAATGATTAATATCACGAGAATATTAGCCTTCATTTAAGGTATATAACAAAAAGATAAATTAAGATCTGATTGTTTATACGACAGAGCTTCGGAGCTTTTTCCATTAACAAATATTTTACCGGACGTGACATGTGACATTCTTTTTAGAATATAACGCATTTCATAGCGTGAGTTTTACCACTATAGCTCCAACTGGTATTACTCTTACTACAGTTATAATCAGACTGCTGTTCTTCTGAAGAAGACTGAGTCTGAAAGTCCCTCAGAAGCTCGAAACCTACCATAGGTTTTCAGTCCTTTCTTGGCTCATAAATTGTCAATGAAAAGTTAGCTGAATTTACCTCAAGAAACTGAAGCGAGCGGAGCTGTGATTGAGCTGCTTCTCCTCCGTAGGTACGACAGCGAGCCCAGCGCATACTGCCCGTTCTTCTCCCTGGGAGCGTGCATGGAGGGCCTGAATACCTTGTTTAACAGGCTGTTAGGGATCTCGCTGTGTGTGGAGCAGCCTGCAGAGGGAGAGGTGTGGAGTGAAGATGTCCGGAAACTGGTAAGCGGCCCGGTTGGAGCGAAGAAGCCGCGTTCCTGGACTCCCGGCTTTGGTGCTGAATTAACAGCGGTTTCATCTCAAGTTAGCCTTGTGCCGATGGCGCTTGTCTTTGCCCGATGGAAGATCCAAACCGCCACTTGTGATGTAGGATGCTACGAAAGAAACACTTGCCTCTAAACGTCAGTTGTTGCCTGAAATTAATGTAAACTTTTAACGGCAGAGTTATTTCTCTGGAAAAAAAATTTGTTTTTAAGGAAGTTGGTAGAAGGTTGAGTCTTTTATGTCGACAAACCCCGGTTAAACGAACGTTTGTCATTGCCCTTCACGTCCCCGCTGTGCCAGGTGTCGCACCTGTTAATTCCAGCTCCCTCAGGCACCTCCCACCCCTTCCCGCCCGCCCGTGGGCTCTCGTTCGCGCCAGATGCTCGCCTGCGGCCTGAGTTCTTGGTGAGACTCCTTGGACAGTCACTCCGAGCCTGGGATCCACCCTTCTGTCAGGGCCCGTTCGTGTGAGCTGCGACTGTCGTTTTCTCCTGATAAGATTTTGGGGCTTTATGGGCCCTAAGGTGGTGGTGTTCTCTTGTTTTACTCTTTGCTCACGTGCTTAGCGCACGGTTCACGAGAAACGTGAACTGTCTTGTGGCCTTCTGGCTGCGCTTCGTGATCGTAGAGCAGGTGGTGGTGGAGTCGGGAGATCAGCGGGGAGCGTGGTTGTCACTGGGCATCCTTCTGTGCGCTTCACAAAATGGCAGCGGTGGGTAATGTGCAGACACACCGGGAAAAGAGTGAAAGGGCACGATGTGGGCGATGAAGAGCTTCCCCAGCTCAGGAGGGAGCCCCTTCCGGCTTTGCTCATGGCCGTTCCCCAGATGCCTTGAGCAGTCCCTGACACCAGGTAGATGCTTGGTAGGCGCTTGCTGGAGTAATGAACATATGCTTGCAGGAAGCCCTACAGCATAATGCTGCCGTTCTTTATGGCAGAGGCCCCAGGTTGTGCAAGGATGGAGACCATCCCTCCTGCGAGCCGGGCCTCTTGGAAGCCTGATGTGGGAGAAGGATGTCAGTGGTATATTACTTACTGCTCTTCAGCTGAAGGCAGACACTGTGTATTGTTCCTGTATCCCAGGGTTATGGTTGGCGTGCTCGCACATCCTTACGTCCTAAGATTGGAGGAGCTAGAATTTTGTCGCTAAAATGGTCCAGCCGGCACCGCTTCCCACCGCTTGCGGGTGGTGTGGGCCCAGTGGCAGAGCCGCGTCGCTGGGGACTGCCAGTCAGGATGCAGGGCTTGTGGAGGAGGGTGTCCTCTTCCGACAGAATTCCTAAACCATAGTTGTCCTGGAGATGCAGGAGAGGAGGTTGAGGGCAAAGTGGAAGCCACCTCGAGGTCACATGGGACGTAGGAAGTCATGAAACGTCTATATTTGTGGCTCTGGGTGTTTTGTGAACAGGTTCTCGTGCTAGGAATGTGTTTCTTCTTTTAGAGTTTCTAAAGGCCTCATTCCCCACTAAATTCATTTCTTTTCCCCCTAGGCCGTGGTTCATGAATCTGAAGGACTGTTGGGGTACATTTACTGTGATTTTTTCCAGCGAGCGGACAAACCGCACCAGGTGATGCTTGGTTTACAGAACGGTCTCTCTAAAGTAATCAGTTAATTTGTATTGACGTGAACTGATGTGGGCCTCTCACTGTTGTGGCCGTGCAGGCTCACGGGCCCAGCCGCTCCGCGGCATGTGGGATCTTCTCAGACCAGGGCATGAACCCGCGTCCCCTGCATCAGCAGGCGGACTCTCAACCACTGTGCCACCAGGGAAGCCCTTGATGTGAACTTTATACCTCACTTTTGTAGTTCCTAATATTTAATAGGCATCACTGGGGACTTCCCTGGCAGTCCAGTGGTTAAAACTTTGCCTTCCAATGCAGGGAGTGCGGGTTCGATCCCTGTTCGGGGAGCTAAGATCCCACATGCCTTGTGGCCAAAAAACCAAAACACAAAACAGAAGCAGTATTGTTAACAAATTCCGTAAAGACTTTAAAAATGGTCCACATCAAAAAAATCTTTAAAAAAAAAAAAGGCATTACTGATGGTGGCTAAATATGTAAATTTGAAATTTGGGTAGAATTTAAAGCTAATAAAACTTATGCAGGTAATTACATAGATCTGTATCTGTCACTTTTATCTGGGTCATGGGAACGGTAGTAATAATGATAGCTGACATTTTGCCAGCCCTTCTGTGGGCCCGCCAGTGCTCTGGGTCCTTTTTCATGTCACATCTTTGAAAGTTCACATCAGCCTTTTGAACTGGCCACTGACATTATGAGGAAGCTGATGTCAGAGAGGTAAGGTTACTACTTGCCCAGAGTCACACAGTTAGAAGCACTAGGATTTGAACCCAAACTTCCTGACTAGAGCCCCAGCTCTCAGCCACTTTCCATACTTGACATGGACCTAGTTTCAAATGGCACAAGATGTGTCCCTGTGGAGACCCTATCAACCACCAGTTCACTGCTTCTGCAGAAAAGTGAGGTTCAGTTCCTCGAGCCGCAAACCAGGTTTCCTGGTCGATCAGCTTCAAGCAATTTTGGGCAGTGTGATTGGAATTGTCAAGAATTCGGGTTATTAAGTTCCAACAGAAATAATGGTACCTTATATTTAAATAGTGGTCTCACAGTTTGCAGAGCAGTTTTAGCAGACATGAGCTTACGGATCTGGGCAGCTGCTCTGGCGTTGGACAGGCTGGAGGTGAGTCTGGTGGAGGTGAACCAGTTTCCAAGGCAATTGGCTGGTAGATCTGGACGGGGGGCCCAGAGTCTGGGTCGTTGACCTCTGCGTCCTCTTTCTTCTCTCTGCTTGAAAGGCTGGAGAATCCGGGTTAGTGATCTGAGCCCCAGCTGCTAGTTGCCAGCCTGGGGGGTTCAGGTTTGAGATGCCGCAGCCCTAGCTGTGCCCTTGGACACGTGACTTAGCGTTTCCAAGGCTCAGTTTGTTTTCTCGTCTGAAAAATGAAATACTTGCCTCGTAGACTCACTGTGAAGAGTAAGTGATGAAGCGTATGCGAACCGGGAAAGATACTCCAGGTTCCTTGCTTTGTGACAGTTGAGAGCTCGTCACCTCCAAGTGGTGGAGACGGTGGTGTGGAAAGTGTCTCCTGGTTCATCGCCTGACACAGAAGGGGCTGCATTAACATCAGTGCCCCCCGCGGTCCACGGCTGTCCCTTCCTACCTGCCGTGAGCACCTTGAGGGCGCAGGGCTAAGCTCAGTGGTGACTCTGTCTCCGGTATCTGGTATAGCATCACTCAACACATACTTTTGGAGTGGAGGAATGAGTTCATCAACACAAGCTCAATGTATTATTGGTGTTTTAAAAAATCAATATGTTAGCAAAATAAAAAGTATTGGGATAAAAGTGTCTGTAACTAAATAAGTAGAAGAATGGAATTAAGGTAAAATTTGTACTCACACATTTTGATACAACTTTATATTACCCTTCACTTGTCGTGTTTTCTTAAAGGACTGCCATTTCACCATCCGTGGGGGCCGATTAAAGGAAGACGGGGGCTATCAGCTCCCAGTTGTCGTTCTGATGCTGAACCTTCCCCATTCCTCAAAGACTTTGCCAACATTATTAACTCCTGGGATGATGGAAAATCTTTTCCATGAAATGGGGCACGCCATGCATTCAATGCTGGGACGGACTCGTTATCAGCATGTCACTGGTGAGCCAAGAAGAGGGGACTTTAAACGTGTACATTTCATTTTAAATTGGAAAAAGCTTTTCATTTAGAAAATCTGTGGTCATTTATCGCAGATGGCATCATCTTGTCCTTCCAACTGTGATGCTACCCGATCTTCGTTACATTTTTTTCCATCCTTGACAACAGTTCTCACCAAGGAATATCTCAGTTGCCTGTCTTTTCAGTTTGTACCATTTTACATTTTGTCCTATATCATGTGGAATTTCAGTCTGTGGCCGTGTGTATGAATAAGCGTATCTCCTTAGCCAGGAGCACAGACTTAGCAAGTGAATAAGTGAATGAACCGTTGCCTCTTTTTATCCAAAACCAGTTAGAAAACCTTGAGGCATGTTGTGAAGGTATGACCAGGTGCTTTGTGTTTCTCCTCTGCTCTCCCCTGCGTGAAGCTGTGGTCCCCCTGCTGACGGGTTGCCGTGTCGGGTGACGCCCCAGGCTTCCCTCCTGCTTACCCTCTCTGAGTCTTAAGCTTGCAATCAGACAGGGTCAGTCAGCCTTCGACCACCTGGGCAAGTGTTGGTCTTCAGTATTTAGTAACTAACTTTACACACAGTATTTTGGGGGAGGAGGGAGGTATTTGAAAAGACTGTGGTAGATGGGCCGGACAGAATCATAAAGTGTCACCAAGACTTGCTTACAGGATTTGTTCTTTAAATAATTTTGAGTTTGAAATGTTGCTTTTCTGTATTGAGGATTGACCTTGTTACCAGAAGCAATCAATAGGTAAAGTACTTTTAAAACAAATGAAGGATACGGGCACTTGGTGATGGAATTCATGAATTAAATTCAATTGCTGTGTTAATTAAGTAAGAATGTTGTAATTTGTGTTTTAGGTATAGCCCAGCATAGCTGAAGACAGTTTTGTTTGTAGAGGGTGTGAGCCGTTGCTTTACAAGGTGTTCTATCCAGCTGTGCAAATATTTTGTTTTACTTCTGATACGTGGGAAAATAAGAGGTTACTACAAACTTTTCTGTAAATATGTGCAATAATTTTATAGAAGTAAAGTATTGACTTAATGAATTAAAGATTATCATAGTTCATCAGAAGTACAAATAAAAAATTTTAAAAGCGTGTTTGTAGTAGGATGAACGTGTTGATGTGATTCATGCCAACTTCTTTCTTTCTCCCCCATTTTAGGGACCAGGTGCCCCACTGACTTTGCCGAGGTCCCTTCTATTCTGATGGAGTACTTTGCAAATGATTACCGAGTGGTTCACCAGTTTGCCCGACATTATCAGACGGGGCAGGTAGGGAGCGTTGACTTTCTGTACCGTCCTCTGGGGCACGGGGGTGGCTTTTGTGACCTGCGGGGTAGCGGGAACTCTTACTGCTTTTTCAGAACCTTCTCCGAACCAGAATCCTTCTGCCGTTTCCTGATTCCCTTTCTTCAGCTGTAGCTACAGTCATGTGTGGGCAACAAGTAGCTGCCCTTTATTATATGCCCAGTAACGTCCCGTCTAGTCCTCAGAGCTGCCCCCTGAGGAAGGCGCTGTGTCCTGTTTCCAGAGGGGGAAACAAGCCTCAAAGCCTGTCTCACCTCAAAAAAGCCTTTGCTCTTTCCTCTACCCTTTATGCTTCTGAATATTCTCTCAGTCTAAATGTGTGTGTTGTTTGGTAAACTGTGATGCCATATTTCCCCGACGTGTTTAGGTAGCATCTACGTGATGCCAAGTCTGAAAATTCCTTAATTTTGAGGTTTCGGTTTAAATAGTGCCTTGTAACGTTAAAGGTTTTTAAGTTCTGTGAAGTAGGATTAAGTGAGTGATACTTCACGGTAAGTTAGCGCTAATCTAATTGTCAGCATTGTGTGTTTACTGTCTGCGGGTCCCGTGGAAAATGTATTCTTCTCTCAGAATTTTGGTGGTATACTGTTACATTAGGTAGCGTTTTTCCGCCTTAAACTGTACCTCCCTGAGTGCCTGTGTACAATATATTCATCTTTGAATCTTCAACATTTAGAACTGTGCCTAACACACAAAAAGCACTAAAAGGAATTAAAGGAAGGACCGAATGGAACCAGAGAAGGCAGGGCCCAAGCCCACCTGTATTTGTGACTCTCTTTCTGGTTGTATCTCTGGATGCGTAATGTGAATCGGCGATTTCTATTGTTTGGACTTGACTTTAACCACTGCTGTCAAGTGTAGAATAGTGGATGAGTTCCTGGAGAACTAATCTGAGTTAGTCTCCATCATAATCTGTTTCTGTGGTTAAGAGGACAGAATTGAAATACCTGTGATCCAGTCAGCTACGTGCCCATCAACGTGCGGAGCTGCTCTGGGGATTGTCGCCTTAGCCAACGCCGTAGAAGCATGTAGCCCATCAGGCAGTGGCCTAGTCCTCCCGGCTCCACGCTTCGGGGTCTGGGAAGGGGGAGGATGGCCCGATGCGCTGCTGCTCCCGTAACCGCCCCCTGCCCGTCCTCGGGGGCACGGACGTGCTCGGGCACAGGGCGCAGGCTTGCGGGGAGCTGGCCCTCTGCTGGGGCCTCGGGACGGGCTTCACCAGGAGCTCCTGGAGGAACCAGGTCGTGAAAAAGTATGTCGGGTGGCAACTTGCCGGTGCGCTCGCAGCAGCCGTCATCCGTCTCGTTGCAGGACATTTACTGAGGACACACTGAGGCCATAGGTGAGTCCTTCCGTCGGGAAATGGGCTCCGTTCTCAGCACCTGAGAAACAGCCGGGAGTGAGTGTGACAGCATCCCTGCACTCGTGGCCTGGTGTCTCGGGGTGCAGAGCAGGGCTGAGGGCAAGGTGACTCCAGCCGAGGGACAGTCCGCAGGGCTCAGAGATCCCGAGACAGGCAGGACAGCGCGTGTGGCAGGGTCAGTGAGGGGGGGTAGGGGGACGGACAGGGACGAACGCGGGAGTGTCCTCATGTTCAGAACCTGCACCCCATCTGTCTCTGCACCCGCCTTGCCCACACTGCGGGAGTCCCGGCCCCTCTGCTCACCCGCCTGGTGACGAGGGGGATTCTCCTGTGTCCCGGGCTTCCCCTCGGGGCCGAGTCCCTCCTGTGACTCTGCCCCAGCCCCCCTTCTCATTAACCTCCAGCCGGCAGCCTCCCTGGAGTCCACCTTTGGACCCGAGGGCTCGTCCGTCCTTTGCTGCGGTCAGCGGTGACGAGGGCCAGAGCCAAGGTGCTGGCAGCGGGGCCGGGAGGGGAGCAGCCGTCGGAGGCTTGGCGGGAAGGGCCTGCGGCTGGTCAGATGGCGGGGATGGTGTGAGAGCATGGAGTCCGGGAGGAGGTCCACATCTGAGGAAGGAGGACGGCTCTCGCCTTGGATGTCCGCTGCACAGCGTTGCTGCCCATGCGGCCGCTCGCGGCGCCGGCCTGAAACCCAGAGTCAAGTGGACACGCGGGCGTGTGGGGCCGAGTGGTGGGGAGGTTAAAAGCGGCCCGTGAGAGGAGCTGCCTGGGGGCTCCGGTTCCCGAGGACGCGCGGAGCGAGGCGCCTGCGAACGGTGGCGAGACCCTGCCGGCGTCGGACCTAAGTGCTGGGCTGAAATGCACCACGATACTGAGGTCAGTTTAAAAATATTGTTGTCTGTTTCCAGAGCAATGAGAAAAGCCAGGAAGGGCTAGAACCACTGGTTGGAGGGTGGTGTAATGTCCTCAAAAAAAGACAATTCCTGTTTTACTACTGAATTCTTCAGTCAGAAGAACCATTTTTGAACAAGATCATTTCAAGAAAAGAATATTAAGTCCAAAACCACACTTCAGACGAGATGAATCGGCAGCGAGCGGCAGGCTGCTGTGGATTCGTTCCATTTCGGACTCAGAGGCACGTGCAGCGGGCCGAAGGGGTTGCAGACACAGCCTCCAAAGCAGGAGCCAGTGCTGGGACCCGTGGAGTCTGGAGAGGGCGCCAGAGGCACGGGGCACCTCGAGCCTCGCAGAGGACTGACTGGCCTCTTCTTGTCGGTGATGAAACACCAACTGGCTGGATGCTTTCACTTTAAGGGCAGTTCTAGCCTAAGGGCAGGAGCTAATTCCCTCAAATCTAACTCTCTGTAAAGAAATAACGTTAAAGAGGAACAGCAGGGTGCGTCTTTCTGCTTCAGTTCGTCCTGCTGCACATCAGGGAAGGAATTTTTCCCCGTCACGTGGTCTATTCCAGAGAGCTGTCCGCCTCGGGAGAATGTATCGGTGACTTATTAACACCTAGCAGTATTTTACCTGAACCTGAGCATCCCAGAGCCAGGGGATGCCTTGTGGTCACAGAATTAGAAGTTGCCTCTCAGATCTGCAGGTGCCATACGGCTGTCAGGAAGCGAATACCAGAGGAGCTGCTTCGAGGCTCACACCGTCCTGACGAGCACAGCGTCAAAGCTGAAGCGGAATTAGTTGTAAATCAATCTTAAAATCAGCAGCACAAGTGTAGCAGAAATACAGACTTGGTAGCAGCTCCCGTGGAAACATGCAGGTTTTTAGACGTGATGAACTTGATGTGAATCAGCGGTCTCGGGGAGTTCCTCCCAAACCTCGGTCGACCTTAGGCTGCGTCGCAGGACCTGTGGGATCTGGGGAACGGGGGTGTTGTCTGTCTTCTCCGTGCTCGTTGGTTCTGGCCTGCAGCCTAACCCTTCCAGTTGCTTCCAGCGGTCCCACACTTCTGGAAGCACAGGCTTTGTCCTCCCTTGAACATTTTCATACGCAGCTCCTTTCCTAGTCGTGGTAAAATACATATTACGGACAGCGTGCCAGGCTAACCGTGTTTCAGTGACCGTTCAGGGGTGTCAAGTGCATTGTCGTTGCTCTGCTTCCCTCACCACCGCCATCCCCAGAACGCCGTTCATCCTGCGCACCTGGCGCCCTGTCCCCCTTAGGCACGAGCGCCTCATTTCCCCTCCCCCAGCCCGTTAGCCAGCACTCTGCTCTGTTTCCCTGAATTGCGCTGTTCTAGGGACCTCATATAAGTGGAATTATACAGTATTTATCCTTGTGGCTGGTTTGTTTCATTTAGCATAATGTTTTTAAGGTTCATCCGGGTGTAGCCTGTGTCAGGATTTCTTTCTAAGGCTGAGTGATTGTCTTTGTGTGGACGGACCCCATTCTGTTCAGCCTTGCGTCCGTCGGTGGACACGTGGGTTGCTTCCACCTTTCAGCTGCCGTTGCTACCAGACTCCGGTTCAGCTGCTCGCTGCTCAGAAAGCGGATACTTAAGAGACAGGTGCCGGCAGGAGCAGGAAGTTTGCTTTATGCAAGCGGCCGGCGACCTGGGGAGAAGGTGGACTCGTGTCCCGGAACCAGTTCTGAAGATTCCGCTCAACCAGGAAGGTTTTTCAAGGGAAAAGGGAAGCGATCTCATGGATCGTCGAGGCCAGGGTTGTCGCTGCCCCTGCTGCGCGCAGCCTTGTGCACTCCTCGTGGTCTCTCCTCAGGTGCTGTCTTGTTCCCAGTCTGCCCGCGAGACTCCTGCGCGGGGGGCTACAGACTGTTATGAGAAACAGCATTGGTCCCGTTCTCTTGAGGCCAGTCCTTAGAATCGTGCTAGCCCGAGATTCAGCACTGCTCAGGAAGGGGCGGCTTGCGTCACGGCTGCAGTCTGGTCATCACGCGGCATAAACTCCTGTGCGGTTGAAAGGGGCGTGACGAGTGACAAAGACGCTTCTCTCACTCCTCCCCTCGGGAAGTTCCAGGGGTTTAGAAGCCCTGTGCCAGGAACCAGGGATGAAGACCGCATGTATATTTCTTCCTGGATCCCAGGAAGAAATATACGCCCTGTCTACCCTCGCAGGGTCTGCCTCATCCGTCCCCTTTGTTCTCGGTCCTCAGTTTCCAGCCCCCTCTCTTCCTGCCTTGTCCCCCCTCCTCGCCAGCACGCCTCTGCCCTCAGCGCACTGCATGCAGCAGGGCTGCCAAGCCCAGGGCGTTGCAGGCTACGGGGACTCTTGTTCCTTGTGGGACGACAGTGACATCGGTGATCCAGAAAGCACCCTGAGAAGAGGCTTCCACATCATGTAAGGTTGGGAACCCCTTCCTCTTAGGAATGTTGTAAGAATATGGTTTTAGACCAGAAAAAGAAGCTGCAGTCTGTCCTGATATTTGAAGGATACCATGAAGAGGAAGAAAATATATCTGCCGTGTCATTCCAGAAAACAGTATTACTGGGGACAGTGGATGGGAATCAAATAAAGCTGATTTCAGCTCAGTAGATTCTTCTCAAAAATGATTGGAAAGGAGATGCTTCTGAAAGTAGTATGTTTTTATTTAATGCTTAATGTTGCAAAATCATATTGTAGAATGCACGTCTAGGAAACCAGCACCCAACTTAAAAAGTAAAGTGTTACCAAAATGCTCCTCTCTGGAGGTAAGGGCAGTCTTGAATTCCTATTAGTTTCTTGATTAAAAATAGTTTTTACACATAAGTTATTTATTCCTCAGCAACGTAGTGTTTAGTTTTGTATTTGAGTTTTTAAAAAATATGGTATTATACGGTTTCTAACCTTCTGTGCTTCTTTTTATAATCCTGGTGTGCCTAAGATTCATCAGTGTTGCACGTAGATGCAGTATATTTACTTTCAATTCAGCATAATATTCTGTAATTTATGTACTCATTCTTCTGTCATTGAAGTGGGTTCTTCCAGGTTTTTCCTAGTTCATCTGTATCTGCTGTGAACATTTTTTTTACTTTTCTCCTCATATTCACGTGCATGATTGGAATTGCTGGGTTTGTAAGGTGTGTGCGTCTTCAAGTTTATGAGGTAATGCCACGTTGTTTTTTTTTAATTGAGATATGTTTGACATATTGTATTAGTTTCAGGTATATAACTTAATTTGGTATGTGTACATATTGTGAAATGATCACAATAATTTTAGTTAACATCCATCACCTCAAATAGTTACGATTTTTTTCTTGTGAAGAGAACTTTTAAGATCTACTCTTTTAGCAGCTTGCAGACACACAATATAGTAGTATTAACTGTGGTCACCATGCTGTACGTGACATCCCCAGACTTTTCCACCTTATAACTGGACGTTGGTACCTTTTACCCGCCACCTCTGGCAACCACCAGTCTGTTCAGTTTCTTTTTTTTTCCTTAAGATTCCACACATAAATGAGATCACGCGGAGTTTGTCTTCCTCCGACCCACTTCCCTCTCCAGGCTGCCGTCCAGAACGTTCATACTTATGACCCTTTTCGGCCGTGGTTCCCCTCGCACCTCATCCTCATGCTGTCAGAAGTTTTAACTTTGCCAGTTTTGTGGTTGTGAAATGGAATGCCGTGAGGACCTTCACTGCCAGCAGGACTCCCCGAGTATGTCTGGGTTGAACTTCTTTTTATCTTTTCATCGTTCATCTTCGTTTTCTCTCGCACGCCTGTTTCTCTTCTCATTTTCCTGTGTGCCGTTCGCCTTTCTCTATTGATTTCTCAGGTTTCTTGACATGTTGGAAGAATAATCCTTTGTCAGCTGTATGTCTGCTCTCAGTTTACAGCTTGTCTTTTCACTTTATGGTATCTTTTGATGGATTGAACTTCATCGTAATTTTGTTGAATCCAGCAGTCTTTTCGTCCTAGTTAATGCTTTAAATATCCTATCTTTAAAAACCTTTGTTTCCCTAGAAGTCATAAAGAGATTCTTCTGTTTTTTCCTGAAAGTTTTAGTGTCTTTCCCTTATCTTTAGGTCTTTAATCAGGTTGGCACTCCTCTTTGTGTGTGGTGTGAAGGGAAAATGCAGTTTCCCTTCTTCCTGGTGGATGACCAGTTGTCTGAGCGCCACGCACTCTTCGTCCAGTGACCTGGGGGACGGGTGCCCAGTGCCCACCTGTGTGCACTCTTCTGCTCTGGGGTCCCTCTCATCCCGTTGTTCTGTCTGACCTGATACCAGTGCCGTGCTGTCTGCATCACTACAGCTTTGTACTAAGTCTTGACATCTGATAGGGCACATCATTTTTATTTGTTTTTCAGAAATTTCTTGTCAACTCTTGGGCCTTTGTCTTTTTTCCTACACGTTTTAGAGTCAGCTTACCCATTTTCTTGAAAAAAAACTATGGTAAGAGTTTGGTTGGGGTTCCATTAAATCTGTAGGTCAGTTTAGGGAGAACTGATATTTGAATATTGAGTCTTCCAGGCCACGATTGTGACACACCTCTCCCTTCCTTAGGTCTTTTAAGAAGCCTTTTAAAGTGTTTTCAAACCTCCTTCCAAAGAGTCTTGCTTAACTTTTATTAGATTTAGTCCTGGATGCCCCACCTTTTTGATAGCTTTATAAATGCATATTTTAAAAAATTATGTTTCTACTTGTTGCTGGTGTTTAAATGTGCAATTTATCCTTTATTGGATATATCTTATTTTTAGCAACTTTGCTAAACTTTCTTATTCATTCTAATAACTTGTCTATGGAATTTTTAAAGTTTTTTAACCAAACAGTTACTCTTGCTGCAAATAATAAGCTGTATTTTTCCTTTCCCATTCATAGGTCTTTTATGTCTTTATTTTGTCCCCCTCGAGTTACGGGACCCTCCAGTACAGGAGTGACGTGGAATAGAAGTTGTAATATTAGCATCATTTGCCTTTATCCTGATTTTTAAAGGAAATGTTTCTAATGTTTTACCATAAAGCAAGCTGTGTCTTGTCGTAGGTTTAGTGGAGATAACAGGAAAAGGCAATTCCTTCCTATTCCCAGTTAACTAAGGGTTTTTTTTTTCTTTTTAATCGTTAACAGTTATTGTATTTTATCAGACTTTTCCTGCATCTTTTGAGGTAATTGGGTGGTTCTTTTCTGTTTATCTGGTAATGTCGTGAATGTTGATATTAATGTTAAGCAACCTTTACGTGCCAGGGTTGAATGACTTTGGTCCTAACTTAATGTTATTTTTTTAATACAGTGCTGGCTTCAGTTTGCTAATATTTTGTGTGTGGAGGACTTCTTGTATCTGTGTTTATGAGAGAGATGCGCTCGTGATTTTCTTGGTCCTCTCACTCTTGCTGGTGTTGGTATTAAGTATATCCCATTTCATAAAATGAGTTGCTGAGAGCTCCTTCTTTTCCTTACAAGCACTTTTATGAAATTGTAATAATCGGTTTCTTGAAACTTTGTCAGAATTCAGCCATGAAACCATTCAGGGTCTATCATTTTCTCTGTGGGAAGATTTTTTAGATAACTGATTTCCTTAATAGTCACAGGAGTCTTTGGCCTTCTTTTCTCCTTAAGTAAGCTTTGCTAACTTGTAATTTTCGAGAAATTTAGCCATTTAACCCAAGTTTTCAAGTTTATTGGCATGAAGTTATTTATAGCATTCTTTCATGCTTCAAGTCCTGCCACATCCATGCTTATGTCCTTTTCATCCCTAATATTCTTCTCTCATTTTTTTTCTCTATTAATCTTGGCAGAAGATAAGTATCAGTAGTATTTACAAAGAACTAACGCAGACTTTGTTTATCCTCCCTGTTTTGTTTTAGTTCATTAGTTTCTGTCTTTATGATTATTCTCTCCCTTCTTCATTTTTTCCCCCAGTTTCTTAAGGTGGACACTTAGCTAGTTGAGTTTCAGTTTTATCTAACATGTGCATTTACATTTTAATGCTATAAATTTTAAACTGTGATGCAGTGCTTTAGCTGCATGCCATGATTTTAATACAAAATGTTTCTAAGGTTGCTGATTTCCATTGTAATTTCCTCTTTGACTAATGAGTTGTTTTGAAGTGTAGTTTACAATTTCTAAACCTTTGTAGAGGAGTTGTGTATCTTTTTGTTGTTGATATCTAATTAATTAGTCCGACTGGTATTGATTTTGCATTTTGTTGATATTTATTTTATGGCCTAGTGTGTCATCAGTTTTTGGAAATGTTCTGTTTGTGCTTGCGTACATTGTATATTTTCTAATTGTTGGGCTTGGGGTTTCACACCCTTCTGTTAAGTTAGCCTTTTAATTGTGTTGTTGAAATCTTTGATATATGACTCATTTTAAATTGAGAGATGGAAGGCTTCCACTAGGATGCTGGATGTATCATTTTTTCCCCTTGGTTTGTCTCTTTTTAAAAATTATTAAGACTTTATTTATTTAAAGCAGTTTTAGGTTGGCAGCAAAATCGAGGGGAAAGTGTAGAGATTTCCTGTAAAGCCCCTGCCCCGACTCATGCACAGCCTCCCCTGCCATCAGTGTCCTCACCGGAGGCTGCATCTGGAACAGCTGGTGCATCTCCACTGACACGTCCACAGTTCACATGGGGTTCACTTGTGGGACCGCATGTTCTGTGGGTTTGGGCAAATGTAGAATGACATGTATCCATCATTATGGTGTCATACAGAGTAATTTCAGTGCCCTATAAGTGATTTCATTGCTTTTTGCTCTGTTTTGAGAATATTTTGTTAGGTGCATAAAAGTATAGAGTTGAGCTATTCCTTTCTTCCTCGGGTGTTAGCCTTTTAATCTTCATAATGCTTCTTGTCTTCAATCTTTTTTTTCTGGTAATTTTGTAACCCCCAGCTGCATTACTAATCACCAGAGATATAGTCAATTGACTTTCAAGAGAACCTAAATTTTTTGCATAATTTTGTCCATTAGCCACTACACTGAAATGTTTATTGTTCTAGTTATCTTTCTCACAAAATACTTATCAAGCAATAAATAATAGAAATTAACATTTATTATTTCATATGTTTTTTTCTTATTTAATCTGTCCAGCAGTGTATGAAGTAGGTACATAGTTATCCACACTTTGTAGAAACTGAAGCTCAGACAGGTTAAGTAATTTTTCAGGGATCACACAGTAGTACTCAAATCAGTATTATAACATTGTGGGTGTTTTCTTTTTCCAGTTTTTCCTAGTTAAAAATCCCTTAATATCGTAGGAAATGGCTTATACTTCTTATACGTCTCACAAAAAAACAGGCCCATTTCCATAGTAAGTGTTATTTTTAGCACAGTTCTAGTGCTTTCATTTTAGAACTGTTGTGTGTTGCGTCATTATAAGATTTAGCTTGTTGCCTTCATTTGTGAGAGTTCGCCCAAGGCTAAAATTGCTTAAGATATATTTCCAAGGAGACGTACAGCCTTGTAATAAATCTTCTCCTGTCATCCTCCCAGGAGATATGAATAAGGATTGAAGGTAAAAATTATAGTGCAACTAGAACTAGATTCCTTTTGGCAAGTTTAAGTTGTTTTGAAACGTTTCTTATTTTCGGCTTTAATGCTTCTCAGTTATGTCTAGACAAGACCATTGAACCGGAGAGCAGAGACAGGTCTGACCCCAGCCCCACTCCCGGTGCAGGTGGCCTAGATCAGTCACGGAACTTTCTGAGACTTCTTCGCTCTTTTATATAAAATAAAAATTTAAAAGTTAGAAACTAAAAACTAATAGCTCCATACTCACATCAAAAATTCTAGTCAGTCAAATTTAATAATATATGCCAACTGTAAACAAGGTAGGACTGCAGGCTTTTTTAGGAAAAGAATAGAAGTTAGACTCTGTTACGCATTACAGTGTTTCACGTTGAGCCCTGTACGGCTTTCTCTGTGCCGCCCGTCAGGTGAGTCTGTGATACTATGCAAGCATTTCCAAAGGTTCTTTCATGCCATCTTAGTTCATAAGAAAACACTAAACCGCTAAAAGCCAGGTAAGAAGGAAGTGACGCTGTTTGCTCTGGGTTCAGAGCTGAGACTTGGCCTCTTCGGGCCTGGCAGCATTTTCGTCGTATTGATGAGGTGCCATCGGATTACTGACTAACAGCAAAGCGGGCAGCTCGAGACACGCCAAATCCAGTGGTTTCCCCGCCGTAGACATGGGCCGAGGTTGAGGGCTCAGGGTGCTGGGATCGAGCTGCTGACTCGTGGGCTGGACGGCTTTGGCGCTTGGCCTGCTGCCTCTGAAGCCTTTTCTTGTTTGAGGGGACCGTGTCTCAACAAGTTTGTGTCTTTAGATCCAGCGCGTTCCCAGGGGATTTCGGTGGTAGGAAAACAAGGATTTGTACCAGAGGATGTCTCAATTTTGAATATTTGTGCAGCTTCTACCATAATACATTTTCTAAATGCTCATAAATAAGCCAGATATTTTATTGCAGTGCCTTGGCTCTGTAAGAATTTGATGCCAAAACTTTTCTTTTTTTAGTGAATGGTGTTTCTTCATTTATTTATTTAGTTTTTTAATTTTTATCTGCACTGGGTCTTTGTTGCTGCACCCAGGCTTTTCTCTAGTTGCGGCTAGAGGGGGCTACTCTTTGTTGTGGTGTGTGGGCTTCTCATTGCGGTGGCTTCTCTTGTTGCAGAGCACGGGCTCTAGGCACGTGAGCTCAGTAGTTGTGGCTCGCGGGCTCTAGAGCGCAGCCTCGGTAGTTGTGGCGCACGACCTTAGCTGCTCCGCGGCATGTGGGATCTTCCCGGACCAGGGCTCGAACCCGTGTCCCCTGCATTGGCAGGTGGACTCTTAACCACTGCGCCACCAGGGAAGCCTGATGCCAAAACTTTTAACGTGACACTATTTCATGCAGACTGGTGAGTTGTCAAGTGAGCGAAGATTTCTGACAGATTGTGAGGTTTCGTGTGTAGAAGTTAAGCACACAGGGAAACATTCAGAGAATTCAAGTAATGCCAAGTACGCTAACACATTTGCACTTTTGACAGCATTTCAGAAGCCTTACCACAAATGTGCTTTCTGAATATAATAGGAAATCTATTAGTATTTTAATATTTCTGTTCCCATGTGTGGTCAGCAGACAGCGCAGCTGTGTTTACCCCGAGAATACAGTGAACCGCGCCCTTCCCTGGGAGGCGGGGCACAGTCAGGAAGTTCTGGGGAAAGTTCGCTGCACAGGGGCAGCCGTGTGATCTGGCCTCCGGTCCTGAACACTGTGACGAAGGAAGACGGGGTCATTCTCCGTCTCACATGACAGTACCCTGACCTGAAGCCTCCAGGCCCAACCTGTACACATGGTTGCCCTTTGGCAGTGTTTAGAAAGACACCTGAGCTACCCGCAGGGACTTCAGTTTCTTCCAATCAGTCAATACGTTGCACAAGTTGATTGAATAGCTATTACCTCACCAAATTGTCATGGTAATCTTTTGCAGCTTCTTTTTTTTTTTTTTTTTAAATTCTTGTCTTACAAATGAGAAAGCAGGATGCCCAGAGCCTCGCCTGCTGTCAGAAAGCAAATGAGCAGCCTCCGAAAATGCCAGCCCGCAGCTTCGGCAGCCGCCTCTGTGCTGCCTTCCTGTGGCCAGTTCCTTCGCTCAGAAGATTAGGACGATTTCATTTTGCTCGCCTTTGTTTTTCAAATCATTGTGATGATTATGTTTTTCTGAGTCAGGGCATCTCAAACTTTAATATGCATGAAATCATGTGGGATCTGGTTGAAATGCAGATTCTAACTCGGTGGGCATGGAGCGGCCCGAGACGATGTATTTCCAAGAAGCTTCCAGATCACACCGTGACAGCTGACTGCGCCTCAGAGTCTGGTTGGGGCTCCAGAAATTTACATTTGAGACATGGATGCATCAGTGGATTTGGAGGAAGACGTTAACTAAATGCTAGAAATAGGAACTCAACACCCAGCAGATCCTTGGGGTCTTTGGTGTTGCCGCTGAGCCTTGGCATTTACTGCTGACAGGCTGCACTGTCATTGTCATTGCCATTGCCATAGTCACACAAAGCCAGATCGCAATTCTTCAGAACTCAACACAGCACTTTTGTTTTTAAATAAGGAACAAAGATAATTGTGGAAAAGTTCATATTGAATTATTAAAATAAATTAGAACAAATTAGGTCACCATAGTTAACTGTTGGCATATTATGTTCTAATTGTAGAAATAATAATTCTGCCGTTTTTCTGTTTCTCACTGGGGGGAAACCTGCAATATCTTTCTACATTTTATAGCTAAAATGCATCTTTGAAATAGAAATAACCTCCTCTACAGTAATACAATAGGCATAATTAATTGTGAAGGTAATTGCCTTTCAGTCATTTAAGTAATTGCTGTCATCTGAATTCCTGCGTAGCTTCACCTGTACCTCTTTCGTGGCATGTAGGGCATTTCCCCATGTGATTAATTTTGACGTACATCCCTTTTCTGGGTCCTGGCAGAAGGATCAGGGGTCCGTTGTAGTGTACCTGGCTGCAGGGTAGGGTGCTGTGCACACAGTGGGTGCTTCATAAAGGGAGTGCAGTGGGCCTCCCTGCTCCCTGGCCTGCTGGGCTTCCTCTGTCCCTCCCAGAGAGAGGCAGGGCCGGCTTCAGCCCTGGGCTGTTCATACCTTGTGGGCCACTGCAGAGACAAAAACTGCAGGTGTGTTTTTTTGTTTTGAATTTTCTTTTCTTTTCTTTTTAAACAGCTGGTTCTTATTAGTTATCCATTTTATACATATTAGTATATATATGTCAATCCCAGTCTCCCAATTCATCCTGCCACCCTGCCACTTTCCCCCCTTGGGGTCCGTACGTTTGTTCTCTACATCTGTGTCTCAATTTCTGCCCTGCAAACCAGTTCATCTGTACCATTTTTCTAGGTTCCACATATATGCGTTAATATACGATATTTGTTTTTCTCTTCTGCCTTACTTCACTCTGTAGGACAGTCTCTAGATCCATCCACTCTCTACAAATGACTCAGTTTCGTTCCGTTTTATGGCTGAGTAATATTCCATTGTATATATGTACCACATCTTCTTTATCCATTCATCTGTCAATGGGCATTTAGGTTGCTTCCATGTCCTGGCTATTGTAAATAGTGCTGCAGTGAACATTGGGGTGCATGTGTCTTTTTGAATTATGGTTTTCTCTGGGTATATGCCCAGTAGTGGGATTGCTGGGTCATGTGGTAGTTCTATTTTTAGTTTTTTAAGGAACCTCCATACTGTTCTCCATGGTGGCTGTATCAATTTACATTCCCACCAACAGTGCAAGAGGGTTCCCTTTTCTCCACACGCTCTCCAGCATTTATTGTTTGTAGATTTTCTGATGATGCCCATTCTAACTGGTGTGAGGTGATACCTCATTGTAGTTTTGATTTGCATTTCTTTAATATTTAGTGATGTTGAGCAGCCTTTCATGTGCTTCTTGGCCACCTGTATGTCTTCTTTGGAGAAATGTCTGTTTAGGTCTTCTGTCCATTTTTGGATTGGGTTGTTTGTTTTTTAAATATTGAGCTACATGAGCTGTTTATATATTTTGGAGATGAATCCTTTGTCCGTTGATTCGTTTGCAAATATTTTCTCCCATTCTGAGGGTTGTCATTTCATCTTGTTTGTAGTTTCCTTTGCTTTGCAAAAGCTTTTAAGTTTCATTAGGTCCCATTTGTTTAGTTTTGTTTTTATTTCCATTACTCTAGGAGGTGGATCAAAAAAGATCTTGCTGTGATTTATGTCAGGGAGTGTTCTGCTTACGTTTTCCTCTAAGAGATTTATAGTGTCCAGTCTTACATTTAGGTCTCTAATCCATTTTGAGTTTATTTTTGTGTATGATGTTAGGGAGTGTTCTAATTTCATTCTTTCACATGTGCTGTCCAGTTTTCCCAGCACCACTTATTGAAGAGACTGTCTTTTCTCCATTGTATATCCTTGCCTCCTTTGTCATAGATTAGTTGACCATATGTGCGTGGGTTTATCTCTGGGCTTTCTATCCTGTTCCATTGATCTATGTTTCTGTTTTTGTGCCAGTACCATATTGTCTTGATTACTGTAGCTTTGTAGTATAGTCTGAAATCAGGGAGTCTGATTCCTCCAGCTCCGTTTTTTTCCCTCAAGACCGTTTTGGCTATTCGGGGTCTTTTGTGTCTCCTTACAAATTTTAAGACTTTTTGTTCTAGTTCTGTAAAAAATGCCATTGGTAATTTGATAGGATTGCATTGAATCTGTAGATTGCTTTGGGTACTATAGTCATTTTCACAGTATTGAGATTCTTCCAGTCCAAGAACATGGTATATCTCTCCATCTGTTTGTGTCATCTTTAATTTCTTTCATCAGTGTCTTATACTTTTCTGCATACAGATCTTTTGTCTCCCTAGGTAGGTTTATTCCTAGGTGTTTTATTCTTTTTGCTGCCGTGGTAAATGGGAGTGTTTCCTTAATTTCTCTTTCAGATTTTTCATCATTAGTGTATAGGAATGCAAGAGATTTCTGTGCCTTAATTTTGTATCCTGCAACTTTACCAAATTCATTGATTAGCTCTAAGTGGTTTTCTGGTGGCATCTTCAGGATTCTCTATGTATAGTATCATGTCATCTGCAAACAGTGACAGTTTTACTTCTTTAACAAGTTTTACTTCTTCTTTTGTATTCCTTTTATTTCTTTTTCTTCTCTGATTGCTGTGGTTAGGACTTCCAAAACTATGTTGAATAATAGTGGCGAGAGTGGCCGACATCCTTGTCTTGTTCCTGATCTTAGAGGAAATGCTTTCAGTTTTTCACCATTGAGAATGATGTTTGCTGTGGCTTTGTCGTATATGGCCTTCATTATGTTGAGGTAGATTCCCTCTATGCACATTTTCTGGAGAGTTTTTATCGTAAATGGGTGTTGAATTTTGTCAAAAGCTTTTTCTGCATCTATTGAGATGATCATATGGTTTTTATTCAATTTGTTAATACAGTGTATCGCATTGATTGATTTGCGTATATTGAAGAATCCTTGCATCCCTGGGATAAATCCCACTTGATCATGGTGTATGATCCTTTTAATGTGTTGTTGGATTCTGTTAGTATTTTGTTGAGGATTTTTGCATCTATATTCATGAGCGATCTTGGTCTGTTATTTTCTTTTTTTGTAGTATCTTTCTGTGGTTTTGGTATCTGGTTTTGGGAGTGTTCCTTCCTCTGCAATTTTTTGGAAGAGTTTGAGAAGGATGGGTGTTAGGTCATCTCTAAATGTTTGCTAGAATTCACCTGTAAAGCCATCTGGTCCTGGACTTTTGTTTGTTGGAAGATTTTTAATCACAGTTTCCATTTCATTACTTGTAATTTGTCTGTTCATATTTTCTATTTCTTCCTGGTTCAGTCTTGGAAGTTTATACCTTTCTAAGAATTTGTCCATTTCTTCCAGGTTGTCCATTTTATTGGCAGTGTTGCTTGTAGTAGTCTCTTAGGATGCTTTGTATTTCTGCGGTGTCTGTTGTAACTTCTCCTTTTTCATTTCTAATTCTATTGATTTGAGTCCTCTCCCTCTTTTTCTTGATGAGTCTGGCTAATGGTTTATCAATTTTGTTTATCTTCTCAAAGAACCAGCTTTTAGTTTTATTGATCTTTGCTATTGTTTTCTTCGTTTCTATTTCATTTATTTCTGCTCTGATCTTTATGATTTCTTTTCTTCTACTACCTTTGGGTTTTGTTTGTTCTTCTTTCTCTGGTTCCTTTAGGTGTAAGGTTAGATTGTTTATTTGAGATTTTTCTGTTTCTTGAGGTACGACTGTATTGCTGTAAACTTCCCTCTTAGAACTGCTTTTGCTGCATCCCATAGGTTTTGGATTGTCGTGTTTTCATTGTCATTTTCTCTAGGTATTTTTTGATTTCCTTTTTCATTTCTTCAGTGATCTCTTGGTTATTTAGTAACGTATTGTTTAGCCTCCATGTGTTTGTGTTTTTAATGTTTTTTTCCCTGTAATTGATTTCTAATCTCATAGTGTTTTGGTCAGAAAAGATGCTTGATATAATTTCAGTTTTCTTAAATTTACTGAGGCTTGATTTATGATCCAAGATGTGATCTATCCTGGAGAATGTTCCATGCGCACTTGAGAAGAAAGTATACTCTGCTGTTTTTGGATGGAATGTGCTATAAATATCAATTAAATCTATCTGGTCCATTGTGTCATTTAAAGCTTGTGTTTCCTTATTAATTTTCTGTTTGGATGATCTGTCCATTGGTGTAAGTGAGGTGTTAAAGTCACCCACTATCATTGTGTTACTGTCAATTTCCTCTTTTATAGCTGTTAGCAGTTGCCTTATGTATTGAGGTGCTCCTATGTTGGGTGCATATGTATTTATAATTGTTACATCTTCTTCTTGGATTGATCCCTTGATCATTATGTAGTGTCCTTCCTTGTCTCTTGTGACATTCTTTATTTTAAAGTCTGTTTTATCTGATATGAGTATTGCTACTCCAGCTTTCTTTTAATTTCCATTTGCATGAAATACCTTTTTCCATCCCCTCGCTTTCAGTCTGTATGTGTCCCTGGGTCTGAAGTGGGTCTCTTGTAGACAGCATATATATGGGTCTTGTTTTTGTATCCATTCAGCCAGTGTATGTCTTTTGGTTGGAGCATTTAATCCATTCACATATAAGGTAATTATCGATATGTATGTTCCTGTGACCGATTTCTTAATTGTTTTGGGTTTGATTTTGTCGGTCCTTTTCTTCTCTTGTGTTTCCCACTTAGAAGTTCCTTTAGCATTTGTTGTAAAGCTGGTTTGGGGTGCTGAATTCTCTTAGCTTTTACTTGTCTGTAAATTTTTCGATTTCTCCATCGAATGTGAATGAAATCCTTGCTGGGTAGAGTAATCTTGGTTGTAGTTTCTTCCCTTTCATCACTTGAAGTGTGTCATGCCACTCCCTTCTGGCTTGTAGAGTTTCTGCTGAGAAATCAGCTGTTAACCTTATGGGAGTTCCCTTGTATGTTGTCATTTTTCCCTTGCTGCTTTCAGTAATTTTTCTTTGTCTTTAATTTTTGCCAGTTTGATTACTGTGTGTCTTGGCATGTTTCTCCTTGGGTTTATCCTGTATGGGACTCTCTGTGCTTCCTGTACTTGGGTGGCTATTTCCTTTCCCATGTTAGGGAAGTTTTCAACTGTAATCTCTTCAGATATTTTCTCGGGTCCTTTCTCTCTCTCTTCTCCTTCTGGGACCCCTATAATGGGAATCTTGCTGCGTTTAATGTTGTCCCAGAGATCTCTTAGGCTGTCTTCCTTTCTTTTCATTCTTTTTTCTTTATTCTGTTCCGCAGCAGTGAATTCCACCATTCTGTCTTCCAGGTCACTTATCCATTCTTCTGCCTCAGTTACTCTCCTATTGATTCCTTCTAGTGTATTTTTCATTTCAGTTATTGGATTGTTCATGTCTGTTTGTTTGTTCTTTACTTCTTCTAGGTCTTTGTTAAACATTTCTTGCATCTTCTCGATCTTTGCCTCCGTTCTTTTTCCGAGGTCTTGGGTCGTCTTCACTATCATTATTCTGAATTCTTCTTCTGGAAGGTTTCCTATCTCCACTTCATTTAGCTGTTTTTCTGGGGTTTTATCTTGTTCCTTCATCTGGTACATAGCCCTCTGCCTTTTCATCTTGTCTGTCTTTCTGTGAATGTGGTTTTTGTTCCATAGGCTGCGGGACTGTAGTTCTTCTTGCTTCTGCTGTCAGCCCTCTGGTGGATGAGCTATCTAAGAGGCTTGTGCAAGTTTCCTGATGGGAGGGACTGGTGTTGGGTAGAGCTGGGTGTCGCTCAGGTGGGCAGGGCTCAGTAAAACTTCAACTAGCTTGTCTGCTGATGGGTGGGGCTGAGTTCCCTCCCTGTTGGTTGTTTGGCCTGAGGCGGCCCAGCACTGGAGGCTACAGGCTCTTTGGTGGGGCTAATGGCGGACTCTGGTAGGGCTCACGCCAAGGAGTACTTCCCGGAACTTCTGCTGCCAGTGTCTTTGTCCTACGGTGAGGCACAGCTGCCCCCTGCCTCTGCAGGAGACCCTCCAACACTAGCAGGTAGGTCTGGTTCAGTCTCCAATGGGGTCACTGCTCCTTCCCCTGGGTCCTGATGTGCGCACTGCTTTGTGTGTGCCCTCCAAGAGTGGAACCTCTGTTTCCCCCAGTCCTGTCGAAGTTCTGCAGTCAAATCCCACTAGCCTTCAAAGTCTGATTCTCTAGGAATTCCTTCTCCCGTTGCTGGATCCCCAGGTTGGGAAGCCTGACGTGGGGCTCAGAACCTTCACTCCAGTGTGTGGACTTCTGTGGTATAAGTGTTCTCCAGTCTGTGAGTCCCCCACCCAGCAGTTATGGGATTTGATTTTACTGTGATTGTGCCCCTCCTACCGTCTCGTTGTGGCTTCTCCTTTGTCTTTGGATGTGGGGTGTCTTTTTTGGTGAGTTCCAGTGTCTTCCTGTTGATGATTGTTCAGCAGTGAGTTGTGATTCCGGTGCTCTTGCAAAAGGGAGTGAGAGCACGTCCTTCTTCTCCGCCATCTTGAACCAATCCTCCTGCAGGTGCTTGAATAAAAGAAACTCACGCAAGGGTGTAAATTATCTGAAGTACGAAATTCATTCAGTCAGTGTTATTTTGAAGTAAATTTGCAGTAATGCTCTCCAACCCCATTGAAAAAGGGGTTTAGACTGCTTCAGAAAATTGTTTCTGAACAGCTCTGCACTGAGTTTGTAAGGGTTGTGAATTGCTGAGCGTGGTTGAGGGTATAACTCGAAGTACTTTTGTATTGAAATGAAGTGGCTCAGTGAGAACAGCACTGATAGCAGGAGACCCTCGAAACAGAGCACAGTGGAAATTTGCCTGTCTTTACTGTGGAAAAGGAGCCTTGGAAGAGAAGACTGTGGGGCTTGGGGCTGGCCGTGGACATTGTCAGCGTGGCCTGGTTGTCAGGGGCTGGCAGTGTATGGGGCTCAGGCCCCAGCCACAGGCAGTTTGGAGCAAAGAGGTCCATGTTTGTTCAAGGCAGGCACTGCCGTCAAATGTGTTTGTGTCAAATTGGTGAAAACTTTCAGTCCTCAGACTTTCTGGATTGTGGAATTCCAGTGGAAGGATCTAGTCCTGTAGTTAGAGCAGTTTGAATGAGGGACATCACTGAGTTCCGCTCTGTCCATGGCCCAGCTGTGAAAGTTGAATGAAACTTTAAGTTTTATGTGCCTAACCCCAATTCTGACCTCATTGTATCTTCACCTCCACTTCCCCTGTCTCTAACTTCCTCATCTATTCATTGTATTCTAATTACATATTAAATACCTGTACTTAGTATCAATAGTCACTGAAAATTTTATTATCACTGCTAATCCAGTTTTGGGGGGAACTTGTTGGAGTAGTAATAAAACAGATTTTGCAAAGGGTCATTACTTTTATCATCAAGTGGTAGTGTGCAGTGTTGAATTTTGAGGGGTACAGAAATAAGTTGAAAATAAATCTATAAAACTGAAGTCACACAACTACCACATACATGACAAACTCCACCGTGTAAAGCAGGTTCAGAATCGTAAGTCTTCTGAGGGCAGGAGATGGTGTTTCGTCTTTCTTCTTCCTGTGTCGCCTAGAATGGCACCTTGTGCTGAGAACGTGTTGCGTGAAGGGTGGGTGTTGTGTTGTCAGCGTGTGTTGAGATAATGTGTTTGTGCATTTTGCCACTTCATTCCCTCTGGAAGCGTGTGAATGTCAGTGACGGCATAGCTCACCTTCACACACTGTTGACTGCCTGCTATCTTCTAAATGTGTGGCGCGGAAAACTCGCAAATGAACTTAAAATGAGTAAAGATCGCACGTGTAAACAGCATTGTAATTAGTACAGTTGGATCCTTTTGGTGGCCTAAAGGAGGTGATGCATTAAATCTCTGTCCTTTTATTCCTGAGCCTGTAGGAACTGAAATAAAGATGTCCTTTTTTCCATCAGTAGTAATTTTTAAGTTAACAAAGTCTCCTAGAATGTAAACCCCTTGAGAACTGGAATTTTCATCTGTTTTGTTCACTGCTATATCACCATAATGGGCAATCAGTAAATGTTTGCTGAGTGAATTACCACTCAGCAGCACACAACCCTGGCTCCCACTCAAGGACAAAGAAACCACTGGAGTCAGACTCAGGGGCTTGAAAATAACTAGTAACTGAGATAATTTTAAAGTAACTCTTGGATGGGGATTTAAATAACTGTGTTAAAGGATATCATGGATAAGGTGGACATTATGTATGAACAGATGGAGAAGAGAGATGGAAACTATGAGAATCAGTCAGGTGGAAATGCAGGAAATAAAGCCATGGTATCATATTTGAGGAATTCCTTTGAGCGGATCATCCATACACTTGACACAGCTGAGGAAAGCGTGAACTTAAAGATACGTCAATAGAAATTGTCCTAACAGAAATACAAGGGCAGGGGGAATGTTAGGGGAAGGGGAGGCAACATAGAGCATGCAAGGAACTTTGGGACAATATCAGACAGTGTAACATACATGTAGTTGGAGTTCCACAAATGAGAACAGAGAAATAAGGCATGAGAAATAGGCGAAGGGGTAATGGTTGAGAATTTGCCAAAAATGATGAAAATCAAGCCAGCAATCCAAGACGCTTAGAGAAGCCCATGCAGTATAACTGCAAACAGTATACACCTAGACACATGGTAGTCAGACTGCTGGAGACCAAAGCCAAAGAGAAAACCATGCAGGAAGCCAGAGAAAAGAAGACACATTACCAAGAGGAACAAAGACGGAGATTATAGAGGAACAAAGACGGAGATTATAGAGGAGCGCTCGTCAGAGACAGAGTCTGAACTGCAAGATCCGTAGCATGAGATATGTTTGATTAAAATATCATCAGAAGGAACATTTCCTCATTAGCACCAATCTTCTCTAAATATGAACCGGACCGTGCAGATGAGGAACTGACTCACTGTTTGATAGCTAGTTCTGCTGAAAGTGAGAGAAAATGTTTTCAAAACCTGAGTTAAGCACCAAGTTCTGTGGCAGATGTTGAAATAGGGAAGATATACTAGTAACACAGTGAAACGAGATTTCATTGTTCTTCTAAAAGCCTTAAGATGATCGCAGTGGAGAAAGTGTCCTTTGCTAAAGCTGGGTAATTTGAGGAGACATGTATTTCGTTAAGCATACTTGACTGTTTTATAAATGAAAAGATATAAACAGGAAGCAAAGTACATTTTCTTATTAAGAATTTGTTAGGTGCTACAGAGAGAGAACTGTTTAGCTAAATTCCTGTCTCCTAAGAATTTATAAATCTGAAACAGACCATATTTAGAGAATAGGTAGGTAGAACAGTAAAATGTAAATAAAGTGGTCAAAGTCAATGGTTATTGTGTCATATAGAGCAGCTATGATCGTGAGCAATACTGGCTACCAGTTAGTCAGCATCTGCTCTGTTACACCTGACATAATACACTTTTAAAATACATTATCTTGTTCAGTTGTTATCTAATTCTCTGAAACCGTAACATGGACGTTTTACAAGTGAGGAAAACGTGGCTTAGAGAATTCAGTGATTGGTTCTTCGCTGTGATTGGTTAATCTGAAGGTTGTTCTTCATCTGTAGCATCCTCTGTATGCTTTCCACTCTGATGAACACGGCAGCACCCAGATCTGCAGGGGAGCAGACAGCTTCCCATCATGGCTGGGGTAGGAGACTTAGTGATCATAGAAGGGGTATTTCCTACTTTGGAAATCATGAAGATCGTCGTAGAAGCTGGTAAAACACACAGCTGATTATATGCTGAAAGAGTCATTATCATTTCTACTGCCTTGGACTTCGTTAAATTTTCATTTTAACATAATGAAAAAATACTGTTGGAGGGTCAGGTGTTTTCAAGCGCTTTCTTTTCTATGTGGTTGCTCATTGCCTGCTGGCTTGGATGTATTCATTCTGTCTTTCTTCAATATATTGATACTAGAAGTGAGCCCGTACTTTGACTTCAGGAGCCAGTACTGTGAAACATCTGTGCTCCTCGGTGGACACATCCACCTTTGGAATAACAGCAAAGATTGAATTATTGGTGTCAGTATTGGTTGCCATGACTCTGGTTGGTAAAGTGATATTCACAGAAGAACATCTTGACCAGGAAACATTGTTTCTAACTTGAAGTTTAAGGTTTAACTTCTAAATATTGTATATTAAAAAAAATTGTATATAGGGGGTTCCCCGGCGGCCCAGTGGCTAGGATACGGCGCTTTCACTGCCATGGACCCAGGTTCAATCCTTGGTCAGGGAACTAAGATCCCGCAAGCGTGTGGTGCAGCCAGAAAAAAATTGTATAGAACTTAAGGTCAGTGTGGATGTTATTTAAATTTTGTTCTGCTTTATCTTTGTTATTGTTTTTTAATTTTGAAGAAGGCAGTACTTTCTAAGGGAGTAAATATATAACTCCCTTCCGTGAGCTGAAGTACATTAATTCCAGTTGACTAACAACCCAACTAGATTAAAAAAAAAAAAAAGAACATCCATTTTCCTGTTTACACCACACATAATATAAATGTATTACTTAATTTGTGATTTGATGGGTTAATAGTTCTTTCCTCTGAACTGTTCTATTAGGACAGTATTTACCTTCTACTTAGATGTTTCCTTACATTTTTGGTAAACATTCTTTGTATTCACTACTCTATGTACAGTGGGCCTTGAATACATAGTTTGGGGAGGTTTTTTTGTACTTTTTATTTTGAAATAATTGTAGACTCATAGCAAGTTGCAAAAAGTAATCCAGGAGTCCCATGTAACCTTCATTTCCCCCAACATTTTATAGAACTATGTAGCACATGTGGGTTTTCTGAATACGTAATTGTTCTTTTTCCTTTTTGGCCGTGCCACTCGGCTTTGTGGGATCTTAATTCCCCGACCAGGGATCAAACCCAGGCCCCAGGCAGTGGGAGTGTGGAGTTCCAATCACTGGACCATCAGGGAATTCCCTTGAATATGTAATTTTTTTTGTCTTTTTTTTTAAAAAAAAATAAATTTATTTATTTATTTTTGGCTGCGTTGGGTCTTCGTTGCTGCACGCAGGCTTTCTCTACTTGGGGTGAGCAGGGGCTACTCTTCGTTGTGGTGCGCGGGCTTCTTATTGCGGTGGCTTCTCTTGTTGCGGAGCACGGGCTCTAGGCGCACGGGCTTCAGTAGTTGGGGCACACGGGCTCAGTAGTTGTGGCTCACAGGCTCTAGAGAGCAGGCTCAGTAGTTGTGGTGCACGAGCTTAGTTGCTCTGAGGCATGTGGGATCTTCCCAGACCAGGGCTGGAACCCGTGTCTCTTGCATTGGCAGGCGGATTCTTAACCTCTGTGCCACCAGGGAAGTCGTGATATGTAATTTTTGATAAACTGTTTTCAGTTGTCTTTCTGTGCTCTTTTTCGTTGCGTCTTTTGTTTTATTGTAAACCTGAGCAGGAAAGAATTAAGCCTCCTTAAATTTGTCCCTTTGTTTGCCCTTTTGCTAGATGGGTTTGCATCTTGGGAGACACTGGCCTCAAAGTGAACTACTTACAGATGAAAGGGGTCTGTTGGGTTTGGTTCTTAGACCCAGTATTGGCATTTCCTCCTCACTGTCTCCAGGCAGGGCTTGTAAACCTTACCGAGAGCCGGGACCATGGCCATGGACGCCCCTCCACTCCCTGCTCAGGGCCTGCGCCTCCCGACCTGACCTTGCTCCCCACCTCGGCCCCCTGACCGCCCTGCCTCTTCCCCCGCAGTCCAGCCCCAGTCATGCCCCGGCTGCCCACTCTGCTCTGGCTGAGGTCACTGGTGGTATGTGTGTGTCACTCCTGGCCCCCTCCTATGGCATGTCTACACTGCAGCCAAAGGAATCTTTTCAGAACACAACTTGGCCCAGGTGACTTCCTTGGTCAAAACTCACCAGTGGCCTCCTGTAGGATCTGAGGGTGGGCACCCCGTCCTTGCCTGACTGAGCCCCCAGGCCCCCTCTTCCGTGCCTCTGCTCAGGGCCCTTCTCCCTGCGGCCCCCAGCCCCGCTTCACGCTTGTTCACTTTGTAGGTCCCGCTTCTACCTTGTTCCCTCAGTCAAGCCCTTCTGGGTCATGGTTTCACACTCACGTGCAGGGTCTTCCTTCCCCTTGCTCGTCGTAGCTCCGTTTATGGTTCTGCGCACATGGGCAGTGCTGCTGGGACCCCATCTCCACCTCTTTCTGTCCCTCAGGTCTAATAAAGTGCTTGCCCCCAGGAGTTTCCATTGTTTGTTGATAATCCTTCCACGCGTACTATTTTTTTATGGGAAAATAAAACCATTAAAGCTTTGTGAAGCATGAAAAACCCAAGTGCAGCAGCAGTCCTGTCAACAGAAGGTATAACATAAAGTAGGGTTTAAAGAAAGCTGAACATCTTGATACAGCTGCTGGCGTGTATGACTTCACTGAACCGTGACTTTTTAAAATGCTGTTGCAGGAAATTTTTGTTTTATGTCGGGAAGACCTAGGCCTTTCCCTGCACCGGAAGTTACACTGTGCAACTTCCTTCAGTCTGTGTCCTTTACTTCTTGAAAAATTCCCTTTTTTGGCTGGTTTGCTTTTCTTATAGCTAAACAGAAAGAGAAGAGAAAAGGCCTCATTGTCTGAGCCTTCATCCTGCTACAGAAGTCAGGGTCATTCTTGCGTTAGTTCACTCCTCCTGCAGATGTGCACTGAGTGTCTGCTGTGTGCCAGGCACTGTTCTAGGCCCTGGGGAGAGATCTGTATAGATATATAGATACACATGTGCACACATGTGCACACACACGCAGCAGTGCCTGCTTCCCCTTCCAGCTCACAGCTCACATTACCACTCACCAGTGTTTAGTCTGTCTATACAGCTGTAGTGCACAGTAACCTGCCGTAAGTCTCTTACACAATTTGTTTCTCTTTAGAAGGGCTTTTAACTTGATTTAGATTGTCAATAGAATTGTATAAAGTGGCAGCTGTCTTCAGTAAACGCCAGTATTAATGATTTTAAAGTAGAGTAAGGGCTTCCCTGGTGGCGCAGTGGTTGGGAGTCCGCCTGCCGATGCAGGGGACACGAGTTCGTGCCCCGGTCCGGGAAGATCCCACATGCCGCGGAGCGGCTGGGCCCGTGAGCCATGGCCGCTGAGCCTGCGCATCCGGAGCCTGTGCTCCGCAATGGGAGAGGCCACAACAGTGAGAGGCCCGCGTACCAAAAAAAAAAAAGTAGAGTAAGATTGGCTACAGCACTTCCCCAGCTACATTATTAGTTTATTTGTAAGAGAATACGTGACGTTACATGATTATGGCTAATTAGAGAGGAAGCCCTAAATTGTATAGGGACATTAATCAGACTGCGTTTCCAAGCCCTGCAATTCTTTCAGGTTGGAAAATAAAAGAAGGCACGGTTCATTATCATGGTTATTTGTCGGGATATGTTGTTCAGCTCCAGTACTGACTGGCTCCATGGACTAGAGTTTATTTCTTGACTTTGTGACCTTTGATTCCTGTCATCAGTCAGTACGTGCTCTTAAGGTCAACAGAGCACTTGAATGGACTTTCATTGCTAACAAAGGGACAGAAAAAGTACTAACTTTTCCTAACGTTTTAACTAGAGTTTTAAAGAACAGTGCCAATGTCTGACTTCCCTACAATCCTGTATTTTCACGTACAAACCCCTATTTGATAATTACCGCTTTTTGAAATTCAGTGGAATGTATTCATCCTTTATCTTGTCCTCGAAAATATTTCAAAGTTATTATTAAACCACAATGAAATTGTATCATTTGATGTTATTTTTAACCTTCCTGCCTCAAAAGTGCACAGTGTAGTTTACTCACACACATATTGTTTTGTTTTCAAGCCACTGCCCAGAAATATGGTGTCTCGTCTTTGCGAATCTAAAAAGGTTTGTGCGGCAGCAGACATGCAGCTTCAGGTGGGTGTGTGCCTTTGTTCTGAAGTTTTCCACAGATATTATTCAAAATAAATGTATAACTTTAAATTCTTGCCAGTGCTACCCATTTATTATAATAATTATGCTTCCAAAACATCTTTCCTCTGAGTTCAGAGAACTTGACCTTGACTAATCATTTGGTCTTCCAACCGTCCTTAGGAAGTAGATGTCAAATAAGGTTATTTCCCAATTTCAGTGGAAAATCAAAGAGTGGAAAAGTTTTACCTGACTTCTTCTAAATGGTGCATTTCAGCAACCAAGTTATATCTTTTTGTTCACTTTGTATCTTTTTTTAAATTTGTGTTTTTAGATGTGAAGTTTAAACAGTAATGACTTAGTTTTTAGTAAAACTCAAAGCCAGTGTTCCAGGTTTCCAGATAAAGACGAGAAACATTTTATAAACCATCTGGATGTCAGGTCTGTGTGATACCAGATGTTTAGGTTATTTGTAATTTCTGAGATTGTTTATGGAGTTATTCCTCTTCATCAGATCTTGAGTGTTATGTAAACACAGCCTAAACACCCATCTTTCATCTCAGGCAGTATTCACTTTCTAATGATCCAGTCACCTGTTTAAAAGTGTAGCCACTATTGAATTGCTTTATAGGTGTATAAAGTTCAGCCCCTAGAAAGTAATGAATGTGCTCTGTTTTTTTGGACCTTAAAATACACGTTTCAGTGAAGAAGATGCCTGCTATAGACGAAACCATGGATTAATAACATTATTTAGTGTCTATTTGTATCACACAATTGCAAAAAGGTTTCTGGATTATTTGAAAGGTTAACATTACGTGGCAGTAGTCTTCTGATTTACTCGTATCTGTCGTGGGAGTCCTACCTTTTAAAAGCCCGTGTCCTGGCGTCCTTTGCAACACTTGTTCCAGTGATTTTCTTCTGAAAAGGAAAACCAACCTTTCTGTACTTCTGCCCTCCGAAAAGAATAAGGAGAGAGAGGGAGAGAGAGGGAGAGGGGGGTTGAAAAGCTGGAGGAGAAGGGAGGGAAGGAGGTTCCCACCCGAAGGGCCGCTCACGCTGCTTTCCTGTCACACAGCCATCCCCCGAGCCGTGGGGACAACCCAGGGTGGAAGGGAGTTGCTGCAGATTTCTAAGCGGGTATCAGTAGTGGTTTTTAAATTGTGCCTTTTAAATTGTTATTTATTGCTGTACATTATTCTAGAAATAGCTCCTGCTTTTCTGCAGCTCTAAGGTTCCTGGTCCCAAGCACGCAGGACCCCCGGGGGGGCTTGTCGCCTAGGGTTGTTTGGTTCATCAGCAAATGAGCATGAAATATTGGGGTGGCCAAAAAGTTCGTTCGGGTTTTTCTGCTAGATGTTGCAGCGTACAGAAAACCCCGAACGAACTTTTTGACCAACCCAATATTGTTACTCATTGCAGAACATAGAATGGAAAGAGCTGTATTTAATATATGTTTAGATTGCCAGTTATAGCAAAGCAATATTTAGGAAATGTCTATATTTTTCCAGTGAAGGTTTAAACTTGACTTTATAATATAGAACCATAACTCTCTATCTAGATGAAGCCAGAAGTTATAGAGGTCATTTAAATTTTTTCTTTTATATAAACTAATCCTCACTTCTTTCAAGTCAACAGCTGCACATTCTCTACAAATTCCTATTTTGAATCCGAAAGATATGTATCGGAAACATAATCACTTGACGGTTTTTTCTTTTAAAATAAAATATTTTCTACTTGCTTGCTTCAGGTAAAATGCAGACAATGTTAATAAGTCAAATGTTGCAGTGAAAAAGCACTTTACTTGAGGTTTTCTGCCTAAAATTTAGCTTTCAGAGCTTGGTAAATACGCAGCAGGCTTCATGTTTAAACTCCTTCTAATGCTTTACTCTCCTCTCATGTTTCAGTGGCCTCTGTCCTCTCCTTGGAGAGGAGTGAGCCTTCCCTACCAGTCACCTCCTTAAGCCAGGGTCGCCCCGCCCAGCAGCTGCTTCCTCTGAGCCCTGACAGCAGGGCTGGGGTCTGCCTTGGTCCCGGCCTCAGACTCTCCGACAGCTGCTCCTGAATCCTGTGTAACACCCCTGCTTCCTCACCTCACTTCATCCCGCCTTCCACCTCTCATCAACGAACTAGGATTCTCACCCAGTCATTTCTCTCATTTAATTACATCAGGATTCTAGGAAGAAGCCAAACAGTATTTATTAGCTGCAGGGGGTCACAGGTCATAACTTAATTTTTTCATATTTCCAGGTATATATATATATATATATATATATATATATATATATATATTCCGTGTGTGTGTGTGTGTGTGTGTGTGTGTGTGTAGTTTTGCGGTCACAAATTTCATTCACCGCACTGTACAGAAAGAGTACCTTATAGATAGGGTTCAGAATTCCTTAATATCCTTAATCATGGAGAGGTTGAGAGCTTTCCGTTTCATCATTAACATGGTCTTAAATGTGGTATGAAATGCAAAATACATCTCAAGCCTCATACACTTATACATGTGACTGCCCAACTGCGACTTGCAGTTATTATTCTGGTAGACTTGTAACATCTTTGGTCGCCTACATCATAGATGTAAGCATGGCGCCCAGACTAAATAGGTGCGTTCTTCCGTCCAGGTCTTTTATGCTGCTCTGGATCAGATCTACCATGGGAAGCATCCCCTGAGGAGCTCGACCACAGACATCCTCAGGGACACCCAGGAGAAGTTCTATGGCTTACCGTACGTCCCAAACACTGTGAGTCTGGCGTTCCGACCCTGTTGTGTGCCATTGAATGGGTGTACGTGTCAAGTGGGCGGGGTGTGAAGTCCTCTCCTGGATGTTGAGGTTTCCTGAGGGGCAAATGCTAGAAACGCCTGACTCACCCACTGCCCCCAGCCGTCCGTTTACATGTACTTATTTTCCTCCTGCCAGCAGGGTTTTTCTAGATTCCTAGGGAAGTGGGCTAGAGAAAGGCCCTTGGAGTTAGTCTGTGTTCTTTTTCATTATTTATTTGTGACGAGAAAAACAGCGATGTAAGATGAACGTGATGATCGGTCCCCAGCCGCTCTCACTGCAAAGAGAATCCACGCTGCTTGAGGGCCCGCTTGTGCCGGGACCGTGACGGGCACCCTCGGTGCTCTGTCGGGATGGAGAGCGGGCGCATCGCCACCGTGCACCGAGGCCAGGTGCCAGACTCCGTCCGGTTGCTTGGCGAAAGGCCGACTCAGAAGGGCCCTGTGAGCTCGACGCTTACCCGTCAGAGGGGCGCACGGGGGGCTTGTGCCGGTGACGTATCTGGTCTAGGGTCCCGCGCGTAGCGAGCGGTGGTGTTGGGATTCCCACCCAGCCTGAAGCCGTGTCCTCCTCAGCCCAGGTTCCAGGAAGCTGCGTGCTGGGGAAGAGTGCCCTGGGCCCCGGCGCTCAGGAGACGGGCGCTTGCCTATCACTCGGGGCCTCAGGTCCAAGCGATGGGAACCCGACTCCTAGGGGCTTAAGCAGAAAGGGTGTTTATTGAGCCCCGTGGCTGGAAGGTGCAGGGGCCGTCTGTTTGGTTGCCGGTTAGCTGGGTTGAGTTAGTTCTTACACAGTGTTGTTAGAAACGTTTCTCCTTCTTTCGTCTTTCAGCTGTGTCTTTCTCTGGATTTGTCTTATTCTCAGGGAGGTGGCCCTGACTTGGTGGCATGGTGGCCACCGGAAGGTCCAGCTTAGCCCATCTCATAGAAAGAAAGCTCATTTGAAAATGCTCTGTAAGCCGTAAAATGCCAAATAAATGTGGTTTCATTTGATAACAGTGCTGGATACCAGCATGTGTTGTGCTGAGTTTAAGTTCATCAGTAAACTGTAACTGTCCACTAGATCTTCAGGTCCTAATACTTGAACATGTGGGACTGTTCACCTTTACCAGACAAGGAAAGTCACAGGAAATTTCATCTTCGTAAGATTCCTTATCAGCAGTGTTTGATTGTCATAGAAGCTTCGTCATCTATTTGTGATGCATAATGCTAGTCACACTTCCTTCCTATTTTTGACCGTATATATAAGAAATTTATTGTTCCAGTGCTGTGTACTACTGTGTACTTGAATTATCTATATTAGTGAAAATCTGTAATAATAAGAATAGTCTCACTCTTCATCAGTGGAATCATAACAACACTTGCCTACATGTAGGGAAAAACGACATCCTTTAAGGGTGTTTTCCCGTTTACGGAGCATTGCCTGACCCACGTGCTTTTGTGCTCATTTTATGTTCTTCTTTGCTTAGCTTTAAAATCAGTGTGACTTGAACTCCACGTGGTTATATCACCAGAGGGTAGTAAAGCCGTAGGGACACCAATATTAGGAGGAACTGGGCTGCTTTCTGAAGCCGCTTCAGCTTGGCTGAGTCGTCACCCCCAGCTTGCTTTATCTTAAGTCTTATAACAATTGAGCTGTGTCTCTTTTTAGAAGAAAACCCAGGAAATTCCCTGGTGGTCCAGTGGTTAGGATTCGGTGCTTTCATTGCCGTGGCCTGGGTTCAGCCCCTGGTCGGGGAACTGAGATCCTCTAAGCCGTGCGGCATGGCCAAAATAAAAATAAAAACAAAGTTAGAAAAATAAAAAAGAAGAGAACTCAGATTTCCTCACCATGCAGGTTTCTTTTGTGTAGTAATTAGATATACAAAGATGAGGTGACATTGGTACCCAATTCTGCATCAACTATCAGTAAATTATTTTTAATTTAAAAGGAAGGATGTTGTTATTAAGTCCACTATCCTTATTCTGACTCCTTTGAGAAAATATAAAGGTTTATCTCTTCACTGAGATTACCTCCCCCATTCATGGTCAGTAAGCTGTAGCTCTTTGTGTCAGTTGTTTTGGGAGGTCTTTAGAAGAAGCATAGCTACATTTAGAGAAAAAAGGCATTCTTTAAAGGCTTGTCTTTTTCTTTTAATGTCTGAGCGCTCGTTTAGATTTGCACAAGTGTTCTGTCCTTCCTGCCTAGCAACTTCGGCCTCTCATCCATTTGTCAGCTCATCATGAGACCCGTAACAAACCTTCCCGTAAACAGAGAAAATGAGACCAGGGTGCTCGTTGGAATTCTTCGGTGTAGTATCCATCAGGATAGTAAGACAAGAAGAAAAGATAGAAGCGCTGGAAAGGAAGATACAAAACTGTCAGTATTTGCAGATGATTGATTGCTGAGAAAATCCAGAGTGTGTAGAGGTAAATTATTAAAATTAATGAGAAGTTAGCAACTTTTCTAGATAAATAATATATAAAAATTTAATCCGGGGCTTCCCTGGTGGTGCAGTGGTTGAGAGTCCGCCTGCCGATGCAGGGGACACGGGTTCGTGCCCTGGGCTGGGAAGATCCCACATGCCGCGGAGCGGCTGGGCCCGTGAGCCATGGCCGCTGAGCCTGCGCGTCCGGAGCTTGTGCTCCGCAACGGGAGAGGCCACAACAGTGAGAGGCCCAAGTACAGCAAAAAAAAAAAAAAAATTTAATCCATCTCTGTTTACCAGCAACAAACAAAAAAATAGTAAATATACCATTAAGGCAAGAAAAAATATAAGGTGGTGCCTTCCCAGACATCTTTTTAAAAAAGCAGCTAATTTCCAGATCCTGAACAAAGAACTGAACCATATTTATAGATAGGAAGATTTGATATAAAAACAATATCACGTTTTCTCCATTTAACCTGTACTCTTAATGTAATGTGATTCGCCTCGTTTGTTGGCTTGAAGCTAACGAGCTGAGTGTATGATTTTATGTGGAAGCGTGATGGCCAAGGAGCAGCTTTGAAGAACAGTGGCAGGTGGGTGGGCTTGCCCCGTCAGGATTAGTACTCAGAGGAGGCTGTAGGAATTAGGACAGTGTAACGATGCTGCAAGGGCTGCAGGGACAGATGGTGGAGCAGAGCCCAGAGCCTGAAAGCTGGCTCAGCACATTTACGGCCTCTTGACCATAAGCTGAATAACACTGCAGGTCTGTGGGCCGAGAAGAGATTGGTTTATTTTAAATGGTGCTGTCGCTATCCGTCGTCCACATGGAAAAGAGGAAACCTGGATCTGTCTCATTCTGTGATAAATAAGTAAAGAGTTAAATTTGTAGACATGATGGGAGTGTCTTTCTGACAGCTCCTTTCTGTTCCTGCTCAGACTCGCATGTCATACAGACAACACAAAAGACATTAACTGTAAAACAGAAGACTGATACATTCCACTGTATTAAAATCTGCGTCTTCCGTTCATCCAAAAACCAGGTGAAAAACAGTGAAAAGCTACAGACTGGAAGTAGAGGTTTTCAACACATGTAACTGGAAAAAGATTCTTTTCCTTTTTAAATTAATTAATTTTGATTGTGGTACAAAAAACACAGGACATGAAAGGTACCATCTTGAACCATAAACAAGATGAAAAGACAACCCTCAGAATGGGAGAAAATATTTGCGAATGAAGCAACTGACAAAGGATTAATCTCCAAAACATACAAGCAACTCATGCAGCTCCATATCAAAAAAACAAACAACCCAATCCAAAAATGGGCAGAAGACCTAAATAGACATTTCTCCAAAGAAGATATACAGATTGCCAACAAACACATGAAAGAATGCTCAACATCATTAATCATTAGAGAAATGCAAATCAAAACTACAATGAGATATCATCTCACACCGGTCAGAATGGCCATCATCAAAAAATCTAGAAACAATAAATGCTGGAGAGGGTGTGGAGGAAAGGGAACCCTCTTGCACTGTTGGTGGGAATGTAAATTGATACAGCCACCATGGAGAACAGTATGGAGGTTCCTTAAAAAGCTAAAATTGGAACTACCATACGACCCAGCAATCCCACCACTGGGCATATACCCTGAGAAAACCATAATTCAAAAAGAGTCATGTACCAAAATGTTCATTGCAGCTCTATTTACAATAGCCAGGACATGGAAGGAACCTTTAAGTGTCCATCAACAGATGAATGGATAAAGGAGATGTGGCATATATATATACAATGGAATATTACTCAGCCATAAAAAGGAACGAAACTGAGTTATTTGTAGTGAGGTGGATGGACCTAGACTGTCATACAGAGTGAACTAAGTCAGAAAGAGAAAAACAAATACTGTATGCTAACACATATATATATGGAATCTAAAAAAAAAGGTTCTGAAGAACGTAGGGGCAAGACAGGAATAAAGATGAAGACATAGAGAATGGACTTGAGGACACGGGGAGGGGGAAGGGTAAGCTGGGACAAAGTGAGAGTGGCATGGACATATATACACTACCAAACATACAATAGATAGCTAGTGGGAAGCAGCTGCATAGCACAGGGAGATCAGCTCGGTGCTTTGTCACCACCTAGAGGGGTGGGATAGGGAGGGAGATGCAAGAGGGAAGAGATATGGGGACATACGTATATGTATAACTGATTCACTTTGTTATACAGCAAAAACTAACATACCGTTGTAAAGCAATTATACTACAATAAAGATGTTAAAAAATATATAATTTTAGACATTTAGCCAAAAAAAAAAAAGTACCATCTTGGAAAAGACGGTGCCTTGAATGCACTGCATAAGATGACCTTGGTGTTCATTGGGGCATACGGTGAAGCCGTGTCAGGATGCCATCTCACTCTCACCCATCAGGCGACAGAGAAAACCACAGACAGTGACCAGTGCTGGCCAGGCTGTGGAGTCACAGTCCCACGTGGGCAGAGTTGCATTTGCCGTGACTACTTGGAAATCAGCTGGGTGTCACCTCTTAACGTTGAGGATAGACCCTGTGACCCAGCAGTTCACCTCCTACGTGGAACCCAGAGAAAGTGTCGTCTTAGGTCCTAAGCGTTGAGGATAGGAATGTGTACAACAGCACTGTTTGTAAATGGGGGGGAAAGGAGGGGGCTTCTGGGAAGAACCCACGCGATTGTGAGCACAAAAATAGATGAATGATTTCGGGCATATTCATCGGCTGGGATACTGTGCAGCAGGGAAATCGCGATGATGAGCTTGAGAAGCAAAATGTAAAGTAAAAAAAAAATGAGCTTCAGAAGAAATAGATTTTGTACATTTATATAAAGTTCAAAATCACGCAGAACTAAGCAGTGCATTATCATAGATCTCTACGTACTTAGTAAAACTGTAAAGAAAACGAAGGAATAGTAAGCCCAGAATTGAGGCAGTGCTAAGCGCTGGAGCAAGGAAGGGGAGCACAGAAGTCTTAGAAATATCTTATTTCTTAAACTGATTAATAGGCTTGTGGTTGATAAATTGGCCATTCTGTGGAGTATAGGAATATATTCTTGGTATGTAGAACGTACCCTACGTGTTGAAAGGCTGTTTTGGCTGCCGTGTATGGGGTACAGAGGGGTTGGGGGACCAGCTGGAAAGTTATTCGCGCGTCGTTGGGACAGCGCTGCTGGCAGCCCTGGTGGGGGGAGGGGGTGTCGGGCAGGTTCGGGGACCGTGTGGAAGGTGGGTGTGGAAGGTGGGGAGCCTGGCGGGGCCGGGGCGGGAAGTTGGGTTCAGGGCGACTGCCAGGTTCTAACGTGAGATGGACAGGAGACTTCTCGAGTTCCCCGAGACCAGAGGAGGGGCAGTTTTCCCCTCTACTCATCTCCAGAGATTGTTTTTCTCCAATGAATCATTTTATTTCCTCAAATTAAACAATGAGAAAAGGAAAATATAATTTATACGACAACCTACAGCACATTGAGGCTTTCCAGTGCATCGTACAGCTGGTACAGCGGGTACGCTGGGATGTTAGTTTTCATTTCCAGAGGCAGGCTTCTCCCCAGAAGGATGGGTGAGGAAAAGAGGCGCCTTCGTTTTCATCAGGCCCTGCGTTCTTCCTCCCCCTTGCTGGGCTGTGCCCTCACCTGGGCCAGCATCCCTGGGGGCTGAACACCCCTCAGGCGCAGCTCGGTGACACTGTGAGGTTAGCTACAAGGAGGAAGAGGCCGCTGGACGGGCAGAGGAGGGTCAGAGGCTCAGGAGCCCGCAGACCCACTTGGTGCTGGTGCTCCATAAGCCGGGAGGGGCGGCCCCCGCGGTGGGCAGGGCTGGCGTCAGTGAAACAGGAAGACGGGAGGGGTGCAGAGGGGAAGGGTTTAGTCTGAGGTGAGGATGCTGTTGGATCCTTGGGTCTGAAGGCCAGGAAGCAGATCCTGGCGGGAGCCGTGTAGATTTGGGAGGTGTTCACCTACAGAGAGGATGCTGTGAGCTATGGAGGGGGACAGCGCCCCTGAGCGGGGGAACCTGCAAGAGGTGGCACACCCGGGTCAGCCGGTGTCGGTGGGGAAGATCTTCTGATTGAAATAGCTTTTTCTCAAATACCAGCAAAAACTGAAATTTTAAACGTATTTCCTATTTCTACCACTATTACAGTACAACGCTGTGCCCTTTTCTATTAATTTAGGGTTACATTGTGCTACGTCGCTTGGACCATCAGTTGTAGGACATTTATCGTGGATGTGTGTTGTGAGTTCCCAAAGAACAGACTGATAGATAAACTTTCATCAGACAACTCACATGTGATCTGAGGGCTTCCCGTCTGGAAACTGCTCAAGTTTTCGAGCAGATTCTTAAGCTGGTGTTTGCCGCTGTCATGATGATATGTGCAAAGGACAGTGGCCGCTAGTTGACCAGTTGGGAGTTGGAGTGCAGTCAGGGGTGACCCGGTCGTTTGTCCAGTGTGCTCACCCGGGTCAACATTCATTCACGCGCCGCCCCTGACCCCAGAGGGCTGAGCCCGCAGAGGGGAGGGAGCGGGAGAGGCTGGGGGCAGCGCGGCCATGTGCGCTTGCCTTGTGGTGTTTCCCTTTGGTTGGTTTTTCAAGAGTCTCAAAAAGAAGAAAGGTAACAGAAACACTCGCCACAAGAGGACGTCATTGCTCCCCACGGTTGGGGTGTGCTACCGCTAGAGGTTATTTTCTCTCCTGCTCGCTGAAGAACTTCTTTCTTCAGAATATGCACGTGAGTGTGTATAGAGATCCATGCAGATACCCGACATGTGTGCATTCCAGCACATGAGGGATTCCGGTTTTATAGCTTTAATTTTGAATGTATATTTCAGAGCTCTTCATAGATGTCACAAGTTCAGTTCATAATAAAATTGTGTCAGCTTATTGACCATGTGGTGTCAAGCATTCATGAGTTTATTTTAAAAGCTCTAATTTTAGATTAACTGATAAAACACTAAGATAAGGAAATATCTATTAAATGATTTCTATCTAGATTAAAATGGCAGATGTTTTCTTATTAGTTATTTTTAAAGAAAGCCTGGTGAGAGAAAGCTTTGATCACGTGGGAGCCTTTATATAGAAATCCGAGGTCTGCTTTTGACCTTTGTCTATTCTTACCTCACACTTGCTCAGATGTGGGTTCAAAGAATGGCATAAATGTCTCTTTTTTTCAACGTGTAAAAAAAAAGAAAAAATACTGTCTATTAAACAGTAGAACTAGACCCCGAGGTGGATAAAAGTTCATCATTTTCTCTCCAGAGAATTCCACTTCAATTATTTGGTAGAAATTCTCATTTCTCCTATTTTAGCTCTTTTTCCCCCTGGGGAAGAGGTTACATTTCCTCCTGTTCTTATGCCCTGGCTCTGGTACAAATGAAAAAAGTCTCCTGGGAGGTAAAGGCATGCCCAGGTGGCACAGTTTGGAGTATCTGACGTTGCTAAGCAAATGTTAGATTAAACAAAACAATATTTATTTTTTCTCTATCTTAAATACAAAGACCATATGGTACATACCTAGAAAAACCTAAGTGGTTAATTGCATGTTAAATTCCTTTCCTCTTTGGCTGCATAAACAACTGAGAAAATATTTACCTTCTCTGTCATGCTAGATTTATTTATGACTTTGTAACTAAAACACAGAAGTGTTATAAATTGAAACTTTAATCTCACAATTGACTCACTTTCTAAAAATTTATATGGTTTCAGTTTGTGGGACAGCTGCAACTCTAGGTTTCACTGATTTAAAACATGAGGAAATTATGTGACTACCCGGTTGTTTTTATAATGTAGTCCTTTGAGCCAAGTCACCGACTCTCATTTTCATCTTGGTTTTCATGAATAGTGCTATGCTTTTTTTCTTTTGCCTGAAAATTCACATAGGCTAGATAAAAGGAAATTTAAAAATCCAGGATATTCATTTGTTCTTTACCAGGTAGACTTTGCGTTTTAAATAATACACGTGTGTCTTGTAGATTTTATGCTGTTTACATTTCCAGAAGCTTCCGCCCTAGTGATCCATGGTGAGCGTGGGCAGGATGCAGGGAGCTCGGGGCCCAGAGGGCTTGTCCTGGTGTCTTTTTATACCTGTGCCCCTGGGACTCTGGGGGCAGCACCAGCTCCTGTAAGAGGCCTCTGGTTGAGTGATGCTAATCTTACATTTTAACTATGTTTGAGTCATGCATGCATGTGACCAAAAATCCGAAGGCGTGAAAGGCTTTGCAGCTGGTCTCCCTCCCACTCTGGCCCCGTCCCCTGGGACACCGTGTCACGTTGTTCTCTCACACGCACCTGAAGATGGAACCAGCTCCCACAGACACAGACATGCGTCTCACCTGCCTCTGCTCCGGGTGGGCCGGCCTTACGCGGGGCAGTTAGTGAGGAGCCCTTGTCTCTGCAGCGAGACCTTTTCTCAGTGCGCCCTGGAAACCCTTCGGGGGTGGTCCTGCGGGTCCTGCATTCTGGCCTCAGGCTGTGGCGCGCCCCCTGCCCGGAGCCCCCTCCTCTTCTCCACGCTCGCCTCCCGGGAAAGGCCGCTTCTCCAGACCCCGTCCTTCCTCTGTCGCACAGTCTCACAGAAAGCAGGCCTGCCCTCCCTATCCTTCACCCCAGGTTCTCATTTCTTGATGTCATTTGACTAATTCCTGTCGTCCCAAATGGAGTGAAATTCCCTAAGAGCAAGGCCCATTCTCATTTATTCACCGCTTCTCCAGGGCCCCACACGGTATGCAAGGTACACGCCCAGCAAATATTTATTGAAGATTTTTTTTAACCTTTTTATTGGACATGACTTACACACAGTGCACAAATCCTGATATACAGCTCCATGAATTTTTATATACGTACAGACCTTTGTAACCACCACCCAGGTCAGGAGACCAACGTTTCCGGGACCTCAGAAGGCACTGAACCCCTCAGTCAACGCACCTTCCCCACGAGGTAACCCCTAGCTCTGCCTGTTTGAGCCTCACGCAAGGGCTGTCGTGTGGTTTGTACTCTTGGGTCCTTGGTGACCCAGGTGAGAACAGTCCCGGTAGAGCCGTGGGAGTGAAGGCCCAGTGAGTGCGGGTCAGGAGAGGACGGAGGGAGGGGACTTGGGGACGCTCTGGTGATTTCCTGCGGGGGGGAGAGGAATGGGGCTTGGAGGGGGCGTGGGGCAGAGAGGCTGTTTCTCTGTTGGATTTCATTTTGGTTTTTAAGAAGAGAAATGACACGCAGAGGCTGGTGGGAAGGATCTGCAGAGACTGACAAAGAACGCTGCCCGAGAGTGTTGGGGACGTGGCCGGGGGTGAGTCTTCCACAGGCGCGCAGGGTCAGCCTCGCCGGCGCACGCTTGTGGGAAGAGGCTGGGGCCCGGAGGGGCCAAAGTGGACGTTCCCTTCGGGCTGCTTTGTTCTGTGGTTCAGGACATGGGCGTTAGGGAGTGAGTGGGGACATGGCGCTGCTAGCTCCCAAGACGGCGTTAGGGGCCCGGGGCCCACAGGAGGCAGGCGAGGCCCGCCGGGCCACGGCACGGCCGTGGGGGCTCAGGCGCCGCGCTCTGGCCAGAGCTGTGGCTCTGCCACGTGGGGCCGGTGGCACGGGAGGAGGTGGTGGCCTTGGAGTGTGCAGAGCTGTCCTGATGACCCACCGTGGGCTTGCCGGGCAGAGAGAACATGAGTCCCGGGGCTGCGGCCTGTGCGCAGGCGGCGGGCTCAGCGGGTCCCGAGTCCTGGCGGGGTCTGGGACCGGCTCCTAGAGTGAGGGAAGGGCCTCGGAGACAGCGATGGTGCAGGTAACCGTGGGCACGAGACACGAGTTGGGGCCGAGGACGGCGTCCCCCAAGGAGAGGAAGAAGGGAAGGAGTCAGGAGGCCAGGGCGCCGTGAGCTTCCTGTCGCTGCTGTCACAGGTCTCTGCCCGTTTAGTGGCTTAAAGCAGCACAGGCGTTTCTCCTCTCAGGGTTCTGGAGGTCGGGAGGCCGAAGCGAGCCATGGGCTAGAGTCGCTGTGCCGGCAGCCGGCCCCCGCGGGGCTCGGGGAGGCTCACTCCCGCGCTGGCCTCTCCTGGAGGCCGCTCGGCTCCACCTCGTCGCCCTCTCACGTCGCCTCCACCCTTGACCTGCCTGCTTCCCTCCTGCAGGGACGCGGGCGGCGGCATTCGGGGGCCGCTCACGTAACCCGGGGTGCTCCCTGGGGTGCTCCCGCGTCCTCCTGTGAGGGGCAGCTGCAGGTTCTGAGGCGGGGGAGGGGCATTTAAGGACTCGCTCTGCGGTCGCTGGCGTCCTCAGAACTGCGACAGGAGCAGCCTTGGCGAGAGCGAAGATGAGGCAGAAGTGAGAGCCTCCGGGAAGGAGTGGCCGCAGCCGCGGGAGCGGGGAGCTGGGCAGCATCGCGGCCTCCCGTCCAGGCCGGGGACCCGGGGGAGGGCCCGAGATGGCGGGGAGAGCCAGGTTCCTGTTGCAGCAGAAGAGTGAAGGGGGCCGTCAAGGGGGCAGGTGAAAATACAGACAGTTTTGCTCCCGACGAGAGCTCAGTGGAGAGTGGGCGGGAGAAGAGGGGAGGGCGGGAAGTGGGACCCGTGGAGGGGGGCGTCGTGTGGCCTCCTGAGCCCAGAGGGCGGTGGTGGTGATGGAGCAGGTAACCCTGTGGACGCAGAGACCTGTGTGCGCCCGCCCAGCTGCTCCGTTGTCACAGTAAATTCCTCAGAGTGGGATTGCCGGGCTGCAAGTCACGCACAGTTTATTTCCCACACGTGCAAAGTTAAAGTCCAGATAGCGTTCCCTTGACAGTGTGATAGGCCACACATGCTGTAACTTATTTTTACTTGTAATTCTTTTATTACCAGTAAAACCAGCATCTTCCCCTATGACATTTTTCCATCTGTATGGATGTTAGGGGGTGAATTGCCTATTTTTGTCATTTTCCCATGTTTAGATTGATCTTTTTTTACTGATTTTTATAGGAATGTTAACCTTTTTTCTTTTTTGTTGTAAATATTTCCCACATCTTGTTATTCAGCTTTCAACTTCGTTTGTAATTTTTTTTTTTTTTTTAACATTCAGAAGGTTTTATTGTCCGTTTGCTAGATGGTGGTGATTGTTGTTTTTAGTTAAATCTATCAGGCTTTTCTCTGAGTTTCCTGTCACGCTTAAAAATAACTTGTTAGCCTGAGAATATTTAAATTTTTGCCAATATTTTCTTCTAGACTCTTGTGGTTTTATTTTTGACTTTTAAATCTTTGATTACTTAAGCTTCTAGTCGTGTAAAGTATGAGATTTGGAACCAGCTTTACTTTTTCTAATTGGTTTTTGAAAAACCCACTTTCCCCACTGATTTGAAAAGGCCTCCTTTATGAGATGCTGAGTTTCATGTACAAGATTTGTGTCTGAGCTTCCGTTTCAGGGCTCCTGCTGAGGCTGGATAATCCTTTGTGACGTTTTTTGTTATCGGTTGCTCTGTTTTTGTTTTTTTACACAGATGCCTTACTCTGTTACGGAGCTGCTTGTTCCTATCACACCGTTTTATATTTACTGGTCTTCTTAGAAGTGCCTCATACATCTTGTTAAATGTATTCCTGTTGTATGACTTTTTTTTTTTTTTTTTTTTTGCTGTTCTGAATGGGTCTGTTAGTCTCTCTTTCCCACTTCCTCTAGCTGTTTATCATCGGCACATAGAAAGTTATTTATTTTAGTTTGTTGATTTTGTGGCTGGCATTCTTAATGAACACCTACTGCTTTTGATACGTATTCACTGGGGTTTGGAGGTTTTCCAGATACCGCGCTCTCTCTCTAAATGTGTATTTACATATATAGATGAAACCTCACAACACGTATAAATAATGTTTTGCTGCGCCTTTTCAGTATTTCTGTGGCCCTGGTGTCCTTCACTGGTCCAGTGGCTTGAACTTCCACAATCGCACCAAGTAATACTAGGGGCATTGAGCATCCTAGTGGCATATTTCTGGTTGGATCTGTGATTTGAAAGCGAGCCAGCACGTGTGTTTGAGACTATTCCTGGATCAAGAGTGTGTATTCAGATTATGAAGGCAGGAGTGAGGCAGTGAGGTGTGGACACAGGCAGGGAGGCTGGAGTTCTTGGGGGCGGGGGGGGGATGAGCAACAGAGGCACCCCGAAGGGTGAGGTCACCCCTCGTGGTGGGTGATGCAGGCGCAATGCTTATATGGACCTCTAGGCTCAGATGCCCGCTCGGGGGCCTCAGATGTTCCTCTGTGACGGTGAGCTCTGACCTGTGTGGTTATTGTGGAGAGGGAGTGAGATCATGCATGTCAGAAGCACTTAGCCCAGTGCCTGGCACGTATTGAACACACAACAAATGTTAAGTATCATTGCTGTTACTATTCTTGTCAGTGTAATACATGATTACTGAAAGGGGGATTTCATGATACAGATGGTGTGCGGGAAAGATAACTTCATCAGTTGCATGTAGGATGGCTGAGAGCAGAAGCATGTTAATACATTAAAGCAGACGGACATCCCTGTGTGTTCGGCATTGTTTGGTCAGGATGTTGAGGCTGATCCCTGCCCCGCAAGGACAGCCGTGGGCCGGGCCACTGAGTCCCTGGAGCAGTGCGCCCACGGCCATGTGCTCCAGCACTGCTTCCCCGACCAGGTTATTCATGTGTGGGAATGGTTTACCTTGGAGTCGTTCACATCTCGATTTGTAATGTATATAATTAATAATTATGAAAGCAAGCACCCAGCTAGTTCATTTATTTAATATACTTTCTCTTCAGGTCTCTAACTAAGTGATGACGTAACCATTCTTTGCACATGTGTATATTTTTCAAGTCTCAGGGAAGCTTTGAAATACTTGCTGATTTATGGAGAGTAAAAAGTGAACCAGACTTTCTCAGAACATTTAGAAAAATTCAGACACTTAAAAGCTAAAATCAAACAATATTTGAAATGATTTATACAATTTCAGCAATAACTTTTTTCCACTTAAGCCGGCGTACAGTCTAAACAGCCCTTTCATGCTCAGTCCTTTAAGTGAAAGCAGTGGAGGTCTATAAATCAAGCGATCGTTTACACTTATCTCATAACACTTTTTCTAACTCCTCCAGAAATTTGAACCCGTCCTATATGGAGTTTAAATTAAAGTGAATAAGTAAATACATAAGAAGATCTTGGAGAATAATATCCGGCCTCAGCTTAGTTGAGAAAAGCAGCGTGACAGCAAGTGCTGCTGCGCGGGCTCGTTTGAAATGAGGGAACCGCTGTAGGTGGTTGGTCTTGGGGGTGAGAGAGGAACCAGCCCCGTCTGTCACTGGGGGAACCACGGCCGCTGGTCCCGGGAGGACCCACAACACTTCGTCCTGATGATTTCTGATAACCTCGTATTTGAAACAGTTTACTGTTCTAATTCAGATTCTGCCCCAACTGAAGCCAGGGTAGGAGGAGGGGAAGAGGGACAAGTGACGTGACAGGAGGAGAGGCCTGAACTTTGTGAGCAGAGCAGGGACGTGAGCAGATATAAACAGAAGGGAAGAGTTATAGTTTCAATACAGAGGATGAGGTGGAGGGTACAGAGACTGAAGGCAGGGAGAAAAGACTCTATCCAAGTAACAGAGAAAACATATAAAAATGTAGTGAATTTACCATATAGTTAGACACATCCATTTTTATTTGTAAAAATGATCTACGTGATCATCTTGATAATATTTCATTCCCTCCTATCTCAGCAATGCATTCACAAAATCTTTTTACAAAATATATTTTTATCCAGCATTTCAGTTGTTTCATTCAGGAGGGTTGTTCGAAATACCACGTTCATCGTGCAGCAAAACTGACGTCCCTCCGTCAAGTTTCTCTTTCTTTCCTTCAGGTCTTCCTGTTATGCTTTTGTTTAATGTTATATTGGGAGATTGCCTTCATTTTTTTTTCTTCCTCCTGTTTTTGGCTTGGTTGGTTTTAGTTTTGATTTTCATGATTATATTTTTATTGCCAGTAGCTGATGCTTCCTCTTTCTTTTTCACAGCATCTTGATCTTGTTTAATGAATGCAGCTTTTTTGGTTACAAAAATAAATGCACATAGACCCTGCCCTAAAGCTCTTACAATCCAGGCAAGAGATGATGAGTTTCTAAATCTGGGCATTGACAGTAGGCATGTATATAAGGGGAAAATATAAGAAATGTATTGAGATAAGATTGTCAGGACTTGAGGACTGATCAGTATCTGGGGATAAGGAATCAAGGGTCAGTGCTGATTCTCAATCTGATAAAAGAGCATCCAGGAAAAGCCCACAGCTAACATTCTACTCAGTGGTCAAAGACTGAAAACTTTCCCCTAAGATAGGAGTAAGACAACATTGTCTGCCTTCTATTCAATATTGTATTATAGGTTTAAACTAGAGCAATTAGGCAAGAAAAAGAAATAAAAGACATTCAGACTGGAAAGGAGGAAGTAAAGTTATCCCTATTGTGAGTAACATGATCTTGTACATAGAAAATCCAAAGGAATTTACAAAAATCTATTAGAGCTAAAAAACAGGTTCAGTAAGGTGGTAGGATATGAGATCAATAACAAAAATCAGTTGTATTTCTGTACTCCAGCAATAAAACCCCCCAAATTAAGAAAACAGTTCAATTTACAATAGCATCAAAAATAAACTGATTTTTAGGAATAAATTTAACAAAAACATTTAACACTTGTATACTGAAAACCATAAAATATCATTGAAAGAAATTAAAGAAGACCCAAATAAATGAAAAGATGTCTTGCATTCATGGATTAGAAGACTTATCGATTAAGATGGTAACACTCTCCCAATTGACCTGCAGATTCAATACAATCACTACTGAAATCTCAGCTGCCTTTTTTTTTTTTTTTTTTTTTTTTTTTTTTTTTTTTGCTGTACGCAGGCCTCTCACTGTTGTGGCCTCTCCCGTTGCGGAGCACAGGCTTCGGACGTGCAGGCTCAGCGGCCATGGCTCACGGGCCCAGCCGCTCCGCGGCACGTGGGATCCTCCCGGACCGGGGCACGAACCCGTGTCCCCTAGCATCGGCAGGTGGACTCTCAACCACTGTGCCCCAGGGAAGCCCTCAGCTGCCTTTTTTGCAGAAACTGTCAGGCTGATTATAAGATTCATATGGAAATGCAGGGGACCCAGAGTAGCCAAAACGGTCCTGAAAAAGAAGAGAAAATTGGAGGAGTCACATTTCCTAATTTCAAAACTTACTACAAAGCAGTAGTAATCAAGACTGGAATTTCAAGAGTAAAGTCACCAAAATGGTAATGTAGGAGATCCCAGTCTCAGTCCCCCACAGAGATCAACAGTTAGCTATCCCTGAGCAAAAACGTCTCTGGGAGAGTCCTAGAGTCCACTTAAGAAATATCAGAAACAGTGAAATAAAAAGCCTTAGAATAACCTCACAAGACGAGAAGGGAGCAGCTGCACGTTGCTGCATCCTGCCAGCCCCCTGCCAGCCCCACTCGACGTCCAGAGGGAGCTTCCCTGCCGGACAGTGTGCACCTCACTGGGAAAGGCGGGGGGGGGGGAGGTGACCAGCCTCCTCAGCCTTCCAGACGCGTGCAAAGGTCCACTTCAGTTTCACCCACCCCAGATCAGCAAAGGTGAGATGTACAGAGATGGCGAGGAACCAGGAGGAGAAGCAGGGGCCGCCAACAGCAGCTGTGTTGCAGGAGTGATGGCGGATCACAGACCTGCTCTGCAGACAAACCCAGCACGTTCTGCCGCCAAAGAAACCAACGTGCAGCACAGTGCGGACCCCTGTAGGTTTCACCAGTGTTCTCCCACAGGTGCACATGTGCCCTGACACCTGAGTCCCTCCACTTCCTCTCTGACCCCTCCTGGTGGAGCCTGGGAACTGCACCTCAGGCCTCTGCAGCTGCGTGAGTGCAAGACGCCAGCCTAGACCCCTGGGGCTGACCTCCACTGCCATGTATGCCTCAGGGCTCAGTAACTGACCCCAAAGAAATGGAGATCCAGGAACTGTCCAACACAGAACTCAAAATAATTGTTCTAATGGTACTCAGAGAACTAAAAGAGAGCACAGAATAACAATGATATAGAGGAAAACAATACAAGAGCAAAATGAAAAGTTCAACAAAGAGATAGAGAACGTAACTGGAGAATTCAATAGAGAGCTTCAACAGCAGACCTGACCAAGTGGGAGAAAGAATCAGCAGAAGACAGATCAATTGAAATTATCCAGTCAGAGGACCAAAAAGTAAAAAGAGTAAAAAAAACTGAAGAAATCCTACAGACTTAATGGGACACCATCAAGAGAAGTAATGTAGTTATCATTGGAGTCCCTGAAGGAGAAGAGAGGGAGAGAAGGGGTAGAAAGCTTATTTAAAGAACTAATGGCTGAGAACGTCCCAATCCTGGGGAGTGATCTGGATATCCCAAGTTCATGAAGCTAACAGGCCACCCTGAAATTTCAATCCAAAACAATCTTCTCCAAGATACATAATAATAAAACTGTCCAAAAGACAAAAGAATTTTTAAAGCTACAAGAGAAAAAATTCTTTCATACACAGAAATCAACCCCATAAGGCTATGAGCAGTCTTCTCAGTAGAGACCTTATAGGCAAGGAGAGAATGGGATGAATATTCCAAGTGCTGAAAGAAACTGCCAACTAAGAATACTTTACCCAGCAAAGCTGTCCTTCAGAAATGAAGGTGAGATGAAGACTTTCCCTACTAAACAAGAGCTGAAGGAATTCATCACCACTAACTCTGCCTTGCATCACTAAACCTGGAAGGAATTCTTCAAGCTGAACTGAAATAAGGCTAATTAGTAACATAAAAACATACAACATATTGGTAAAGACAAGCATATGATCAGGTGCAGAATACTCAATATTGTAACATGGTGTTAACTCGAGTGTAAAGGTTAGAAGACAGAAGTATTAAAAAATAGCTGTTGCGGGCTTCCCTGGTGGCGCAGCGGTTGAGAGTCCGCCTGCCGATGCAGGGGACACGGGTTCGTGCCCCGGTCCGGGAAGATCCTACATGCCGTGCAGCAGCTAAGCCCGTGAGCCATGGCCGCTGAGCCTGCGCGTCCGGAGCCTGTGCTCTGCAACGGGAGAGGCCACAGCAGTGAGAGGCCTGCATACTGAGGAAAAAAAAAAAAGTTGATGCTATAGTAATTTGTTAATAGATACACTATATAAAAAGATGTAAATTCTGACATCAAAAACATGTAAGAAAAGGAGTAAAAGGGTAAATGTTTTTATGTGATCAAAGTTAAATTGTTCTCAGTGTAAAATAGACAGTTATCTCTCTAACATGTTTTATGTAGACCTTATGGTAACCATAAAGCCTAAACCTACAGTAGATTCAGAAAAGATAAAGAGAAGGAAATCAAAGTGTACCGTATGGAAAATCATCAAGTTACAAAGGAAGTTAATCAGAAAAGGAGCAAGGAAACTACAAGTGAGCCAGAAAAACAATTAAAAGATAGCATGAAAAAGTCCTTACCAATCAGTAATTACTCTAAATGTAAATGGACTGAATGCTCCAATCAAAAGGCATAGAGTGTCTGAAGGATTAAAAAAATAAAACCCAACAATAAGCTGCCTACAAGAGACTCACTTCAGCTTTAAGGACACAGACTCAAAAGTGAAGGGATGGGAAAAGACGTTCGTTCAAATGGAAAAAGAGAGTATGGGTAGCTATACTTACATCACACGGAAGAGACTCTGAGCCAAAAATGGTAACAAGAGACAAAGAAGGTTATTACATAATGATAAAGCAGTCAGTTCATCAAGAAAATATAACAGTCATAAATATACATGCACCTAACATCAGAGCACCTAACCGTATTAAACAGACACTAACAGATCTGAAGGAAGAAACAGACAACCTTATCATAGGGGACTTCAGTATCCCAGTCTCAGCAGTGGACAGATCATTCAGACAAAATCAATGGGAAAACGCTGGACTTGAGCCATGTTTTATACAGACGGACCTGACAAACACAGAACATTCCACCGAACAGCAGCAAGGTACGCATTCTTCTCAAGTGCACATGCAACGTTCTCCAGCATAGATGATGTGATAGGTCACAAAACAAGTCTTAGCAAATATAAGAAGACTGAAATCATACCAGCTATCTTTTCTGACCAAAATGCCATAAAGCTAGAAATCAGTAACAGGAGGAGAGCTGGAAATTACGCAGATATGTGGAAATTAAACAACATACTCCTGGAAAACCAGCAGGTCAAAGAAATCAAAAGAAAAAATGTAAAATATCTTGAAACAAAAATGGAAGCAAAACATATCAGAAATTATGGAATGCTGCAAAAGTGGTTCTAAGTGGGAAGGTTATAGCCATAAACACCTACATTTAAGAAGAAACACCTCAAATAAACAACCTGACTATAAACCTCAAGGAACTAGAAGAACAAAAAAAGAAAACAAAATTAAACTCAGAGTTAGCAGAAGAAAGGAAATAACAAAGATGAGAGAGAAATAAATAGACTAAAAAGACAGTAGAAAAGATCAATGAAACTAAGAGCTGGTTTTTTGCAAAGAAAAACAAAGTAGACAACTGTTAGCTACACTTAACCAAGAAAAAGCGAGAACTCAAGTAATACTACAAGTGAAAGAGGAGACATTACAATTGATAATACAAAGGATTGTAAGAAGACTAGGAACAGTTAGACACGGATTGGACCACTCAGAAGAAATGGATAAATTCCTAGAAACATACAACCTGTCAAAATTGAATCATGAAGAAATAGGAAATCTGAACAGACCAGTTACTAGTTAGTAAGGTGACTGAATCAGGCGTCAAAATTCTCCCAACAAACAAAAGCTTAGGACCGGTAGCTTCATTGTGAATTCTGCCAAACATTTGAAGAAAAAAATACCAATCCTTCTCAAACTCTTACCAAAAAACAGAAAGGAAGGGAACACTTTGCAAATTAATTTTACAAGACCAGCATTACTCTGATGCCAAAGCCAGACAAGGACACAAGGAAGGAAAATTAGAGACCAGTGTTCCCGATGAACATAGATGCAAAAATCCTCAACAAAATATTAACAAACCAAATTCAACAGTACATTAAAAGGACCACACACCATGATCAAGGGGAATTTATTCCAGGGATGCAAGGATGGTTTAACGTCTGCAAATCAATCAGGTGTAATCACCATATCAACACAATGAAGGATAAAAAATTACATGATCATCTCAACAGGTGTGATGATTTGTGACCTTGGGTAAGGCAGTGGTTTCTTAGATTTGACAGCTAAAGCACAAATCACCAAAAAAACCACAAAGATAATTTGGAATCATCAAAATTTAAAAATCTGTACTCAAAGGACAGCATCGGGAAAGGGACAACAACTCAGAATGGAAGAATAGATATCTGATGGGTATTAATCTCCAAGAATACATAAAGAACTCCTATAACTCAACGATCAAAAGACAACCCCAATTAAATATGGGCAAAGGATTTCAATAGACATTTCTCTAGAGAGGATACACAGATGGCCAATGAGCACAGGAAAAGATGCTCAACAACATTAGTCCTTAAGGAAGTGCAAAATCAAAACCACAATGAGCTTTACCACTTTTTGCCTGCTGGGATGGATATAATAACAAGAGACAATAGCAAGTGTTGGCAAGGATGTAGAACTGGAGCCTTAATACACCTCTGGTGGGGATGCAAAGTGGTGCAGAAGGTTTGGAAAACAGTTTGGCCAGTGCTCAAAGTTAACACAGTTTCTGTATGACCCAGCAGCTCCACTCCTAGGTATATACTCAGTAGAAATGAAAACATATGTCTGCCCCCAAATTTGTACACTAATGTTAACAGCAGCTTTATTCATAATAGCCAAAAAGTGGAAGCAAACCACATGTACTTCAGTTGGCATGTGGATGAATGGATACGCAGATACCGCATACCCGCAGTGGGATGTTACTCTGCCGTTAAAGGGGATGCAGTACTGGCATGACTACAACGTGGGTGACTCTCGAAAACAGCGCGCTAAGCGAGAGAGGCCAAACACGCAGCGCCGGCTACTGTACGGCTCCATTTATATGGAATATTCAGAACAGGCAAATCCACAGACACAGAGAGTAAGGCGGTTGCCAGCGGCTGGGGGAAGGGGTGCCGAGTGAGTGCTGGCGGGTCAGGGGTTTCTTTGGGGGGTGATGAAGATTTGATAGCACAGCTTTGTGAGTATACTAAAAATCACTTTAAAATGTAAATTTTATGGTGTGTGAGTTTTATCTGAATTTTTAAACAGAGCGAATGCCGGCAGCCGCCGGGGAGCAGGGCAGGGCTGTGATGGGGGACACGTGGTGGGCTGTGCTCCTTCCCGCGAGGAGGACGTTGAACTGCGAGGCCAGCCGGAGGTCAGCTAGCGCAGAAGGTGTGCTGGCTGTTGTGACGTGGAGTGAGACTTAGTACCCTAGAGATTTAGAAGGAAGTAAAAGGCCATCAGTCCATTTCAGCCTTAAACAAGCCACTGCTCACAGCTGAGCCTTTGGAAGATCACACCTTGAACTTTCAAACTCAGGAGATGTGAGAAGAAGAAAGCCTGCCCGTAGCACCTATTATTATAGCACTGTGAAGTAATGCTAGTTGACAGTATTTTTTATATGGAAGTTGTAATAACACTTAGGTGTTGATTCTTTTTATCCAACACTTGTTTTGAGTTGCAGTAGTACGCACTGTTGGGCATTACCCAGGTTTTCCATATGTTTCAACCACAAATATAGCAGGGTTTTGGGGGGGGTTTTTTTTTGGTAAGAAATTGCTAAAAGCTGTTACGTCAGGAATTTTGGACGTTCTTCAGACGAAATAATCGGGGAGGACTGATGACATGTTGATTGAAAGCAGGCAGCCCTGGTAATTTCAGTGGATCAGTCACGAACTTTATTTCTGTCAGTTACTCTGTACAAAATGCAGGTAGTGACACGACCTGCAGATGACATAGCATCATGAGCCCCGGGCTGCACTTCTGTGCTGCCGCTCAAGGAACTTCTGGCAGGGGCCCAGGGCCTGCCTTACACGCGGGGCAGGGACTGCATGCTCCAAGGGGGAGCGTGTTCTTACCTCTCTATAATTCAGTCTCATCTCACCAGGAGCATCACCCTTAGTGAGACATATTTCTTCACTGCACACGTCTATCTTTTGTATTATAACACATCGTAGGCAACACAAATGAAAGTTAATAGCAGATTCTTTTTTTTTTTTCTTGCGGTACGCGGGCCTCTCACTGTTGTGGCCTCTCCCGTTGCGGAGCACAGGCTCCAGACGCGCAGGCTCAGCGGCCATGGCTCACGGGCCCAGCCGCTCCGCGGCATGTGGGATCTTCCCGGACCGGGGCACGAACCTGTGTCCCCCTGCATCGGCAGGTGGACTCTTAACCACTGCGCCACCAGGGAAGCCCCATATGTACTTTTAATATGATGCAGAGGGATCTTTCACCGTGCGAGTTAGGAAATGAGTTTGCAAAGTAGCAGTTATTCCAACCAAGGTAGTTGGGTACATATCTTTTGTCACTTCAGAAATTGTGCGTGTGTGTGTATAGTCAGTACACTATTTTTTTTACCTATTTGTTGACATCTTAATAATTTCAGGGATTACTGAAACTAATTCCAGAAAGGGAATTGGGACTGACAGATGTCAGTTATGTCGATTACAGCAGTTTGGTTCTAATTGTCCTACCTTTCTACCTGCTTTCTGTGACTGTCTCTTGAGAACACCGTGCTGGTCACAGTGTTGTCCCCGACTGCAGAGGATCAGGTCTGTGGCTGATGAGTGGAGGCCCCCCCAGGCCGGCACAGTGCGGGCCTCTTCCCTACTCGCCCTCGTGTAATCCGCACGGCAGCCCTGCCAGGCGGGCGTGGTCAAGGTGAGGGTCCGGGAGTCTCACAGTGATGAGTGCCAGGCCGGTGGCCCTTGTTAGTGTCCACCTCCCCGGCCGCAGTGTGGCCGTGAGGGCGGCGTCTGTGAAGGCTCCCCCGGGCATGGAGAGATGGATGACTTCGGAGCCATCGCACCAAAGCTCCCCACCCCCGGTGGGTAAGGTCCAGCCGCCGCTGCCGGTGTGGAGCTCAGGGAAGGAGGAACGGCCCCTCCAGCTTTCTCTCTGGAGACTCTGAGGGCACAATAACACTCCTTTGGAACTGGGAGAGTATTTTGAAAATATGAAGCAAGTGTGTTTTCATCCCCCTGTCCGTAGATCACCTTCCCCAGCCCGTCCACAAGGATGATCCGGGTGCTGACCAGAGAATAGAGGGGAGAGGGGTACCGTGCTGGGGGCGGCGGCCCTGAGCCCAGGACTCTGGTCTGACACCGGGGACACACTGCGCCAGGGCCCCAACCAGCAAGAGAGGAGGGAGCTGGCAGCACAGCCTTCCCGCCGCCGTGAGGATGCGGCGGGCTGGGGGGAGACCTCGCGTGTCCCCCACTGTCGGCAGTGCCCCTTCATCACCGCTGGCGGAGGCCTCGAGCTGCAGTGTCATTGGAATGGAAACGGAGGGAAGTAGGGAGGGAGCCGCACAGGTTCCTGACTGCCGGCATGCAGAGTGAGGCGGGGAAGCCGGGGCTCCAGGGGAAGCTCCCGGGTCCCGGGCCTGTTTGCTGCAGGAAGGTGCTGAGCCCTAGTTGGCATCAGATGGTTGCAGGTGTCCTCCCCTCTTTGTACCTCAGCTTGATCTCACAGGAGAGGGGGCTTCCGGCCTGTAGGTTGGAGACAATAGCTACTCATCTCTGAGGGTCCCTGGGAGGGGGGAAGGCGGAGCTTCAGGAGCCTCTGCTCCCACCGGTTCGATACCGGCCCCGCCCCCGGGGTGCGGTGGCCAGGGCTGCACCCCTGCTCTTGGCTCGTCTCCCTGCCGAGGAGTTCCTGTTCTGTGTTCCCTTCTTCATGCACGAGCAGAAAGTCCCATAGTCTACAAAGGACACACCCGTGGAGGCCCTGCTGCCTTTGTTGAACTGCGCAGTCATGAAGACAGTAGCAGAGTCCCTCTTCTTCTTGGTTTTTTTGTGTTTTTTATGTATGTATTATTGAGCCATTCTGACAGGTGTCAGGTGACATCTCATTGTGGTTTTGATTTGCATTTCCGTAATGATTAGTGATGTTGAGCATCTTCTCGTGTATTTGTTGGCCATTTGTCTCCCTTGGAAGAGAACGTCTTCAGACCCTCTGGCCCTGTATTAAGCAGGTCGTTTGCTTTGTGTTGAGTTGTATGGACTCTTTACATATTTTAGACATTATATAATGACATCATATGTCATTTGTTACATGATTTGCAAATATTTTCTCCCGTTCCACAGGTTGCCTTTTCATTTTGTTGATGGTTTCCTTTGCTTTACAGAAGCCTTTGAGTTTGATGTTGCTCAGCTTAATTTTGCTTTTGTTGCCTTTGCTTTTGGTGTCAAATTGAAAAAGTCACTGCCAAGGCTAATTCAAGGAGTATTTTCCTACGTTTTCCTCTTGGAGTTTTATGGATGATCCATTTTTCTAGGTTGTCCTTTTTGTTGGTGTCTAATTGTTCATGGTAGTCACCTATGATCCTTTGTATTTCTGTGGCATCAGTTGTAGTGTCTCCTCTTTCATTTCTAATTTTATTTGACTCCTTTGTGCATTTTTTTCTTAGTGAATTTAACTAAAAGTTTGTCTATTTTGTTTAACTTTTCAAAAAACCAGCTCTTAGTTTCACTGATCTTTTCTATCGTCTTTTTAGTCTCTATTTCATTTATTTCTGCTCTGATTGTTCCTTCCCTCCTTCTGCTGACTTTGGGCTTAATCTGTTCTTCTTTTTCTAGTTCCTTGAAAAGACTAAAGCTAAACGCAGCATATTGTTGGGTCTTGTTCTTAGTTTATTCAGCCCGTCTGTGTCTTTTGATTGGCGAATTCAATCCGTTTACATTTAGAGTAATTATTGATAGGTACGGACTTACTGTTGCCGTTTTGTGAGTGTGTTTTGGTTGTTTTGGTGCCAACACCAGAGCTTCCGGATTGTGTCTTGTCCTTGTGGAGGCTCGCCTTGCTCCCCTGGGCTGCCCTCCTGACCCCAGAGGCTCTCTTTTTCTGTGGAAGTCCTTATTACTTGACCACGGGTTCCTTTAAAATGAAGAATCTGCCATTTTTTCCTTGAGATGTTACAGGCAAGGGGAAAAGCAATATTAAGGAGCTTTGATTAGGAGGAAAAAACCCAGCATGTCTAGTTTCCAGTTCTGTTTATTGCTTTTCACCTAATTATCTCATTTAATTAGATTAACGTTACCTTCCCATGTTCCATCTAATAAATGCCTTTCCACGTGGATTGGTTACATCTTTGTTCTGCTCGTGGATTTGCTTTTGATAGACACACACAGCTATTTCCAGGGGGGGTTAAATTTTGTTCTGCAGAGCTTTTATTTTTTTCAATATTTATATATAAATAGAATTGGTGGTTAATGTTTTGTGTTACTATTAATTGCCTAAAGAGATTTGGTCAGGTAGTTAGAAGTCATTTTTTCTCATAAGACTGGGTCTAGTCTCCTTAAAATGAGCCATAAGTCTACCATTAGCAGAGACAATGGTTTCTAGTTGTCACTGAGATCTTACGAAGTTCTCGTATTGGCACTCTGGAAATTACTCAGACTTCGATGGTAACATGAGGGAGGGATTTGTGGCCGCTGCCTGTTACATGCTGGAGAGCAGTGCTAACACTGCAACTATTGGTACACTTAGGACTGGCATCGTTACGCTTCAGCCACATTCTTGCCGATGTCAGCACTCAGCCGCCGCACGTCCCCGAGTCCTCCCCTGGTCCAGCAGTGTCAGCATTTTAACTTATTCTTAGTATAATACTCGCTCGTATATCAACTTGTACAGGGGCTTTCCTTTTTAGCTGTAAAAATAGCTATGTGGTGTGTTCTGATATGTGTTGAAGCTGACGTGATGGAAATTAATTTACGAGTTGTAGGTGTCAAATATAAACACAGGAATACGGCATGGGGATCTGCTAGGGGGATCAGGAATTTGAAATCAAGACGGTTGCAACTTTCACATTTGTAGGGAGCAGTAGGTCCCATATTAGATACTTGGGGTGTGCAGTGCAGAGCAGCAGTGAGGCAGGGGCTCTGAATTAGAAAGACAGCCGGGGGGGCTTCCCTGGTGGCGCAGCGGTTGGGAGTCCGCCTGCCGATGCAGGGGACGCGGGTTCGTGCCCCGGTCCGGGCGGATCCCACATGCCGCGGAGCGGCTGGGCCCGTGAGCCATGGCCGCTGAGCCTGCGCGTCCGGAGTCTGTGCTCCGCAACGGGAGAGGCCACAGCAGTGAGAGGCCCGTGTACCGCAAAAAAAAAAAAAAGAAAGCCGGTCTGAATCCTGTGTGATCGTCTGTTGGTGTGCAGGCTAAGTTGCTGTGACAGAGACCCCCAAATACAGTGATGTAAGTAGGATGAAGCTCCTCTCCTCCTGCCCAGCAAGGCAGAGCTGAGCAGGTGGGGCCGGTGGGCTGGCGGCTCCTCCGCAGGTGTGGGTCTGGTTCTCACTTCTTTAAGGCGTAGCAGGAAGGGGAAGGAGGTCGAGGGTGTGAGCAGCTTTGTTTTGAAGCACCTGGCAAGTACGTTCTCTCCATTCACATCGGGTTGCAGGAAGTAGGGGCACAGCCACCCTGAGCCCAGAGGAGGCCTGGAGAACAGTGGCCACAGGCCTTGCTCCAGCTGAGCGGCAGAGGGGCAGTTCTGTTTCTGAACGGACGAGGGGTACTGGGCAGCCTTGACCAAATTACACTTTTGAGTCTGTTGTAAAGTGTAAGCTGTTAAAATATTTACTGAAAATTATGAAGCATTTGTAGGAGTACCTTCCTCAAAAGATATCCATGAAGACACAGGGTTATACATTTAATAAATATAGGTGCGTTTACTTTCTTGTTAGTATCTTTGGACACAGCTCTCGTGCTGAAATAGGTGACGGCGCCGGTCTCTCGCCGTGGGGCAAGTGGCCGTGCGCCTAGCGGCCACAGCAGCACGCAGCTCACGGCCCCGCGGGTCAGGAGGCGCGGCCCGCGCTGGGCCCCGCGAGGCTGCAGTCGGGGAGTTGGCCGGGCCCATGGCTCACCTGGGGCCTTGGCTGCTTCATCTGGGTTCTCGGCAGAATTCTTTTTTTATCTGTGCACTTGTAGGATGGAGGTACCCAGCTTCTTGCTGCCTGTCAGCTGTTGGACACCCCTGGGCCCCAGAGGCCACCCCCAGATCCCACAGGGTCCCTGCTGGTGGGCTTTCCCACCAGGGCCGCTGACCTCGGGCAACAGGAGGGTTTCTGCAGCGGGTCTGCAGCCTGGCAGACATCTCAAGTGAGTAACTCGCCGTGGCTGTGACATCCCGCCTCCTTTGCCCGCTCTGGGGTCAGAAGCAAGGCTCTGGTCCTGCCCACACTCACGGTGAGGAGATTTCACACCGGCATCCACGGAGGCCGCCTGAGAGTGTGCCCACCACAACGGCTGTGTTTCATCTAAAATAAATTCTCAGTTTTATTCCAAACTGAGAATTCCTGTTTGTTTGGCATTGTTGTTTCATGGGTTTTGGTAAAATGTCAGTGGGGACTTTTTATTAAATTAGGAGTACTAGCCTGTGTTACTTCATGGAAAACATTAAGAGAGAACACGAACCTGAGAAGGCCGGGGCGGGGGGGGGGGTCTCCCACTCACTGCTGTGGTTAAGTGCCCAGGGTTGGGTGTCATAGGACATAATCCACAAGCCAGCAGCACTGTACTCAGGGAATGTGAAAAGCCCGGCGGTCCGCGCACAGAGCCTGGCCTAGCTCAGGAGCCTGCTGTCCTTTAGTCCTGTTACAGCAGCTGCACCGTGAAGCCTGTGTGGTACTGCTGGCCCGTGGCTTGTTCAGAGTCTGTGAAGCTTGACGGAGACTGAATCACACATGAGGAAACACCACACAGATGCCGTACATTTGGTGCCAAAACTAGCCTCAGAAGTCTTAACTGTCATATAATGTAGTCAAAGAATTCTTTAAAAAAATAATAGTAATAACAACAGCCTGAGATCCAGAATGCGTTTGTAGCGCTGTGATGTCCTCGTGCTCGTGGTCTGGATGTTACTCCTCATCTCAGTCCAAAGTCCAGTCTGTCGGGAACACGGAGCATCCCTGGGACAGAATCCTGTAGTGTCCATCCGTCTGTCCACCTGTCTGCCCACCCATCCAGCACAGCTGCTGAGTTCCTGCTGTGCCCCAGGCCCCGTGCTGAATCTGGACACAGGCCCAGCCTCGTGGACCTTGCTCTTAAGGAAATTTCAGTTCTGTGTGACCCAAACCAAGAAAGCAGTGATGTCGTTTCTGTTCTCATGTGGTGGTTTAATATTCTAGTAATAAGATTGTTTTAAAATTTTAGTTAAATGCACTTATACATGTGTAACTGGAAGTGGAGAAATGATGTGCTGCTTGAGAGGATAATAGCAACGATTAGCTTGGTCACTCAACTTCTGACATGTAGTTATTGGTGCTGGCTCTGCACGAGTCCCTCATCTAGGCCTGAAACTGAAACCAGGTGTAAGTAACTGGCTACTTTGCTCCTTTCCATTCCTGGGCCCGTCTCTGATTTGGACAGACGAATGTCATGGGTGAGAAGGGGGCTGTAGCAGGTAGGGATCCCCGGAGGGCCTCCTGCCCAGGGCTCCAGCTGGCGGCTGTGCTCACGGGGCCCCCGCCGCGCTGCCACTCCCGCTCCAAGGTTTTGTCTGAAGTGCGGATTGCTGAGGTTGTGTAACTCAGGACAGACGGATGGAGGGCTCGTGTGAGGATGGGACGGTTCCCACCTCTAGTCAGAACAAGAGAGAAAGTGCAAAGGCTTCTGAGTCCTTTGTTCTGAAGACCAGATCCTCACCTTGCGCTTCAGAGGATGGGTGAAAACTTCCGTTCATCTGGCAAAGGTCCCTTTCGGAAGAAGGAAACTCGGAGATAAAAGGAAGAGGACAGCATAATTCCAGGGCTTAAAATGAGATGCTGTCTTTTATTTTTCCGGGTGAATGAGTGAAGTGGTAACAAGGACTTAACATTAGGCTGAATTATCAGGAGTCCAGCTGTTTGTGGTCAGACAGCAATGGGATTGTAGGTCTTAGCGTGCCGTAAGCTTACGCTGGTGAGAGGTGTCCGGTGGTATAACTTACTTAGCGTGTCTTGAGGTATGGAAACCTGTAATTTAAGAACAAGACAGCAAGGTGTGCGCCATGCCTGAGTAGCTCTGTCCAGGTGGGAGGCAGACGCCGTGGACTCTCTGTGTCCAGGTATCCAGGTGTGGATCCTGCCGGGCGAGCTGCCGGGCTTCGGCACCTGTGCCTGGGGGTCTGGTTACTGTGACAGCCTTGCGAGTGTACCGTCCAGCACCAGTGGTGGCCGTGTGGAGTCGGGGACCACCGCCCTGGGTTGTGGTGCCCCCCCCCGGGGTCTCGCCTTCACAGAGGGCCGGGCGAGGTGTCCCACACAGACGGAGGGACACAGCTCGCGAGCCCCCCCTTGCTTCCAGTCGCTTCCCGGTTGGAAGGGGAGGGTGGATCCCGAGGGTTCCCGTTCCCTCCGCCAGACCTCCTCCTGTTGCAGCTCTAGCTTGAGAGCTGGCCGGCCTGCCCTACACCCAGCCCAGGCCGAGCGCCCATCGTGAGGTGCTGGACGCCACTCAGAGCGCCGGGCCCCCGTGTGCCACGTGGGGGACTCTGAGGTGTCCTCGGATCCGCCGCCCCGCCGTCAGCAGGGAACTGTCTGTTCGCTTGTAGTTTGTGGCTTGATCAGTTAGGTGGAAATTGTTTATCTAGTTAAACATTTGTGGTGATGATTAAACTTTATAATTTTCCAGGAGGTGAAAAGATTTATTAGATAATTTACCTTAGTTTAAAAACTTAGGCTTCGATTTTTTTTCCTAACAATTTTACCGTCAGCTAAAGCACACATGAAAAGACAGCAGAGTATTGCTGCATGTCAGATTTGTTTCAGTAAAGTAAAAATGTTTAAGTCACAACTGTGTCATTTGAGGATGGCTTCTGTAATTCTGGCTTTCGTAGCAGTGGTGTCATGACTGTGCTGTGGGCAGCTTATGCCTTTGCACTTGGATAACCCTCTTCCTACTAACCACCCAGAACCTACTTGTTTTCAGCTTGTAGGTCCAGAAAAAGAACAGTATTTGCAGGAAAAGAGTTTTCCAATGGAAGGGTATTCTTCCCTGGGAACTCACGTGGCCTTTTTTTACAGTAACAACGTCACTGTCCTCAAAAAGAACGGCACCCGGTGCCAGGCCAGAGCGCCCTCTCCCGACCCAGTGGCCAGGCTTCCCAGCAGGCCGGAATCATGGGACACGCGTGCTGCCCCGTTGCTGACGCTACGCTGCGTGTCTGGGCATCCTCCCTCTGTTTCTGCCAGACACGAGTCCGGGGCAGTGAACCTGTACAGAACAGTCCGGTGTCAGGGTTGGTTCTGCTGAGGCCGCCTTACTGCCCCGTCCTGGCGTGGTCTCCCCCGTCGCACGAGGACCTACATATCCAGCCCTGGCGGCCTGGGGCCGCCCCCGCAGCCTCGTTTTACCTCCGTCACCTCTAGAGGCCCGTCTCCACAAACAGCCTCACTCCGAGGTCCTGGGGGTTGGGGCTCGGCATGCGGGTTTTGAGGGGACTCACCAGTCCCCACAGTGTGCGCCACGTGGAAAGTGACCACCGTGAGGCCGGCCCCCTGGGGTGCCATGTCACGGGCACGGGTGCAGCTTCCCGGGTGCCTCCCTGCGCTGGGCCCTCACGGCGTCTGGACGCGGCCTCACCGCCTCCTGTGTCCTTCTGTCCGGCAGGCCTGGCAGCTGCGCTTCAGCCACCTCGCGGGCTACGGTGCCAAATACTACTCCTACCTGGTGTCCAGGGCAGTGGCGTCCATGGTCTGGAGGGAGTGCTTTCTCCGGGATCCGTTCAACAGGTAAAGAGGCGGGGGTTTCATGGCCTGCTGCGTCCCCGCAGGACGCTGGGGCTGCTGCTGCCGGGGCCCCTCCCCAGCAGGAGCCCGGGGAAGCCAGCTTCTGGTTCCACGGGTCCTTAGAAGGAGCTTCCTTGGAAAGCAAAGCGCTACTGAGACCTGGTCTCACAGTCGTTCAGAGCGGTCTGTCTGCACCACACAGGTCGCACGGTCAGGAGGCCTCACTGCGCAGGTTGAGGCCCGTGGCCCCTCAGATGCCGGGAGCGCCCTCGCGTTTCCCACGCAGGTTATCACGTTAGTCCCAGCAGCCCTGGCGGAGCAGGAGTTTCATAAGAGGAACCGAGGCTCAGAGGGGGTGGTGCGTTCAGGGCTTCACAGCGAACCAGCTGGACTCAGGTGGGAACCAGGTCTGCTGATTCCCGGGCCCTCGCCCCCCGCCCGACCCCGCAGCTCTTCATGTCGTTGGCCAAGGCCCGGGTGTTCTCGGCAGTTCATCATCGCCTTCAGTTCCAGGATCTTTTGAACTCGAGTCTGATGTAATAGAATTTTTAAACGTTTTACAGCTCGGTACCCACATGCTATTGTGACTTCAGCCCTCTGCACACTGTAGACATTCGGTCTACTTTTTAAAATTTTATTATCTTCAAAGGCTCTGAAGCCAAAATTGAGTACCATAAATCAATTCTGGGCATTATAATTCTTCACTGAAGATTTCTATAAAATCGGCAAAATACTATCTTGTTTAAAGGAATCACACTTTACTAGAAAACCACATGCTTTTAAATACATGTATTCCCCAGTATTCATATCTGTTTATGTATGCATTCTCGCCTAGACATGCAGTTGCTATACTTTTACGGGCATGTAAAAAAGCAAGCTAGTAAAAATACTCAGTGGACTAGAAAATTTCTAACCTCTACCAAAAGATCCTTTTTGATCCCAGTTCTGAGAAGTCTCCCGGTTGGAAGCAGCAAAGCCGAGGCCAGGCGGGGCCTCTCAGCTGCCCTGTCCACGCCCCCTGCCTCGGGGCCTCGGAGCCTCAGTGCTCCCTTCAGGACGGAGCCAAGACAAGCGTTCGATGTCATCCTGCTGCTGAGAGTGACGTGCTGGCAGCATTTCCGATTAGAGACCATATTCGCAAAATTGCCCACGGAAAGATCCTCCAGAAATAGTGGAGTGAAAACGTACTTTATTTAACTGCAGTTATTTGCATTAAAGGAATTGCATTTTCTATTTAAAAAGAGAGTAACCATTAATTTAGAGGATTTCTGTCTGCCCCCCTTCGAGTGTCAGGGACACTGTTCCTTATTGAATCCAGCTGGTGAAGAGCAGCACAGACCGCAAGTGTTCTCTGTTATCCTTAGCCAGGGCTTCCTGCTGTAATGAACCCTCTCCTGACAGCTTTTCTGACTTTACTCTTAGGTCACAGTGTTATTTTCTCTCTGTTGGGTGCCATTTCAAATTCTTTTTTGAGAGGAGAGCATAAATGATTTCAAATCTCACTTTAGAATAATCCTATAGATGATGGAGAATGGGGTACGATTTTCTACTTGTTCTGTACCACGTAAACTAAACAACCCTTTCTAGAAAGAGCAGGCTTGCTCTTACAGTAACTATATCACCACTGGTCTGTCTTCGTAGAGTACGTTAAAAATCGGAATGAGATTTGTAGAAGCCAGAAGATAATGCATGGCAGCTTTTCTGAATCTGACATCAGTGTGGCTTCACTTGGGGGACTCAGGCGGGTGTGGGTGGGTGCGTGCAGGCTCCAGTGACAGTCCTCTTCCCCCCAGGGCGGCGGGGGAGCGCTACCGCCGGGAGATGCTGGCGCACGGCGGGGGCAAGGAGCCCCTGCTCATGGTGCAAGGTAAGCCCACTGAGACGCGCTTTTTTTTTTTTTTTTTTTTTTAAGGTTTATGTGTTAACATTAGCACTTTGGGTTTTGTTTCGTGTCGTCTGTAATGAAAGATGTTTCCAATTTTGTCTATTTGTTTTTTCTTTTAAAGACATGATGCTTCAGCTGTGCACTTTGTTCTGAGCATCTGTTTCATGGTGTCCCAAATAAGTTAGTGTGATTTATTTAGATTGAGAAAAAATTTCAGGCTTTAACTCTCAAAATGTTACTAACACTCTAATAGGAAACTGTTAAGTTATTGTGCATCCTCAGAAAATTTGCTTTCAGATTTTAATACTCATTTCTTATTCCCTTATGAAAGCCTAGCAATACATCTGTTAGAAATTCCAAGGCATCAGGGTGGATTTTTTACTCAAAAAATTAGAACCTAATTCAGTCTTAGACATCTCAGATGCTTGTTTTCCTATGTGTTTTTAAGTATCTCCACTGAGAATTTAATTGTGAATGGAAGTGACCGTCATGATGTTCCTTAGAATGTTCGCACAAATATTTCAAGGAAACGTGGGTGATCTTGGGTGCTCTCGGGATGCCGGCATTTCCATGCAGCCGGTCCCTCTGACTACCTGATGAAAGTGCATTTAGGGGATGACTCCCAGCCTTAGGGGGATGCTGTCTTCCTAGTGGCAACGGAGCAGTCCTGCTCGTGATGGGTTGAGGTGACGTCCCTTGCGCACATCTGTTGCACCTGCCGTCCCCTCGGGCAGGGCTGTAGCTGCTCATTCGTCCAGCCCAGTGGCCGAGAGCTGCTCACGTGCCAGGCACTGGAGGTGACAAAATCCCGCTGGGCCCTCGATTCCGTCAGCTTTTCTGGGAGGATGTGTTCGTCCAGGCTCGGTCTGCCCCCTGCCGCGGCCAGTGCGTAGAGCGGGTCTGCCGGCAGCTTCCTGCGGCCCAGCCCTGCTGTGCTTTGGGGGTGATGCCCGGTCTCCCATCTGTGGTTGCGCCTCGGGTCACCCTCTCGACGAGGAGGCTTGTGACGCCCCCCCCTTTTCTGGCTGATCCTGCCGGCCCTTGTTGAGTTCTGCTACGTCCAGTCACTGTTTTAAATGGGTTTCGTGTCCTGATTAATGAAATCTTCCAGCAGCCCTCTCAGGTGGGGTGTTCAGTACCTTCTTACCGATGGTGGAACAGCTCAGGCCCCGGCCCTGTGGTGCAGCAGAGACGGAGGATTGGAGCCTGGGACTCCCGACCACAGGGCCGGAGCTCTGAGCAGCTCCCTGGGTAGGACTGCCGGCCGCGGGCCCCTTGTGGGCTCGGTAACAGTGAAATTACTTGGCTCGTGATGGTCTACTGGGGCCCTTTGGGCTGGTAGTTTGTGGTGCTGCGTGGACAGCCCGCTGTGAGTGGGGGCAGAAGAGGCTCCAGGGCTGGTTCTCACGCGGATGTTCTGGTGGGAAAGCTCTCTCAGCAGCGGTGCTTAGTTTATCCTTCCTGACACCAGGGTCTAAACGCCGGCTGCACATAAATATTAGCTTACATATGGCTCCAGCAAAAGAAAAATATTAAATCCTTTTCAGTGTTTGTCTTTTGGTTGGTGTATTTTCCTACTCTGCTTCCAAGATGGTTGTATCATCTCTCTGGAAATTCTGTTCTTCATATGAAACATTTTTGTGTGAAGAAAAAATATTTTTCCACGAGAGAAAAACAAGCCTGTGGTTCAAACTAGAAATGAGAATGTATTCAGACCACAGCTAACACCAGCAATAGAACTGCTCGGCTTCTAAGGGTTACCCTTTTCCTCAGTGTTCCGCCGGACCTCCTTAATTCACGTGATCGGTTACACGGCAGATGAATGGGGCCACGCGCAAGAGGGTGTTACGCCAGTTGTCACTCCGTAGGGTCGGGTTTGTAAGACAAGATCAGCAGTGGCGTCCCCTCTTCCTGTGTGCGAACGGCCAGCCTGCACCCCCAAAGCAGGAGCGTCCTGCATGATGGCTCATAGCATCGGGGTGGCCCTAGGAGGAGTGACTGTGAAATTACTCAGCGTCGTGATAGGTGCTTCATCTGTTTTATTTACTTACTAGGTAAATGTAAAGAATTATGTTAAGTAGCAGAAGGTAAAGAAACAGAATCCGTACCTTCCAGTTATGTACCTCTGTGACCAAGTGCCGCCTTTCTTAACCTCCTTACTTGAGACACAACATTTCAGGCGAACGCCGAGCCCTTCCTTAGTCAGGATACCGTGAGTTGTGCTGGTGCTCTCTGTATGACCTACTCAAGTCAAACACGGCCGTGCTTTGATCTTTGAACGATAAACGCCTCACAGGTGAACCTTGAGCTCGCTGGCCTGTTTCAGAGTCGCCTCAGGTCTGAAGGAAGCGCCCGGGAGCCTCGGGGAAGATCCACGTGCGGCGACACAGACTTCTTTTCAAGGGCCCACAGTTCTTTCCTCTCAAAACTCTAAACGCCATGGAAGAAAACAAAAAGTGGTTAAGAAAGTATTTCCTTCCTGGGGGCGCGGGGAGGAGGGGAGCGGTCACGTCGCACAGTAAAACAGAATTGGATTTGCAGTTGCCAGCTCCGGTACTTAGCAAATTCCTCGACCAAGTCGATTTCCCTAAGGGACGCAAAACGTGATTTGACTTCAAAACACTTTTCTAATCTGCAGGTTGAAATTGTGTCCTTATCTAGTTTTAAACACATCCATAGCACATATAAGGATGTTAGAATATTCAGTTACTTTAATCCTCCACTAAAACACAGGGTGGCAACACACCTGACTGAATTCAACTCTTCTAACTGCCAAGGATTCCGGGGTGAGTTGAACTCTGTGTACATTCCATACAGTGTTTTCTCGTTTAAGTATCACATTTCTTAGTAATAAGAGAACTTAGTTTTTGCTTAAAATAAACCAGGATGATATGACATTTTCATTCATTTTGCCATATACTAGAAAAGTTTTTAGGTGTGCTGTGGTGAACATGACCCAGAGTTCAGTTTCTGCAGACCATTTCAGAAAATGAATGTCTCTAGAAAGATAAACAGTGAGTTTGTAACAAGGAGGTAATACCTGGTAGCCACCTGGAACGAGAATCGTTTCTACCACAGCAGGTAGAAGAGGGGGATTATACAGCTGTTGGGGGTCGGAGCTGTATTATTTCAGCAGTTCAAGAAGGACAGGTGAAGTCCCCACAGGAGGTTACATCTTCCAGTGTAAACTGCTTTATCTTTCTTTTACGTTATCCGAAATTCTTGAGTAAATGGCCCTTGTTGAGTTTTTAGGTTCAGATGTTACTTATCTTTAAATAACTAGGAAAAAACCAACACATTGAAAAATCTGCACTTGCCGGGTGCTTCCTGCTTTGCTGCTCATTTAATCCCTCTAAAGCAGGTCTGATCTCCCCCTTTCCATAGGTAACGGGGCTCGTTCTCCTCCCTGCCACCTTCCTTCCGATGCCTGCGTCTTCCTCAGGCGATCTTTGAAGGCTGACGTGAGACTGAGTTGGTCTTAGAATGTGAAGATGTCAGTGGCCTGAGCCTTGAGGCCTCAGTGATCCCCAAAGTCTGTGTGTGTTTTCACGTTGACACTGGTGAGGCCTGCCTGACGGCCACTGAGGAGCAGTAAAATGTTCCGTGATCTGTTTCCACATAAGCTCTTTAGACTTCTGTGGCAAAGCTATCAACCTGAGTCACCGTCGTTCCCGTGGGGTGATTCTCGCCACAGCCGCGTAAGCACAGTGCCCACCGAGTCTCACATTTCTGCCTCTGGTAATGGAGCCTGTGTGCGCTCGCCTGCAGCCTTGGCACGAAGGATTTTGTGGGGAAAGGAAAGGTTAAGGCCCAAGATTTTAGCGTTCCAAGGGGTTCTTTTAAAATATTAAACAGCTTTATTTCTGTTCTCCTTCCCAGAAAAGGAACTCTTAGTTTTATGACTTTTGGCCCAAAGCAGTATGAAAGTAGAGATATAACATTAGAACTTGACAGAGTTTTAAAAAGGACGAAACATCAGATAAGATGAAAAGGAATAGTAGATAAATTCTCGGCGAAGCTCCCTTCAGTCTGTTCTGTGTCGCCAGACTGACTTGTGGAACCAAAGTCTAGAAGCCCCAGGCCTCACCGTAAGCTGATTAAAATCGCAAGAGCTCACACTTCCGCAGAGCTTCGTGGCTTTCAAAACACATTCGTCGTTGCCATAACTATCCTATATCATCTCTTCTTACTACATCGTACTCTTATTCAAGAAACAAGCCAGAAATTTGTGGTGTGTATTCCAAATGGTCGCCCTCGTCCCCCAAGGAGATTAATACAAACAGTGTACGATGGTAAGCTCTCTCCTTGGTCCTAGGAGCAGGAAGTGCCCGGAGCTTGGTTTGACACCTTCTCCCCGAGAGGAAGCAGGGCTCCTTGGGGGAAGGGCTGACTCCAGGGCTGGCCTGCAGCGTCCTGCAGCGCCAGGAAGGAGGAAGGTGTTCAGGAATACACACGAGGATGGGCATGTGGGCATGTGTGTCACGAGGGACAGGCGCCCACTATAAACGAACCCTCAATGGCCAGAACTTTAACAATTTGAGCAAAAAAGTAACTAAGGCAGCATTGGGAAATAATACCCAGTATAAGTAAGTGTGTATCCATGAGCCCGCCTGACAGGAATGATTGAATGAATCAGCAGGGCAGACCTCCCGTGCAGGAGAGTTCAGATGGTTCTGTAGGTGCCCCCTGCCCCCCGAGTGTGGGCTGCACGGTGACCTCCCCCTTTCATACTGTGCTCTGGAAGGAAGGGAGAGAGACTTTACATGGAACTCTGCCTCGGCCAGGTGTTCAGGGTCAGCACCAGCAAGGCGAGTCATGCGGTCACGACCCCTAGTGTGACGAGAAGGGCACCTCACCTCTGGGGTCTTCCTTCCCAGGGTGTCACAGACAAGGGGCACCAGAGTCGAGCCTCGGCTCTCTGAGAGGAGGAGACGGCTAGGCCCGCGCTGTGCCCTGGCGCCTGCAGCAGGGTGTGCTGTGCACACCATCGTGGGTACCTGCTGCGTTAATGCATACTTAAGTTAGAGTTCACCTGGAAGGGCAGGTGTCTCCTGCGCCATTAACGACGTGATTATGGGGGATCGAACAAGATGGTGGAATAGAGGAGGGCATGGAGCTCACCTCCCCCGAGGAACACATCAAACATACATCCACGTGTGGCATGAGTCTCACGGAAAACTAACTGGAAACTGGCAGAAGGACTCCTGTACAAGCAAGGCTGTAATGGGGTAGGAAAGGAAGAAAAGTGATCGGGTCTGGACCTGTGCCCCTGGAAGGGGACTCAGAGGAAAAGAGATGGCACAGGCAGAGACCTGCTCTGGGCAGTGAGCGGTGAGAGCCGCAGACTGGGCACCTCTGTCCTGGCATCCAGCACAAGCCCCGAGGCACAGAGGAAAGGGCGGGTTGAAGGCTTCTCTGGCGCTGGCCCGGTTTCCGCCGGCTGCCTCAGTGCACGCTCCAGCCCCACATACCCCATGTCACTGGGCAGCACAGGCCTGGACAGGGTGGTGGCAGCCAGTGTTGGCACCCACTCAAGCAGTCCCCCCAGCCCAGAACTCTGACAGCAGCTGCTCCACCACAGCTCACAGCCCCGTGTGCACTGAGGCCCCATCCGCCCTGCAGTGCGGCCCTACAACGGACAGGGGCAGCTGTGAGGGACAAAGGGGACTCTCGCCTGAGGCTTTCTCCACAGAGCCAGGGAACACGGCGGGCACCGCACAGGCCGTGCGTCAGAGACAGCCCAGACCTCTGGCTGCAGCCAGCACGTGCCGACAGCCTGCACAGGCCCCCTTGCTTCAGCATCCCTGCCTCTGCAGCAAGGGTCCCAGTGTAGGGAGCAGGGAAAGCACACATGTACAGGGAGCAGAGCCAGCCCAGGCCTGACCCTTGGGGCTTCTGCTCCAGCACCTTGGGATCAGATCCCACCCCCAATAGGGCAGTGATGGCCACTGAGCAGAAGGGAAGTCTTGCTTCACACCCAGCTCCAGCCCCACCCCTACCAAGGTGATAGCTTCCAGCACACCCTGAGGAAGACATGGCTTGTGTCCACATCAGATCAACTTTCCCACCAAAGGCATCAGACACTCACAGTCTGTATAGGGCCAGTCCCTCATAAGAACGTGGTCCCTTCAAGACCACAATAGGAAACTGTTGCACCTAAATTCATAGAGGCAGAGGAATTGCTCTCAATTGAAATAATAAGAGAAAACCCCTGAAAAAAGTAATAAAACAGAAATAATTTATCAGATAAAGAATTGAAAGCATTGGTAATAAAATTGTTAAGTGAATTAGAGAACACTAGACAGAATGAATAGCAGACTAAGCAATACAGAAGAACACTTAAGGGATCTGGAAGATATAGCAAACAAATGTAAAAAAATTAAAAAAGGTTAAGAGATCTCTGGATAACATTCACATTTATAGGAGGTCCCAGAAGAGAGAAAAGGGTATTGAAAATGTATTTGAAGAAATTATGGCTGAAAACTTCCCAAATCTGAAGAAGGAAATGGATATCCAGATACAGAAGCACAGAGGGTCCCAAGCAAGATAAACCCAAACAGACCCACACCAAGACATTATAATTAAAATGGCAAAAGTTAAAGAGAGAAGCCTAAAGGCAGCAGCAAGAAAAAAATAATCATATACAAGGGAATTTGCATAAGGCTACCAGCTGATTTCTCTGCAGAAGGTTTGCAGGCCAGAAGAGACTGACATGATATATTCAAAGTGCTGAAAGGGAAAAGCCTGCAACCTAGGATACTCTACCCAGCAAGATTTTCATTTAGAATCTAAGGAGCGAGAACTTCTCAGACAAACAAAAACTAAGAGTTCATCAATGCTAAATCTACCCCAAAAGAAATATTAAAGAATCTTCTCTAAGTGGAAAAGAAGTAAGAATCTACAGAAAAGGGAAAACTCCGTAAGGACTGAGATCAACCACTTAAATAAGCCAGTACGAAGATAAAAAGACAAGAAAAATGTAAAAGCAACTATAACGATAATAAGCAGTTAAGTGATAAACATGAAATATAAAGTATGACATCAGAATCACAAAATGGGGGGGGAGTAAAAAATGTGGATCTTCTAGAATATGAAGTTAAATGACTATCAGTTTCAAACAAGTAGGTAAAATTATAGATCAGTGTATATATAAACCCCATGGTAATCACAAATCAAAAACCTACAATAGATACACAAAAACTAAAAAGAAAGGAAAACAAGCATACTACTAAAGAAAATCGTCAAACCACAAGGGAAAAAACAAAAAGAAATGAACAGAGAAGAACTAAAAAAAGCAACTGGAAAACAAGGGAAAAAATGGCAGTAAGTACATACCTATCGGTAATTACTTTAAATGTCAATGGACTAAATGCTCTGATCAAAAGACATAGGGTGGCTGATTGGATTAAAAAAAAACAAGACCCTTCTATATGCTGCCTACAAGAGACTTACTTCAGAGCTAAAGACACACACGCTGAAAGTGAGGGGATGAAAAAAGATATTTCATGCAAACAGAAATGACAAGACAGTGGGCATAGCAATACTGATCAGATAAAACAGACTTTAAAACAAAGGCTATACAAAAGACAAAGAAGATTGTGTATCATTATACAATGATAAAGGAACTCAATATAAGAAGAGGATATTACACTCGTTAACATATAGGCACCCAGGACAGGAGCGCCTAAATATATGAAGCAAATACTAACAGACATAAAGGGAGAAACTGACAATAATACAATAATCTTAGGGGACTTTAACACCCCACTTACATCAACGGACAGATAATCCAGACAGAAAACCAGTAAGGCAACAGTGGTCTTAAATGACACAACAGACTAGTTTGACTTAATAGATATCTACAGGACATTCCATCCATAAACAGCAGAATACACATTCTTCTCACGTGCACGTGGAATGATCTCTAGTATAGATCACATGCTAAGCCACAAAACAATTCTCAAAAAATTGAAGACGACAAATTATATCAGGCGTTTTCTCCCAACCACAACAGTATGAAACTAGAAATCAGTTACAGGAGGAAAAATGGGAAAAGAACAAACACGTGGACTCTATAAAAACCAGTGGGTCAGTGAACAAAGCAAAGAGGAAATCAGAAAATACCTCGAGACAAGTGAAAGTGGAAATACAACTCTCCAAAATCAGTGCAAGCAGAGGGAAGTTCACAGCAATACAGGCCTTCCTTGAAACACAAGAAAAATCTCATATAACAGTCTAACCTACCACCTAACAGAATTAGAAAAAGAAGAACCAACAAAGCCCAACATCAGTAGAAGGAAGGAAATAATAAAGATCAGAGAAAATAAATAGAGATAAAAAATAGGAAAGATCAGTAAAACCAAGAGCTGGGGTTTTTTTTGAAAAGATAAAATTGACAAACCTCTAGCAAGGCTCACCAAGAAGAAAAGAGAGAGGACCCAAAGAAACAAAGTAAATGAAAGAGGAAAAATAACAACCAATACCACAGAGATAAAAAATCATCAAAGAATCCTATGACAATAAATAGGACAACTTAGAAAAAATGGACAAATTTCTAGAAACATACAGCATGCCAAGACTGAATCAAGAAGAAACACTTTGAACAGACTGATCACTAGTAGTGAAACTGAATTTGTAGTTTTAAAAAACTCCCAGCAAACAAAAGTGAGGACTGGACGGCTTCACAGGGGAATTCTACCAAACATACAAATAAAAGCTAATACTTATCTTCCTCAAACTATTCCCCAGAATTGAAGAGAATGGAACACTCCCAAGGTCATTCTACAAGACTACCATTACCCTGATACCAAAACCAAAGACAATACAAAAAAAGAAAATTACAGGCCAATATCTTTGATGAATATAGATGCAAAAATTCTCAACAAAATATTAGAAAGCCAAATCCAAAATATGTAAAAAGGATCATACACCATAATCAAGGGAGATTTATTCCAGGTACGCAAGGATGGTTCAGTACTCGCAAGTCAATCAGTGTGGTACAACACGTTAATAAAAATCAAATGATCGTCTCAAAAGACACAGCAAAAGTATTTGACAAAATTCAGCATCTATTCATGATTGCAACTCTTACCAAAGTTGGTATAGAGGAAATATATCTCAACATAATCAAGAACATTTATGACAGACCACAGCTACCATCATACTCAGCAGTGAAAAGACGAAAAAGCCTTTCCTCTAAATTCAGGAACAAGGCAGAGATGCCCACTCTCGCCATCAATTTAATATAGTATTAGAGGTCCTAGCCACAGCAGTCAGACAAGAAAAAGAAAGAAAAGGCATCCAAATTGGAAGGGAAGAAGTCAAACTGTCACTATTTGCAGATGACGATATTTTATATAGAAAACCCTGAAGTCTCCACCAAAAAACTATTAGAATAAATAAATTCTGTAAAGTTGCAGGATACAAGATTAACCTACAGAAGTCTGTTGCTTTTTCTGTACACTAATAATTATCAGAAAGGGAAAGCAAAACAAAAAAATCCTATTTAAAATCACATCAAAAAGCATAAAATACCTAGGAATAAATTAACCAAGCAGGTGAAAGATCTAGACACTGAAAACTATAAAACACTGATGAAGGAAACTGAAGATGATACAAAGAAATGGAAAGATATCCAGTGCTTTGGATAGGAAGAATTAATATTGTTAAAATGGTCATACCTCTCAAAGCAATCTACAGGTTTAATGCAATCCCTGTCAAAATACTGATGACATTTTTCACATAACTAGAACAGATAATCCTAAAATTTGTATAGGACCACAGAAGACCCAGAATTGTCAAAGCAATCCTGAGAAAAAAGAACAAAGCTGGAGGCATAACCTCCCAGACTTCAGACTGTACTATAAAGCTACAGTAATAAAAACAGTGTGGTAATGGCACAAAAACAGACACACAGATCAGTGGAACAGTGAGCCCAGAAATAAACCCACGCACCTGTGGTCAATTAATCTACAACAAAGGAGGCAAGAATAAACAATGGAGAAAAGACAGTCTCTTCAAAGCTTAACAGCAAAGGAAACCATCAATGAAACAAAAAGACAACCTACAGAATAGGAGAAAATATTTGCAAATGGTATGACCAACAAGGGGTTAATATAAAAAATATATAAACAGCTCATACAACTCAGTATCAAAAAAACAATCCAATCAAAAAATGGGCAGATGGCCTGAATACAGGTCATCTGTGACCTGTGGCCAACAGGCACATGAAAAGATGTTCAACATCGCTAATTATTAAGGAAATGCAAATAAAAACGACAGTGAAGTGTCGTCACACTGGTCAGAATGGCTGTCATCAAAACGTCTATAAATAAATATTGGAGACAGTGTGGGGAAAATGGAACTCTCATGCACTGTTGGTGGGAATGTAAATTGGTACAGTCACTACGGAAAACGGTATGAAGGTTCTTCAGAAAACTAGAAATAGAGCTACCATATGATCTAGCAGTTCCACTCCTGGGTATGTATGTAGAACAAAACGAAAACACTAATTTGAAAAGATACATGCACCCCAGTGTTCATAGCAGCACTGTTTACAATAGCCAAGACATGGAAGCAACCCAAGTGTTCATCCACAGATGAATGGATAAAAAAGATGTGATACACACACACACATATACACGCAGTGGATTATTATTCATCCATAAAAACAATGAAATTCTGCCCTTTGCAGCAACGTGGATGGACCTAAAGAATATTATACTTAGTGAAATAAGACAGAGCAAGACAAATACTGTATGATATCACTTATATGTGGAATCTAAAAAGTAAAACGAACATATACAGCAAAACAGAAACAGACGCACAGATCTAGAAAACAAACTAGTGGTTACCAGTCGGGGGGAGGGAGCGGCCAGATGGGGTAGAGGATTAGGAGATACAGACTACTATGTATAAGAAAGATAAGCAACAAAGATACACTGTACAGCACAGGGAATTATAGCCGTCATTTTGTAATAACTGAGTATAATTCATAAAAATCCTGAATCACTGTGCTATACACTTGAAACTAAAATAAAATCGTAAATCAACTCTACTTCAAAAACATTGTGATGATTATTAGAAAAGGGACAGGTTTTTATTCACATTATGAGATTTTTTCTGAATATTTTGTCGGCCCAAATATCTTTTGTGATATAACTTTTATAACGCAAAAGAGAAGCAGGTCTAGGAAAGACGTCTGACACCCAGCAGCTCAGTGTCGCCCTCTGCCCTGACTTCAGTCGCCACGTCTGCTCAGAAGTCGGGACGCCAGCTTTGCCTTTGTGCCCTGCTCGCCCACAGCAGGACTCCTGCTTCCCCGGCCTCAGTCCCTGGGGGGGGGGGGGAGGGGGAGGGGAGGAAGCCGCCCTCCAGGCCATCCACTTGCTCTGTGAGGTGCTCTGCCCGCTGCACAGCTTTGCCTCCAGAAGCAGCGTGTGTTTCTTACGCGACACACACCTGGTGTCCCACAGGGCGTAATAAGACAGGCCTGCCCTGGTGTTTTATAATTCACCTGATGCAGGACCAGGTCAGTCTGGGTAGATTACTGAAGTTACTTAAGGAACGGACATTGAAGTGGAGAATACTTTCCCCCTGGGGGAGGTCGGAGGTGCATTCTGCCACCTCTTTTCCGGCACTGGGCGCTGCACTCTGTTACCGAAGGTGAGTCCACTCTCGGGGCTTTGCTGCAGCGGACTCAGGCCGCAGCCCTCGCACCCCGTCCCGCTCCGCCCGGAGCCCGTGGGGACCTCCGGGGCCGAGTTCTCTCAGACACACCACCTCCGGGCCTGAGACTGAAACCTCTCTCCAGGGCGCTGGCTTTCGTTCAAAAGTATTACTGCAGTGTCCTGTGTTAGTGACCAGTAAGTAATCTGATTGAATGAAAAAAGCTTTATGTTAGTTGTTGATGAAGTTAATTCATTTAACTTAGCGAATATTTAGCAAATACTTGCTGCTAACGAGGCATTTCAGGGACACAGAAATAAGAACGATACGGATCCTGCATTTACTTGAGGGGTGTAGCGTCCTGTAGGAATGACGAAGAGCATCCCCTCTGGGCCGTGTAGGCTGAGCCTGGGCACACACGGCTTGGGGGCTTCAGGACTGCAGGGGTTCAGCCCTCCGACCCGTCAGCTACCTTGCACTCGCGTCCTCTGCACCGGGGGAAGGGGCCGTGCGGAGGGTGCAGACCCAAGTGGGCAGGACAGGCCGCCTGCCTCGGGGGGGCTCTGGACACGCCCCTCACGCTAGCAGCCACGTCCACTCCCCGACATGTGTCCAGTCTGTTCTGGAGGCAGGCTGCCCCCTTCCTAGAGCTCATCACACTCTTTGCATATAAATAGCAAAGGTGGAGCTTGGAGAGAACAGATTAGTAGAGTTACAGATGCCGGGCTGAAAGAGCTGAGGCTGAAAGACAAGGCCGGTATTTCAAAGATACGATAAACCAGGAGAAAACGTGGGAAATGCCCTGCTGGAAAGAGCGCCGTTTTTCACTTTTCTGAAAAAATGGACTTTGGGATCCCAGGAATGAGCACCTCCTGTGGGTTACGGTGTCTTGTTTACACATCAGAAAGATAACCGCGTCCCGCGTGCTAGAAACCGATGGGCGCTGTGTATAATTTGGGGCGTAGGGCGGTGGGAAGCACATGCGCATTGATCTCTTCACCTGGGTAGGAGGAGTCGGCCTTTACCAGGAAGCGACAGGCCTTTCCTGCTCTAAACTTAGCCCAGAAGCCTCTACTACCCTTGGATTTCCCCCTCTATCTTACTGTCAAATGCTCCAGTGAATAAATTCAACCAACATAATTTTTGCTAGCAAAGATGATAAAAAGCCTCTGGGAAAGTAGGTTTTAAACAGAATTTTAACCTGTAACGTGTCGACCACACTTTGCATTGCATACGCCGCGTGGTTCTGGCCCTGGGAGAGCGAGTATGTCCACTGCACGCTCACTGGCCGTCATGGTCCAGCCTCTGCTCCTGCCCTCCCGCTTCCAGACAGTCTGCTTTCTAACAGGTTTATAACAGATGCCAGCACGCCACAAGGAGAGTGACTCTCCGGAGAGGAGTGGGGACAGTGGCCCCTTGATGCACCCGCGCTGCTCTGGGGGGCGTGCGACTCCCTTCCCGGGAACAGAAGTAAGGCCGGGAGAAGCCGATGGGCCCCCTCGGTGGTGCAGAGCCCTTTCCCAGCACCCGTCCCCCTGGACAGGCTTTCAGCCACTGTTCACTTTGGGTGGGCCGTGCTCCTAGGCTCACTGGTGTCATCAGAACCTATTCCACCCAGACCCTTCCTGCCCCCAAAGCCTTGGGAATCCTGCAAAGCCCCACCAGCCCGTCACTGCCACCAGCCGGCAGACCCAGATCATCTCAGAAGAGATGGTGGGTCGCAGCCCTCTTCTGGGATCTCAAGGGTAATTCAAAGACAGGTTCTAGTACAACCCAACTTCAGAGACGCCTTTAACCCAAGATGCACCTCCCCCCACCTCTGCGGCCCATGGAAACATGATGGGTCCGGAAGCCCTCTCAGCTGCCCTGCGAGCTTCGGGTGACACAGTGCCCTCGCAGGCTCTGAGCACCAAGCCACTGTCGTCAGAAGGGACAGAGCCTCCTACGCTGGCAGCTCTTGTCCAAAGCAGGACCCTAGACCGCAGACTGGCACTCCATGTCACATTCTGCCCGCAGATGGCTCTGCCGGCCTCCTGGCCGTCTTCTCTGAACAGCAGCGGATTGCCCTCTGCCTGCTGCGTGCATGGGATGGGCCGCCTCCCTTTGTGTCGCATCTGGGACAGTGCCCCTGGAGCCTGACTGCACTGAGGTCTCAGCCTTTCCCTTGCGGGTAGATACCCTGTAGGGGACTCACTCCAAGAAACACCAACTATTCTGTTTCCAGATCATGTTGCGTAGACAGCGTTCTAACAGGAACGTAGATCGTATTCTTTGGAGTCTTCTGACTGCTCAGGGGAAACATCATAACGTGCTCGTTAAAGGTGGTCGTTACAGATGATGTTCCTGACGCGTGGGTACAAGTGTGCTGTTAGAAAAGCAGGTGTCGCCTCCTCAAAGCTCTCACCCTATACTCCCAGCTGACAGGATGGGGCTCAGAGCTCCCAGGGCTCAGGAATTAGGGGCCACAAGCATCGTGGCGGGGCGATCCACTGAGGAATCTGCACTCCAGAGTCCACTGATAAAGGGTAAACTCGTACTAGTAGAGACTTCGAGCAGATTTCAGTGGAAGAATTGAAACTGACGTTTGCTAAGCACCTCCGGGAATGTTGCCAGAGAGCAGGAGATGGGAAGGTTTCTCCTGGTTCAACTGGATCATCTCCTGAAAGATCGTTTGCAAGGTATCTCCTAGCGTTCGAGTCTCTCCAGCTACCTCCAGAAAAACTCTTCCCGCGTGACTCTTACGTAACATCGCTAAGAGTGAAACTAGACTAAGGCATCATTATACCTAAACCTAATTTTCTTCTTTGCTTAACAGTTCATCTTTACATTAAAGTTTGTAAGATAGAATAATCCCTCCTTAATCTCAGAATTTGCACATCTCAAAACATTTGACTACCATGATCAAGTTCTTTTTTGACCCCATCACATGTCAGGGTACGTCAAGTAAGACGTTTAGTTTCTTAATCCCTCTTCTTATAGCACTGAGTATGTTTAGTTTAAGCTGTAGGGTCAGGACAATAGCTAAACTCCACTTACATTTTCCCTTCAAGCAGTTTAAACAAAACAGAGCTTTAAAAAATTCTTAAAATCTTAAATCACACCCTCAAAGTAATTGGAATTTCAGCCCCACATTCATTTTTGTCTTCTTCCTGCACGTTTTTTTTCACTTCAGGGTGGGAATTTTATTAACATGTTGCAGTAGCCTTGTGTACTGATTTTCCTAAGATACTTTAATGTTGGACATTACCAGTAAGACTAACTTCTACTACTTTGGTATTCTCCAGTTGAACGGACAGGAGAGAGAGCGGTGCTGGCAACGTAGCAATAATGAGAACCACTGTGCCCCCGTGCTGGGTGCTGCACGCTTAGGTAACCTCTTCCTGCCCGGGGTCACACCGTGGTGAGCAGTAGGACCAGGATGCAAACTCAGGCCCGTCCTGTGTGGACTGCTGGGCTCGTAAACTTCTCTTTCGGGTTAGGCCAGGAAGCTTTTGCTTTGGAAGTAGTTGCGTGCATGTTGCACTGTATCTCCCCTCTGCTCTTTCATAATTTTCGGTGACTGAGTTGCCTGGTACGCTGATGCTCAAAGAAGATGCTGTTGTGTTCTCCGGGCAGGACATCACAGAGACAGATCTGAAAGGCCGCACAGGCTAACTAGACCTGACAAGGTGTCAGCTGCCTTCCACACAGTAGTGGTTTTATGGCAAAATAAGATTTGCTGAGTGAGAATGCATGAACGCAGGGCCAGCTGTGGTACTTCACAACACACTCACTGGCAGAAACCTTCTTTTCTTGCACACGGTAACAGGAATACGTGAGGAGAGCACGTCAGGGAAGCAGACCTAGAATTCAGTGGCGCTATGGGACCTACCACACAGTTTCAGTAACAGGGTGGACGGCGACCCTGAACAGCCAAGTGAGCAGAACCCCTCCGCCTTCGCTTGCCTGGCTGTTTACCCCGCGTGGCCTCTGCAGTGGCTGAGCGCCTTCTGGAAGAAAGCAGTGGCGGCGGGCACCTGGCTTCCCAAGGCTGAGGCCTCCTTCTGTAAACGCGCTGATCTTTTCAGAGGGCGTGGACATGTTTAACGTGTGGGTGTGTTTGTTTAAGGAAGGCACGGAGCTTCAAAAGGGAAGATGTTTTGTAACCCAGAAATGTAACCGGTAAATGGAATGGTTGAATCTGACGATGAAATTAGAATAAACCGATTGGTAAACAGAGCACGCCCGTGGGCTCCCCTTGCTGGGTTAGCTCCCACCCAGCAGGAAGCCCTGCAGGCAGGGACCCCAGAGGCAGAGCCACGTCTCCAGTGTGAGAGGTATTAGCCCAGCCGAGGGGGCAAGAGATTTCTTGAGTTTGAAGGAAGAAAGGAATTTCACTTTCTGGCTGACATCCTCGTTCCCCCGAGAACTGATCGCAGATAGCGGGAACCACCTTTAGGAAAAGGTGTGGGCTGCAGCCTGGCAGCCCAGCAAACTTCAAAGGAGAGAAAGATGAGCCAGCTGCCCGAGGCCCGGGAGAGACAGCTCTGGAATGAGCGCTGATCTCATAAAGTTCACCTCAGCCTCTTCAAACTGCCGGGCCAGCCTTTGTACTGGAATTCTCCATCAGTCTGAGCCAAGTTTGACACATATAATTATTTCAGCATAAAAAGCAGCCGGGAACTATCACCATGGGCTTTAGAACCGAGGGTGGTGGTGGAGACATGCAGACTCCTCACTCGTTGCCCAGTCCGTGCGGATAACCCGACGTTTGGTAACAGGGGACGGAGCCACGGCAGCTGAACATGTAGGCGAATCACAGGCTCAGTAGTTCCGGTCACGTCTTTTTAAGTTGTGGTTAAGCATATATAACATAAAATGTACCATTGTTGCCATTCACGGCCCTGTGCGATCATCACCGCTGTCCAGCGACAGGACTTTTCCATCATCCCAGTGAGCTCTTCTTGATAAACCTTTTCTCACAGCTGCTAACAGGTGGAAATGGATTGACTCTAGTTCCTTCTTCTGTTTCCATCTTTCCGTAGATAAACAGTTATCTCATAAAATGCAGATGGCAAAAGCAAAAATGCAGAGAAAAGCAAAGCAAGCAATGATTCATTAGCTGGGTAATTAGCTTGTGATTGTGTTTGATGATAATGTCCTGAATACTTAATCAGAGACCAGACTTTTGAAATTCAACTTGTGCAGAAAAACAAGCAACCTCACCCTTCAGCCCTTGAACTTCCGACCTGATGGTCACTGTTAGCAGTTACCAGTTAGGAGTTACCAGTTACCAGTTACGGAGCCTTTCCATGAGTTAGATGTACTTCCGACCTGATGGTTACTGTTAGCAGTTACCAGTTAGGAGTTACCAGTTACCAGTTACGGAGCCTTTCCATGAGTTAGATGTACTTCCGACCTGATGGTCACTGTTAGCAGTTACCAGTTAGCAGTTACCAGTTACCAGTTAGGAGTTACCAGTTAGGAGTTACCAGTTAGGAGTTACCAGTTACGGAGCCTTTTCCATGAGTTAGATGTACTTTATAATCCTTATAACAGTCCAGCAAAGTAGATGACATTATGCTTCACTCTGCCAGTCTGCCTCTGCTCAGACTGCTTCTAGTAGAAGAACGGAGCCCCAGAAGTTACGTGACTGGGCTGAAGTCCCTAACCAGCTGGCTGACGGGGTAGCCCAAGCCCCTGCGCCAGTGCCTAAGGAAGAGTCATCTCTCCACTCTTTTCCTCCTTGGTAACCCTTCAGAGGAAGACATCGGGATAGTCAGGGACGAGAATGGACTGAAATTTTGAATTATAAGATGCTGTGCGGAACCAGGGAATGTTCCACTCAGCCTAAAACCCTAACCTGCCCAGCGCCTGCTCCTGCATGGCAGCTCCTCTGCTTTTCAGAGCTGGCTTGCTGTCCCCTAGGTAAATGACACCTGTAGACCTTAAACAGAAACCCGACAGACATACCTTCATTTAAACCAAGTACTGGCGCTGCGTCTGAAATATAAGCGTATGGTTGCTTTCATCTCTGATTTTAAAAGAACTGGGGGGGGGGGGGTGTTACGCTTCTAGTCTAAACCCTGAGTCTAGAAAGTTGGTCCTTAATCAGACAGAAATGTCAGTGTCCCCCGGGCATCGCTCAGTCCCTCTTCATAACGTGTGAACTATAATCTTTTCATGAACTGGCAATCTACTTGAAAGGAACAGAACCAACTTAGACTGACCAAGCAGAAAAGGAGTTTGGGGGAACAGTACAGAGGTCGCCACGGAGTCAAAGGGAGAAGCCGAAACACAGCTGAGAGCGCGTGGCTTCCGGGGCTGGCGAAGGGCGCAGACGAGCTCCTCGGGGTTGCCGGGTGCCGCGTTCAGCCGCCCCATGGTCCGCAGCTGCTCGTCCCTCCGCCCCGGGAGCAGGTCCCGGAGGGGTGCAGCGGGCGCGGAGCTGGGCAGCGAGGCCTGCCCCCCAGCTGCCCCAGTGCCGGGGCCTCCGAGCAGAAGCCCCTCCTGCCTCGCGACGCAGCCTGCGACCCTCGAGACCGTAACTCAGGGCCGTCAGGCCTTTTAGGGCAGCTGCCCCGTCCTTCGAGGTCCCGGAACACGTGGTTTGAGCAGAGCAGTCAGGACCAAAAGGTTCGGGTTTGTTCCAGTTTTTATCAGCGTATTTGCCTCTCTGGTAAAACGAGGAGGAAAACAAACTAAGTCATCCTCCGCAACCGCTGTGGCTCCGAGGGGGGCGGGCAGGCGGAAGCCCGCTGTCCTTCCTTCCGCAAGGACTCGGCGGCAGGCCCGGCGCACCTGCCTTTCCTACATCGCTGTCCACGCTTCTCCTTTCAGGCGTGAGGCTGCCCTCGGTTTTGTTTTACTGTTTCGGCTCCCTGGCCCCCGACTCAGGTGATGTCCACAGAGGAGCGTGTGTAAACTCACCCGCTCGTGGACTCGGCACCTCCAGCCGGGTTCCCGGGGCTCCTGCGAAATTGCACGTCTCATCACCACCCTTTTAAGACTAAGACTTGAAGACAGAGGGGACGTACGTGTTCGTCAGCTTTTTTAAAAACCTCAGAGTTCTTGGAATCTTTTTTACCATCCACATACATAAAAGCCAATTTCAATTTTTCTTATTCGTGGAACTGCCTGAAAACATTGTGTTTCTCTTAATTCTTTGTGCCAAAGTTAGTTCAGGTTGACACTTGCCAAACACTTCAGTCTAATTGAAGCGAGGACACCGCAGCCATATTCCAGGAGAATCCCTGACCCGGTCACTCCCCCATCCCTCTCGGTCTGGATTCTCTTTACCAGTCACATCACACACAGAATTACTGAACCATTCACCTCTGATGGGATTTTATTTAAAACTGCCCTGAGCGTGTTACATTCTTCCCGCGCTGCTGCCATGACTGCCGTTCTCTGAGACGCAGAAGTGGCTGGAGGTGGGCCTCGCGGGGGGCATGTGCCCCTGAGGTGCGGCCATGGAGGACAGAGCAGGGCCCTGTGAACGTGGGCAGCTTGTGGAGGGAACGTGACACTTCACAGGGACGCGAGGGCCAAGCTTGACTGCACGGGTCGGCTCCACCTCTAACATGCTCCCCAGGGGGAGTGACCGTGTCCGTGGGTCCAGGCCTGGGCCTGCCCCGAGCTCTGCGTTCCACCGCGGAGGGCACCCAAACGTCATGAGCGGTTGGTTCCCCGGCGCTCTGTTCTCCCTCCAGACCCCAGACGCTCTGTGCGCTGCCCACCGGGTGCCTTGCCTAGGCCGCCCTCTCCACCGCAAAGGCCCTAGCTTGAGCCTGAGCCTTCCCCATCTCTCACGTTTCTGCAGGCCCCCATCTGCCCCACGGAGCCTTCGGAATCTCTGCCACGCACGACATCCTTCTCCCTCTGTTCTCCCACTGGCTGCCATCTATGTGCTGTTAACACCCGAAGCTGACTCTTCCCCGAACGCTTTATGTGGAAAGTTTTCAGGCATTCAGAAAAGTCACGTGAACTGTAAACACTCACATACTTGCCCTTTAGAGTCTACACTTAACATTTTGCTCTGCTTTGTCACGTATCCATCTGTCCATTCCTCCATCCACCCATCACATACATGTATTTTCAAAACAAGGTGCAGACGTAAGTACGTTTTACCCCAGACGCTTCTGTGTGCGTATAACTAGAGTTCAGTGTTGGTTACGTAACATTTACACATGGTGAAAGGCACAAATCCTTAACGTTCCATTTACTGAATTTTGACGAGCTATATACCTGGGTGTCACAAATCACGGTCCAGATAGAGAACTTTCCCATCACACCAGGACCTTCTGGGTCGGTCACCATCCCCACTCCCGAAGGCAACCACCGCTCCAGTTTTTTTCGCCACGGCTTAGTCCGGACCTTCTTGGAAGTGAATATAAACGAAACAGGCAGCGTGTGTTTTGTGTGGGCCCTTGTGTGCAATGCACTGTGTCTGAGGCCTGCCCGAGGTGTTGTCTGGGTCAGTAGTTCTTTCCTTCTCGTTGCTGGTGCCGTTCCACTGTGTGAAGACACCACGAACGTCCACCTGCAGCCTGGTAATGGGAGCTTGGGTCGTTCCACTTTAGGCTGCTGGGAACGTGCCTGCATTTCTCTCGGCTAATACCTAGGAGGAAACAGGTGGGTCCCGGGGCAGGTGTGTGCTGAGCTTTACAGAAACCGCTGGACCTTTTTCTGAAGGGCTCTCGCATCTCACCCTCTGCCCCTGCTGGGCGACGAGCCATGGCGCCCAAGGCCTTGACTGCGTTTGCTGTCTTCAGCCCTGGGACTTCAGCCGTCCCGGTGGGACATCATGGTGTCTCTTTGTGGCTTTTCCTTTCCTTGATGACAGTGATGTCGTGTGTCTTCTCAGGGCCTGTTAGTTCCGTGTTTATTCAGGTATCTTTTTTTGTGAAAGGTCTGCTCAAATCTTTCGTCCATTTTTTATTTTTACAAGTATTTTTATGATAAGTTGGAGTTCTTTATATTTTCTGGATACCAGTCCTGTGTGAGATATGTGTTGTGTCAGTATTTTCTCCCATTCTGTCATTTACCTGTTCATTTTTTTTTAACAGTTTCTTTGCAAGGCGGGAAGTTTTAAATTTTGATGAACTCTAATGTATCTTTTTTTCTTTTATGGTTATTACCGTCTGTGTCCTAAGAGACCTTTGCCTACCTCAGAGTCACAAAGATATTCTGTGTTTTCTTCTAGACACTTAATAATTTTAGCTTTTACAATTAGGTCTGTGCCCATCTCACATTAATGGTTATGTACGGTACGTGACAGGGGTCAAGGTTAACTTTCCCCACATGGCTGTCCAGGTCCACACGGTGTACTTCTGTGATTGTGTCCTTCCTGCCCTCATACTGTGACTTGGCCTGGTCCTTCACACAGCGAACACTCAAGGCATGTTAACTGAATTGCACTGAGAGAGCCCTGTTCAACCTTGAGTTAGCATTACCTGCCAGGAGCACAGGCCGGGGCCACAGGGGTCATTGCTTGAATGTTGTCTTTGGCTTCCTGAGTGAAGAGTGGAGATCAATTCAGCTTTTTACTGAATTGCTACTATATGCTAGACAGGGTGCCTCACTGCTTTCCAGTACAGCTTCTTATTCTAGCTTTATTGAAACCTTGTATGTCAGATGAGGAAATCTGAGAACCAGACATTAGGAGTTCTCCAAGACAGGCAGGTCTGGAGGAAAGCCAGTAACTTGTGTCTGATATAAGACTTCTGCAAGATAATTAACAGTTGAATGATTTTAAAGTGCACAGGACTTGATAATAACACTTGGCAGGTAATTAAACATATTAAATTCTGAACCAGCCCAAAGATAGCTGAAAAATTAAGTCTTCTGACATCACTCCAAGTGTATAGTAATATGTGCAAAATAAAAACCCCCGGGAAACATATTTGGCTCGAAATCTCTAAGCTAAGAGTTTGATCAGATAGTAAAAAAGGCATTAAAACAAGAAAAGCTTCGGGGCCCACGCACTGCCCAGGACTTTTTGAAACGTCCTCACAGTCAAGCTCGCGGTTCACAAGGCCGAATGTCCCCTGACCCTGCAGATTTGATGTGTGTCTTCGTCCCCGTGTATTGTCTGCGGAGAATGAGCCTGCTCATCTTTTCTTCGTCCGCAGGTATGCTTCAGAAGTGTCCTTCTATCGATGACTTCGTAAATGCCCTTGTTTCTGACCTGGATATGGACTTGGAAACTTTCCTCATGGATTCTAAATGATGGGAACACCGTGAATCCTTTAAATCAGTCACGGAGATACCAATTTTGTCGTAAATGCTACAACTTTGAACGTTTGTTTCTGATTTCAGCAGTCAATTCTGTAATAACTTATGAAAAACCTCAAACCAGTGGAACTTGGAATAACTAACTTTAAAATTATGCTGGCTTTTAGCCTGTTTGTTTGGCAGATTTTTGAACATAAGGAAATCCATTCAGTGAGCGAGTGCAAACCAGAACACAGAGGTGTTAGCGTCAGGGGCCAGACACCCTCAGCCCAGCCCCGCTCCTGGTGAGCTTTTTCCCTGTCCGATGACCTTTACTTGGTTAGAGACATAATAAAAAGCAAAGTTATTTCCATTTGAAGCAGTCTTCAGAAAGATTACACATATAGTTCCTCTGCGTGATTTCCTATAGGTGGCTCTGAAAATGGAAAGTCAGTTACAGTGACCGAGAAACCAAGTGTGGTTTCCAAAGTGTTTGTAATCGATTGTGTTGGCTTTTCCTGTGTGTTTAGGAATATACTATACAGATGGACTCAGAACAGAGGGCACCTGAACTCACACTTTTCTGACTTGACGATGAATATACAAAAATAAGTGCAGGTACAATTAGTAAATGATGTGTCAAGTCCAGCGACTGATAAATACGGAAACTGGGATTCAAACCCTGTCTTTATCCTAAACATTATTGCATACTGTATCACCATGTGTTAATAACAGAAAAGAAAGACACCGTTTAATAGGCTTTTCACACCTTCAAAGTCAAGAATTTAATTACAGGCTTTCATTTAAAATGACACCTGCTAGTGGCCTCTTCCTGCTTCTCCCTAAAAGACCAGTGATGATGCAAAAAGGCAGGATTAAAAATCCCCAAAACTAGGACACATGTCCAACCTACTCACAGAATCTGGAGGAATTTCTACAAGCTAGAAACAGACGAGACAGGATAAAGAAACGTCAGTGACGCACGCATGCCGGGTCCACCTGGATGCTGGGGTGAGGGGAGGGGCGACCCCCCGTTCTCTCCCCACCTCCTGCCCACACAGGTAACACGCTGTGTGCACCAGCCCGGGAGCCGCGGCCCCGCGAACCTCCTGTGGGGCTTCCGCGTTAGCCACACGAGGCCTGTTCTCCTCTCCCAGCTCCTCCCCGTTTGGCTCTCTCAGTCTGTGAACACGTGGAAACCACACTGCAGAGAATCCTTGGGCGGGAAGGAGGGCAGGCCTGCAGCAGTCGCTCCCCCGTGGGAGGTGTGGGGTGATGCCGCAGGGACAGCCAGGTGCCAGTGCCCAGGGCAGGAGCGGCTGCTTCTGTCCCCACCCACACGGTCTGTGAGCTGAGGGAGGCGACGCTAACTCTCATCTGGGAAACGGACCCGGAGAAACTGACACCAACCTGCCGTCCGTTACAGGTAAGTCTGAAAAGGTGCTTTAACAGCTCCAGGTGTACCGAGCCACCAGCCCCTGGGCCTTTATCCTCCCTTTTCAGCTGAGGGTGAGTGAGCAGAAAAGGAAATCTGTGCAGAGCTTCAGAAAAAGGAAGGGAAGATGCAGGAAGATCCCAACTTTGAACACTATTCTTAAAAGGAACTAAGGCACATTGTAGAAAACATCTCTGCCATTCTTAGTGAGACTTGAGAAAACACGGTATTTATGAAGCCAAAAGCCATAAAGAAAGAACAAGCGGAAATTTAAAATAGGCAAATCTAAAAAAGAAGACAGGCAGAATAAGAAAAAAAGAAATGCAGAGAAACTGAAACATAGTGCAGTGATTTAAAACATGATCAAAGCAGAAAAGACCAAAACTGCCAAGGAGAAATGAGAAGCATCTCACTCAGAGTGCAGGTTAAATTCAGGGACACGGTGAAAACTGGCAGCCAGGAAGCAGCGCAGAATCCCAGGGACAAAACCAGGACAGCTGGAACAGAAACAGCAACAAAACCCAAATTCTCGTGTCCTCCTGTGTTCCCAGTGCTCAGAACAGTGACCAGCACATAGTAGGAGCTCTGGTCAAGACATGCTAGTCAAGGAATTTAAGGAAACTTTTTTGAGATGAAAAAAAATGGATGTGTAATTTAAAAGGGAATCCTTGATGCTGCCTAACAATGAGAATGTGCTTAATGCCACTGAACTATATACAATTAAAAATGGTTAAAACAGTCAAGTTTTTGTTATGTATGATTTACCACAATTTTTTAAAGCAAAGTAAATAAATGCAAGCAAAGAGAGAGAAGAGAATCCTGCATTCTAGATCAAAACGAACAAAGAAAACAGTAAAAAGAGGCCCCACACACACCCAGACAGACTCTGCCTTTCGTTTTGAGAACTTAAATATAAATACAATTAAAATTATAAGCCAACTGATCCCAAACTGGGCATTTCCCAGGAGTTGTTAGTGTTCCACGAACTCAAAAGGGTCCCAGTGTTAAATACATTTGTAAAATACAAGTGAGCTCTGTGTTTCACCATGTGCACATCAGCAGTCCTGCACTCACAACACCTATTTCCCAAACGTGTTTGATGAGGGGGCCCCCCGCTTTGCTGGAGGACCTACTGATGACATTTGTCAGAACACTGGGGACTAACTGTTGAAAGCATCCAGCTAGAAACAACAGGCTTACACAGAAAGGAACAAAGTGCACGGCGCTCCCAGAATTCAACTGTTCATCGCTGTGAAAGCCAAAGGACAGTGAACAAAAGTTTTCAGAGGTAAAGGCTGAGATGCAGAATGGCGTTCTCAGATATACGAGGGCTCAGGAGACATCTCAGCTTTGTACCTTTCTTTAAAATCACTAGAAGAATAAGTAATTTGGAGCGAGTCAAAGCAAAGGAAATCCCTAAGGAACTTGTAAGAATTCTGAGGGGTCATCGCCTCTTTTCTCAACAACAGCTGGATAAATCGTAAAGCAAATTATTTTACTGTGAATGCTTTTCCTTATGATGGGAATAAGCCCACAACACACAGCAGTTCCTCTGGGAAAAATTCTCTCCAGTACTTTACGGTTTACCAGCAGCTTCCAAAAATCCAGTTTAAACTACTTATGTGCTAAAAATAATAATCATCATCTAGAGAAAGAACTAGAGGATAATGAGTAAAATGTTAATGTGATTGTCCTTAGTGTTGAGATTTGGGCCTTTTATTTTTCTTCTATTTCCAAATTTAAAAAAAAATAGGCAATGTGTTCATTTTAATATAATTTAAAATTTACAAAAACTTTAATCATGACAGAGCTAAACTTAAAAGCGTGTTTCTAGTTCTGAAGGAATGCTTGGCTGATGTAAGCAAATTCAGAAAATGCTTCTGAGACATTCAGGGAACAACCCGTACAGTCAGAAACTTTACTAATACCCAAGGGTTAGCGTGATTTGCTCAAAGCGACTGAGATAAAACATGAATAGCAGTAGTGCTTGACATTCATTTAGCATTTTTCAGTTCACGAAGAACTTTATCACGTGGTCATCTCAGGTGCAACCCATCGCCCAAGAGGTAACAGGGTGCAGGCAGTGTCAGGACTCTGCCGCCACAGTGGGGCAGACAGGCTGGTGACGCGTCGGCCGCTGAGCTGGTCATGCCGATGCAGGACTCCTGGACTGTGCCCCCTCCCCTGCGCACGGGTCTTCAGGAGAGGATGTGGATCTCCTGCAGGGGCTCAGGTGCACATTCAGACAGAGCGCTGGGTGGTTACAGGGCCCACTGGGCCTGATGTCGCGCGTGGTCTTTCTGCTTGAGGAAGCCTGTGCCCGTGGACAGACAGACGATGAGACATCACAGCATCAGACCAGGAGGGATGAGGGTGGGAGGAGAGAGAGGAGAGGCCATCTGGAAAAAGTCTTCCACAGAACTTGCCATCCACTGGGTGGTGGCAGGTGGCAGGTGGCACCTTTGTACTCTTTAAATCGTGACTCGATGTTTTTAGAAAACCACGTGGGAAGCAGCGCTAGGACAAGCCTGTGGTGGCCATTGGGACGGTCCTTTATGATAAACTGCTTAATTCGCATCCTTTGAGTAAGACTGTCCAGCAGTGATGAGCTGTTCTCCAGGCCCGTTTCTCCCTCTCACCGACAGAGAAACCAGCAGGACCGTGTTAGGTGCCTTTCTGCAATCCCGATGCACTGGGCCAAGGGTAACTGCTCTCCACAGGCACCCGATCTATTTATTATTTCCTCCAACTTTATGTTTATTTTCCTATTCATTTTCTTATGTCTTGGGTTAATTAATTTTTAATTTTCAGCCTTTCTTTTCTCAGATGCGCATCTCACTCTATAAACTTTCTTCGAAGTACTGCTTTAATTACATCCCAGAAGTGTCCACATGGAGTATTTTCATTATTATTCTATTCAAAATATCTAATGTAGTCTAATGGGTAATTTAGAAGTGGATCTATTGCACTGTGGTCAGAGTACATATTCTGTACCATTTCAGTCTTTTGCAATTTATTGAGACCCACTTTAGGGCCCTGTATATGGTCAATACCGACTGTAAACATGATAGATGTGCTTGGGAAGAACGTGTATTTTTTAGTTGTTATGTGCAAGGTGCGTTTTCTTCATCTTTTGTCTGCTTAATCTGCTTTAAAACATCTGAAAGATGTATTAAAAATCTCTTGCCATAATTGCATATTTATCTATTTACTACTGTAATTTGGTCAGTTTTCGCTTTATAGATTTTGAGGCCATATTGCTAACTACAAACAAATTTAGAATTCTTGTATCTTCCTAGTAAATTTTTAAATTATTATGATGTGATTCTCTTTATCTCTCCTTGTACCTTTTAGCTTAAAACCTATTTTGCCTGATTTATTATAACTACACAAGTTTTCCTTTGTTTACTATCTGCATGATATATTTTCTGTTCCTTCACTATCTCATTATTTGGTGTGTCTTTTATACATGCCATGTTGCTTCTTATTCTGATATTCTTTTTTTTTTTTTTTTTTTGCGGTACACGGGCCTCTCACTGTTGTGGCCCCTCCCGTTGAGGAGCACAGGCTCCGGTCCCACAGGCCCAGTGGCCATGTTTCACGGGCCCTGCCGCTCTGCAGCATGTGGGATCCTCCCGGACCTGGGTACGAACCTGTGTCCCCTGCATCGGCAGGCAGACTCTCAACCACTGCGCCACCAGGGAAGCCCTGATCTAGTTTTAAAAAACTGTTTTCTGTGGGGTAGTCCAAATGCCTAATCCACCATTACCAGAAACCTATAATTCTGTTCCTCTAAGATCTAAACATAGAATTACCGTATGATCGAGCAATTCCACTCCAAGTTTTATACCCAAAGTTATTGAAAGCAGGAACTCGAATTTATATTTGTGCACCAATGTTCATTGTAGCATTATTCACAATAGCCAAAAGGTGGAAACAACCTAAATGCCCATCAACAGATAAATGGGTAAACGAAATATGGTGTATCCCTATAATGAAACATCACTTGACCATAAAAAGGAATGAAGTTCTGGTACCTGCTACAGCATGGATGAAACTCAAAAAATTATGCAAAGAAGCCAGACACAAAAGGACAAATACTGTATGATTCCACTTACATCAAATATCTAAAATAGGCAAATTCATCACAGACAAAAATTAAACTAGAGGTTACCAGGGGCTGGGGTGGGGTAATGGGGGAATTATCATAGAGTTACAGAGCTTCTGTTTCAAGTGATGCAAAATTTTTGAAAATAGAGAGTGGTGATGGTTGCCCAACAATATGAATGTAATTAATGCCACTGAATTGTACACTTAACAATGGTTAGAATGGAAAATTTTGTGTTGAAAATACTTTATCAAAATGTTACATAGTGACTGGTTCAAGATGGAGGAGTAGAAGGACATGCCCTCACTCCCTCTTGCGAGAGCACCGGAATCACAACTAACTGCTGAACAATCATCAACAGGAAGACACTGGAACTCACCAAAAAAGACACCCCACATCCAAAGACAAAGGAGAAGCCACAACGAGACGGCAGGAAGGGGCACAATCACAGTAAAATCAAATCCCGTAACTGCTGGGTGGGTGACTCACAGACTGGAGAACACTTATACCACAGAAGTCCACACACTGGAGTGAAGGTTCTGAGCCCCACGTCAGGCTTCCCAACCTGGGGGTCCAGCAACGGGAGAAGGAGTTCCTAGAGAATTAGACTTTGAAGGCTAGCGGGATTTGATTGCAGAACTTCGACAGGACGGGGGCGCAGGGGGCGGGAAACAAAGTGTGTGCATCGGGACCCGGGAAAGGAGCAGTGACCCCATAGGAGACTGACCCAGACCTACCTGCTAGTGTGGGAGGGTCTCATGCAGAGGCAGAGGGTGGCTGTGTCTCACCATGAGGACAAGGACACTGGCAGCAAAAGTTCTGGAAGTACTCCTTGGCGTGAGCCCTCCCAGAGTCCACCATTAGCCCCACCAAAGAGCCCGGGTAGGCTCCAGTGCTGGGTCGCCTCAGGCCAAACAACCAACAGGGAGGGAACTCAGCCCCACCCACCAGCAGACAAGCAGATTAAAGTTTTACAGAGCCCTGCCCTACAGAGCAACAGCCAGCTCTACCCACCACCAGTCCCTCCCATCAGGAAACTTTCACAAGCCTCTTAGATAGCTCATCCACCAGAGGGCAGACAGCAGAAGCAAGAAGAAGTACAATCCTGCAGCCTGTGGAACAAAAACCACATTCACAGAAAGACAGACAAGATGAAAAGGCAGAGGGCTATGTACCAGATGAAGGAGCAAGATAAAACCCCAGAAAAGACAACTAAATGAAGTGAAGATAGGCAACCTTCCAGAAAAAGAATTCAGAATAATGATAGTGAAGATGATCCAGGACCTTGGAAAAAGAATGGAGGCAAAGATCGAGAAGATGCAAGAAATGTTTAACAAAGACCTAGAAGGATTAAAGAACAAACAGACATGAACAATACAATAACTGAAATGAAAAATACACTAGAAGGAATCATAGGAGAGTAACTGAGGCAGAAGAACGGATAAGTGACCCAGAAGACAGAATGCTGGAATTCACTGCTGTGGAACAGAATAAAGAAATGAAATGAAGACAGAAATGAGACCTCTGGGACAACATTAAATGCAATAACATTCGCATTATAGGGGTCCCAGAAGGAGAAGAGAGAGAGAAAGGACCTGAGAAAATATTTGAAGAGACTATTGTTGAAACTTACGTAACATGGAAAAGGAAATAGCCACCCACGTCCAGGAAGCGCAGAAAGTCCCATACAGGATAAACCCAGGGAGAAACATGCCAAGACACACAGTAATCAAACTGGCAAAAATTAAAGACAAAGAAAAATTATTGAAAGCAGCAAGGGAAAAATGACAAATAATATACAAGGGAACTCCCATAAGGTTAACAGCTGATTTCTCAGCAGAAACTGTACAAGCCAGAAGGGAGTGGCAGGACACACTTAAAGTGATGAAAGGGAAGAACCCACAACCAAGATTACTCTACCCAGCAAGGATCTCATTCAGATTGGATGGAGAAATCAAAAGCTTTACAGACAAGCAAAAGCTAAGAGAATTCAGCACCACCAAACCAGCTGTATAACAAATGCTAAAGGAACTTCTCTAAGTGGGAAACACAAGAGAAGAAAAGGACCTACAAAAACAAACCCAAAACAATTAAGAAATGGTAATAGGAACATACATGTCAATAATTACCTTAAACGTGAAAGGATTAAATGCTCCAACCAAAAGACACAGGCTCACTGAATGGATACAAAAACAAGACCCATATATATGCTATCTACAAGAGACCCACTTCAGACCTAGGGACACATACAGACTACAAGTGACGGGATGGGAAAAGGTATTCCATGCAAATGGAAATCAAAACAAAGCTGGAGGAGCAATACTCATATCATATAAAACAGACTTTAAAATAAAGAATGTTACAAGAGACAAGGAAGGACACAACATAATGATCAAGGGAACCAAGAAGAATCCAAGAAGAAGATGTAACAATTATAAATACATATGCACCCAACATAGGAGCACCTCAATACATAAGGCAATGGCCTAACAACTATAAAAGCGGAAATCGACAGTAACACAATAATAGTGGGAGACTTTAACACCTCACTTACACCAATGGACAGATCATCCAAACAAAATTAATAAGGAAACACAAGCTTTAAATGACATAATAGACCAGATAGATTTAATTGATATTTATAGGACATTCCATCTAAAAACAGCAGATTACACTTTCTTCTCAAGTGCACATGGAACACTCTCCAGGATAGATCACATCTTGGGTCACAAATCAAACCTTGGTAAATTTAAGAAAATTGAAATTATATCAAACATCTTTTCTGACCACATGCTATGAGATTAGAAATCAATTACAGGGAAAAAATGTAAAAAAACACAAACACATGGAGGATAAACAATACATTACTAAATAACCAAGAGATCACTGAAGAAATGAAAGAGGAAATCAAAAAATACTAGAGACAAATGACAATGAAAACACGATGATCCAAAACCTATGGGATGCAGCAAAAGCAGTTCTAAGAGGGAAGTTTATAGCAATACAATCCTACCTCAAGAAACAAGAAAAATCTCAAATAAACGATCTAAACTTACACCTAAAGGAACTAGAGAAAGAAGAACAAACAAAACCCAAAGTTAGTAGAAGGAAAGAAATCATAAAGATCAGAGCAGAAATAAATGAAATAGAAACGAAGAAAACAATAGCAAAGATCAATAAAACTAAAAGCTGGTTGTTTGAGAAGATAAACAAAATTGATAAACCATTAGCCAGATTCATCAAGAAAAAGAGGGAGAGGACTCAAATCAATAAAATTCGAACCGAAAAAGGAGAAGTTACAACAGACACCGCAGAAATACAAAGCATCCTAAGAGACTACTACAGGCAACTCAATGCCAATAAAATGGACAACCTGGAAGAAATGGACAAATTATTAGAAAGGTATAACCTTCCAAGACTGAACCAGGAAGAAATAGAAAATATGAACAGACAAATCACAAGTAATGAAATGGAAACTGTGATTAAAAATCTTCCAACAAAGAAAAGTCCAGGACCAGATGGCTTCACAGGTGAATTCTATCAAACATTTAGAGAAGCGCTAACACCCATCCTTCTCAAACTCTTCAAAAAATTGCAGAGGAACGAACAAGCCCAAACTCATTTTACAAGGCCACCATCACCCTGATACCAAAACCAGACAAAGATACTACAAAAAAAGAAAATTACAGACCAATATCACTCATGAATACAGATACAAAAATCCTCAACAAAATGCTAGCAAACAGAATCCAACAACACATTAAAAGGATCATACACCATGATCAAGTGGGATTTATCCCAGGGATGCAAGGATTCTTCAATATACACAAATCAATCAGTGCGATATACCGTATTAACAAACTGAAGAAGAAAAACCATATGATCATCTCAATAGATGCAGAAAAAGCTTTTAACAAAATTCAACACCCATTTATGATAAAAATTCTCCAGAAAGTGGGCATAGAGGGAACCTACCTCAACATAATAAAAGCCATATACGACAAAGCCACAGCAAACATCATTCTCAATGGTGAAAAACTGAAAGCATTTCCTCTAATATCAGGAACAAGACAAGGATGTCCACTCTCACCACTATTATTCAACATAGTTTTGGAAGTCCTAGCCATGGCAATCAGAGAAGGAAAAGAAATGAAAGGAATACAAATTGGAAATGAAAAAGTAAAACTGTCACTGTTTGCAGATGACATGATACTATACATAGAGAATCCTAAAGATGCCACCAGAAAACTACTAGGGCTAATCAATGAATTTGGTAAAGTTGCAGGATACAAAATTAATGCACAGAAATTTCTTGCATTCCTATACACTAATGCTGAAAAATCTGAAAGAGAAATTAAGGAAACACTCCCATTTACCACTGCAACAAAAAGAATAAAATGCCTAGGAATAAACCTACCTACGGAGCCAAAAGATTTGCAGGCAGAAAACTATAAGACAATGATAGCTCAATAACTCAATGATAGCTCAATGATAGCTCAAAAAGACAAACAACCCAATCCAAAAATGGGCAGAAGACCTAAATAGACATTTCTCCAAAGAAGATATACAGATTGCCAACAAACACATGAAAGGATGTTCAACATCATTAATAATTACAGAAATGCAAATCAAAACTACAATGAGATATCATCTCACACCAGTCAGAATGGCCATCATCAAAAAATCTAGAAACAATAAATGCTGGAGAGGGTGTGGAGAAAAGGAACACTCTTGCACTGCTGGTGGGAATGTAAATTGATACAGCCGCTATGGAAAACAGTATAGAGGTTCCTTAAAAAACTACAAATAGGGGGCTTCCCTGGTGGCGCAGTGGTTGAGAGTCCACCTGCCGATGCAGGGAACACAGGTTCATGCCCCGGTCTGGGAAGATCCCACATGCAGCGGAGCGGCTAGGCCTGTGAGTCATGACCTCAGCAGAGCCTGTGCGTCCAGAGCCTGTGCTCTGCAACAGGAGAGGCCACAGCAGTGAGAGGCCCACGTACCACACACACACACCAAAAAAAACTACAAATAGAACTATCATGTGACCCAGCAATCCCACTACTGGGCATATACCCTGAGAAAACCATAATTCAAAAAGAGTCATGTACCAAAATGTTCATTGCAGCTCTATTTACAATAGCCAGGAGATGGAAGCAACCTAAGTGTCCATCATTGATGAATGGATAAAGAAGATGTGGCACATATATACAATGGAATATTACTCAGCCATAAAAAGAAACGAAATTGAGTTATTTGTAGTGAGGTGGATGGACCTAGAGTCTGTCATACAGAGTGAATGAAGTAAGTCAGAAAGAGAAAAACAAGTACCGTATGCTAACACATATATATGGAATCTAAGGAAACAAAAAAAAAAGGTCATGAAGAACCTAGGGGTAAGATGGGAATAAAGACACAGACCTACTAGAGAATGGACTTGAGGATATGGGGAGGGGAAAGGGTAAGCTGTGACAAAGCGAGAGAGTGGCATGGACATATATACACTACCAAATGTAAAACAGATAGCTAGTGGGAAGCAGCCGCATGGCACAGGGAGATCAGCTCAGTGCTTTGTGACCACCTAGACGGGTGGGATAGGGAGGGTGGGAGGGAGGGAGACGTAAGAGGGAAGAGATATGGGAACATATGTATATGTATAACTGATTCAGTTTGTTATAAAGCAGAAACTAACACACCATTGTAAAGCAATTATACGCCAATAAAGATGTTAAAAAAAAAGACACTGATGAAAGAAATTAAAGATGATACAAACGGAAGGAGAGATATACCATGTTCTTGGATTGGAAGAATCCATATTGTGAAAATGACTATACTACCCAAAGCAATCTACAGATTCAATGCAATCACTATCAAATTACCAATGGCATATTTTACAGAACTAGAACAAAAAAATCTTAAAATTTTTAAGGAGACAGAAAAGACCCCGAATAGCCAAAACGGTCTTGAGGGAAAAAGACGGAGCTGGAGGAATCAGACTCCCTGACTTCAGACTATACTACAAAGCTACGGTAATCAAGACAGTATGGTACTGGCACAAAAACAGAAATATAGATCAATGGAACAGGATAGAAAGCCCAGAGATAAACCCACGCACCTATGGTCAACTAATCTATGACAAAGGAGGCAGGGATATACAATGGAGAAAAGACAGTCTATTCAATAAGTGGTGCTGGGAAAACTGGACAGCTACATGTAAAAGAATGAAATTAGAACACTCCCTAACACCATACACAAAAATAAACTCAAAATGGATTAGAGACCTAAATGTAAGACCGGACACTATAAAACTCTTAGAGGAAAACATAGGAGTAACACTGTTTGACATAAATCACAGCAACATCTTTTTTGATCCACCTCCTAGAGTAATGGAAATAAAAACAAAACTAAACAAATGGGACCTAATGAAACTTAAAAGCTTTTGCACAGCAAAGGAAACTACAAACAAGACGAAAAGACAACCTCAGAATGGGACAAAATATTTGCAAACGAATCAACGGACAAGGGATTAATCTCCAAAATATATAAACAACTCATGCAGCTTAATATTAAAAAAACAAACAATGCAATCCAAAAATGGGCAGAAGACCTAAATAGACATTTCTCGAAAGAAGACATACAGATGGCCAAGAGGCACATGAAAAGCTGCTCAACATCATTAATTATTAGAGAAATGCAAATCAAAACCACAGTGAGGTATCACCTCACACCTGTCAGAATGGGCATCATCAGAAAATCTACAAACAACAAATGCTGGAGAGGGTGTGGAGAAAAGGGAAGCCTCTTGTACTGTTGGTGGAAATGTAAATTGATACAGCCACTATGGAGAACAGTATGGAGGTTCCTTAAAAAATGAAAAATAGAATTACCATATGACCCAGCAATCCCACTACTGGGCATATACCCAGAGAAAACCATAATTCAAAAAGACACATGCACCCCAACGTTCATTGCAGCACCGTTTACAATAGCCAGGACATGGAAGCAACCTAAACGCCCATCGACAGACGAATGGATAAAGAAGATGTACATATATACGATGGAATGTTACTCAGCCATAAAAAGGAACAAAATTGAGTCATTTGCAGAGATGTGGATGGATCTAGAGACTGTCCTACAGAGTGAAGTAAGTCAGAAAGAGAAAAAGCAAGTATAATATATTAGCGCATATATGTGGAACCTAGAAAAATGGTACAGATGAACCCGTTTGCAGGACAGAAATAGAGACACAGATGTAGAGAACAAACGTATGGACACCAAGGGGGGAAGTTGTCGGGGGTGGTGGTGGTGTGATGAATTGGGAGATTGGGATTGACATGTATACACTGAGGTGTATAAAATGGATAACTAATAAGAATCTGCTGTATAAAAAAAAATTCAAAAAAAAGGTATATAGTTAATTATGCAATATGCCAAAAAGCCACTGAATTATATACTTCATATGGGTAAATTTTATGGTATGTGAATTATTTCTTAATAAAGCCGTTTAAAAAAATAAATCTATAATTATGCTTTATCAATAGTTATCTCCTTACTACACTGTGAAGCCAGATGTGTATCCTTTCATCTTTATTTATTCAGTAAATAATAGAGTGCCTTGTATATGGCAGCCCAGCTGGCTGCATCTTTATCAAAGCTTTACTGATCAGCAAATTCTTGCTAAATGATCTTTTGCCATAACAGTTTTCTTCCTGACAGTGGCAGATACGTGTACTTCCTTTCTCTACTCTGTGGGTAACAAGCTCCACAACACAGTGTTTGACTGGAAGTGTAATTGTTTCTGTATATGATGAAACAATTCCATTTTGTTATGAAATTATAACTTCCTGAAAGTACCTAGTACATATTAATGCTCATAATTCTTATTTCCCTCCCTTTTCAAGGTACATAACCACTTTTTACTTAGTTTTAACACCTTCAGAAATAGATGAAATATTGTCACATAGAGAAAGTTAGAATGAAGATTGATTTTCCCTTGCTCTGCAAACTGTCAATTTATCTTCTTCCTACACGATTTTTAGAAACATAAACACCTTATTTGTTTACTCACTTGACTGCAAATGATAGAATGCAAACTTGAACTACCTTGAATAAAATGGATGATTTCTTATAAAGATACTGCTAGAATGTCTCCAAGCCACCCGTGTACAGTCAGCAATAGTTAGGCTGCTTTGGCTGCAAGTAACATAATTCTAGAATCAAACTGGGTTAAACCACAAGGGAAAAAACTGTCATGCCACATGGTTATGGGTGATCAAGTGAAAACCGCCCTAAAATATTTCATCTTCATATACTGAAAAATTGGCCACTTCAACTCTCACCGTTGAACCGCTACAGGTGGGACATTCAGAGCTGTACCTGCTTACTCTCCTTATGAAAAGGGTCCTGGGCCCCTATCTCTTAAAAGAAGGGGTGTTTTCTTGAAGTTGACATTTCCCTTCCCTACCTGATTGATGTATTTCCAAGTACTGTATATCAAAAGGGTTTGGAATGGGATTTAGAAACTCCAAGCTTAGGACTTGAGTCAGTTCAGCTTCTTTGAGGAGTAGATGTTGAGACAGGAGATGCACTGGAGGAAGTGTCTGTAAAGATAAACAGGAGGTAGCAGAAGGAGGCAGGAAGTGCCTCTAGACACTGATGCAGGTCTGTCTGACCCCTGTGCAAGGAGAGGGGTGGAGAAGGAGTATCAGGCAAGAAGAGTCTCAGCACAGCTCTGAGAAAGCTTCAGGCAGGCCAATGTGGAGTCCCCAGGTCAAAACTGCCCGTTAGATGGGTTCTGCGTCCCAGAGAAATTACCCAGCATTCATATGGAAATGGACTCCCAATAACCAAAACCATCTTGAAAAAGAAAAAGTAGGAGGACTCACACTTCCCAATTTCAAAACTTACTGCAAAGCTACAGTAATCAAGACAGTGTAGTACTGGCATAGGGACAGATATATAGATTGACAGAATAGAATTGAGAGTCTAGAAGTAAAGCTTTGCATTTACGGCCAATCGGTTTTTGACAGGGGTGCTAAAACAATTCAATGGGGGAAAGAATAGTCTTTTCAACAAATCAGAACAGCTGGATATCCACACACAAAAGAATGAAACTGGACCTCTACTTCACACCATATACGAAAATGTACTCAAAATGGATGACAGTCCTAAATGTAAGCACTCAAACTATAAACATAACTGTACATTTTTATGACTTTGGGTTAGGTAGTGGCTTCTCAGATATGACACCAAAAGCACAAAAGAGAAAGGAGTAAACTGAACTGCATCAGAATTTTAAACTTTTCAATTTTGCTATAAATTAAACCAACAAGAAAGTGAAGAGACAATCCACAGAATGGGAGAAAAGATCTGCAAATCCTACCTCTGATAAGGGGCTTGTATCCAGATATATAAAGACATTTTATGATTCAATAATAAAAAGACAACCCAATTAAAAATGGGCAAAGGATCGGAATAGACATTGCTCCAAAGAAGATATACAAATAGCCATCCAAGTAGGTATACAAATCAGCATGTGAAAAATGCTCAAAATAGTTAACCACTAGGGAAACGCCAATCAAAACCGCAATAACACCATCTCACAGCCAACAGGACGGCTACAATAAAAAAGACAGTAACAAGTGGTGGAGACGATGTGGAGAAACTGGAACCCTCATATATTACTAATGGGAATGTAAAATGGTAAAGCTGCTTTGGAAAACAGTTTGGTAGTTACTCAAAAAGTTAAACATGGAGTTATCATATGACTCGGAAATTCCACTCCTAGGTATATACCCAAGAAAATGAAATATGAATATATTGAGTATATCAAATATATTTGGTATTATATGAATATAACCCATTCATATATATTTATGTGAAATATGTCCACCCCAAAATCTGTACATGAATGTTCACAGAAACTTTATTCATAAGAGCCAAAAAGTGGAACCAACCCACAGTTCATCAACTGGTAAGTGGTATATCCATACAGTGGAATATTATTTAGCAGTAAAAGGAAACAAAGTATTGTATTCCATGCTACAACACAGATGAACCTTGAAAATGTAATGCCAAGTGAAAGAAAGACCACAAACTGTGTGATTCCAATCACATAAAATGTCCCAAATAGGCAATTCTATAGAGACAGAAAGTAGATTAGTGGTTGCCTGGGGCTAGGTGTGGAGGAAATGGGGGTTGAGTGCTAATAGGTACAGAGTTTCTTTTAGGGAAGATGAGAATGTTCTAAAATTAGTGGTGATGGTTGCATAAATCTATGAATATACTAAAAACCATTGAATTATACACGCGAAATGACTGAATTTTGTGGTACGTGAATTATACCTCTATTAAATTGTTCAAAATTTTAAAAGAAATGGTCCATGCTCAATCATTAATTGGAGGAGCCCAGGGGAAACATGGCCCAATTAACACAGTGGTGGACCTCAAAGCTCAGCTGAAACTGATTCCCCCTAAAACGAAGTTACTCGCGGAGTTTATGATTAACCTCTCTATCCAAAACTTTATTCCCTTTCGTGTTCCACACCTGCTCCAAGACTGAGGAGTATCAAAGAAAAGGGGAGATTGTAACTGAGAAGGACCCTATGGGGCCTTCCTGGGACAGACCCCTCTCCCCATGTCCGCCAAATGCCTTCTCGTCTGTAGAAAAACTTTAGCCTCCTAGGTCTTCCCTGGGTTCCAAAGAGCAAAATTTTTTTTTTTTTCACTTGGGCCTCTCACTGTTGTGGCCTCTCCCGCTGCGGAACACAGGCTCCGGACGCACAGGCTCAGCGGCCATGGCTCACGGGCCCAGCCGCTCCGCAGCATGTGGGATCTTCCTGGACCGGGGCACGAACCCGCGTCCCCTGCATCGGCAGGCAGACTCCCAACCACTGCGCCACCAGGGAAGCCCCAAAGAGCAAATTTAATCAGAGAAGTGAGAAAATGCAGAAACAAAGGAACACAAACAATTCCAAACAATAATAGTTTAGCCATTAAACAAAGTCAGAGACCTTTAGTTCTTTCTTCAGGGCTGTAGATAACATTCTGAGCCATCCTTGAGTTGTTCTGCAGATACTGAAACCCCCATCAGGTGGAAGAAGTTAACTGCTGCTCGACCACCAGCGAGTAGGCCCCAGATGGGCTGGAACCAGGTTGACGCTGTTGACTCCTAATTACCTCACCACCAGCCAATCACAGGAATGTGCACCAGCTGATCACGCACCCCCCTACCCCTCTCCCTCACCCTGTCTTTAAAAACCTTTCCTCGCTTGCCTTGCCAGAAAGGCTGCCCTTTGCTTCACCACAAACAGGTGTCATAGATCGGCTTTACCACGCTGGGCAAAGGGACCCAAGTTTGGTTCAGTAACGTAGCGTCAGGGGCTGCCAGTCAGCTGAATCCCCACGACAGAGTCTCTTGAAGAAGACACACTTCCACAGCCCCATGCAAAGCAAGAACCACCACGTGACATCCGCATGCGATGATCTTCAGAGAAAACGCTGTTCTTTTGCAATTTCACATTCATTCATTTAATAGAGATCAATTCACACCCAGTGTCCTGCTATGAATCAGGCCCTAGCGCGGCTGGGGAAAGAAACGACCTCCTGGGCTCAATTCCTCGCGAGGTTTTCCTTCTCCCAACGTCACAATCACTGCTAATTTTAAATGAAAGTGGCTTTTCACACATGCACACTGGTTTATCTGATCCTCACACAGCACTTCACGATAATTACCGCTACTAACCAAGGATAAGCTTACAGTTTACATTTGCCCAAGATCAAAGAAGCCAATAAAAGGTCATTACCAACCTCCAAATTCTACTCTTTCCGAAACAACTGTCTCCGTCCTGCGTCCTCGCTCCTGGGCGGCCCCACACCACCGACTCAGCCGCAGGTCTCAACCCAGGTTCAGCCGGAAGGACGGAGCATGCGCGCCAGCTGGACCACGCGAGCCACGCCTGGGTGGATTCAATTGGACCAGCCCCGGTCACATGCTCGCCGCTCAGCCAAGCACTGCCTCGGAGAGGTGCCGAGCTCACCGGCGGCCGCGTGAGGATCTCGCGAGGTCTGGGCCACTTGTTCCCCCCACCCCACCCCACCCCACCCCACCCCACCCCACCCCCGCAAGGCAGAAGCAGCTGCGTATCCGAAACACGCGGAGTGAGTGAGACCAGGGCGGTCCCGCAGAGAGAAAAGGTTGCAGTGGGTGATGTTAGCCGACTGGATGCTGGGCGGGAAGCGGTCTGTGCTCACTGCCCTAGTGGAGGGGCCCCGCGGCTTTGCGGTTTGCGGGGCAGACCAGGTGATACAAAGTGCCGCACAGGGGAAGCCAGGCTCTGCTGGGATGGACAGTGTCCAGCTTCGGCTGCTCTTCTCAGCCCTGAGACCACGACGCTTAGCCCCCTAGAGCCCGGGACTGGTGGGGTCATAGGTTGCTGATTACACCCGTGTGCAAGGGGCGGCACACACCGGCCGAAGCGTGGGGCTGCGCCGTGAGATGAGCAGGAAAGGTCTCCCTTGCCTCACTTTGGAATCGTAGCTGGGGAGGGACTCCCGTGTTCACCGGGCCGCCACCCCCGCTACGCCTTCAGGCAGAGGCACGCCCAGACTGCCCCGCGTGGGTGACAGGCCTTCTGGTTTTACCGTCTGCAAAAGAGGCCAGCCTTCCCTAGAGCTACTTCCAGCCCCCCTCCCTTTCTTCCGTCCTGTCCTGAAGAAGAGCCACCTGCTCGCCATTTCCTCTGTCGTCAGCCTTTAGGTACGGGAACCTTGTCCTTCTGCTCAGATACTTGGGACAGACGTCAGCTGAGCGAGCACCAATTACAAGCCAATGCCTGCTGGTTACAGTGGTCACAGAGATGGGAAAGATGAGGTCCCTGTCCCCAAGGAGCTTGCAACCTAGCGGAAAAGAAGTATCTGCATAAACGCTTCCATGGTGACGTAATAACCAGTCTAAGTGCGGGTGTGCGGGGCCTCAGAGGAAGGCGTGCTGCGGCCGGGGAGCCAGGAAGATCGGACAAGGGCTTCAGAGCGGATTGTTCAAGCGGAGTAAGGTGTTAAATACAGATTTTCTTATTTTTGAAGGCTCGTTTTAAAAAACTTAGAGAATGTAGAATAAGAAAGAAGAAAATAACCACAATCTATGGGTATCTCCCCATTTTTCTCAGCTATTACGTATTGTTTTGTAGCTGACTCTTTTGCTGTAAAAATGCAACCATTTTAATCATAAGTATTTTTCAGGACCAGTTGTCATGGCGACGTCTTTGAAAGAAGCCAGTGGGTAGCCTCCATCTTCCCTACCCAAATCAATCGAGAGGTAAGACAGCTGGTGGAGAACCAGAATATCACCCTATTGATAATTAAGGCTAAATGGAAGGCAGAGCCCAGAACCAGAAACAAACTGGGCCAGCTGTCATTGCCTGGAGGAGCCCAGGGGAAGCAAGTCTCTGCTCAGACCTTGCAAGAACCCACCGCAGGGAAAGCGCAGAGCAGACAACTCACCAGGCCCCCGGCGTCCCATCGGCCCAAGTGCAGAGGGATGGAGGAAGGGGACAAATTCTCCATGCAGAGGGCCTTTGCTCACCCCCACCTGCTGCCTGTAACTCACCAATGGCTGCAACTCCCAACCCTCTCTGGGTAAGAGGAGGGGGTGGGGAGAGAAGCCAGCAGAATTGAGGAGAAGGCTACAAAACCAGCAGCGGGGACGGAGGCATCCCCTCTAACATGAAGGTCCCATTACTCATTGAACCAGCCCTCTACTGTTGTATGTTTAGGTTGTTTCCAGATAACAGACATTAAATACCTTTGTAATTAATCTTTATCCATGTTTATGGTAATTTCCTCAAGATAAAGTCCTGGGAGTGGAATCTTGGACCAAATGATGTTAGCATGTTTAAAGCTTTCAATGCCACATTTCCCTCTAGGAGGTTTGTGTTACTGGACGTTGCCACTAGCAATATGTGAGAACATGTTTCCTTAACACACACCCACCCTGGGTCAGGCCTTTCTTGTTGATCTTTGTGAATTTGATGGCAAAATGTCTGCACCTCAGTGTTATTTCAATTTTGAGCAGTCTAAGGGAGCCTTCCATTAGAAAATACAATTTCTTAGTAGTTCTGGGGCAAGATAGGCCTAAACGTCCTTATCATAAAATGGGACTAAATAGCCCCTACCTTTTGGATGAGAGTCGTGTGGACATTGCTTGGCCCGTGGTGGGCAGTGAATAAATTGTAACCACTGTGGAATCACCTTAGAGCCCCTGGGAGGAGGGTGGGGTAGACACATCTGAAAGCCGCCGCCCTTCTCCCTCCCATCTTTGTGTTTATGCATCTCTGTCTCCCTGGGGCCACGCAGGGAGGAGTGGTAACTTACAGGGTGGTTTGGGCATTCTCGGGATTTCTGCCCAGAACACCACCTAGCAACCCTCCTGGGCCACCAGGATTTCTAGCACCTGGCGGTTGGCTCGTCAGCCCATCGCCAGGCTCTCCGTGCCCCGTGTCGCTCACGCTGGGGGCTTTCTCAGGGCCCTTCAGTGTGTGCCCCGCAGCTGTGTGGGGTCTCGTCGGGTCAGCTCCTCACTGTGCCATCCCCTTCCCCCCTCCCCAGGCAAGGGGAGGGCCCACCATCCTCGCTGCGCTCGCTTTGTCTTTGGTTCCCCACCTCTGACTCGCCTTGTCTTCAGACAGACACCTTAGAAGAGGTCTCGGGTTCCACCGCCAGCAGCCCACGGGCCCCGGCAGCAGGCGGCAGGCCCCGGCCCGGCCTGGGTCACTGTTCTGGGCCCTCCGGCCGCGTTCACTATTCTGGGCCTTCCTTGCTCTGGGAGCTGCCTGGCTGTCTTAGGCCCCTTTGTTTCTTTCTGGAAGTTAGCGAGGAAAAGCAGATAGGAAACCGGCAGACAAAGGTCCCTTCTAAAGCCCAGTAGCGGACAGTCCAAAGGCGGATGGAAGTCAGAGCAGCTCCGGTGCGGGCTGGCCTCTGAGTGGAGGGGGCAGAGCGGGAGGTGACCAGCCTGGGGCTCGTGACTGGGGCTCACTGAGCGCTTGACGCCATGTGGTGCTGTCTGAGCAGTGCACTCCGTCCGTCCGTCCGTCCGTCCGTCCGTGTGTGTGTGTGTGTGTGTGTGTGTGTGTGTTGAGGAGTGCTCTCTTCGTGTGTGTGTGTGTGGTGTGTGTGTGTGTCTGTGTATGTCTGTGTGGGGTGTGTGTGTGTGTGTTGGAGTGCACTCTGTCCGTGTGTGTGTCTCTGTGTGTGTGTGTGTCTCTGTGTGTGTGTGTCTGTGTGGTGTGTGTGTGTGGTGTGTGTGTATCTGTGTGTGTGGTGTGTGTGTGTGTGGTGTGTGTGTGTGTCTGTGTGTGTGTATGTGGTGTGTGTCTCTGTGTGTGGTGTGTGTGTGTGTGTTGGAGTGCACTCTCTGTCCGTGTGTGTGTGTCTGTGTGGTGTGTGTGTGTCTCTGTGTGTCTGTGTGGGGTGTGTGTGGTGTGTATCTGTGTGTGTGTCTGTGTGGGGTGTGTGTGTATCTGTGTGTGTGTGTGGTGTGTGTCTCTGTGTGCGTGGTGTGTATCTGTGTGTGTCTGTGTAGTGTGTGTGTGTTGGAGTGCACTCTCTGTCCGTGTGTGTGTGTCTCTGTGTGTGTCTGTGTGTGGGGGGTGTGTATCTGTGTGTGGGGTGTGTGTGTGTGTGTGTGTGTGTGGAGGAGTGTACTCTCTCCATGTGTGTGTGTGTGGTGTGTGGTGGAGTGCACTCTCTCCATCCGTGTGTGTGTTGCAGAGAGGCTGGCCACAGGCAGGACCGTCATGAATGCCGCGGGCCCGGGTCCACCACTCTCTCCCTGGGGAATCTGCCACAAACGGCACCAGACGTTTACCTGCTTACACGTTTCATCATTTACATAGTGAACAAACTTGGGTTAAAAAATTCACGTGGCGCGAGTATATGTTCAAAACACTTCAACCCATAACTGTAATGAATGACCCACTAAGCCGCTCATCCTTCGGGGCCCCCCGAGGACGGCACTCCGTGCCTGGCGTTCGTGCGAGTCGACCTCAGGCTGGTCAGACGTGACCCCGACACTGACCCGGCAGAGGCCTGGGCTTGGGCCTCGGGAGCGCGGGCCGGTCTCTCCCAACAGGCGCTGACGGCACCAACCATCCACAGGGTCCTGCAGGCGCCGCCGTGGGGACGCAGGAGCCGAGACGCTGCCCCGCCTCCAGGGGGCGGAGCCGAGACGCTGCCCCGCCTCCAGGGGGCGGAGCCGAAGACCCGGGGGCGCCTCCCTGCTCGCGCGGGCGCGCGGAGCGGGGCCTGGCCTCCCCCAGGGGTCCCGCACGCCGGGAGTGGCCACGCCTCCCGCCCGCACTCCCGCCTCCCTGTAGCCCTTTCTGTCCCGCCCGCGCTGGCTGTTCCCTCGGCCTGGACGGCCCGGGCACCCTTGAGGTCTCCGCTCAAATGCCGTCGCCCGGGAGCCCCTTCCCCGCCTGCGTCTGTAGGAGCAGTGACACGCCTCCCGGCACCACCGGTTACACCTTTACGTTCATTTATCAGGGGCTGAGATCACCATGTGATTTATTTGACATCTTGCCTATCGTCTCTCCTCTAAAATGAAAGCTGTCTAATGCAGAGATCTCATCTGTCCGGGTCCCTGTTGAATCCCCGGCATCTAGAAAAGTACCTGACTCATCGTGGTTACTCACAAGCGACTGATTCAGCAAAGGAATGATTTCTTTGTGTCTCACCTGCAACCTCACCAGTTTGCAGACATGTGATGCAGGTTAACTGTGGCTGGGCCTCATAGGGTCCGTGGAGCCCCTAGATGCGTACGCGGCACGTTGAGTGCATGTGCATTTGCCTGAGATGACAGCAGCTTCGAATTCCCAAAGGGACCCGCGGCACAAAAAGAACGGGGCTGGGGGGTGGGGAGAGGAGCCGGCGGTCGGAGCTGGAGGACGAGGTCCTTTGCCGAAAGCTCAGAACAAGGCAGGTGCCTTCTCTCCCCCGCGGGCGATGTGAGAGTCGCAGAGGATGTCGTAACTTAGCCGCCACCAAGGGACCAACCGGAGGACTGGAGATTTGCTTTAGGGGGGAAAGACCGCGTCGGCTTCCGGAAGCTGAAGGCGTCAGATGAGGCGGAAGGTCTGAGACTTATGCCACCTGCAGACCGGACACGAGCTACCGCTGAGGGGCCGAACTGGCCTGACAACCAGCTTCACTGGGTGTTGGGTGCGCCCGTCAGACTGGAGAGGACTGGCTGAGGGGGAGGGCAGGTCACAGAGCCCAACAGAGACACATTTATTCTTCCACTTTATTGTGGAAGAAAAAGTGAGACCAAGAAGCGAACTAAGGTGAGCTAGAGCTTGTACTTGGAGGCAACAGTGGTAAGAGGGACAAAACAGGCTCGGAATTGGAAGGATCTGTGGGCAAATCCCTGGACCAGCCGTTCACTAGCTGTGCCCCTTGGGTGGAGTCAAGTTCCTTGCACAGGAAACGGGGGTTTCACACAGCAGAGGCCACGTCGGGGGTGGGGTGGTGCCCTGGGCCATGCAAAATCCCAGGGGACCAATGGCATTTCCATACCTGGAAATCAGACTTGAAAATGTCTAAAACGTGTTGGAAGATTCTTCCAGCTCTGAATGCGGTAAGATGAATTTCGGGCCAGAATATCTTTGTGAAACGTCATTGCAGCCCTGTGCTAAGCCCTGTTATTACCACTTTCTAATATCCTGTAGTTTCTAGGGAACGCTTCAAAGAAAAAACCCCCAGCAACCCTGTTGGCCCCTCAAGGACAGGAGAGGTGGCTTCCGCAATGAAAGCTCAAGAGAGAGTGTGCGGGGCCCTTTGCAGCCAAGCTGGTGGCGGTGACAGTGGCCCCTGGATGTTCTGGTGAGAGAAGAAGGAATAAGACGAGAGGAAGCCTTGCCCCACAGCCTGTACCTGCCTGGACTTTGCAAGACAAGCCCCCCACCTGCTGCCATATTTCAGGGGTTCCTGGACCTCCTGGGCCGTTAGGAGCCTCCCGCCCAGCACCGAGCTGGTGACGTGGGTCTCTAGCTGACGGCATCGACGGTGCCCAGATGCCCCAGGACAAGACCTCAGGATGAGTTTCTAAAATTTCAAGCAGCTGGTACACTTCCCAGTCAGGGCCTGGTTTTAAAATCTGGCCATTGTTACGTTCTGAAAATCTTGAAAAAGCATCTGAAATGCACCACAGAGAGTGTGAGCTGATTTTTCCAGAAGTCATGAATGAGTTTAAATGATTCTGAATTAGTCACGGTTGTTACTGAAGGACTTCATGGGAGTTTACATCTAAATCTGATGGTGAGACCAGAGTGCTTTATAGACACTGTAAATGTCTTAAGAATGTGTTAACTGAAAGCGAGCACATACAGAAGGGAGCCGTGCAGATCACTCACTTGATAGATTAAAAGGAATCCTGACTTGATTTCTGTTACTGCTCAGGTGTGTGTGTGTGTGTGTGTGTGTGTGTGTGGTGTGCGGGGATATGTATGTGGAGTGTGGTGTGCGCGCGTGTGTGTGTGTGAGCCTTCCTGGTATCCCAGAGGCAGGGGCCCTGATTTCCTGAGGACTCTGCTGCAGAAAAGCTCTGTTACCGAAATGGCAAGTACAATAATCATCACTTGTTATTAATTTGCTGATTTGGAGAATCTGTAGGAATTTTATGATATGCTATTAAATTCTTTACACATCCATCTACTGTGTAGAACGCTTCTGAGGCTAAGGATCGTGTCTTTGGAACTTTCATAGTTAACACAATGTCTGGCACGTAGCTGGCATTCAGTAGAACTTTGTAGAATGAAGGAACAAACGAACGAATGAGTGAATGAATGAACAAATTAACAAAGGATTGAATGACCGAATGAATGAACGAATGAACGTGAGGGACAGTTTCCTTCACCTGTAGATGAAAGGCTGTGAGAACCTGGCTGTTGCTAGGTGCACCTGCCTGCTAGGTACGCCTTGCACACACTTACAATGATAGAGGTAAACTAATTATCAAGAGAAGTAGATAAATTACAAAACACTAGGACCAAAAGACCTTGAGGCCTGTGAGTAAGGGGAGAAAGGAGGAATGTGCCATTTATCTAATTAACTTACTTAGGCGGATACCTAAACATATTTCTGGGAGGAAAACCACATTGGGTTTTGACACTATCAACTTAACTTTATTGTGGAAGAAAAGAAAGTAAAAACCAAGAAGCAAACCACAGTAAGCTAGAATTCGCACTTGGAGGTAACGTGACAGAGCAGCAAAACACGTTCAGAGCTGGGTGGATCTGGACAAATTCCTGAACCAGCCATTTCCTAGCTGTGCCCCCTTGGACAGAGTCAGGCTCCTTGTCTGGAAAACTAGGGTTTTGAAACTACCTTGATGGGTCAGAGAAAAATCTGCTTCCTCAGTGCCTGAAACACTGGTACAAAGTCATTCGTGTCTAGTTCCAGTTGCAGGGATAAGCATGAAGAAAAGTCCGTAAGATAAATGTTCAAAGAAGTAACTAAACACAGGTGGAGGGTTATGTGAGTTGAAGCAAAGGGCACATCATACGGTAACAATCTTACTGATGAATCTTATCAAACCACCTTGATATCTGAGTTAAAACCCAGACTTACTAAACTTCACAGCTGAAGCTTTAGTGCAATTTGGCACGATTATTATGAAGTTAATCAGTCTGAGAATTTAGCTGAGCCCAAAGAGACATACGTATTCCTCTATTCATTTCACAAATCCTTACTAAGGACCTGCTGCGCATTTGGCGCTTTTTAGGCACTAGGAATACAGTGTTGAACAAAACAGTGCAAACTCTTACATCCTAGCAGGGAATGATGGAAAATAAAATAAGTAGGAGGTTAAAAGGTAACAACATCTATGGGAAAGTAGGGAAGGGAATATGGAATCTGGGGGAGGGATGCAATGGAAAATTGGGCGGTCAGAGGCAGCCTCACTGGGAAAGTGACTTAAAACAGGACAGTGAAAAGAGAGAGGAAAAAAAAGAGAGAGAGGAAAAAAAAAAAAACAGGACAGTGAAAGAGCTGTGGGGTGTCTGGGGGAAGAGCCAAGGGAACAGTACATGCAAAGGCCCTGTGGTGGAGATGAGCCTGACTCTTTGAAGGCTGTAGAGGTCTATATTAAGGCACTAAACTCTGTTAACTACTAACAGTATATTTTAAAAAGCAATAAACTATTTCCTTCCACACTTAACTATTGTCTAACATTCTTTGCAGGTATGTGAACATCTGTTTGTGAACTGGTCCTTGGATGTAGAAACATTCACAACAGGAACTCAGACCTCTTTCTTCCATACTTTATTTGGAAAATATTTAAATATTTACTACATGCTAGGTGTTTATAAACAGAAGCTCACTCAACCCTTATAACAGTCCTCAGGTAGCTACTGCTGCTATCCCCATTTTACAAGGGGATAAGCTGAAGCACAGAGAGGCTAGGTTACTTGTCTACGATCACACAGCTTATCAACACCAGAGCTGTGATTTGAACCCAGTCTGCCTGGCTTTAGAGCCCACGCCCTTCACCTCTGCACTCTCCAGGCCCTGGTCCCCACCAGCGGCGAGCTGGCGTCGGTGGGAACAGCTCCAAAGAGCCAGTTGTACACATCTCTTCCCAACTCCTTGTTCAGTGGCTTCCCCTGGGTAACTAGAAACCGGCCCGATGGGAGTGTTGACAGCCGGGGAGTCGGCCACAGAGCACGGCTGCATCCTGGTTGCCAGGCAACCACCGGCCCACGACTGCAGCCTCTCACCCTTCGCCCTGCACGACGGGCTTCTGTCCTCCTCGCTTCCAGACTTGCTTCCACCCGACGCCGCTCGCTGCAGGTCCAGCCAGGCCCCGGCGGGTTACGTCACAGTGGGGTCCGCGTGAGTCAGGGTCGTGTCCGGTGTTCGAGTGGCTCCCGTGGGTGTCAGTGTCACGGAGGCCTGGGTGTGGGCTCCAGCTCGGCTCGGGGGACGGGCAGCCCCTCCTGAATCACGTCCTCTCTGTCCGTGAGCCTCCTTCACCCCTAATTCACGTCCACTGGGAGCCCTCTGTGGGTCCCCCAAGCCAGGGGAGAGTCAGGTCCGAGCCCGTGACCCCGCCTCTGCAGGTGCCACCCTCCACACACCCCCAGGAGCCCTTCCCTCAGCGTCTCAGCCCGGTTCCCGGGGCTTCAACCATATCCTGTCTTGGGACCCACACTGGCTTCCCTTCTGCCCACGGGTCCCCGCTGACTGCTTCCTCCCAACCGGAGGCCCAGCATCCCTGCGGCCGTTGCACACCCTCTCCTCTGGCCCGTGTCCTGTCCCGCGTCTCCCGCTCAGTACCAAACATCATCTACCTTGATAAGAGCCCTTCACTTTCCACTAAGCCCCTTGGTGGCAAAGCGGTGTTTTCACCTGTGTGTGTCCCCAGCACGGTGAGCAGCGCCTGGCATGACAGGCCTCCAGAAAGAGCGGGCGACCAGTGGCCAGTTCCCGGCCGGCCAGGACCTGCTGGACGTGTGTGCTGAGAGGAGCCTTCGGCTCCCCGGGTCTCCCGGCCAGGGCTCTGGCCGCGCGCGCCGCTGGTCCACACCGAGGCTAGGGGGCGGGGAGCGAGAGGCTCCTTCCTCCCAGGAGAGCGGGGCCCTGCGCTTCATCTGGGCCGGGAGCGGGGATTGCTGAGCAGGAGTCTGTAGCCAAATGTTTATCAAAGACTCTGGACGTGCAGACTTGCAGTTCCAGGAGCGCAGAGCAAACCACTCTCTTTCAAGTGGCCTCTGGCAGGACCTTCTGGCCGCCCTCAGACGGTTAGTGGGAAAGCGTGGGCGGGGGAGGGGCTGTCGACATCCGGGGTAGAATTTCCTGACCTCGGAGCATCTTTTTAACTCTTTACGTTTCGGCCGCTGCCATCAAAGGAGGGATCCTGCTCAGCGGTCACCCCACCTTGAAGGTGTCAGGACACCCAGGATTTCGCCTGGAAATCAGCGACCCGGTGAAGTCACTCAGACCCCTCCTGGCTTCTGGCGTCACTGCTCCAAACCTCAGCGCTTCAAGAGGCCTCGAGAATTTCCAAGCACCCCTGATAAAGGAGCTCGCCGCTTTACGAAGGCTGCGTGGAAGGTGGCCCTCAAGAGGCCGGAGGGAGGTCAGGCCCTGTGCGCATCCGTGGAGCCGGCCCCGCTTCTTGTTTGTTAACCGCCGGGAGACGTGGCCGTCCTGGCCTGTGCCCCTCACCCTCCATCCCCGCCCAGGCCCTGGTGGCGCCCACTGTGTTCCAAATGCTTGTCCAGCTCAGTCACAGCCGCTGCTCCCGCGGGGCTCTGGGTTTGGCTCCGAGGCGTGAGGGCCTGGCGGGTGGGCGTCGTCAGAGCACGGCAGGGTCTTCGGGCTGCTGCCGGCTAGCTGAGGCCGACGCCGGTGACAACGTGGGGCAGAGGAGTCCGGTTTTCCAGACCCCCCGTGTCCCTCTCGCCTGCCCATCATTAGCACTTAAGTGATGGAGGAGGGGCCAGCGGTGATCGGGGACTCAGGTGCTTCAGTTTGGGTGGTACTGCTGGTATTAGAGGCCATTATGGCCACGGCCACAGGAACACTGCAGCTGGCTTCGTCCCAGCAGTCTCTGGGCAGGAATGCTGGGAAGGAGGCCTCTGCCCAAATACAATGGCCAAGTAACCAAAGTAGCACATTACTGCGTTTTGGGCTGCGAAGCCCTCTGGAAACCAGGCGTGTGGCTGGGGCCTGAGGCCTGATGAGGCTGGGGCTGGGGCTGGGGCTGGGGCTGGGGCTGGGGCTGGGGCTGGGGCTGGGGCTGGGGCTGGGGCTGGGCCTAGGGCTAGGCCTAGGGCTAGGGCTAGGCCTAGGTGTGGGCTACGCTTAGGTTTAGGTTTAGGTCTAAGGCTAGGGTTAGGGTTAGGGTTATAGCTAGGTTTAGAGCTAGGGCTAGGTGTAGGGCTAGGGTTATGGTTAGGGTTAGCACTAGGGCCAGGCGTAGGGCTAGGGCTAGGGTTCGGGTTCGGGTTAGGCCTAGGTGTAGGGCTAGGGTTAGGGTTAGGTCTAAGGCTAGGGTTAGGGCTAGGGTTATAGCTAGGTTTAGAGCTAGGGCTAGGTGTAGGGCTAGGGTTATGGTTAGGGTTAGCGCTAGGGCCAGGTGTAGGGCTAGGGCTAGGGCTAGGGTTCGGGTTAGGGTTAGGACTAGGTGTAGGGCTAGGCTTAGGGTTAGGTATAGGGTTAGGGCTAGGTGTAGGGTTAGGGTTAGGGTTAGGGTTAGGGTTAGGGTGAGGGCTAGGGCTAACTCACTGGAGGACAAAGGTTATGAGGGCTCATGTGTGTTTGAGAGCCCAGAAGAGAGAGGCGGCGAGGCCCACCCAGGTCCGTGCCTGAGGCAGGGCGTTGCACAGGAGAAGGTGAGGGCGAACAGCGACTGCCCAGCTCCTCCAACCTGTGGCCGCACTGAGACCCGGCCCCTCCTTCTTTCCTGCTCTTTGGTTCAGGAGCTGGGAGGAGGGGGGCCGAGCCCCCTACAGAAGCCTGGAGCGCAGAGTAGTTCGACATTCCATCTCTCACCTGGAGAAATGTAGCTTTGGGGGAAGGTCTGTATATATAATATTTTTAAGAAGCAGAGGTGAATGCATTATAAATTAATTTTAAAATCGTGTCTTTTTCATTACCTAAGAGATTTATTGAGGTTTCTCCCCGGGTTTTTCTGACCCCAGGTCCTCTCCTGGGCCCTGAGCACCTCTGCCCAGCACCTCCCAGGCCAAGAGCCCGAAAGGGCAGCAGGACCTTCGAGCGCTGCATTTAGGTGAAGGATTTCATAAGCACTAAAATGCCAACGATTTTTGCTTTGATTACTTATCTTACCATCTGGGGTCACCTAATTTTGTAGAACTCATTTTTTCTCCTTCAGCTGTCCCAGCATGATGCATTTTTTTTGAGCCAAATAATAAACTCTGACATTCATTTTTGTTTGTTCTTTTGTCTGCAAGTAAACACATGTTTAAGCAATAGCTGTGTACAGCTCTTGAATGACGCGATATAAAAACAGCAGCGTGTTTTAATTTTAGGTTTGTAGGTCATGGAATTGGAAAATGATTTTAAATATAATGAAAAAAGTAATATACTTAGAAATCTGTAACATGAGAGGTAGAAAGCTATTTCGCATCTCAGTCTCCAAAAGACCCAAGGCCTGTGCCTGCCCGAGGCGACTCCTTGGGCGTCGCTCTCCTTGTCTGCCCCCTTCCAGCCCTCGAGCTTGTGTCTCCCTGTCCCGTCCAATCACACTGAATTTCCCCAAGTTCTCCCAGCACATGACAAAAGACAGCCGCTCCTGTTTAATGAGCACTTTCTTTGTGCTGGACACGCATCTAAGGTCTTTAAATACATCAACACGTGTAATCCTCAGGACGACCCTGGGAGGTAGGTACATTTTCCATCCTTATTTATAGATGAGGAGCTGAGGCACAGAAATGTTAAGTTGCTTGCCTGAGGTCACACAGCTTAAAGGTCAGGCCGAGTGAATCCAGCCTCAACCTTATACTCCACACCTGTGCAGAGCTGCCCTCACCCCTTGCCCTGTCTGGCCAGACCCTTCTCGGTCTGCAGGAGCCCACGCATCCCCCCCACAAGGTCTTCACTGTGGGCGGAGCGGCAACTCCCACCCCAGGGTCTCATTTCATGCACTCACCACCCCGAGCGTGATCATCTGCTTCCCCGTCCATCTCCCCCTATTCCATGTCCCTAGCGGGGTCCACACGGGTCGTTCTGCATTGTGAGTCTGCTGCAGGGGACCGATACACATTTGCACAAGGCACGGGAGACAGGCGTGTATCACACAGTGGATGAGGCTCTCAGCTGCTGTGGCTGAAAGTGCGCCCGGGCCCCGGGGATGGTTTCCTGGCCTCAGCCCGCTGTCTGATGCCCTTGGAGGCTACCGCCAACACTGCCTTGGCCCCTGTGCCCACCCTGTGCCCACCCTGTGCGGGGCCTTCTCGCCTTCTGCTTCTCTCTGTCATCCCCAGTCTCCTCTGCTGACAGCCCTTCTCTCAGTTTGAAACATGGGCAGACAACAGACCCCAAGAAATGACAGAAAGACCAGGCCTGGGTCTCGGTGGACAGAGGTGGGAACAGGCCACCCAGTCCCTGCCAAGTTCAGCCTTTGATGGCGTCCGGCAGGGCTGCCTGGACAGGCTGCGAAAATGCCCATCCCTTCCCGAGGAGCTCACCCAAGGCTCCTAGGGGGCCACGGCCATGGCTGCTCTGCAGACCCCCCAAGGGCCCACGGGCGGTGGTGTTGCCTGTCCCCCAACATGCTTAGAAGAGCTGCTCGGCCAGTGGTCCCACGGCCTCCGGGTCTGCACGCACTGGGTGATGACTTGTCCCGCCCTTCTGGGCCTCCCCATCCCCTGGGGCTGGGCCTGGCTGGCCTGTCCCCTCGGGACCAGCTCTGCTGGGAATTCTCTCCATCCAGCCCTGCCCGCTCACCCTCTGCAGGGCCCTCTTTCCATCCCCTCCACCTCAGCTAAATCTCCGCCATCTGCGGGCCGGCCTGTGGGCTCCGGGGGCTCCGGGGAGACGGCCCTCTTCCCTGGTCCATGACGCGATACCTCAACTATGCGATTCACAACTGCTGTGCTCCGTGCGGTTGCTTCCCCGGATCCCGTTACGAGCTCACATATAATTTGTCGGCCTTTTCTCATTCCCCTGAGTCCTCGCTCAGTGTCTGTCGTTTCCAAACACTTTATCTCCTTGCCATTAATAACTATGTTTGGGATTCTTGTCCTCCTTAGGGTAATCCTTGCATTTTTTCCACCCTGGACCGCCTTTTATTTACTGCCCTTAATGATCGCCCCTTGCTTTTTGCGTCCTATTCTCAACCTCAGCTGGGAGGCTCCTGGAGTTTCGGTTAATGGGCAGCTGCCTCCCTGGGTCTTCTAGGCAGGAAGGCGATGCCAGAGGGATGAACGTTACCATGGACACCCCTCCTCCTCCTGCCTCCAGGCCCTGCCCGCTGGGGCCTCGGGGAAGTCCTGTGAAGACACAGAGACGTGAGCTCTGATGAAGACATAAAATAACCAGGACCGCGTGACTGGGGTCTCACGCTCGGGCCTGAGTGTTCCTCCGGGGTGAGGCATTCTTCTATTGAGCGCAGAATTTAGCTGTGTTTCCCATCTCTTTTACGTGATGCAGATGGGTTAGTACTAGAACAAGATTTGAGATAAAGTTTCTCTGTAGTTAATCCTGAGGCATGGGATGGGAGCCAAGGAAAGATTTCCTGGGGTGGGCGTGCGGGTGCTGGTAGGGAGAGTCTCTTCCTGCATGATCTTTAGAAATAAAATGGAGATTTTTCTATCAGGAGGGCTTAAGTCCAAGCCTTGTCCAATGGGATCCTTAATACATTTAGACTCTATCAACATCTTCTGGCTTTGATTTCAGCCCTTTGGACACTGTTCTCAATAATACTCTCTCCTTCTGTTCTATGTAACTGTTTATCTCAGTATCTCCAGAGTTATTTTTGTTTAGGAGCACACTGTAAATTACAAAGGAGCAGGTTTACAACAGGCGTGCTTGATCCTGGAAACTTATTTGATCTCCACACATCTGCTCTCAGATGTGAACCATGTAACCACCCTCCTCAGTTCTCAAATCTCACCTTAAACTGACAGTTTCAGGATCAACCGTCTTGGCCGTCAGCAACTCCGGGGAGGGATCTCAGCTGAGGGAACAATTTGAGCCGAATACCTACACTGCTGACACTTAACACTACACCCCAGTTGCCTGCGTCCTGGGACAGCTGTTGCAGGAAATGTGGCAAATGCAGTGCATGAAACAGACTAAGTGGTCGGTGAATGTGTGGATGGTTAATCGTGATGATAACATGGTGGCAGAAGTGGTCCTAAGTCAGTGTTTTCCCCTCTGGGTCTCACTTTTCCCATATTGATTTTTTATAGTCAGGACTTTTCCCATATTAATTGTTTATAGTCAGGACCTTTCCTTTACCCTCCCAGACTCCAGACCATACTACAAAGCTACAGTAATCAAAACCACATGGCACAAGAACAGACATGTGGATCAATGGAACAGAACAGAGAGCCCAGAAATAAACCCACACACCTACGGTCAATTAGTCTTCAACAAAGAGGCAAGAACATACAATGGGAAAAAGACAGTCTCTTCAGCAAGTGGTGCTGGGAAAGTTGGACAGCCGCATGCAAATCAATGAAGCTAGAACACACCCTCACACCATACACAAAAATAAACTCAAAATGGATTAAAGACTTAAATATAAGACATGACACAATAAAACTCCCAGAAGCGAATGTAGGCAAGCCATTCTCTGATATAAATTTTACCAATGTTTTCTTAGGTCAGTCTCCCAAGGCAATAGAAATAAAAATAAAAATAAACAAATGTGGGCTTCCCTGGTGGCACAGTGGTTGAGAGTCCGCCTGCCGATGCAGGGGACACAGGTTCGTGCCCAGGTCCGGGAAGATCCCACATGCCACAGAACAGCTGGGCCCGTGAGCCATGGCCATTGAGCCTGTGCCTCCGGAGCCTGTGCTCTGCAACGGGAGAGGCCACAGCAGTGAGAGGCCCGTGTACCGCAAAAAACAAAAACAAAAACAAATGAGACCTAATCAAACTTACAAGCTTTTGCACAACAAAGGAACCATAAACAAAATGAAAAGAGAACGTACAGAATGGGAGAAAATATTTGCAAATGATATGACTGACAAGGGCTTAATTTCTAAAATATACAAACAGCTCATACAACTCAACAACGAAAAAACAAACAACCCAAGCAAAAAAATGGGCAGAAGACCTAAATAGATATTTCTCCAAAGAAGAAATACAGATGGTCAATAGGCACATGGAAAGATTCTCAACATTGTTTTATTAGAGAAATGCAAATCAAAACTATGAGATATCACCTCACACCGGTCAGAATGGCCATTTCTAAAAAGTCTACAAATAACAAGTGCTGGAGAGGGTGTGGAGAAAAGGAAACTCTCCTACACTGTTGGTGGGAATGTAAGTTGGTGCAGCCACTATGGAAAACACTATGGAGGTTCCTCAGAAAACTAAAAATAGAATTACCATATGATCCAGCAATCCCACTTCTTGGCATACATCAGAGAAAACTATAATTCAATAAGATACATGCACCCCTATGTTCATAGCAGCACTATTTACAATAGCCAAGACATGGAAGCAACATAAATGTCCATCAACAGATGAATGGATAAAGATGTGGTACATATACACAATGGAATACTACTCAGCCATAAAAAGGAATGAAATAATGCCATCTGCAGCAGCATGAATGCAACTAGAGATCATCATACTAAATGAAGTAAGCCAGAAAGAGAAAGACAAATACCATATGATATCACTTATATGTGGAATCTAAAATATGACACAAATGAACCTATCTATAAAACAGAAACAGACTCATGGACATAGAGAACAGACTTGTGGTTGTCAAGGGGTCGGGGGTCCGGAGAGGGATGGATTGGGAGTTTGGGATTAGCAGTTGCAAACTACTCTATAAAGAATGGACAAACAACAAGGTCCTATTGTATATCACAAGGAACTATATTCAGTATCCTATGATAAACCATAGTGGAAAAGAATATTAAAAAAGGATGGAATTATATATATATATATATATATATAACTGAATGACTTTGCTGTACAGCAGAAATTAACACAACACTGTAACTCAACTATACTTCAATAAAAAAATAAATAAATATAGTCAGGACTTTTCCCATATCGATTATTTATGGTCAGGACTTGATTACACATAAGTCCTTTCCAACTCTCAGATTTATTCCATACGTCTGAGTTGGCAAGGCACACCTCTCACCCCACCCCACCCAGACCAAGGCTCATAGGATGGCATGGATTTTCATGGAATGGGCTAAGTTTTCCAAAATCCTATATGTTCCCTAAAGTGCTACTTTTCCAGCCTTTTTATGTTTGCATGAGAATGAGCTGGAGCTGGGGGTGGGGAGGTATTGGGATTGACATGTACATACCACTATATATAAAACAGGTAACTAATAAGGACCTACCGTATAGCACAGGGAACTCTACTCATACTCTGTAATAGCATATATGGGAAAAGAATCTAACAAAGAATGGATATGTATATATATATAACTGATTCACTTTGCTGTACACCTGAAAATGACACAACATTGTAAATCAACTATACTCCAATAAAAATTAAAAAAAAAAAAAAAGAATGAGCCGAGGCATTGTAAGGTCGGAGAAAGAGGCAGGATTCTAGGGTTCCCTTGTCCAGTCTTCCAAGGTTCCCCCAATTTCCATTCCTTCCTTCTCCCCGCACTGCGCCCCCCATGCTGGTCATCAGGGCCCCTTGTTTGTAAAGCCCAGGGAAGTAAATACTGAGGCCAATCTTCTCCCAGACTGAGGAGATCATGAACCCACACTCAGAGAGAGTGGAGTCACCTGTCAGGCTTTCTTGGGATAACGTGGACTGCCGTCCTCAGAGCATCACAAACGCCACGCATTCTCAGTCTCTGCAGGATCACGCCAGGCATTTAAAGCCATCACTGACTGCTTTTGCTACATTTCAGAAGACATTTGCTTTTCTCTGATTAGCCTGTACCAGGAAATCCAAAGGAAGCTTCATCTTTGTTTTCAAGGCACCGTAATTTGAGATGCTTCGGACACAGTAAAACCAGAGGCAGGGGCCCCATTCCTTGTCCCCAGGGCGGGGGTTACTTGGCTCACGGGGACAGGGCTGCCCGGCACCCTTCTAGGCCCTGGTCCCAGCAGGCACAACGGACATTTACAATGAGAGACACAGGAGGGTCGGGGCAGGGGAGGAACGTGGGGAGGACCCCGATCCCACCCCCTTCACCCTCCCCCTCGGTCTCCTCGCGTCTGCTCACCCCCAAGTAGTCACATGAACGTGCCCCAGGCTGGGCCCACGTTTCTACCCCACGGGGGCCCGATCCAGAGTGAACACAGGGGTCTCTGTTCAAACAAGTACTGAGAGTCTCAAGATGCTGACGGCAAACGGGGGGTGAAACCAAGCGTGGGCCCTCCTGCGAGGGAGCAGGGCCGTGTGGGGCTCTCGGGCCGCACAGCCTCGAAGCTGCCCGATCCCAGGACACGGTCACAGAAGCTACGCAGCCGGGCCAGGCCCAGGCGGGCTTGTCAACACCGGGGCCCGGGCCCCTGCGGCTACTGCGCGGGCCTGCTCCCTCTTCCCCGCTCCGGGGGCCCTTCGTTTGGGGGAGAAAACAGCCGCGGCCGAGACGGAATCTCAGCTTCAGCCCCGAAGCCGGGAAAGGGAGGCCAGGAGAGCCGGGCTGTGCTCGGAGGGGCTTCAGAGGAATGCGAGCCCAAGGCCTTCAAAGGAGCCACAACAAAGGAGAAATCCTTCCTCCCCACCTCGGGCTGGGATCACATCAAGCCCCGCAGCGCACTGGGGAGGGGCGGCAAGAACGCCGAGTTAATAGCTGCCTCGAGGCCCGAACCCAGGCTGCTCCCCGGGGCGGGCGCGCACCCCGCGTGCAGGACACTCGGGAGGCCCAGACGCATCCGAGGGACCTCCGGCGTCCGGAGACTCGGTCACCATCGCCGAGCTGGCGCCCCCAGTCCGACACGGTGTCCCAGCAGGAGAGGGCGCTGGGTCCCCGCAGGGTGGGCACAGGGCGGGTGATGGGGAAGGGACCCGGGCAGGTCAGTGTCCCCAGCGGGCTCTCTCCCGTGCTCCCCGCCGCCTTCTGCCACAAGAAAAGCAGCCAACCCCCCAAACAAACAACCTTTCTTCCTACCAGCGTTGGAGCGATCTTGCCGAGAAGGCTTAGCCGGCAGCTCCCGGTGCTTGGGGTCCCAGTGCTGGGGTCTGAGCCGGCGGCTGTGGGTCTCTGTGGGGACTCGGGGCCGCTCCCAGGCCGCGTCCCCCGGCCTGAACCTCAGGGAGAAGGCCTGCTGACCCCCGCCCGCTTGGCACTGCTACTCCGGGGCCGCCGAGGGGCCGGATATCCGGGCTCGCTGATGGGTGCTACTGGGTGCAGGTGTGGCTGCCCCCGCCCCTCCTGCCCTCCATCAGCTGCATCAGCTGTGGAGCCCCTCCTGCCCTCCATCAGCTGCATCAGCTGTGGAGCCGGGGGCTGGGGGCTGGTTATTCCAGCAGCAGGTGGCATCCTGCGTGGGCCCCAAGTCCTGAGGCTTCGCAACTCAATTACTGATCATTCGCCTCCTGACTTCCTTACGCTGCACGTGGTTTGAGTCTATTGTTTGAATCTCGCAAGGCCATATACCGATGTTCTTGCACTTAAGTGCACCTTTGGGCCTGCGTGTTCATTTTGAGCATTAAATTATGCCCCATGGGGCTTCCCTGGCGGCGCAGTGGTTGAGGGTCCGCCTGCCGATGCAGGGGACACGGGTTCGTGCCCCGGTCCGGGAAGATCCCACGTGCCGCGAAGCCATGGCCTCTGAGCCTGCGCGTCCGGAGCCTGTGTTCCGCAACGGGAGAGGCCACAACGGTGAGAGGCCCGCGTACCGCAAAAAAATTAAAAAAAATATGCCCCAGGACAGCCCAGAAGGGCAAGACTCGATGTGCCCATAAGCCAGATAGAGAGCCAGAGAGTGCCTTGAAGGGGGGGAACCAGGCCTCTGGTCCACCCTGGCTTGTTCCGGGCGCTGGGCATCCTGACTACACACTGCCAGCCCTGCTAATCCTCGCCTTTGGAGCGGGTGTAGAAAACCTTGAGGAAGGCGCCTGGCAGCCCTGGGGCTCCCTGAGATGCAGGGTCCGGGGCAGGGTGCCTGCTCTCCTGGACCTAAGGGCATGACTATAGAGATACACGCTTGGTCCTGGAAAACGGCCGCTGTGAATTTTCTTTCCCTCGTCTTCTATTTTCTTTCTTTCTGAAACTTCTTTTAGATACGTTAGACTTTCTCATCTTATTTTTCACGTGTTCTATCATATGTCCCTTCTATTTCCTCAGATCCAATTTCCAGCCCACTGATTTTCTTTCCAATTGTCTCTTCTGCTTCTTAACCATATATTGTTTTAAATTTCATTTATCATGTTTTTAATTTTTAGAAGTTCTTTTTATTTTCTACATCTGCTTGTTTTCCTCACCCATAATTTTATTTTATTTTTTTTGGCCATGCCGTGCAGCATGCGGGATCTTAGTTCCCTGACCAGGGATCAAACCCGTACCCCCAGCAGTGGTAGCACGGAGTCTTAACCACTGGACTGCCAGGGAAGTCCCATAATCTTTTATTTCTTCTTTGATGTCTTTAATCATGTAACAAGATTTATTCCAGACGGTGGCTGGATGGCAGCAAGTTCTTGGAGATGTAATCTGGCCCTTGTTGTGTCAGCTGGTTCTTGCTCCGGGTGCCTGGTTTCCTCTTCTGAGATACTTTGGTGACAGACAGGGCAGGAGGGCTTTCTCAGATTGTTCTGTCTGGTCCCTCTTGCCCTAGGTTCTTTCTTCAGAGTCTCTTCTGTCCCTGCAGGTAAACTTCTGTGGCACATTAGCACGGACAGAGCCCCCGCGTGGGGTGCAGCCGGTGCTGCCTGAATCCCTGGCTCTCTGGGCTTCCTGGGTAGCTAGTTTTTCTCAGGCCTTCATCCCCTGAGGCAGTATTGGATAGGTTTACCCAACAGGGACTGGTAGAATCCCAGAACAGAATCCCAGAATCCCAGAACAGATGGATCACAGCAAACACCCTGGGCCACGTGCCGACACCAACTTCCTAGCTGCTGTCACCTCTGCAGCCTCTGCCCGTCACCCTTGCTGCTTCCTCCATACTTGCTGGTCTGGCATCTGCAGCCCACCCACAGGGAATGGCCTTTCATGGCTGAGATCTCCTTCCTGGATGCCAGGTTCTGGGAGATTCCCTGGGAAGCCTGGCCCGCTGCTTCCCAGCTTACTGCCGTCTCACTGTCTGCACATGTGCATGTGTGCACCCAGGCTTGGGGGGTGCACATCTCCATGCCGGCCCAGAGCAGTCTGCTTGCAGCGGTGCTGGAAAACCACCCCAGGCTCCAGGATGAAACACCCTGGTCTCCTTGTACCCTCTCCCACCTCTTCCACCTTTACACACACCTCCTGGAGGGAACGAGGCCGCAAAACCACAGTCTGGCCTCAGTCTCCCTCCGCCTCCAAAGAATCCCACGTTACTGTGGGAAGCTCTGAACTGACCCCCCGAACCTCACAAACCCAGATGAACAGGCAGAGGCAACTTGTCGACTGAAAAAGAAAAACGCACAACCTACAAGCTGTGAGTTATGCTTCATTCGGGGAGCTTGCTGAGGACCGTGGCCCAGAAGACAGCCTCTCAGATGCTCTGAGAAGCTTCTCCAAAGGTGTCAGGGAGGAGCCGGGATGCACAGGAGTTTTTGCTGGAGACAATCAAACATGTGGTGGAGCATCAAATGATGACCGCTAATCACAAAACACAGACATCGCAAGTTAATGGTTTTCGTGCTTTTCTATGGATGGGAAGATGCGGGAGTCTGGGCTCCTCGAAATTCTTCCTTAGATCTGCGTCTTAACTGTCTAGGGCCAGTGTCCTGTTTTTCTCCATCCTGAATCCCCTCAGGGTGCACCGTCCTGGCTGATGGTTTGATGCAAGCAACATTCCTTTTTTCCTGGAATGGCAGGCAACATTTTTTTGTCCGAGGACTCTTTCCAGTTTGCTTGCAGACTCTTTCCACATCTTATTATACTGGTAATACATGTAGAGATAGTAATGTCTTCCACTTATGGAGCACCTATTCTGTGATAGTTTTGCATATTTTCTCTCTGATTCTTACTATATTCTTTCTGGAGAGTTAGAAACCATCACCATTTTGCACAGGAGTAGTTAAAAGGAAACTCAGGATGAAATTCTGACACCTGCTACAACATGGATGAACCTTGAGGACATTATGCCGGGTGAAATAAACCAGCCACAGAGGGATAAATATTCTATGATTCCATTTATATGAGTCTTCAAATTCATAGGGACGGGAAGAATGCTGGGGGCCAGGGCCTGGAGGGAAGGGGCTGGGGAGTGAATGTTTAATGGGGACAGAGCTTCAGTTTGGAAAGAGAAAAAGTTCTGGGGATGGATGGGGGTGACCGCTGCACAACGGTGTGAAGGTACTTCATGCCACTGAGCTGTACACTTACGATGGTTAAGACGGTAAAGTATACGTTACGTCTCTTCTGCCACAATTAAGAAAACGACTCAGAGAAGTGAAGTGACTTGCGCGGGTGCCGGCACCGGGCCAGGGCCGAGCCTGCCCCGCTCCCCGGCTGCCGCTGCCCCTCCCCCGGGCGGCCCCGCCCACCCGCTTCGCTGGGGAGGGAGGCGAGCCTGGGCTGGGCGCATGGGCACGGCGGCCGGCGGGACACTGGACACGGCTGGGGCCAGCGCCGGGCTCCTTGTCTTCACGGGAACTGGACTCTCCGCGCCCTTGGTGACTCTACCCGAAGGAAGGAAGGGATCCCAAGGGCAAGTCAGGATGGATCCCGGGGCGGGCGCTGCGCCCGTCGACCCCGCCCCGCCTGCCCGCAGCCCCGGCGACCCGAGCGTCCGAAGGCGGCGGCTGCGCGATGGCCCCGCTGGCCGAGGTCGGCGGTCTCGGCTGAGCCGTGTCCCGCAGCCGCAGGTGCTGGGAGTTCTGGGAAGGGCGCGCTGGGAGCCCGGTGCTCCCGGCCTCACGGGCCGCAGCCTCAGTCTCCCCACCGCGAACAGCTCGGAGGAGCGTCCCAGACTCCGTGATTCACGTCGCCTGGGGAGCTGCGTGTGCAGCCTCGGGCCCACCTGAGAGGCGAGGGCTGGGCCCCCAGGGCCTTGATTTAGATACAGACTCTGCTTTAAAAAATATAAGATATACACAAAATAAAACTTACCGTTTTAGCCACACAAGCGTGCATCTCAGTGGCACCAAGTACAATGCGCAATGTTGTGTGACCATCACCACCGTCTCCACCTAAAACGCTGTCATCTTCTCACATAAACTCTACACCCGGTAAACACTAACTACCCCTTCTTCTCCCCCAGACCCTAGAAACCTCCATTTCACTTTGTCTCTATAAATTTGCCGCTTGTAAGTACACCACAGTAAGTAGCATCATATGCTGTCCTTTTGTTCGTGACTTATTTCACTCAGCATAATGTGTTCAAGGTTCACCCACGTTGTAGCAGGTGTCAGAATTTCCTTCCTTTTTCCTTTTTTACATCTTTATTGGAGTATAACTGCTTTACAATGGTGTGTCGGTTTCTGTGAATCCGCCATACGTATACGTGTATCCCCATAGCTCCTTCCTTTTGCGTCTCCCTCCCACGCTCCCTGTCCCCCTTCCTTTTTAAGGCTGAATAATATTCCATCTTATGGGCAGACCACGTTTTGTTTATCCATTCCACTGCGGATGGACAAACATTTTTGAGAGAGGAATAAAAGGATCAGATGACCTCCCAGGGACCCATGGCTGCTCTGGCGTTCCATGGTCTGCACACTTTTCATAGGAGCCTGGTGTTTCCGCCCCAACAGCATCCAGAAATAGTGGAGGTGTGGGGTACGGATCACAGCCAGGTCCTGCTATTTTCCTGGGTAACAGTATAAGAAGGATGGGACCCTGGGGCTTGAACTGGAAGCCACCAACGGTATGTGGCAGGTATGGAAGGTGAGCTTCGTTGAAGGGGGCAGCGACAGTGCTGTGACATGAGGGGCTGTGCCCTTGTGGTGGCCGCTCTGAGTCTCCATAACCGGGATTCCAGCTTGAAGAGCACAAGGGCCTGAAAGAACCTCTCATTCCTTTATATTACAGAGTAAGAAAAACAATCCCAAGAAGTGATGGGCCCAAGCTCCCTCAGCTGTTGGTGGCTGAACTCAGACTAGAATCTGGTCTCTCTGCTTTTCGTCTTGGTGTTCATTATCATCAAGCCATTGCTGTCCTCCATGGATTCAGAGCCAGGAGACCAAGGATGGAGTGGGGATTCTCTGGGTCCACGTCTGTGCATTTGCAGAGTAAGAGGTGAATGGTCCTGTGTTTGGAGCAGGGCTGAGATGGGCCAGGTACCCCCTGCAGGCCTCTCTCACTCCCTGGGGCAGCCTCCTCAGAACTCTGGGCTCTGCAGATCCCCAGGCTGAAGCTGCAGGACCAGACAATCTCTACGGTCCTTCCAGCTCCATCCTGGGGCTGTAGGTGAAGCCAGGAGTCCCACGCCTTCATCCCACACAAATGCAGCCAGAAGCCGGGGTCCCCTCTCCCTGCACCGCAGTGTGGAAAGGGACTCCTCGGCTGCATCGCGTGACCAGGAGATCATGGCTCTGAGGGTTGGAATCCAGGGTTCATATCTCAGCTCTACCACTATTGGCTGAAAACCTTTTTACATGTTTTCTACCACTTTCTACCATTTACTGAGTTTAAGGCTGGTTTTTACTGTCTTCGAATCTCCATTTCCTCATCCGTGAGATGAAGATGGTAATCCTGCTCGTAGGACAGATGTGAAGACCAAATGAGATAACGGATGTACAAGTCCTGAGTAAGAGATGAGCTGTTTTCAAATGTCACGTTATTATCAGGAGGTCCCCAAGCGCGGAATCTGGCTTTGAGCATATTCCTCACCTCCGACAGAAATGTGCAGCGTGTAAGGTCTAGCAGTTAAGTACTGAGATTTTACAAAACAAACAAGCCTCGAATATCCAGATAAATATCATTAACTTCAAAGATGTTCCTTAACTGGGCGATTCATTATTCTGATAATGCTGCTGTTACTTAAGATTTCTTTCAAATGCATCTTTTAGAGCTGTCTCCAAAGCTGGTATTATCTTTGGTAGAGGTAACTCTTTATCCATTGGATTGAATTTTGGTGAAAAAACAACAAGATTTATAGCCATGGAGCCATATAGACTTTTGACCATAGAGGCAGATCAAGCGAGATAAGGCGCATGTGTTTAAAATGAGGAATACCTTCTACACCACGAGCTTGTTATCCTGTGTGGCGGACTCTACTGTACTGTTTAATGTAGGATTTTTCTAAAATTCAGGCTCCTGCTCTACACTAACAAATTCTACATTTTGTTTGAAGAGGTGTGGAAATTGACAACTGAATTGGTTTGCTTATGAAAGGGCATGCTGGATTTTTAGGAGATGCCATCCCTGGGACCCTGAATCCAGTCAGAGGGCAGCACAGAACTTGTGTTGTGAACGAAGACAGTGTTCCCCCAGAGTGATTTATACAGTCATGCAGGTGGGGTTGGCTTTTCGGGAAGGGAAAAGTGATGCTGCAGGGACTCTGCTCTGGGTCTTGGGGAACAAGTTTCTCCTGCACTCCTGAGAATGTCCTCGGGGGCTGTGGAGGACAGCAGAGGTTCTTGCTCTGATTCTGAGTCCCCGGAAGACCTTGGGCTCTTTCTGTGCCCACTGCCTGGGCTGCTGAAGAGGCAGAATAATTACGAGTTCTCTGTACTGAAGCTCTCGGCCAAAGGGAATCACACTTGCTGGCTGTTTTGCACGTTTCACAACAAACGACAACAGTGCTTTCAGGCAAGCGCTCACCTCAGAAAGTGTCATTTGGGCCGTTCCTCCAGAAGAGAACCATAGCTTTCTTTCTCTTATTCTCCCCGAACCGACGTCCAGTCATTGTATCAAAACCAACAAGAGCCAGGCCTTTCCCTTCACGGACGAAGCCTCTTTGGCAGGAGGCCGTCTGCACGGTAGAGAGAGGAGAGAGGAGGGGGGAGACCGGATGGGAATTATGAGAAGGGAGGAAAGGGAGTGGGGGATAAAGGGAGATGCCTGAAGAAAAAGACGAGACGGCCCAGCGGTTTCCGAGCAGCGACCTCTGGGTGGTGTGACTCGGCCTTTGAGAACACCTGGAGCCCCTCGACGTTCTACGGGCTGCCCGACAGAGAACCTTTCACTCGAATTACGGCTCTGCAAGTTCTGGTCACTGCTTGGGGATCGACTGATTGATTAATCTTTGGTCGTTGTCTTAGTCAGGTTTTCCCAAAGAAACAGAACCAGTAGGGGGTGTGTGTGTTGGCAGGGGGGGAGTAGATGAAGAAGGAGGGAGGTTGACCTTAAGGAGGTAAGAGATGTGGAGCTGACGAGCCTCGAGTCTGCAGGGCAGGCCAGCGGGCTGGAGACCCGCGAGGGGATGATCCGAAGGCGCCTGGAAGCAGAACTCCTTCTTCCTCAGGGAGCTTCAGCCTTTCTCTTCAGTCCCCGACTGACTGGACGAGGCCCACCCCACTAGACAGAGGGGCGTGGGCCTGACTCAAAGTCTGCTGCTTCAGATGTTCATCTCACCTAAAAATCTCACCTAAAAAAAAGCCTTCACAGCAACATCCAGACCCGTGTTTGACCAAATACGTGGCCACCGTGGTCCAGCCAAGTTGACACGTAAATTAGCCATCACCCTCCCCAATGCAACATCTAACTGGGATCCACTCAGAGTGACTGGAATCCACAGCGCTATGGGTGGTAGACTGGTTTATGAGCTGAGAGAAGACATTCTCTCAAGAGGCCTCAGCTGGAACCCGACCTTCCATAACTTCCTCAGCACACTCACCTTCTAGGAAGGGACGTCTGTAAAGGCGCCTTGTCCTAGGTTACACAGCCGAGCGCAAGAGTTACCGCGCAGGTTTATTAGATGTGCGATTCCTCGAGGGAATACAACGTTCACGGTCGGATGGGGCTCGGATGCAACCTGAGCTCCCCTCCTGGATGCGTTGTGGGCGCTCTGCGTGGATGGAACCGCGGCCATGGGCGGCCCAGGAGGCGGTTCCCGCGTTAGCTGGAACCTGCATGGCTGGGAAACCGGGGACCCAGACCTTAGGCCACGTGGTGAGGGCCACAGAGGGCGACAGCAGCAACGGAAGGAGGAACGCTTCCTCTCTACAAAAGCTCACACGCGAGTCTTCCCTACCCACTTTTGAATGGCGCATCTGAAAAAACACTGAATCCCAGTTTCTCTCCCTAGGCTTTAGGGACATTAGGATTAACACAGTCATTGTGCAGAAAACGGGACCCTCGGGTCACGTGACTGCAGCCGCTCATTTGCTCCGCCCCCCGTCCCGCAACCCGCATGGGGTTCGCTTCCCTCAGTGAGGGCGCAGGTTCAGGGAGGGTCCTGGGTTCTCTGTGCAGCTCCTCCCTCACCTTCCTGCTTGGGCTCCATCTCTAGCCACCTGATGACTTCTCTCTCCGGGCACTTATTTGGGGTTAAAGTTGCCCGGGCAGATCTCCCTGCAGGGGTGCTGAGTGCCAGGGAGCCGACAAGCTGCACCGCGGGGACCAGGGCGAGCAGTAGCGAGAGCTGGGGGAGCAGGAAAGGCTGCACACAGGCTCCCCGGGCCTCGCCGCCCACCCCAAACCAGGGGCCAGCCTTCGAGATTTTCTGTGCCAGGCTGCTCGGCCACCCGAGGAACAAACAGCAAACGTGGCAGTGTTTCTAAGACAAGGGCGAGGGGCTGAGAAAAAACTGGCAGCAGATGAAGGCGGCTGGCTCAGATCTGGAAGCGAGTGGACAGACGCCTGTCACCCAGTGGCCGACTCAGGCCAGGCATCTGAGCAATGCCGCTGTGGGACATACGGCCACCCCGGGGCTGGGAAGTTAGTCCCGTCCCCACCCGAGGCCTCTCGGGACCGGGGAGCGCGGATCTGACCTTAGCAGGGGCTTCAGCCAAGCCCCAAGCGTGCGCCTCGCGCTCAGCCCCGTCTCCCCTGCGATCGGAACAGGACGAAGGTGAGCCCGATGAGAGAAGAGCCTCAGCCACGGTGTTTCCAAACGGACTGACCGTCCGCCTCTCCGTGCACAGCTGGCCACATGCCCTGCTCCCAGCCAGAGGTCTAACTCACCGAGTTTTGTAACTTCCAAGCTTCCGGAAGACTAGAGATTTCAGGGTTTTCAAGGCACATCACCCATCTGTTTAAAGGCAAGTAAACTCCCTCCAGGGCAGAGTCGACACCCCGGGCACCACACCAGGCCCTTGTCAGGCTGGAGCCTCGGCTTCCCCCAGACCTGGTCCCACCGCTCCCAGAACAAGCTGGGCCTCTCCACGTGCTGCTCGTGGGGACCTCCGCCGTGAACACGGTTCCCCAGCTTCCGCGCCCGTCCCGACTGCCCGCAGATCGTCGCTGCTCCCTCGCGCCTCAGAGGAGCCTGCACTCTCCTTACCATCGCACCCCATTTGGTAAATACTTAGAAGGCTTGTCTCCCTCATAGTTAGTGTCTGCTTCAACCTCGGCACTGCATCTATGACCGAGCACATACCCTATACAACTATATACATATGTCAAGATATTGAAGGAAGGAAGGAGGGGCTGACCCAGGAAACAGCTTCTTCCCAGAGAAGGCCTCTGAGAGGAGTGAGATTTGTGCTTAGAGTTCAGGGGACACAGTTCTTACCTGATTCACCGAGGGGTGATGTGTACCAGGCTGTGGGCACCTGCCTCTCTCACCTGCAATTAAAGGATTGCAGCCTATTCTGCAGACCTTCTATTGACTGTAAACAGTCAACCCAGGGGAGGAAAATCCCTCTGCAGGGTGCTGCTGGCTACACGCAGCCCCAAACAAAACTGAGAGAACACAGCTATTTCTGTCTTGAGGAGGAATAGTTAATGCCATTAGAAACTAAGATAAAAAAGAAAGAACCCTCTGTCTTCACAGATGAGTCATTGAAACCTGCTTCAGAAGACCACCCATGGTTCCGGAGAAAGTATTTTGCTGGTTAAGTTTTTATCGTTCAAGTCTCTTGCAAAGGCTAATTTGAAAGCAGCCAGAAATCACACTACTTCACGTGCCACTGGTGGTTTATGAAAGGACCCGGCCCTGGCCTGCTGAGTCTCTACGGCAGAAACCTTGCCTCTGGCTGAAATGTGACATAAGCAATATTACTGAGAGCTGACGGCTGATTGGGATAATTACATCTTTAGAATCATCCACCGGGTCTTCATGAAATGTCCTCAAAATTTTAGAAGATTGTGGAAATTCTCAGATTGCCGTTTAGCTTCAATATAACTGAACGATACATTTAAGATGTACTTTCCTACCTTCTTGGGTGCCAAATACGTTTTTAAAAAATCAGACAACTTCTCAAGTTAAAATGCGACAAATGGACATATTCAGAATGACAAGTGGACAGCTGCAAACAGACTCGTCATAGTTGTAATCATGCAAATGTGTCACCTGTGTGATGACAGAATACTTTGGGCCTCCTGTTAGACCCTCCTAGGATCTGAGCTACTTTCCTCGGAGAGCTGGTGGTCCCCCAAGGCCCCCTCTCCCAAGTCTGCATGGACACTGGGAAAGAGGAGAGAAGCTAATGAATGTCCTTCCCTCATGGAGTCCACAGGGACATTTAACACCAAGCTGAGAGAATACGGTGACACTTCAAATAACCTATTTTGGAAAAAGAACCTGAAAAAGAATAGATACATGTATATGTAGAACTGAATCACTTTGCTGTACACCTGAGACTAGCATGACGTTGTAAATCAACGATACTCTAATATAAAATAAAAATTAAATTAAAAAAATAAATAAATAAGCCATTTTTTTCCAGGAAGTCTAAATTCCTCTCAAAATCTAGGAACAGCTTACAAAGCTTTACTGAGGGAAGGAAGGGAAGGAAGAGGGGGGCTGAGAAGGGAGAAGGGAAGGAGCTGGGAAGAAACAAGGGCTCTCACGGTGACCAGCGCTGCCCTGTGCGCGTCCCTCACTCCCACAGCCCACCTCTCCCAGGAGAACGCCCCACTGACCTCAAAAGAGAATGAACGGAAAACTTCTCCTTCTTCAGACCTTCCCTCTCGGTGTCACAAAATGAAGGAAAAAAAAAAAAAGAGGTCATGATAAAACCTTGATACTAAAGCTTCCCAAATAGCTCAGTACATTTTTCAGTAGCTTGACCAGCCTGAGAGATGTAACCAGAGGATTCCAGATCTCCCTCCTAGAGACTGAAATCCAGAGAGGGATACATGGGGAAAGAGATCTTAGTGAGACCCTCCATGGAGAGCAGGAGGGGAACACATACCTGCATTCACACCATCAACCACTTTCTCACCAGACGTGTCGATAAGAATACCAGGTAACAATTTTATTCACAAATAAAAAAAAGGTCTTACAAAACTAGTTACGTAAGAAAACCAACATTTACAAATGTATCAATTCCAGTATGCAAAACAGTCATGATGGGGTCTAAACTGATGCAAGCTGACTGCCTTAAAGCAATGATGGATAGTTTTTCCTTTTCTATTTTTTTTTTTTACTAGCACAGACAATAGTGCTTAACCTAGGTAACGGCAACATTACACTTTAACTAAAGTAGAAAAATCTACATTTGAAAAATACATTCCATACACACAAGATTAGAAAACCCCACGCCTTTATGTGCTTGTTCTCCAACCCTGGTCTCATCCTTGTCAGTGAGCTTCTGCAGTGCCGGAAGTCTCGAGCACCTGCACTCCCAGCCCTGTTATTAGCTGATGGCGGTTCCTGGCATCAGCACCCTAGCAGCTGAGTTCTGCAGGATATTGACATGAAATGCCAACTGGATTGTCCTCTACAGCATTGACAAAGAGTGCAGACTATAACATCATTGTATGCTTCCATAGCACATGGTAGTAAACTGTCTTCCTCTGGATAAAAATAACCCAGGATCGGGACTTCCCTGGCGGTCCAGTGGTTACGACTTCGCCTTACAATTCAGGAGGTGTGGGTTCGATCCCTGGTCAGGGAGCTAAGATCCCACATGCCTTGGGGTCAAAAAACCCCCAAACATAAAACAGAAGCAATATTGTAACAAGTTCAATAAAGACTTTAAAAATGGTCCACAACAAAATAATCCAGGATTTTTCAAATGCAGAATCCAATGAGATCAATTTTTTAACCCTAAGTGTTTCTCTATTGATCAAAAGTGATGTTTCAGGATTTGCGTCCAAAGTCTCATTCCCATCAATCTCAGCTTTCTCCTGCAAGGGTTTTTGCCTTTGAAGTTGAAGAGGGCTCTACGTGTGGAAAATATACTCGGGTTACAAAAAGGAGCACAGCCCTGGCCTACTTGGATCACCCCTCTGTCACCACAAAAGTGATCAGATTACAAACTACGAACGGCACACATGTGACTTACAGTGAAACTTGCATTTTCGTGGACCTCTTGTGATCAGGTCCTAAATACCTTACATATATTTCCTAAGGGCAAGTCTCAGAAGAGTTGGTGAGTACCCGAGCTTAGGAACCATTGGTTTAGGCTAAAAAAGGAAGAGAAAAAGAAAGTCAATCAACTATGACTAGACACCAGGTAGACAGGAAAGGCTGTGCCTTACCATGAGACCCTCTAATTTCCCATTTCAGTCAAAGGCACGGAGGTCACGTGCACGACATACCGTGAGCTCATGTCCGCACAGGGATCCTGAGCTGCAGATGGAGGGACAGTCCCAGCACGAGGAAAAGGCCTCGTGAGAGCTCACTACTGCAAGAGAGCAAAGCACGGGGCAATAAGAGGGAAGATAAAAATGTCCTTGGAAAAGGCAGATTTCTATTGCGGGATCTTAATTCCCTGACCAGGGATTGAACCCAGGCCCTCGGCAGTGAAAGTGCTGAATCCTAACCACTGGACTGCCCAGGAATACCCTCTAATGCTCACTTTAAATGTCAGGTAGAAGACTGATCTGGAAACAAAATATCTCAGCATTCTCTAACACAGGGATGTTCAAAGGTCTATTTCTTTTTTAAGTGCAAATGGGACAGAGCTAATAGTAATCACTTAAAAGACAACAGCCAGAGCTGATCACGTATGTTCAAGCAGGAAAAAAATAAATTCTGCTCAAGTAATTCCTCTCCAGGGCGCAGAGGCGAGCCAACGAGCCATCCCCTGGTTCATGACTGAGCGGGGTTATTTCTGTCTCAGCTCTAGAGCTAATTCTAGTCGGTAAATACCAAGGTGGTAGGGGATGGATCGCCTTCATAGAAGCACCAGACTCTTAAGTCCAGCGCCGTTGGGCTACGGTGGGAATTACTGTGCTGAAGAAGCTTAGGAGATTGGTGGGAGCCCCGTATGGCAGTTATAATCCATTCACCTAAACGCTGCCTACAAGCTGTGCTTTTTCTTCTGGTCCTAATATGCAGAGTCTCCTAAGGCTACTCACCTGGTGTTATGCTTCAGTAGCAGGGAAACCTGATATGTTGTCATTTCTAAAGCCTTTAGTATAAAATACGATGCAAATAAAAGATCATTATAAATACCGATTCTCTATAAAAGAGAAATTCTGCATCTTTTAAGCTCAGTCCCAGGGACAGAAGTAACAAATGCTTCCATATCAATGGATTTTCACATAAATCTGCTAATCTAGGATGCGCACGCTAAGGGGTTTTTAACTCAGAGGGATGGGCAGTCCTTTCCCAAACACATGTCCTAACTCAGGCCCCTCTTGTTAACTAATTCTGCCGCTGTTCACAAGACAGTGGCTGAGGCGAGAAGCCTCAATTCTGCAAGATTTGGTCTCTTCTGATTCCCAGTTAGGACAGTTAACATCATCTAATAAACCCAAGACTCAGGCAGGCCATGTGAAGTCAGTTCTAACCTCCTATTCTAATTATTTAGAAGATGAAAAGGTGACCTTCAGGAAATAAAAACACTCCCTTTTGAACCCATGCTACCTAAGAACTAAGGTAACTCATCTGACGCCGACTTAGTAGGATATATGAAATTATTTCTGGAAAGAAAATGTAAATGAAAATTTTTACTCTGGGTCTTCAGTCTTGGCAAACCACCTCCACCGTGAAAAGAAGCATGAATGCATTTCTGTTTCTCGTTATACCCCTAAGCTCGGTGGCTGCAAACTTGGCCCGTCAGTCTCTGAAGTCAGCCTGTAGCGTAGAAGCTTCTTGTGTAGGAAAGATGCAAAGTCTCAGAAGTGCTTGGAGTGTATTCCTTGAGGTCTCAGCTTACAGCTGGTCTGGCTCAGAAGCAACTGGTTGAAAGGCTTAAAATGCCATCAGTGTGGTTCAGATTTACTTTCTTCCCCCAGAAGCCATGCGAGGTCCAGACGGTGCTGAGTCCATAAGCAGAGGAGTGGCTGCCCTTTGGGCTCCATACGACACTTCATTGCAGAAAGAAGCAAGTCCTTTCGGCCTCCTGAAACGGTGACAGAAGGACAGCTTTGAACACAGCACCTGACAAATTAAAGCCCTAAACTGTGACTGTAAACATTTATGGTGCTTAGCTTTTACTAATTGCACACATGAATTTTATAATATATGGACAGAAGTTCCTGTCAGGGTGTCCCAATATCAGGTACCCATGTACTCTGAGAATAAAAACAAAGATTTCCTAACAACCCACAGTCACTCCATATGTGCAGACCTTAAAAGATGAAAATGTGCCCCAAACAAACTGTATCGATGAACAATTCTTTTGCTGATTTTCAACCTCAGTCAAACACTTAACGCTTGTTTCTGTGTTGCACTCCTTTAAAGCAACTGTAGGTAAAGATTTTAGGATTCTTTAGTCTATTCTTTAAAAGAACAAAGATGGTTAATAATTAATGCTATTCTTAGTCTTTGAATTTAAAACTTCTGTGAAGTCTTGGAGAAAGTTTAGAAAGAGTCTGGGAATGAGACTTCTCTTATAATGACCTCCCTGGAATACTCACACATACGTCACAGGGCAAACGTCCTCGGGAGAGAGCAGCCTTTAGATCTGTCCCTTATCACAAAAGCACAGTGACCTCACTTTGGGAGGGGGTGAGGCTTGGGTCACCTGCGTGTTATTGTACGTGAGTGAAACCTTCATTCACGCCGTAACCCTTCATTAACTTACCACTAATTTGGCATTAGTGACATATCAGACATATTTACAGAAAAAATTTTTTTCAAAGGTCTAAGGAGATTATCTAGAAATAGAAACTTCTGAGGTTCTCTCAATAATAAGATAGTTTTATCAAATATGTTGATCAACTGATATGATAATAACAACCATATTAATGCTACCAGGGAGGAAAATTATACTTAATTGGCCAATAAGGAAAAAATAGAGATGTTGATAGACTGAGAAACTAGAACCCAGGTCATCTCATATCTTTTCTAGCATTCCTTCCATTATTTCATGTTGACGTTTAAAATGTTGGTTAAGAAACACCACCAAAGAAAGCTTTTCCTGTTATTAAACAGGCTGGCTTCCTTCTCCCAAATACCTTAGCAAGTGATATCTCAGTATCTTAGACCTGGTTCCCTTCTGGGGAGGTGTGTTCAGGGAACATCTGATTAAAATGGAATCATACGGACTAAAGACAGCTCTCACTCCTATTTGCTTTATCCCGAACCATATCATTATCAGACTCTGGGTGGCATTAAACTACCCACAGGAAGACTACCGCGTAAAAATAAATTTTCGGAAACAAATGCATCACACGTTAGAAATCTGAGCCTCACACCAAAAACAGACAAAAGTCCCTTGGTGCACTTGGCAATAAATCGAATCATCACACTGTACACCTTTAACTTCTGCTATGTTATACGTCAATTACATCTCCATAAAGCTGGGGAAAAAAGAGTGAATAGAGGTTAAAATACAAGTGAATGAAACTTGTATTCACGTGAAATAGAGGTTAAAATACAAGTGAGTGCCTTGGTAGGAATTTAAAGTTTCATTGAAAATAAAATACAAATAAATTGTTTAAAAAGGGGTGGGGCTGTTTTGGCAACAGCTGCCCTCATCCACCCCCTGAACAGAAAACAGTGCCCTCCTGAGTTAGGAGTGAGCCCACATCAGGGGCCAAGCTCACTGCACTTGAACTTGAGGAGCCAGGAGTCCTGCCCTCTGGCCCATTAATAGAAAGCTTCTGAAATCAAATTCTTTGCAAGAGGTAAGTTCAGTAACTACAACTAAGAGAAGTGTTTTTCAGAGTTTAGAAAAGATTCTCGCTTAAAATGGGCTCAAAATATTATTTGCTACTTTTTTTTTTTTTTTTTTTGCGGTACGCGGGCCTCTCACTGTTGTGGCCTCTCCCGTTGCAGAGCACAGGCTCCGGACGCGCAGGCTCAGCGGCCATGGCTCATGGGCCCAGCCGCTCCACGGCATGTGGGATCCTCCTGGACCGGGGCACGAACCCGTGTCCCCTGCATCGGCAGGCGGACTCCCAACCACTGCGCCACCAGGGAAGCCCTTCTATTTTTAATTATATGGAGAAAATGGAAATGATTTACATTTTAACAATCCCTTTCCTGAATTCAGGATGTCTTATTTAGATTTGCCAAAATTATCTAATAGTTATAAGACAACACATCTTGGAAAGCCTATAAAAACCTTTCATTAATAAATTACATGGAGTGGGGCTTCCCTGGTGGCGCAGTGGTTGAGAATCCGCCTGCCAATGCAGGAGACACGGGTTCGAGCCCTGGTCCGGGAAGATCCCACATGTCGCGGAGCAACTAAGCCCGTGCACCACAACTCCTGAGCCTGCGCTCTAGAGCCCACGAGCCACACTACTGAGCCCGCGTGCCTAGAGCCCGTGCTCCACAGCAAGAGAAGGCACCGCAATGAGAAGCCCGCGCACTGCAAGGAAGAGTAGCCCCGCTCACCGCAACTAGAGAAAGCCCGCGTGCAACAACGAAGACCCAACGGAGCCAAAAATAAATAAATAAATTTATAAAAAAAAATTTGGTGATGTCCTTAGCCACTGAAAACTACCTCAAAAATAAATAAATAAATTACATGGAACAAGCTGAATGTAACATTTCCTCATTCATCTTATATGTAATTATAACTTTCCATCAGAATCTGAGTTGAAGGTATCTTTATGTAATCATAATTACCTTGACAACTCTCTACGAAAAGAATTCATGTCATGATGCACCAATCTGACATACTGAACTACGTTTCCACAATTCTGCATCCATGTAGCTGGGACAAAAGGGCTCATCCACCCTACCTCCACCTCCTCCATAACATAGACAGGACAAAGGGCAGGCTGGGTTGCTTCTGACACGACGTGGCTTCGAGATGCTTTATTCCTTAGTTTTAGAATTTACACCACAAAACTGGGGACAAGCTACAAAATTAAGACGAGCAGTAATTCTATTTACTGACAATACTCGGAAGAACTGTAGCTAGTGCGATGGTAGCACCGTCACTGCAGCCACTCAGACTTTCTTCTGACAGTAGATACACGAGAAGGTGAAACAGATAATTCGTGAAGGTAACACAAGCAAGTTTATCATCAGAACCAAGTGACTTGATGGAAAAGAAACTTCAGCACTTTGTAATGAACACGTGACTCAGGTTAAATATTAAGTGTCCTAAGATGTTCATTTTCGAGTGCGTGGCAAGGCTTCCGACTGGGATGTTGGGATTAGCTACCAAAGGGCCCCGTATCCTGTCTTCCGCGTCCTCCTCTCACCCGTTCTCGGGGCTTGTTAGCTGCTCTGGGCTGCTGGGGGTTCTCTGTCCAAAGGTCTGTGGGCCACGTCCATGCTGAGACCTATATGCACCTAGGCCAACTCTTAAGTCTTTTCTTATTATCCTCATGAACAGTGTGAAAATCAGAGGCTGGCCCCAAAGAACAAGGTCAGCGAGTGAGCTTTCCAGCAGAGCTGCACAGTCTGTGCTCTTCAAACGGCCTCATTTGTTTGATTTTCCTCCGTTCATGGATCTCTTCTTCATTTCCGTTATTATGAGAAAACCAACATCGTTTTTTCTCCAAAGCCAACAAATGTTTTCAGTACAGAATTCCCTGTACATGCTTTATAGATTTTCTTCATAGTTAAAAAAAAAAAAGTACTGCAGGTTTAGATGCACATAAACCCACATATGTGTTCTTAGAAGGAAGTATCTCCGTCCACACTGACTTTAGACTCTTTCTGATTTTATTAGACAAAGACAGGACGTCTCAAGGAAACAGGTGTTATCCAGGAGCCCGCGCAGCGTGCTTGCGGCCCATCGGCCGCGTCCCTGATCTGGGGCAGGAAGGACCGAGGATGAGAGCAGCCCTGTCTGTGCAGAACAGGGCTTGCGGGGCCTGGGAGCCCCTGTTGCTGTGATTCTGCCCTTTCATACTCAAGGCCGGCATCGTTCTCCCAGAAGGACGCACACCAACAATGTGTGTGCTCACATTCAGGGAACGCTTATCCACACCAAGCCCAATTCAGCAAAGGCCACCTCCTCACCTGGACGAGAAAGCAGGGGCAGGGCCCAGGGGCCCCCGGGGTCAGAGCCCATCTCCCTTCAGTCACCACCTGCCCCAGCCCCAAACCTGATGCCAGACCCTTCCATCTGGAAGGACCTTCTGCTGTCTGGGTGCTAGATCACAACCAACAATCAATTTCCAACCAAACTGATCAATCAGTCCAAGCCAAGCGATCTAGAGAAACCGCAGTGAGAGAGAGAGGAGGGAGAAGGGTAGCCGTAGGGGACCTGAATTCTCATTAACTTGACCGTGAATGGACAGCATATAAGTATTGGGCATGAGAACGTCACAGGGGAAGACAAAGGTGAGGAACTGCTTCCCAGATGCTCCCACAACTAATTCATCTCTCAGCCAGGATGGTGCTGGGGTGCGGTGCTGGGCAGCTGGAGTGACAAGAGGAGAAAAGAATGCGGCTGCCCTGGATGGCCTTAGAGATAAGCTGTTAGTTAAAAAAAAAAGACTCCTGAAATTTAATTTAAATATATTCTCCTATAACATACAAGAAGTTATGAAGGATGGAAAGACCTTCTCCCCAGGTTCGCCCACATTTAATGGGGGACAGAGTCCTGTTCCCTCTGGGCTTCCTTAAGTCACTGCTGTGCCCACACCGAATCCATCGCTGCCTTACCTGGGGTGACGGCTGAGTGGCCAGCTGATGGGCACCTCCTCTCTCCTGAGCCAGCTGATTTCTGGCGGCGAGCGCGTCCTGAGTTAGCGCTGGTTCTGACACTGAGTTGTTGAGTCTCGATAAATCAGTAGTTTCTGTAAAGCTTTCAGGGTGAGCTTGAACTGGAACTGCTCCGCCCACCAGACCCCGACTACTGTTTGAGTCCAAGGATGCTGAACTTGCACTCTCTGGATTGAGAGAGTGAACGTCTTCTCCAGGGAGCTCAGGATAAGAAGCGCAAGAAGAGATGTCGTCACCACAGCTGGGATTTTGCATCAGCGGCCAGGCGTCCGAAAACTCGCCACAGATGGACCTCGAAAGGGACCCAAAGAAAGTCGGCACTGCTTCCCCCGCTGGACCTGTGTCTCTGGACACATGTTCGAAAGAGCTGTAAGTACTCTACTGGGAGAAAAACCTACTACAAAGCAACAACATTCCAGCTATGCTTTTCAGTTTTCTAGATGAAATAAACAACAAGTTATTGAGTCAGAATTCTCATGCTTCCTTTGTTATAAACTTCCTTCAATACAGTAAGTTAAATTACTACGTTTACTTTAAAACCGAATTTTTATACCTACTTCTAACCAATATAAACTTAATCCGATGTCTAAAATAGGCAGTTTCCTGGGTCTTAATTGAGTTCCTTTGATTGCTGTTCTAAAATTCTCTGAGTATGTGACATGCTAAAAATTACTTACAGATGATGGAAGTGTCACAAATCATGAATATAAGACAAAAACAAAATTAGTGGAATATAAAGAATGTTACCCTGGCTATCAGTAACCCTGAGACACTTACCTAATTCTTGCCAAAGTTCCCACCCCCTACAATGTCTAGAATGTTATTAATGATACTAAAAAAGTGATGTCCCATAGTTTCCCATGAAAATTGGTACATGAGTAGCCTGTATATTTGCACGCGGGAACACGAAATTATATAGATTAAAAGCACCCATTTACCTGTCCTGAAGAATGGCCTTGGAGTGCACCCTACAAGCAGGAGTCTCCCGGCCGACGCTGCAGGCCCCGTCACAGCACGGGGACGGGATGAGATGCACGGGCCCTAGGAAAGCCGGCAGGGCTGTGAGGAGCAGTGCTTGTTTATACCAGTTCAACACTGCTCTCGAAAATTTAGCTATTCCTCTTTGGGTGACTTTTGGGGGGGAAAGGGGTTATGAGGTTTAATTTTTTCTCTTTTTTCTTATCTTAAAAATGATGGACCACTTCTATGAAGGACCCGGAAGAGTCAAATTCCTGGAGACAGAGAGTAGGATGGTGGGTCCCAGGGGCTGGAGGGCAGGAAGAATAGGGGGTGAGTGTTTAAAGGGGACAGGGTTTCAGTTTCGGGTCGTGGAGAAGCCCTGGGGATGGTGGTGATGGTTGCACAACGTGCTTAATGCCCCCCAACTGTACCCTGAGAAACGGCTAAAACGGTAAATTTAAGGTGATGTCTATTTTACTACAATGAAAATAAGGATGAAGAGGAATGATGAGAGGGTACGTGAAATGAGACTTTCACCTATGGCTGACGAGGGCGGAAAGAGCACAGGGTTTCTGCAGAGCGGGCTAGCCATGCAGCACAGAACATAAACGTCTAAACCCTTTAACTCCACACACACAACTTTTTGGTTTTTTACTGCTAGGAATGTATCTTAAAGAATAACTATCTATGTGCACACAGCTTTGCAAACTGTTATGTTCACTGAAGCGGTATGTATTTTTGGTTACAAAGATAATACACATTCACTGAAGAAAAAAACCTTAAGAATAGAGAGATTAGATCAGAAATTTAAAAAATGAATCTTCCTTAATTCCATAAGCTGCAAGACACTGTCCACATTTCTGAACAGCCTTCTAGACTTCTCTCTCTACATATACAGACATATGTAACTCTGATTTTATAAAACTATAGATATAGTAAAACATACAGACAAAATTAGGAAATGAGCATTAATCACGCTGTTGTGTAAGAGAACATTCTTGTTCTCAGGAACCAAGCGCTGAAGTAAAGGGACACCTTATCTGCAACAGATGTTTCTCTCCGCACAGCTTGTGGGATCTCAGTTCGCCAACCAGGGACTGAACCCAGGCCACAGCAGTGAAAGCCCAGAATCCTAACCACTAGGCCACCAGTGAACTCCCTGCAACTGATTTTTAAATGGAAATTTAAAAACTGTGTACATGTCTATGTAAAGCACACAGTTGGCCCTTGAACAACATGGATTTGCACTGTGCGGCTGCACGTATTGGAGGCTTTTCCTCAACAGTAAATACTACAGTGCCACACGGTCAGCGGGCGTCTGGTTCCGAGGATGTAGGACGGATACGGAGAAACTGTGAACACAGAGAAGCCGCAGATACAGAGGGCCAACTCTAAGTTACAAGTTGATTTTTGACTGGGCGGAGAGTGGGTGACCCTAACCCCCAAGTTGTTCAAAGGTTGACTGTGTACACCCACCGTACTTAGAAAGAGATAAAAATGATAAAGCAAATGTGGACATGAGATAAAATGTTAATACGGGAGGAATCTAGGGACAGGGTATGTGGGAATTCTTTGTCCTATTCTTTCAACATTTTTGTAAGTCTGAAATTATGTCAAAATAGAAGTGAAAAGAAAACAGGCACTGTCACTAAGGAAGAAGCAATTTATATGATGAGCGACACTGAACGTGGGTGGGTGGCAGTGGGGGCGGATGCTGTCCAGTCTCTGCGTTCTATTTCAAAAACGTGCAACAAAGCCATCCACGTATTTAATCTTTCTTTTCAGATAGAAGTGACGATGAGGCAGAGTTTGCACAAAGCTGTACTTGATCACATTGAAACCCAAGTTTCTCTCTCAAGCAATCCTGTTTGCTAACTCTGATCCAGGGGCAGTGCCCAGCGCAGCATCTAGGCGGTGCTTGGGCCGCCTTGAGAATCACCAAGGCATCGGTGCTGCCAGGAGCTGAGTCTACGATCTCTGCAGGCAAAGGCAAAGCCAGATCCACGCATGCCATGGCAATCCCATGTTTTATTCTTAACCCTAAAGCAGAAGACAGTAGTGGCCAGTAGAGAAATAATTAGGTTGAAGATGCCTTATCCCACATATTAAATATTAGACTGAAAAGCTGAACCCTTCAATTTCTTGAAAAGAAAGATCGGACAGTTCTGAGACAATAAGCAATTGAATTGGGACATGTTTAACTTCAAGGAAGGTTACAGGAGACAAAATGCTGCTGCGCTATTGCAACCACAGGTGCCGGGGGACCTGTGAGGGGTGGATGGGGCAGGTGGCGGGCAGGCTTCTGGAAGGGCTGCAGCTGCGTCGATTTTTACTTTGCAGAGGAGGTGAGTGTGGGGACAGGGGCAGGAAGTGTGCCAGGTGGTGTGACCTTTGCCCGTTTTTGCCCACGTTAGAAAGCAAGTCCATCTGAATCACAGGCGGACGCGGCTGTGTCGTGCCTCAGTTACTGCTTTTTCCCAAAGTGAAGGTTTGTGGCCACCTTGCGTCGAGCAGGTCTGTCGACAGCATTTTTCCTACAGCATCTCCTCACTTTGTGTCTGTGTCCCATTTTGGTAATTCTCACGATATTTCGAATTTTCCATTAATTTTTCCATTATTATTATATTTGTTCTGCTGATCTGTGATCAGGGATCTCTGATGTTACTACTATACTCGCTGAAGGCTCAGACGACGGTTGGCATTTTTCAGCAAGAAAGTATTTTTAAATTAAGGTGTATACATTACTTTTTTAGACATAATGCTGTTGCACACTTAATAGACTTCAGTACAGTGCAAACATCACCGCTATATGCACTGGGAAAGCCCAAAATATCACGTGACTCGCTTTATTGCAATATTCACTTTATTGCAGTGGTCTGCAACCGAACCCACGGTATCTCCGGGGTCTGCCTGGACTTCCCTAAACTTTCACTTCTGTCAATAACCCCAGAGGCAATTATGGTTTGTGGAAAACCCTGCAATAGGTCTCCCTCCTCCCTCCTCTTTAAGATATCCCAAAACACACTAAGACACTTACGTGCAGGTTCAGGTGGAATCCACCAGACAAGGATGGAGATGGATCCCCTGCTCTACAAAAGGCTCATATTATTTTAAATCAATTCACCCCAAAGTAAAGGCAAACTTGCTTAAAAAGTTACTGAGAAATTCTAGAATTTTAATGAGATGCTTCTTTTCTGTTAAATACTTAAGAGACACAAAACACCCAAAACATCAGGGGACAGGGGAGAACGACTGAACTAGATTAGCTTTAACTAGAAAACTGAGCGGGAGCAGTTCTTTGCAGCTTCAGGGCCTGCATTCCTAGTGGCCCCCAAGCGCTGAACTTACCACAGGTCTGGGCCGAGTCCCGGTGGCACTCACAACAGGCGTGGGGCGCAGGGCCGCTGAGCCGAGGTCTGTCGAAACAGGACAGTTCAGAACCGTTGTACTGCAGGTCCTGTGCCCTCAGGGACCCTGCGGAGGCCGAGAACTCGGTCAGCAAGACAGCTTCCCCAGGAGGAGCCCACAAACATCCCAGTGCAACCAGAACTACCCCGGCTTTTGCAGTTATAAAGGAAAGGAGAGCTGTTGTTCACATCTAAAAATGCTTCTTACACGGAAGCAAAGATACGAAACAATCGGTCAAGACAGCTCGAGATGTAAGGTACTTGTGTTGCCAGAGCTCAGACGAGCTGTGTTTCTGCCGAGGGGCGGGGGTACCCCTGCCTCCTCAGGTCCCCGGGAAGTGATGCTGCCCAGTGGCCGCGCCTTCAGCCCTTTTGGCAGGAGGCCTCTTGGGGAGGAGGCCCCTGGGATGCCTGTTTCCACGTGCTCTCTCTGTCCCTTTGGCTGCAACCTGACTCTCCTCTTAGGTTCTCGTCGAACACCCGGATGGCACTGATGACCAACAAAACACCCTCACCAAGATGCTAAGACACAGAAAGGGCTCAGAACTCACAGCTGGGTTTCTTCTCCATAAACTGCCGCTTACAGTATATGACGCAGAGGATGAGCAGGGCCAGCAGGACGGTGGCCAGGGCGCTGCAGATCACGGCAGCCAGGGCCGTGTCCCGTGGGCTGGAGGCTGTGGACGGGATCCTCACCAGGTTGACCTTGCTGGTACCTGAAAACCACGGGGATGGAATCAGCACATCTCGACCACCCAAGGGACTCAGGTGCTCACACTGAACTCGGGGTCCCCTGCAGCAGTGGCCTTCATGCAACATCAATGAGACCAGGGGGAGGTGTTCTAGAGGGCTCAGACTCTCCCTCCGCCTGGGAGATCGCTTGAATACCGCACCTCTCCCTGCGACTCTCCTCTGTTCCCATGACACCAACCACACGCAGCCCCAACACGTGTGCTGTCGGGCCCGTTGGACCAGAACCATCTGCGAGTTGGGAATCTGTCATCTTGCTCTTCCTCCCCAGCACTTGGCAGTGTGGGCCGCAGAGCAAGCACTCGATATGCGCCCTTTAATTGGAATTAGACCTTCTACAGTTTTAAGCAGGCTGAACTAAAGTATGCTTTGGGGGTCCACTTTAGGGGAAAACCAGGACTTGGATCATTCATAACCTCACAGCAGGCCCCCAATTTCTGAGACAGTGAACATTTTTTAACGCCTTAGCTGTTAAATTACTGAACAACACCTAAGTTTTGGAGGAAAAAACCAAACACTGTTGTGATCTCAGATTGACAGCACTTCTCAGTTTGGACGAAGCACATCTTGAGGGCCGTTTGCCCCTGTGGCTCACGGTGATGGTAATGGACTTGGCAGCCCTAGAGATGACAGGCTGGTGTCTGCATCTGTGCTGCACACGGCACAAAAGGCCACCTGGTACTTTCTCCCCACCCCTGAGTGCACAGGCCCCACCCCTGACTGCACAGGCCCCACCCCTGAGTGCACAGGCCCCACCCCCATCCCAACCCTTGAAGCCTGGTTTCCACTGTACGACCCCTGCGGCTAGAGCCAGAGAGAAACTTCAGGGTTGATATTATTGAATCATAAAAATACGACCGCAGGAGCGATCGTTTTGGAATGTTGAATCTTGGTGTATCTACACTCAGTGATTCTGGGCCACCCTCATACACGCTTCTTATTGCCACTGGGAAAGGCACATAAACCATATGCCTTGGACCTGGATGAATAAGAATCTTAATCCAATCATACATTTTGAAGGATATCTGTTTGTAAACATGTTTTAATATTCATAAACAAATAGCGCTTTTAGCTATGTAGACATAGTGTCATAATCAAATCGCACACGTTAGATGTTCATCACACAGCAAGTTAAATAGATTACACCTCTGACCTGATAGAGATGAAATCTAAACCTGAAACAGCCTCTGTCGGGGGACAAATTCACAAGAGGACGTATGAACACAAGCACAGCTGTGCAAACACTGTAAGTAAATACACGAATAGGAATTTATATCGAATGCAAGTAAAATCGTGGGCTACGCTTGGGAAACATTAAGTATTACCTGTTGCGACCAAATGGTGAAGTTGATTTATGTTTGTGAGAAAGTGGTTTAGTTCAGAGTGAGATCAGGCCCCTTAGCTGAAACTTTCCACCAAATAACCAAGCTCTAGTCAATACCGGGCTTTAGCAGAACTGTTATCAAAATGAGACTGAATACGTTATTTGAGTCGAAGATAAAGTTCCTGACTATGATGTAAGGATTAAGTTAAACTCATTGATCAATGGAGTATTAGATATTCAGAAAAACCCTACGAGGAACCAGGAATTCAGGTTAAAGTAGAACAAGATTAGAGTCTTCTGGGTTCTTATTGTTTAAAACCTTTCTAAAATGGATGAGTCAACTTCCTTGCCTTCACAGAAAAGGAACCGTTTCTAACATAAATCAGCTGAAATGCCCTCAAATGGGTATATTTGTAATTTGGTGGTTGGTGACTCAGGGCTCATTTTCCCCAAGCCAGTCAGGAAAGTCTTGGTAACACATATCTTTCCAAGGAAGCGCACTAGTACTGTGATATCAGTGCTACTGAGTTGTCATAATGACATCCATTTTAAACATCATTACACCAAATAAGCTACTTCTCTATGCATTTCCCAGGCAGGAGCATCTGAAGACGAACAAGAAAATACAGACATTTCACCTCTCAGTTTTTGACACCTATATATGAAAAGGCATCTTGTTAATGCAAACACCCCTCCCAAGAGTCCCCATGGGAAGCACGCTCTGAAAGCCACATTCTTGATTCTTGTTTATATGGACAAGTTTATGACAACCCTGACAGCAAACACCATCTTTTTTTTTTTTTTTTATGGGAAATGGGTTCATCATTCTCAAGTTTGTCACATCAGCAATGCAGATATAACTACAGAAGCCATGAGAGACCGGGCCGAATATCACTAGATTTTAGAACCACCCTCAGAAACTCATTCACATCAGCTCCTGATAAAAGCCTATCTTCTTATCATTCTTTTGACTTGAGCAGTAAAAACAGAGGGGAGGGAGCGGTACCAGCTGGATGAAGTGGCTTCTACCCTACTAAGTCCTGGCTCAGAAAAGGACTTACTGACTACAAACCAAAAAAGATTGCTTCTCTGACCTGTCGTTGCTGCCATGATACTGAGATTCAAGATTCTTTCCACCCACGGCTCTAACTCAATTCCCTGGCCAAGCACCTCGATGCCTACAAGGCACCTCACCCTCACCTTGCTAGGATCCTGACGGTACTTCCGAGGAACCAGGAATAGGACTACCCGTATTCTCTGGAAAGTTCTAACTTTTCTGGAACACAAAGGCACGTCTTACCCTCACCACTTATCAGATTCCTCCCTGATCTCAGCACTACCCTTTGGCAAGTTACTTCAGAGTGAGAGCTGTTTCTTTGCTTAAATTTTACGTTACAGGACACACTGTACATGGGTTCAGTTTCACACTGAACATTTCAGTGGGCTCAGCTCAACTGGACGATGATGTAGGAGTGTCTGCAGTGACTAAGACGTCTCAGTCCTACAAGGCTAAGTGCGGATCTGAACAGATGAGAACACGGGGGTCATTTGCAAAGCCTGGCAAGTGTTTCTATAAGGCCTGCTCCCCCCTTTGGAGTGGGACAAGGTGAGTGAATCCGAGTAGCTGAGACGCCTCCTTGCACCTCAGCCTCTAGAGAGCTTCGGAACGAGGCTGGGAAGACGTGTGTGTCGGGGGGGTTTGTTGCCGGGCTCCGACTGCTTTCGGGAAAGTCCGAGGAAGAGTTCAGGCCGGAGTGGACCTTTCCTCCACCTGACGCTGACATGCACCCCCGGTGACCCCACCCTCCTGACGACGGGGTGAAGTCCGTTGACCACCCTCTATTTATAGAGGAGAAAACACAGACTTTGAGGGACTTGCTCAAGGTCACACAGCAACATGCAGGCAGCTTGAGAACCGGAACCTGGCCTTCGGATTCTTTCTGGTGGACCACCCTGTCCAGGGATGCAGGTAAAACATCTGTCAGGTAACGACGAGCAGAATGTGGCTCATCTCTGTGGGGAGAAGCTGGCCGGGCCCCAGAGAGACCACGGGCCTCCTGATCACAGACCTGTCCACGTGTCCAGGTGTGCAGGTGTCCAGGTGTGCATGGAAGCTGGTTCCACTTGAGGGCCTCTGGCCCAGCGTGGATCTCAGTGTCGCACGATGAGCTGGGCAGAGGGGAAACTCTACGGAGGGGCCTGAGTCTGGAACGGATTCGAGGGCGAGATGGCAGGAGGGGCAGCACCCAGACGCCCTCCACTAGTAACTGCAGCTCTGCTTCCTCTCAGCCCCCTGCTTGTTCAACCTCACGCCTGAGTAGGCTGTGTTTAATAACCTGCTGAACAAAAGCTCCCTCTTCCCAGAGCCCACTCTCCACAGAGGGTGCTAAACAGGGAGGACGGAGCTGGTTGGCACCATCTGGCCCCTCCCTGAACCTCAGCCTCCCCAGGGACGATTACACAGGGGCTCATACGTGGCACCGAGATCCCCTGCGAGGGGCCGTGAGAACTTCTCTCAGGGCGGAACGAGCTTCCATGCACGCCTGCACACCCGGACAGGTCTGCGGTCAGGAGCCCGTGACCTCCCTGTGGCCTGGCCGGCTTCTCCCCACGGAGATGAGCGTGGTCTTCACAGCAAAGAACAGGATTATGTCAGACGCTGCATGTCACTTCTCTGAACTTTACATTCCCAGTCCAAGCTGCTTTCCCAACTCCAGAGTCACAAACCCAACAGCCAGCTGGACGTCTCCACGTGGATGGGGAAGCACCTATGCCCAGCATATCCAAGAACGAGCTCCACCGCCCCGACCCACCCTCTTCCCAGCACCCGCCCTGCGCCCCATGAATCCCTCCTCCCTGCCATGGCCTCGGCCTGCAGCACCCTCCCCGGGCTGCAAGCATCACCCCTCCACTGCTGTAGCTCTTTCCTCAAGTGTCACCTACTCAGTGAGGCTTCCCTGCCGAACTCCTTAAAACTGTCACCTCTCTCCAATGCCCCCCGGCTTTCCTTTCCTCCCCAGCACTTGCCACCATCTGACGTTTCATATATTTAACTTGGGTGCTTCCTTGTCATTCTCCCCTGTGGTGGGAGCAGTACAGCCTACTCTGCGTCCCCAAACCCACCCCCTGCCTTGTGTTGAAGCTGGTCCAGCAAGAGGCTGCACTTCCCAGCCTCCTTTGTAGCCAAGTGTGATACGTCCAAATCAGAGTCAAGGGGGCCCGGGAGGATGAGCAGAAGGGATGGGGTGGCATCTGCGTCACCTCCACTTTAGGGACAAATTACCCCAGTCTGGGTCCTATGGGTGAGGAGGGCAGATGAGGAAGCTACCCGAAGGCTGGCAAAGCAGCAGGGGCCAGGCGCTGGGCCTCTGAAGGACACCTGCGGCACAGCTGCTCCACCAGCTGCACCACCTGCACGGTTACAGAACAGAGAGGACCTGCTGCCTTCCAGAGGCTGCACTACTGGGGGGCTTCCCTGTTACAGCTGCTTAGCCTTGAGCACAACCAATTAAATCCCTCCCTGAAATACAGGCTCCACAAGGGCAGAGATGTCACAGGTTTTGTTCACCACTGTACTGATGATACTTACAAGAGTTCTGGGCACACAGCTGGTGCCCAATAAATATAAACGATGACACGAATGCACGTCTGTGAAAGAAACTGGAAAACCCTAAGCGTTCCCCGAAGTTTGTTAAGCGGCAAACTGTCCAGTCACTGAGCTGAGATTATACCCACAATGCGTGTGTCCTTCATCCCTCCACCTCTGGCGGGTGACAGTACAGGTGCAAACAGCTGGGGGAAAATGACAGTTTCGTCTGCAGGCACTCGCTTTACGTTATGTTAACCTGACTCTGGGAGAAAAAGCAAGGGTTGCTCAGACTTATCAATACACAAGCCTTGAAGGTCATTGGCGATAACCTCAGAATGAGAATGAAACAAAAATTCATCTCTCTCTATTCAATCTGAATTAGCGCCCCGTGGACTCGTCAAAAAGGGATCTTATTTAAATGATTATCCGCCAAGTGTGATCTTAGTTAAACATCCACACTTAGCAACGACTGACTCATAGTGAATTACCAAAGAAGCCAGAAAAGGAGAGGACCTTCAGGGGGTCAGTCACATCCTCCAACAAAAGCTGCTTTGGTGTCAATTTCAGAAACGGACTGTTAGGCAAATTGGATCCAGGGAACGATTAAATCGCACTCCTATCATTTTACCAAATCAGGCATCTTTATCTTACATTTTTACCCACGCCTTCCCCCCTAAAACCACTCAGAGGGATGGAGAAAATTACATGAACATTTAGAGATCTGCTAACAACAGAAGCCCATGAATTTTTTTTGTAGAAAGTCATCCAAATTATCATCAACATTATCACAGACACCACACACCAAACACCTACAGAGGGCCAGCCTCTTACTACCCACTTTTGGAATGTCATAATAATCCTTCACAGCACGGGTTTTACAGATGAAGACGTCTGTGCAAATCTATAAACAGTTTTTCATTTAAACCACCATTGGGTATTCATATTCTGGAAAGCAAACCAAACTACAGGGCTCCTTGGTCCGTACTGCGTTTGGCTGGCTTGTTTGATTTCAACATGAGTATATTTTTACAAATTGACTTCTTTCCTCATTTTCTTCAACCAAATTTACTGTAATATAAAGTATTCAACAATTTGAATACAAGATAAATTATTTTTTAAAAATGAAGACATCTGTACAAATCTTTAAACAGTTTTTCATTTAAACAACCATCGGGTGCTTGAATCTAGATTTAGGCCCGATTTGTCTGTCTGCTCTTTTTAAAATAATTAAGCTATGCTCCTTCCAATATTCTAACAATATTGCTTACAGCAAAAAATATACTATGGGGTGAAGGACTGCTAGTTCAAATTTTGTACAGACCAGTAAATTCTACTTAATTAGCTAACATATACAATATAACTTGACCTAACTTAAAACAAACAGAGCTTCACAAATTCAACCTCTCTTGCCCCAAGATTAAACAGGCTCTTGCATGTTATTGCAGCGAAAAAGAACATATGCCTCTTTAAATTTATTTTTTAAATGTTCTTTGTAAGGTCTATATGGTAGAACTAGGTGAGTGTCAGATAAATAGAGTAGGGAAGAACCAGTTGTAAATGAACTAATTATGCTTTCTGTCTGGGCTTCCATGTTTAAGATCTCACTAATGCCTTGTGTTTTCATCAGAGAGTTCACATAAGAAAATAATACAGCAGGTGTCGCACTATGTGACAGATCACTTTGCAAACTCCAACAGGATTGGGAATGTGAGCCTTTTCACTTGTCGATGACCATGCTTTGGCACATGCAACTCAATTAACGATTAGTTCAGGAAGATAAACTTACAATTTAGACGTTTGCTAATAATTTTCAGTAATATATTTTATCTTTGACTTTTATATTTCTTTCAAGTAGAGTACAAATCAATCCATTGCTTTCTGTGCTCTTTCATCACCACAACCACTACCAACCAAAAAACCCCATGTTGAATAACTGTTTAACAAATTTAAAACCTGATGAATCTATTTCTAGCTATGTTCTTTCATTAAAAAAATATATTAATAAACAGCATTTTGCAATCTTAACTGAGGCAAGGATACAGTCCTGGAGTGTAAGGTTTATCTTAATCTAAACTGGTTAAACAAAAATATCTATGGTAACACTCAATGTATGAATTCCAGATGTACTAAAGAAGTCTGCCAATAAACAAAATAGTTGGATTTTTTTTCCCTCTTCTAATTTATTTGTTTATTGAGGTATAGTTGATGTACAGAATTATATAAATTTCAGGTGTAACGAGGTAGTGATTCACAATTTTTTAAGGTTGTATTCCATTTATAGTTATAATAAAATATAGGCTATATTCCCTGTGTGGCACATTATATCCATGTGTCTTATTTATTTTATACATAGATCCTCTTCTAATTTAGATGAGGGTATTGATATGCAATTATGATTTACATTTTTTTTTCACTCCTCCCCTTTCTCTTGCCCTGCCTGCCCCTAGTTACAAGGGACACACACATTAAAAGAAAGCTTCTATTCTTTTTTTTTTTTTTTGGGATTTGAAGTATCCTTGGTTTTATTTAAAATAATAATAATGATGATGATAATGATGAAGAAGGAGGGGCAAGAAGCCATGATTACATTTTATTTGACATGCTAGAATAGCACTGTTCCTTTTTCTTTCCAAGTGGAATTTGCTGATTATGGATAACAAAGGAACATGTAAAGAAATAATATCAGTAATTTATTTCTGAGAAATGAAGACAGAGAGTATCAAAAGTGTCCCTGAGTATTTTCTTCTGATTTTTTTATAGACCTAATAAAACTATTTCTTACTTTTCTAAATGCAAAGTATAAAGAATATAAGTAAATACAAAGTATGGTTCTTAGCCTCAGGCAAGTTATAATCCAGCTGGGAGGAACACACTGTGTAATTCTTATTCATGGAGATATCCTTACCTGAATGTGCCCGGGTTGTTTTTTTTTGGCCAGCCATGGGGATAAAAGTTTGTTAATGAGGACGTTGGAGTACATTGTAGAGGAGGCTTGAATCCTCAGTGATGTCAAATACGAAATGGAGTATCTAAACTGAGGGTGGGCAAACTTTTCCTGGGAAGGTTTGCAACCACTCAGCTCTGCTATTGCAGTGAAAAGGAGCCACAGACAATATGTACATGAATGGCTAGGACTGCATTCCCATAGAAAGAGCAGTCGTTTACTGATCCCTGCTCTACATCCTCTGCACTGCCTACCACCAGATTTCATTTATCTGTTGAGATAAACCCTTTGGAGCTCAAGCCACCGGCATATTCCTCTGAAATAAACAATAAATAAAACAGTCGGATTTTTAAAATCCATTTTATATCAAGCACTCTGACACTGGATGTAACGTAATGTAAAAGAGTGAGTCTTCATCTTTTTACTTATCTTTCATTTTAAACTTTGGTCTTTGAACTATGTGGTTTGTTTTTCAATAACTGATAAAAAAACATTATTTGAAAATGAGATTTTTTTCTGTTTGCACAGAAAAAAATATATTTTTTAAACTGAATTGATTTTTTTTATTGTGGTGAAATATACGTAACATAAAATTTACATTTAGTGACACTGAGTACATTCACAACATTGTGAACCATCACCAGTAAAGTGATGGTTGTCCTCCCCCTTTTCGCCCGTGTCCTGGTAAACACTAACCTGCTTTCTGTCTCTATGAACTTGCCTACTCTGGGTATTTCATATAAATGGAATCATAAAATATCATGTGACCTTCTGTGTCTGGCTTCTTTCACTTAGTGGAATGTCTTCGAGTTTCATCAGAACTTCACTCCTTTTTATGACTGAATAACATTCCACTGTATGGATGGACCACATTTCGTTTACTCATTCATCAGATGGTGGATATCTGAGTTGTCTCCACCCTTTGGCTACTATGAATAATGTTGCTATGAACATTTACGTTCAATCTTTTCCCATATATGTTTAAACTTTTCACGAAGATACACAGCAATGGTTCCACACGCTATCAAAAGGTACCTTATTGGTATTTCACTAAGGAATTCAGTTAATCAGTTTCTCACCTATTTAATGTTACTACACTAAAGCATTAAGTTAATTAGTAAGTCAGGAAATAAAAACAATTCCTGGGCAAACCAAGAGAAGAGTGGAAGGAGACAGCGCCAGAGAACTGGTCAGGATCAGTGCATGTAGGGATCTGTAAACCATAGTGAGGAGTTTGAATTCTAGTCTAAGAATAACAGGAAGTACTCAACAATCGCAGAACACATTTATAGCAGCAAATGTCTACATTTAAAAAGATCTAAAATCAATAACCTAATGTTTAACTTTGTGACATTAGAAAAATAAGACCAAACTAAACCAAAAGCTAGCAGATGGAATTAAATAATAAAGATTAGAGCAGAGACAAATAAACAGAGAAAAACAATAGAGGCAATAAAACCAAAAGCTGGTTCTTTGAAAAGATCAACAAAATTGATGAAACTTAGATTGACAGGAAAAGACGGGAGAAGACTCAAATAACTAAAATCAGAAATGAAAGAGCAGACATTGCTATGGACTTAACAGAAATAAAAAGGGTTATAAGAGAATATTATGAACAACAAATTGGATAAACTAGGTAAAATAGAAAAATGCTTAGAAATACACAAGCCAACAAAACAGACACAGAAGAGACAGAAAACCAAAACAGAGAGACTATTATCTCATATTCCATCTCATGACAAAGAGATGGAATCAGTAATCAAAAACCTCCTGACAAAGAAGAGCCCAGAACCATATGCCTTCACTGGTGAATTCTACCAAATATTTAAAGAAAAATCAACACCGTTCCTTCTTAAACTCTTCCAAAAAATGAAGAGGAAAGAAGAGTTCCTAACTCATTCTGTGAGGCCAACACTACCCTGATACCAAAGCCAGATAAAGGCACTATAAGGAAAGAGAACTACAGATCAAGATCCCTTACAGATATAGATGAAAAACCCCCAACAAAAATAGTAGCAAATCAAAGTCAGTGGATATTAAAGGATTATACACCATGACCAAGTGGGATCTATCCCATGAAGGCAATGATGATTAATCATAAAAAAAAATCAATCAACATAATACACAATAAAAAAATGAAAGGGAAAAAAAACACATGATCATCTCATTTATGCTAAAAAAGTACTTGACAAAACCCTAACCTTTTCACGATAAAAACACTCAATATATCAGCAAGAGTCCTTGCCTGCGTCTGCCCCGAGCCGGCGGTTCTCCGTACACCCAGCACCCAGCACCCAGAGAGACATGCCGTGTGCCCACAGAGCAGATGCGGGCAAAGCGGTGGTGGCCAGGCTCAGACTGGGCTGCTCCGATCCAAGCAGATCTGTTCAAATCCAACAACTCTTGTAATACTTTCAGGTCCTCCTCTCAGAACACCACAGCTGCCCCAAATCCAGCGAGTGCCACCACGAGGCAAGTGGCAGTGCTCTGCAGTCCACAGCCGGTCTCTTGGGGATCTCCTCCCCCCTTCCATATCTCTGCTGTTAAGAGACTCAGGCCTGGAAACATCTCCATTCCCCCATCTTCTAAACCCAAGCCAAACGGCATCCAGACGTCCAGTATGGCAAGGATGAAGCAGGTCTTCATCGAATCTGCTAGTTCCACACCTTATTTTATTGACACGGAAATGTTGAGGATCCCAAATTTGATTGCTTTGAAGAGCATGATGAATGCCAATATTAAATTTGCTGGAGTCTTATGTACAAGATGAAGACAGACAACATTTAAAATTACTTAAGATATGATTCCTTTAAATGTGGCTTAAGAAATATGGACACTTAAAACTCGACCTTGAAATAAGAATAGATTCCATCTTACCTAGAGATAAAGGATGGAATGTGGAACAGAGATTCAGTTTTCATTCGGTTCATTAAATCTGTAAGGCCATAAGACAAGTAATATAAAAAGCTTCCAGGATTCTACTTGTATGCACATTGGAAGGAACTTCCAGGTGTTACTGCAAATCTTCAAGGTACTGTTTCAGCAGTGCTAATTTAATGCTGATACACTCTGGACAAAGTGTTACACTGTTAAGCTCTCACTGCTCTCTTGGGGACTGAACTCTTTCCTCTGAGGCTTTGGATTTGACATTGCATTTGATGATTATGTGCCAGGGCAATGATGGTTTGGAATCTACCCCAAATACAAGCACAATGAGTAAATTTTGCTCATATACTTCTCACCTATTTCTGGTCCACAAGAGCACTAGATCCATTTGAGTAAACTGATTCCAGAGAGGTTGCACTGACCTAACCCTAACTCTAACTCACACGTGTATGGTCAACTGATTTTTAACAAGGGTGCCAAGACCATGCTCTTCAATAAATGGTGCTGGGAAAACTGGATATCCATGTGCAAAAGAATGAAGTTGGATACTATCTCATACCATATTAAAAAAATTAACTCAAAAAATGGATCAAAGATCTAAGTTTAAGAACTAAAGCTATAAAATTCTTAGAATAAAACATAGGGTAAAATCTTCATGACCTTGGATTTGGTATTTGGTTCCTTAAATACCAAAGCATAGCATAATAAAAAAATAATAATAATGGGAAGGGATTGGAGGGTTTTAAACATGGAGGGTGACATGCTCTCACACTTTAGAAAGATAACCACCTGCTGGATGCTGAGGTGAAGAGAGAAGGACAACAGGTGAGGGGGTGTGCAGTGGTCTAGATGATGATGATGATGGCTTGGGTTAAGACTGTAACCACGGAGATGTTACCAAATGGTTACGTTTGAGAAATATTTGTTGTAAGAGCAACTGGATGTACTAGTTGTGAGTCACGTGCAAGGAAAGATGGAACCAACAATGATATGAGGTTTTGGAGTGAACCCAGAAGAACTATGGTGCCATTTACTAATGAGGACGGCAGAAGCTTGAAGGACACTGCATTTGCTGGGGGTCGGGAAGGAAGGGAATTCTGTTTTGGAAATGTGAAGTTTCAGATACCTGTTACCTGTCTACTCGGAGCTGCTGAGCTGGCAGCTGGATATCCCGACAAAGCATAAAAGAGATTGTAGTTGGAGACACAGATTTGAAACTCTGTGTATAGATAACGTCAAAAGCCAGAGGACTGTAAAATCACCTACATGCGTAGTGTAGATAAAGAAGAGAACCTAGGACAGAACTCAGGTACACTGTGAAATTAGGAAATCTGATAGAAGAGGAGGAGCTAGCCTCTGAGATAAGAAGAAGAGAAGCCTGAAAAAGAATTCATTTCAAGAAAGAAGTGGTAAACAAAGGTTAATGGGATGAATTCTTCCAATTCTCAAATAACTAAGCAACATCAGGATTTATTTGGGGGATTGGTTACAGAAAGCAAATTTCAACAATTCCAGAGGAAAGTTAAAACAGATCTGTGATTTTTTTGCCCCCTGACTCCAGACTATACTACAAAAGCTACAGTCATCAAAACAGTATGGTATTGGCACAAAAACAGGTACATGGATCAGTGGAACAGCACGGCCCAGAAATAACCCCATGCACCTATGGTCAATTAATCTACAACAAAGGAGGCAAGAATATACAGTGGAGAAAGACAGTCTCTCCAATAAGTGGTGCTTGGAAAACCACATGCAAAAGAATGAAATTAGAACATTTTCTCACACTGTATACAAAAATAAACTCAAAATGGATTAAAGACCTAAATGAAAAGACCATAAAACTCCTGGAAGAAAATACAAGCAGTACTCTCTTTGACACTGGCCTTAGCAATAGTTTTTGAGATCTGTCTCCTCTGACAAGGGAAACAAAAGCAAAATGAAACAATTGGAACCTAATCAAACTAAAAAGCTTTTGCACATCAAAGGAAACCATCAACAAAACAAACAAAAAACCTACTGAATGGGAGAAGATATTTGCAAATGATATGACTGATAAGGGGTTAATATCCAACATATATAAAGGACTCATACAACTGAATATCAAAAAAAACAAAACAACCTGATTAAAAAATGGGCAGAGGACCTGAACAGGCATTTTTCCAAAGAAGACAACAGATGGCCAACAGACACATGAAATGCTCAACATCACTAACCATCAGGGAAATGCAAACCAAAACCACAGTGAGATACCACTTCCCACCTGTCAGAATGGCTATCATCAAAAAGACAAGAAATAACAAGTGTTGGTGAGAATGTGGAGAAAAGGGGACCCTCCTGCACTGTTTGTGGGAATGTAAGTTGGTGCAGCCACTATGGAAAACAATAAAATGGAGGTTCCTAAAAATTTACAAATAGAACTACCATATTTTTAAAAAATTACTGACCTTGCCCATTGCAGCTGCCTACAAATTTATTGTTGAATGAATCTCTGAATTAAAATGAAACTAAAATGTGATTTCAAAATACGATATCACAAAGTAAAAGAAGAGGCGCGAAGCTCAGTGGGAGTTTGTAACAAATAGTAATCACAACTCAAGCAAGATCTCATTACTCACTAAGCAAGATTATTTACATTAAGAAAGTATCATTTTTCAAAGGAATGATAGAAGGATTATACTAGAATTTGCATCTTTTTTTAAAAGGAATCATTCTGACCTCACTTTTGAAGCTTCACCCAAATCATTCAACTTGACGTTTCTGTTTACCAGAATCTGAGCCTAGTAAACATTGGCCAGACCATCTTCTAACATCTGTATTTGGGGCAGTCAGTTGTGTGCAAGTGAAACCAAAAGTTCATCGTGTCACACCAGTTTTCAAACATGCTCTGAGTGCTGAGTTCCCAAGTTAGTGCCCTAAACTGTTTTTATTGATTTTCCTTTTTGAACTGAGAGCACATCAAAAACAGTGCAGCTAGGCAAGCATTTTTCCTTTGTTGAGCAACGTTTTAACATTTGTTTATAAATACGGAACTTGTGAGCTCGTTTCCTTCTTTTAAGTTCCCTTGCAGGCACTGCCCTAATTACGAGTCCTTTCATGACTTAAATGCAAGTGAATCAAGGCAGAACCCCAAGGTGGCCTCAAGCTTGCTTTCTTCTAACACGAATACAGATGAGTCACAAATATGGTATTATCATAAGCAGAACCCACCTCTGAGAAGTCAACTCTTGTATCTTTATTTCCCACTTGGCCAAGTTGGGCTAACCACTGAGGATAAATAAAGTGACATGTAAAAGCTGAAAGGCTACAGAACCAAAGAAACCCAGGGTACCCTGTGATGGCACGGTTGGGCGCCCTGGTTGTGGGATTATGGGATGGCGGCTCCTCAGGTTCCTGAGAGCAGGAGACCCTGAGACCCCCGTGGAGGACCTCTGAGCCCTCTCTCCATCTGCCATTCTGCCTTGATCAATTTCTGTTTCCCTCTGGGCTGCCTGCCCATCGCTGCCTTATTGCTATTCTCCGCTTGTTACCATGTTTGTTGGGAGGAAACTATGAAGAAAATGTGAAGTGTCCTGCTGGAAGCTGGAGGGAGCGGGAGGGAGGTGGATATAATTCTATGCATTCTTAAATTTAAAGCCTTTAGAAGTGTCCTTCACATTCATGTCTATTCTCATAATCTTTATATACAGAGTCTTTCCTTTAGATTATTAATACACATTACTCTCTATTACAAGACATTTAAAAAGATACGATTATAGTCAATATTCCAAAATGGTTCCAATTATTCCATTATTTTCTTTTGAATTGAAGAAGGAAAGTCCGAATCTTGCAATGAAAACACTAGTGATATGAATCAAAGCTCCGTTTCGTATTCTGGAAAGCTTTCATCAAAACATTTTTCTGAATTTCTTACCCTAGAAGAGGTGTGTGATTAAAAGAAGAGGTGTGTTATTTAAAGAAACTTCTTTAAATAACATGCCTCTCAGTTCTTATCTGCAACATTATCTCTGCTCTTAGAAAATCCTTTTTTTTTTTGTTCTTACTTTTTAAAATATTTTAACGGAGCACTGTTGATTTACAATGTTGTGTTAGTTTCAGGTATACAACAAAGTGATTCAGTTATACATATGCATATATTCATTCTTTTTTAGATTCTTTTCTCATATAGGTTATCACAGAATATTGGGTAAGTTCCCTGTGCTATACAGTCGTCCCTTGTAGAAAATCTTAACTAAAGTCAGTGGAGAAATGAGGTAACTGATTGGTAATAGTTTGGAACTGACAGAACACTATTACTAATCAAAGGGTTACAGATGAGAAGAACGCAGTACCAGGATTTTGATTATGTAGAGCAACTGCATGTAATTAGGCCTACTGATGTAGGAGCAGAAAATAGTAGCAGTGACCATGCAGATAAGTTAATACACATAATAACAGACAACCAGCAGATTCTAGTGGACATCAGCTCATATAAGTGGAGCTCATGCAAGTCGTGCTCACATGAACCTGATTCTACCGAGAATTAAAATAGCAAACACACAGCTCTTTCTCCCAGAGCTGCCGTGCAGGTGGATGCTGCTGGAACTAGCAGCACTGCTGGTTGATGAATTCACTTTGCTGCTGACGGTCCAGAGCTCAACTTTTAAAAAGGATTGGACAGAAGCCTCCCTCCACTGGTCCAAGTGTGGTACATGGACATCTGCGGGCCTTTATCCTTTTTTCCTCCTCTCTTTTCCTGGCTTTAACATTTACTGTAAAATGCTGCACATACTCTTTTATTTTTTTCTTTTTAACATCTTTATTGGAGTATAATTGCTTTACAATGGTGTGTTAGTTGCTGCTGTATAACAAAGTGAATCAGCTATACACATACATATATCCCCATATCTCCTCCCTCTTGCGTCTCCCTCCCACCCTCCCTATCCCACCCCTCTAGGTGGACACAAAACACCGAGCTGATCTCCCTGTGCTATGCAGCTGCTTCCTACTAGCTATCAGTTTTACGTTTGGTAGTGTACATATGTCCATGCCACTCTCTCACTTCGTCCCAGCTTACCCTTCCCCCTCCCCGTGTCCTCAAGTCCATTCTCTACGTCTGTGTCTTTATTCCTTTCCTGCCCCTAGGTTCTTCAGAACCATTTTTTTTTTTTTTTTAGCTTCCACATATATGTGTCAGCATACGGTGTTTGTTTTTCTCTTTCTGGCTTACTTCACTCCGTACGACAGTCTCTAGGTCCATCCACCTCACTGCAGATAACTCAGTTTGGTTTCTTTTTATGGCTGAGAAATACTCCATTGTATATATGGCTGCACGTACTCTTGGTTAAGAGCTGGCTCTGCCGTTTACTAGCTGTGTTACCACCAGCAAATGACAACCCCAGTTTCCTTATTGGTAAAATCAGGAAATAACAGTATCTACCTCGTAGGACTTTTGTGAGACCTGAACGAGGTGATGCACATGGAGGGTTAGCATGGTGCCTCCCACAGAGAACCTTCTACGTTAGCCATGCTTCTTCCTGTTATTACTTGGAACCAGACATTATATTCTAACTGTTATTATGTCAGAATCTGGAGTGTCTTTTAAACCAATTGAACCACCTACATAGTGGGCAGGCCTCTGAGTACACTGATGGGACAGCCTGGGTCCTTGTGACACGGCCCTAGAGGGCAGGAAAATTCAGAAGGAAAATTCACAATGAAGACAAACCAACATGACTCTCCCCAGAAGTTTAGACGCGTTTCTTACAAAAGAAACAGCTATCACTACTTCTATCTAAGTACCTCAAAGGGTCCCACCATATGATCTCCCAATGGTAACAGAAGCAATGTTATATAAGAATAAGCGACCACGAGCAAAATAACTCAACCTCATGGAATACTGTGAATGAAATGGTAAAGCTATTACTAAGAAAAGCCTTTGGGAAAAAGAACCTTAGGCAAATCAGAAAGATATGAATGGTCAGGCACAGAGATAGTTCAGAGAATACAGAGCAGGGGTACACCTGCCAAGACTCTGAAGCAACCCTCTGGTCCCTCTCTAGAGGCATGTGGCACACGAGCTATAGGACCTGCCCTCACTGCTTCTTAAATACACTGGCGGAGCATTCTGTGTGGATGAGACACAAGGTGAGAGTCCCAACTGAGTACAATGTTTGTCCAAGATCGCCAAGCCTCTCTCAAAGCCTTGCATTAGGCACTGTTGGTACAGGATTTGGAGAGAATAAACTAAAACAATATGCCTCCTTCTATTCCAGCTCCTTGAGCACTAAGACCACAGTTTGGACTTATTACCGACATACAGACAGATAAACAGAAACAGACTTTAAGCATAAACAGTGATACATATTTAAATTCAATGCATAAAAAAGGGGCATTGCAGGAAGAGGGATTAATACAAATGACTGTCTGAAATCTGTATTTTGTCATGTATGTATCTGCCTGGTTCTATTGCCAATATTTAGATGGTCTGGCCTCACTGTGAAATTACAGCAGAAAAAAAGGCCAGTTCCATGGGTGTGTGACAACTGTCTCTGTGGACAAAGGAATTTAACTTATTCTTTCCCGAGGGTGGATGGTCATGCTCGGTGAGCATCTGCAATCTGGTGGATAGCCAACGTGGGAAGAGAGACCCTCTTATGTGAGAGGAAGAGGGGTAAAGGGGAGACAGTGAAGAGGAAGCAGGCTGGACCACCACCTGGCCTGCACAGCGTCCACGACCAAAAAGACATGCTGACCGACGGGAAATTCTACCCAACGTCGGGGAGGTTTCACCCTCTTGTCTCTCCTCGACTTTACCCGTGACCTTTTAGCTGAGAGTCACTCTTGCTCCCGCCTGGGGACACCTTAGGGTCAGGAAGTCGGTGATGCATGTATTTGCAATAAGCTGATGGTGTGAACTGAAGGAGGAATGTGGTGGGTTCAGATTCTCACCAACACAGCTACCCAACTACATTTTCTGACTTCAGTTACTAACCTGCGTGGTTAGAAAACATGATTTTTAAAAATCGGCGGAAGTCACCAAGTCTCCGCTTGGTGTGTGTAGAGATGGGCTTGGTTCCCTGTCCAACTGAGGCCATATTTTCCACTGCGAACCTCATCCGACTAAGTAAATGGGCTCCCACAGCATGTCTGAACGGAGTCTTGGGAGCCCAGCACCTTCTTCCTGAGAGACGGCACCAGCCAGAGCGTCTCCGTTGCTCCATCCATCACCAGCTGCGTGTTCACCGGTGCAGATGCCCTCGGAGACGCCGAGTGAGCTGACAGCCCTCAGCCCCCGAAGGACAAAGCACTGTATCCTGCCAGCAGGGCTCTGTTTTGTTCTAAGCTGAGAAGCCACAGTACCATCACTCCCTCTGACCACAATAATGAGTACTTTGTCTTTCAACGGCCAGAAGAATAATGGTTTAAGGATGTCCTTTCTCATCCAGCAGGGTACGTACTGCTTTGAAAACTGTCCTTCCAAACACCTGGATCTCTGTCGTCTTCTCCCTCCCACCAGCCTCCACTTGGTTCTCACCCACCATCTCCTCTGCGCCCTGCAGACCCTGCCCTGCTGCCCGAATCTGCCAGCAGTGGCTGCTCTGGACTGAGCCACCAGCTTCCACCGACCCCGGCCGGGAGCCCCGAGGCGCCAGGGGAGGACACCCCACCCGGGGGCGGATGCACTGAGCCCCGGCGCGGTCCTGGCGGGAGGGCTGAGGAGCAGCTGGGAAGCGAGCCTCGTCCTCACCAGGCCTGTTGTTCCCCAAGGGCTCTGGTCACTGAAGCTGGCCAGTCGCTGCTGGTCGACTGTTACCAACAGGGAGCGGTAAAGGTTTTCCTTTTCTCGTTTCTTTAAGTTTGCTTTGGATCTTATTAGTACCAAAGGTCAATGTTTCTATCCAGAAAATGAAAATCAACTACATTTATAAGGCGTTGAGGACTTCCCTGGTGGCGCAGTGATTAAGAATCCGCCTGCCGATGCAGGGGACACGGGTTCGAGCCCTGGTCCGGGAAGATCCCACATGCCGCGGGGCAACTAAGCCCGTGCGCCACAACTACTGAGCCTGCGCTCTAGAGCCTGTGAGCCACAACTACTGAAGCCCTGTGCTCTAGAGCCCGCGAGCCACAACTACTGAGCCTGCGCTCTAGAGCCCGCAAGCTACAACTCCTGAAGCCCGTGCGCCTACAGCCTGTGCTCTGCAACAAGAGAAGCCACCGCAATGAGAAGCCCGCGCACGGCAATGAAGATCCAATGCAGCCAAAAATAAATAAATAAAACAAATAAATTTTTTAAAAAATTAAAAAAAAAGTAAGGCGTTGAAGTGAACAGCTGTATTCTCAGCAAGACAAAAGGCAGTTACAGATGGACAAGATAAACAGTTTTCTGCTCCTCAAGATGTGTGTGTCCTTGGCAGTGCCCTCAGAAATGCAACCAAAAACCAAAGGAAAACAGGATTCAAGGGCCCTCAGCAGCCCAGCGAGAGGCCTGGAGCAAGCGTGATAGGAGGTCGGACAGGCAAAGGGGTCAGGAGGGCGTTAAGAGAGGTGCTGGGGTGGGGTTAGGATGAGGGGTTCAGGCTCCCAAAAGGTAGAAAGACAACCCCAGAGGCCTGGGGGTGTGGGGAGTGACCTGAAAGGCTGGCGGTCGGAGGGGACCCTGAAGTCCAGCCCAACAGGCAGAAGCATCCCCGGGAGGGGGAGAATCCTGGCTCGGGACCTGTTGCCACGAGGCGGAAGGTCCCAGTAGCTGAGACTTGGTCAATTATTTACTGAACTTGGTTTCTGCTCTTCTTCTTTTTTTTTTTTTGAAGCGGAAACAAGCAGCTTATCTATCTATCTATCTATCTATTTATTTATTTATGGCTGCGTTGGGTCTTAGTTGCATCATGAGGGCTCTTCGTTGTGGTTCGTGGGCTTCTCTCTATTTGTGGCGCCCGGGCTCAGTTGCTCCGCGGCGTGTGGGATCTTCCCGGACCAGGGATGGAACCCACGTCCCCTGCACTGGCAGGCGGATTCTTAACCACTGGACCACCAGGGCAGTCCCCTGGTTTCTGTTCTTCTTAATTTTGCTTCCAGATCACTTGGCTTAGAGACCTGTCCCCCACCAGAGCTGTGCCACATGTTATCATGCATATCCTTGTGGGGAAAAGAAGGGAAGGACAGACAAGGCAACTGTCACAGCAGAGTGGCTGGTGAGACTGGGATGTGAACCCCAGGCCTCCACTGCCCGCAGTTCAACCGCGCAATCGACCAGCGACTTTCACCGCCTGGTGCTGTTTGGAGAAAGTCTGTGATGCCCAGAGAGAGCTTGGTACTTTAGACTTGTCTTTGGCACCGGGTGGATTATAACTGTTTGGTACCGTAATTATGATAAATACCATATTTAACACTGAAAAAATTATAAAGCCCACAATGGCCGCAGATTGTCTATAGCATTCCTCTGTAAACAGAGTAAAGAAAAAGATTTTTTCCTGCGTTCAAGGATGTTTTTCTTCCTTTTATTGTCCCACAGTCCCATAAGGTCTTGCTGCGTTTATTTGACTGATGAAACAATGAAGCTTTTAAACTTCTACACCAAGAAACAGAAAAGACACCATAAAAGAAACACATTATTATGGCCTCAACCATCTGTGCTGTAGGATACACAGGCTCAAAAATAGTTTTGCTTCAACTGCGACTAACAGACCGGGTTGCCATCTGGGAATTGGAACAAAGACATGAAACTTGGGCCCCTGCCCTCCTAGTTCCTGCGCAGGACTGTGCTTAACCCCTTGAGTGCCAGGCTCCACTGGGGGCCCTGGACTCCGTGTTCCCGTGAAAGCACGACCTTGTTCGTTAGACCTCATCCTCGGGAAAGGCAGTGTCCAGCTCAGCATGCTTCCACCTAAGGACTCTCCTCCTGAACTTCTCAGCTTCCCTGTTATTAGTAAAGTGGATAATTCTTAGTTACCTCACTGCAGTATTGAAAGAAGTAATTTTTTGTTTTTGGCTGCATTGGGTCTTCGTTGCTGCATGCGGGGTTTCTCTAGTTGCGGCGAACGGGGGCTGCTCTTCCTTACGGTGTGCGGGCTTCTCATTGTGGTGGCTTCTCTTGCTGCGGAGCACGGGCTCTAGGTGTGCGGACTTCAGTAGTTGTGGCACACAGGCTCAGCAGTTCTGGCTCACGGGCTCTAGAGCACAGGCTCAGTAGTTCTGGCTCGCGGGCTCAGTAGTTGTGGCGCACAGGCTTAGTTGCTCCGTGGCATGTGGGATCTTCCCGGACCAGGGCTCGAACCCGTGTCCCCTGCATTGGCAGGCGGATTCTCAACCACTGCGCCACTCGGGAAGTCCCTGAAAGAAGTAATCTTCTGTGAAATTATTCTAAAATGATGAAACTCAAATTATTTCCACCCATTAACTTCCAACTAAGAAAAAAAAACGTGTGTATGTCTCTGCCCAGTTTCATGTGGCTGGCTCTAGACTGAAGAGAAAATCTGGATTTGGACTGTGTTTTTTGCTGTCTCTGTTACAGCACAATTGACCCTGCTCTTAATTTATTTATAACCTGACAGTTGACAGACCTTATGGTAAAGAACCCAAGTCTGGGTTAGGTTGGAAAGAGCACATATGTCTTGAGGTTTGGAATGTGAAGCAGATTCAGGACTTCAATTGGGGGGGCTTTATTTCCTCTTTTAAACCTATAAGAATCTTCCTTTGGTACATGAAAAAACTGGGACACAGACAAGTTAAATAATTCATCTGAAAGTTAGCTGTTAGGACCAGGACTCAAAGGCAAGCCTCTTCATAATGAAGATTAAATGAGCTAATCCACAAAAACATCAAGTAGATATTGGTCGGCATTAGTCTTGGGATGATCAAACGAGGTAGTTATGTGAGTGTCCTTTCAGTGCTAATGAGCATTAGAAGTAAGAGAGAAACTTCCAGGATCTTATTTTTTAGATCCTTCTTGTGTTCCAGGGCCTAAAGTAATAGAAAACATTTATCGTGCAGTAAAATCTTACGACGTGATATAGAATCGTAAGTTCACCTCTTCAAAATTCGTGTTTTGCCCAAGTTTAGAAAAAAATCAACTGAACACTATTCTTCTGTAATTTGCTTTGACATCACAGAGCAGGTAGAATATAACAAATATTATTACATTATTCATACACGCAGCCAAAAAAAATTAACTCTTGAGAAACGGGTGGAAAGCCCGTTCCTCTAAGTGCATCCTTTTATCGAAGCAGCTAAAACCGTTGCATTGAACTGGTCCCCCGCTTCTTCCCTTGCTCTCCTGAAGTCCACCTCCCAGACGGTGAAATGTGAAGTCAGATCGTGTCACTCCTGTAGTTAACATTCGCCCTCAGAGGACAGGGTCCTCCTTGGTCTGCACGGTTTCCCAAGGCCCTGCACCCACTGGCTGGGCTCCCGCCTCTGCCCATGCTCTGCCCTCCTCCCTGCATCAGGGGCCCTGGGACAGGCCTTCTTCTGACCACCTTATCTTACATAATACCCCCCTCCCCCGGAGTATTAGGGCGTCAACTCCTTGAGCACTGGGAATTTAGTCTGTGTTTTTCACTGCAGTGTCCCTGGGGCCATGCCAGTGCCCAGAGTAGGATCCAGTACATCTGTTCGTGAACAAGAGGCCAGACTGGTCGACAGTTATCACATCAGAAAGCTGTCTTTATGTCCTCTGCTTTCCAGACTAGCATTAGGCCCCCAAAAGGGACTCCCTGGGAGACTTCCTGAGCTAAGCAGCCTAACACCAAAAATTTGAAAACGTAATTTTCCTCATTTTAAAGCAAAGCCTGCCTCTTACGACCACCGGAAAGCTTTCCAGGGATGATGGATTTTCAGTGCACTTCTTAACTTTGATACTGGAGATTTTGCGGAAAATCATTTAAACCCAAAATTCGACATCTCACACCATAACCCTTTGGTCTCCACATAGAAAGGGAAACGTGGACAGAAAACAGTAATATATGCATACATACATTTTTTTTAAATGCAAGCGAACAAAAAGATGTCTAAACCCTATCTTCAAGACAATAGTAAGTATGATAAAGAGAGCCCTTCTGAGGTGACTCCAGGCTCTGCTTGAGATGACTCCCCTTTGGGAAGACTTTCACATCCTCCCTGGGGCAGATGATGACACAGCTGTGCACATCTGTCAAAACCCACTGAACTGTGCATGTAAAATGGATGCCTCTTCTTGTACGTCAAGTACATTTCAATAAAGTTAAAAAATTACTTTGGAACAGTTAAAGACAAAAGAAACACTTCTTCCCTTTCCTTATAATTGTACAGTATTGAGAAAAGAAGCGTCCTGAATATTTAAGAAAATGGATACATGATTAGTATATAGACAGAACCCTCACAAACGCTTAATTTCTCTGATATGGTCAAAATAATAAACGAAGCAGTTAAAATACTTGTTTAAACACCTGAAATGGGATATTATTATTTTTTTAATTCCTATTTGATATCTGACTTTAAGCTTCCAAGTTTTACTTTCTACTACCTTTCCCACCCTTTGAGTTATTTAAAAAAATTTTTTTTAACTTTTTATTTTCCCTTTGAGTTATTTTACATTACTTTTTCAAGTAGGATGACTCAACTACATTTCAAGTATAGTTTCAATGTTTTTTCCCTAAGTTTGAAATTAAACTCTTACTCCTGGTCCTTCCGACCTGGCCTGGAGACGCAGGCCCGACTTGGGCGCCCGTCCTGCCTCTCTGCCCTGAGACCACCTCCTGGTTCTGTGAGGGCAGCACAGGCTGCGGGACACGGATGGAGTTTCGTACCCTCCGGAACTCAAGCCCTGCTTGCTATTTTATTTATTGATTTTAATTAATTAATTTATTTATGTTTGGCTGTGTTGGGTCTTCGTTGCTGCATGTGGGCTTTCTCTAGTTGCGGGGAGCGGGGGCTACTCTTTGTTGTGGTGTGCGGGCTTCTCACTGCAGTGGCTTCTCATTGTGGAGCACGGGCTCTAGGCGTGCGGGCTTCAGTAGTTGTGGCACGTGGGCTCAGTAGTTGTGGCACACGGGCTTAGTTGCTCTGCTGCATGTGGGATCTTCCCAGACTGGGGCTCGAACCCGTGTCCCCTGCAGTGGCAGGTGGATTCTTAACCACTGTGCCACCAGGGAAGCCCCCCTGCTTGCTATTTTAAACTCTCCTGATGCTTCTCTTTTCCCTCCTCAAAGCAATGTTCCTCCAATGACATCCCTCGTCAAGCAGTTGGCGTGGGAAGCAGCCGGGCGCTCACCCACGTTTAAAGACAAAAAGACCCCCCTCCCTGGGGGCCGCTACGTATTCCAGGCGCCCTTGGAATGTGGCCCCTGAAGGACCAAGCGCTGGTTTCCAGGCAGCAGGAGCCCTGGCACAGCACCTCCTGAGAATAAATACTCTGCTCTAAGAGAGGGAGTCGTCGCTAAGCTGCAACTTTGAGTGTTTCCACTACGGGTCCGGCATAAACTGTGAGACGGCTTTTCTCCACACCTATTTATTTCAAGCGTTTAATGGGTACACACACAAATCACTGTACCCTTTGTAAAAGTCCACAACCTAAGGAAACAGGCCTGCTGGATTTTATATTTTTTAAATAAACTGCACTTAATCTAACATTCACTTAATTTAGGGATGGCCTTTAACAAACCACAACCTGTTTCTTCGTGAGCAAATATTTAAACGAGTTCATTGACTTTAAATGTCTGAAAGAGACTGAAGATAAAGGCCGAGAAGCTAGATTTATAGCCGACTGGGTAATAATCAACCGCCCCGCTCGAAGGACCAAAGCCTTCAGCGTCTCCAGACCAGGACTCTCCCACCTCCCGGACGGCAGCCAGCTGACCAGAGCTCTCAGAGCATCTCCAGACTCAGGGGCCACGGTCCACGGACCCAGTGGAGGCAGCTAAGCTGCCCCTTCCTGTTCTTCTTCTTATGCAGGACCAAGTGAACGGCTTACAAATATCTGGCAATTTTGTATCGGGAGAAAAGAATGCACACAGAGCGCATGAGTGTAAGAAACATCTTTCTCTTGAAATTTTTTGATTTTTATAACTTTAATGAAGCTAGGGCTAAGGAAAGATAAATCCCCGAAACAGCTAAATAATCGTTCAAAGCAGCTGCAGTTACCGCGCACTTTTTTCTCTCTAAAGAGGCCAAGATGTTAAAACTGTCCTGCTACTTTTTCAATATCCTTGGAAAACGAGGAGTTTGCTATAATGAATTGTCAACCTATGTTTAGAAAACAGTTGTTTACCTCCAGAAGCAAATCTGCTTAAAAAACAGGTTAACCATTAGCAATGGAAATCATTTCAAAGAAATTACAGCAGTTTTTCTGTTTTCTGAAAAAGATTTCAACAAATGTGATGGGGTCTCCCCTCCCTTACCCTTTCTGGGTCCAGAGCAATAATGAAAACTGCAATGCCTGTCGTGAGTGGCATTAGGAAAGCCCAGGGGGGTCAGTCGTTGAGGTGGAATTGGTCCCTCTGCTCTACACTAAATGGCACAAAGTCACGGCGTGCTCGGCGCTCTGTGGCTGCCCCGTGGGGTCCTGTGTCCTCCCCGCTGGACGCACAGGCTGCCCTTGAGCTTCTCCCTGCGTCCATTTCTCTGCCTGTCTCAGCTGCTCCCCCGCTTCCTGCCCTCTGCCAGGCTGGCTGGGCCGACAGAGCGTCACCCACAGTAAAGCCTAGGTGGACCCCATGGGGGCTCACGAGGCGTCCTCGAGGCAGGACATTCGTGCCGGGACCCTGCAGGGAGCCCTGGTGGATTTCCGTCTCTTTGGTTCCCCCATAAGCAACCTTCCGTGACCACTGTTTTAGACGGTTTGTCAATAAAGTAAGGGAATCACATAATACTGAGAAAAAGAAAGGGAGGAAAAGCAGACAACTACGGAAAGTGGAAGGAAGAGAGGAGAATGGTTCCCTAAACCAAAGAATAAAGAGTGACCAGCACGGGGAACCTGCTTCAGATGCCTGGGGAGGCTGTCCTGTAGCCCAGGCTGTTTTCTTTGATCTCATTGTTCTCCTATTCTCCACCCTGTTCTGTTTAACAGGAAAGACCCACATCTTGAAGAAGCTGCCCTTCTCCACCATTTAGGAGGTCCAGGAAGCCCCATCTGTCCTGAAGCAGTCTGGAAGCCGGGCTCCACCAGCACACCCAGGGCACCAGACCCCCCGCCCGACACTTAGAGTCACGGCCTGAGGACCAGAGACTCCGTGAGCATCCTCTGTAAACTGAACCCTTAATTAGCACAGGGTGGCTTTGTGGGCCTGTCCTGCAGAGGATCCAGGAAGGACTCCAGGAAGTCAGGCCACTAAGTATTAGCAAGCCCAGGAGAAGAACTCTCTGTTGCAGAAACAGAAAACACACACAGATGCAATAACATCACATGGTGTTTCCAAAGCAAATGGATTCGCTATAACTCTTTTGGATTGCATGCATCTCTCTGCATCTCATTCTATGTCACTCTGATCAGATTCAGTGAGTGTTTTAGTCCCCGGTAGTATGAAGAGTCCTGGGTGCTGGCAGGATGGCAGGAACTGGCTTCTGAACCTCAGGGGTTCAGCTGAAACACAGGTGGCAGCTGAGGTCGCCTGTGTTTCACCACAAGTAACTGGAAAACCCATACTGGCATCGATTTCAGGACACTCCCCATTATTTCCTCTTAAATTGGTTTTCTTTGTAAGAGGTGTTTACCAGACACCCTTACTTCAAAACAATTTAGCATTGCAGATCAAGAGAGAAAAACATCAGTGCCTTTGGACACACAAACACCTGTGGGCATCCATCCACCTGCCCACCTGTGGAAGGGCTCACGCACACGTGGACAGAGCAATGTGTGTGGCAGAGACAGCCCTGAAATCCAATCCACCTGAAGTCCAAAGCACACGCCATACTCACTCGAAAATGTCATTAATGTTTAGAATAGTACGTGAAAAAATATACATCTCAAGTGGAAAAAGGATACAAAATTCTATGTACAGCATCATTACACCTATTTTAAAAAAAGATCAGTAGTAGAGATAGAAAAAAATAAATGAAAGCCGTCAGAAGGCTGTATTTTGTTTTGTATGTGCTAATGCTGGAAATGTTTTGTTTATGATGTTCTCCCCTTCTTTTTTTCTATTAAACTTTAAAAACTATCTTTAATGAGCAAATAATTCTTTTAAAAGTTTACTCTGAAATTAGTTTTATTCGTTATTTACAAGACAGTTTGAGTTTCCTTTGGAAAACAATCAATCTTTCCTAATGTGATGTATTACTTACTGGTGCAGAGACCTGCGGGTTTTCTGAGAGTACTGAGTCATGTAAATTCCTAAACAGTTGCAGGTTAGCACAGCTCCTGACTTTCCTTCTCCCCCACGGGGGGACTTATCTGATCGCTTATCTCTTGGGAATCACGTGGCTCGTTGAACAAAGCAAACATCTAGGTTAAACACCCTTAAATAAAAACCGCTTTGAATTTTTTCAAAACCATTTGTTCCAGCTACAGTTCCAAATTAAGTAAACAGGTCTAAAAGAAATCACACCGAATCTGCATTTCTTATCAGGCCCGTGGCAGGACATAGTTCTAAAATTTCCTGGTGTTTTCCTCTATTTCTCCTAATGCTCTAAACAGCTGCACCTTATCAGGAGGTGAAGCTATGATGAGGGGCAAAGCCTGAAGCAGGGGTTTCCACGTAAAGGTTGCCACTTATTTATCTGCGTCTACAGCGATGTCAACCAGACTTCCTCACGAATTAAGGCTACAGGCAGACTAGCTGACGTTCACACGTCCATCGTTACTTTGGGGGAGGAGAGCTTCAGGTCATGTTGGCCGGGCAGCGGGCATGAGGCCTTGCACCATGGGACAGAGAGGAGAGCAGCCGGCCGGAGTAGGGACTCTTCGGCCAGCCGAGTAACCAAACGCAAAAGTCCACCCCAGCTCCTTTCTAGGTAACCTTCACTACTCAGCCCCCAGTGCAGGGGGAGGACCAGCAAGGCAACATCACAGCCAGCTGCATCTGAGACCCTCCCCGAGTGGGGCAGTTCCCAGCCCCCGTACCCCGCGAAGGGTACACCTGGGGTGGGCGGGGCCGCAGGCGCCATCGAGAAGAAGGCTGGTGTGCTTCTGGACGTGAGTCCATTCAGTTCTATCTAAACTCGGCCAACATGGCATGCTGAGCCCCATTTCCCAAGGAGTAAGTGGAGGTTCAAAGTGGTGAGCTGACTTGCCCGACGCGACACCATCGGTCCAGGCCGAGCCTGGTCCCAGGCTGTGTCCTACACTCTGCTGCTGGTAGACGCCTTAAGACTGGGCCAATATAAAGAGTCGGGGGGACAGAAATTTCCTTCTAGTTTTTTTTTTTAATATTTATTTATTTTTATTTTTGGCTGCGTCGAGTCTTAGTTGCAGCGCACGGGCTTCTCTAGTTGTGTCGCGCGGGCTCTGTACTTTGTGGCGCACGGGCTTAGTTGCCCCGCAGCATGCGGCATCTTAGTTCCCCGACCAGGGATGGAACCCGTGTCCCCTGCATTGGAGGGGGGATTCTTTACCACCGGACCACCAGCGAAGTCCCTCCTAGTTTCTGAAATCAGTTTACAAGGAATACAGGTATGCCCTACAGGGAGAGAAACGCCTGTTGAGACACCCTTGATCACAGATCGAAGCTGCAGAGAACAGATCTGTTATCTGATGGCTAACGCGTCCTCCATCTCCTGTCACCCCCTGTCCAGTTGAGCGGGGCGGCTTCCCACACTCACCGCTGGTCTTTGAACCACTGCCTCTGCTCAACACCAGACCCCCGGACAGGCCCGCGGCCCTTTCTCCAGACAGCAATTTCTCCCAAACGCTAGGAGGTGAGGCCGAGGCACCCAGGAAGCACCGCGTGGTAGGAGGGGCAAGGAAGGGGCTGCGTGGTAGGAGGGGCAAGGAAGGGGCTGCGTGGTAGAAGGGGCAAGGAAGGGGCTGAGAGCTTGGAGCTCCTGCCCGCCCGGACACCGCACAGAGGATCCCAGACACCGACCATCTCCTACTCACATCAGCCTTAGCGGGGGGGGCACCCCATTTTACAGACATGAAACCCAGCCCCCGGGGAGTTCAGTCACCCGCCACAGTTACACCAGCCAAGACAGGGACGGGCCTGGGTGGCCCTTCGGAGAGTTGACGGAAATATGGGAAGTCGTCAATCTTGTGCTTTCTGTTAAGTTTTCTCGTAATCTCGCGAAGCAAATCTTCGGTTTGCTTCAGGTATCATAAAAAAATGTATTTACAGTCATTTAAAATTATTCTGGTGTTATTAACACAGACAGTCATCCTCTTTAAGGACTCCTTTGTTGCTTGCTATAAGCTGTGCATTTGGGTACAATTTAGGTATGTCTTGTGGCAGCAGGACCCCTACGGATATCACAGCAGAGGCAAACGAGGCCTCACCAGGACCACCAACTCCAGCGACCTCGGTGCTCCTGGGAAACCCACCGCTTAATCTAACCTAGTCCGTCCACTGTCTGGGATGAGACCCTCGGCCACCTGTGCCTGTCCAGCCTCCGCCGGCAGAGGGGCACCTCGTGCTTGCCGCACACACAGCCAGGAACGAGAGCGCCTCGCCGGACTCTGGACGCACAAGCCCGGCTTCTTGCCCACCTGCGCCCCGCCCGGCCCTGGTTACAGCACAGAGCCCTCGCCGCCACCAGAGGCCAACCCTTCTCTGGATCCTTCAACAAACCTGACGTGACATCATTCTTTTGTTCTCTCACATAGAACAGTCAGCCTCTCTCAACTGGACCTTCCCTCAGCCTGCAAACAGGCAGATGTGTCTCCTGCCTGCGAACAACATAAAACAAAACCCCTGCCCTGCCTGCACCCTCCCGCGCATCACCTTCAAGCCAGAGCTCTGGACCGAGTGGCCTGCCGTCGGCTCTGCTGCTCTCCTTGCACAACCTCCTACATCACCGTCACCTGGCTTCTGTTTCCATCACTCCCTAAAATGGCCGCCAAAGACCTCCGGGGCCAAGTCCAAGGGCACTTCCCACCTCGGCCGACCCACCCCGCCCCTGCCCCAGCTTCCTCCTTCTCATCCTCCCCTGGCCGATTCTTAGGTCACAGCTGGAAAGTCACAGTTGGGGCAGCCCCCCTCCGGCTCCCCAGTCATCACCCGTCACTTTTTCTTAAAGCCGCGCATCCTCCCAGGTGGGACTGATCCACCAGGTGCATCCAGGTGTGCGGCGCCTGAGTGACTCGACAGCTAGCCGCCTGCACCCTACGCTCCACGAAGGGAAGGACTGGGTCTACGTGTGTCCCGTGGTGTGCACGCTCCCAGCAGGAACCCAAGTATTTGTTCAGCAGGTAAGTGGGAAAGGCTGCACCTCCCAGGACGACGGTGTTTACCTGCACCGATCGGACTCTCTCCTTCAGGAGCCTGACCAGGGAAGTACACACCCCAGCAGCCCGCTGAGAGTGTTGGGGGGGACGGGGGACTGAAGCAGGACCTGAAAAAGTAGCTGCGGGGAGCGTGCTGCTGCAGAGGCCACAGCCCCCAGACTCCAGGGCTGCCGCTGGGCCTGGGGAGGCCAGCCTCCCGCTGCCGCGTGTGTCACTGAAACAAGCCCCATCGCTCCAGGTGGCTTGAGAGGCGCCACCACCTTCGAGCTTAGCGTCTAAACAACACAGCAACTCCTCGGGGAAAATCACCGAAGGAGCAGTTTTTCGTGGTTGAGTGGAAAAGCCCGAAGTAGAAGAAATGAAAACATAAGGCGCCTTACATAATGTCCCCCAAAGACCTCAAGATCTCTTTTGAAGAGATTAGCTGCGTTCTGGAATTATTCCCAAGAACTGTGCCAAAGGCAGCAAACTTTCCTTCCAAGTGATAAGCATTAAGGCTCACTGAAGACCACCAGACAGTGGTTTCATAATTCCAAAAGCTATCAGCTGTGTGTACTGCATTTCTGACTCTGAAAAATAATTTGTATTTCTTTGCTTTCTAAAAAGTCTCATATAGGGAGAAACATATCTATACACATAAATTAAACTAGCCAATTTTCTTTTCAAATTATAACTTACAGCTCTACAAGACATGAAAGGTTAAATGTGAAATCTACATTGACAGGCTAAGTTATGATGTCCAAGCTACGCCAGACCCCCAAGGCAAAGGATTCCAGTGCCTCAGACTTACGACTAGATTACATTAAATTTAAACTCAATAAATTAAAGGGGAAAAAAAACCCTCTAGGACTTTCCAACTCTAAATTGGGCAATACTGATTTCTTCCCTAAATCTTTTTATGGTCGTTTAGCAGGAAGGGCATAATCTTGGCCTTCTGGCCAAAATGATGGCTGAGCTGAGCCACGGGCCAGACTAGGTTGCGGCCACATTTTAACTGGCAAGGGGACGTGTCCTTTTATGGGCTGTGTAGCAAAAAGAGACTCTTTCAGTATCTCCCCTATGTTAGATGTTTAGAGTTTTTGTTAAATGACGAACCTCAAAGCAAATAATACAGGAAAAAGTCAACATGGAGTGGATTACACCAGCCAACAGAGGACAGACTGGACAGCTGGGTTTTTCTAGCGAGACAGTAGGGCGTGGGGGGGAAGAACGCAGTATTTGGAGTTAGACCTGGGATTGAATATTGTCCCTGCCCATCACCAGCCAACAATGGGAAGTTATTAACCCTCTGGACCCAGTGTCCTCAATGACGAATGCGAGCTGATGAGGACATTGAGAAAATCAAGTAAAACAAATTGTGACCAATACATAACAGGTATTCAGTACTGCATCTGTTAATTGCAATGAGTTATTTGGCGAGCGTTGACCTATTACAAAGATGGGGGGTCAGGGTACGTTTCTATAAAAGTTGGAAAGGGTCAAGTTCTTTGCCTTTCCGTCACTTCAGATGTAGAAAGTAATGCGCTTTGGCAAAGGACCTAATAGTAGGGACTGCAAAATGCCATGACGTTCTTGGAAACAAAAGTACCATGTGACCTTATCAAATAATGCAATGACTTTCAATGGATTAAAGGGGGCTTCTGTCACAAAAAGAAGCAAGAGGTCAGATCCCATGCATGGAAAATTATACCAGACGAATCCCTAAATAAACATCTGTATTACTCATGCTCCCCGAAGTCAAGAGCAACCCATGCAGGGATGGCGCCCTCCTCCAGCCTTCCTCCTGGACCTCGCTGCTCCCACAGCTCAGGAAGGCCCTGCTCAGCGGAGACAAGCCTGCCCTGAGCACACCTGGGGGCCGGGGTTGGGGGGCGCCCGCCCTCTGACTTCTCTCCCGGCCCCTCACCTGTGGGTTTTCATTGGCCAGATTTGTATTTAGGATTAAGAAGAGTGAGGAATCACTCTTTCCTATTCAAAATCAATGCAGGTTGATAACCTGAAACAAACGCCTTTTCCATCTAAGGAAAAAATATGGTCAAAAAGTTCAAGTAATGTTAATACAAAGAAGAAAAGGCACAATTTTCTCTTTACCAGCATGTAATGGGTTTTCTCTTTTTACTTACTTGTTAAATGAGAAAAGTGAAGGAGGGAATGAAATGAACTAGGATGCACGCTCATTCGGCAGGTGATCGCCATTCCCCGAGGGGGATGTCTCCAGAAACGCCTGGGTGCCTGGGAGCCACCCCACGACAGCGTCTGGGGCCTAGGAAGAGCCCGGCACAAAGCCACGACGCAGTAGGATGTGGACCCCCTAGTTAACTGGAGTTGCCTGAGTTATGATCTAGAATGAAAGATAAGAGTCTGGGGCTTCCCTGGTGGCGCAGTGGTTGAGAGTCCGCCTGCCGATGCGGGGGACGCGGGTTCGTGCCCCGGTCCGGGAGGATCCCACATGCCGTGGAGCGGCTGGGCCCGTGAGCCATGGACGCTGAGCCTGCGCGTCCCGAGCCTGTGCTCCGCGACGGGAGAGGCCACAGCAGTGAGAGGCCCGCGTACCGCAAAAAAAAAACAACAAAAAAAAGATAAGAGTCTGAATGGGACATGGCAGCAGCAACGCCTCTGTGCTTCACCCGAGATTCTAATCAATGGATGCAGTTTGCTGACTGAGACGCACAACAAAAGGGCTTTCTGTCCTGCTGCACTCCTGATAAAAGGCCACGCACTCTAAGCCCCGCAGTAGAGAGAGATTTTGTTCCATTTGTCCACTGAAGAAAGGTTTTTAAAAAGGCCCAGAGCCCCTCTGCTCTTTGTATGGCGTTACTCACAGTGTGGCTCGTAGGGGGGCGGCGGGTCTCCGCAAGGCACACACTCCATGTCTTGAAAACCAACAAGTTTGGTCTTCCTGTAAAATCTAGAAGAGAAAGGGAAATAATCCTTGTTAGCATTTTCATCTGAGCTCACAGTTGCAGCAAACAGACTTATGTGATAAATTACTGGCAGTCTCCATTACCAGTTCTAGCGTTTCAAAAAAGGTTCTCAAAGGCTTAGCTATAACAGCAGACAGACACATCCTTAGAAAGGTCTCTGAGCATGCAGTGAACGCTTAAGAAGTAACAATTCACTAAATGTAACTTTGTAGGTTCTACTCAGCCCCACTTTTCCTACACTGAGGTGGGGTGCCCGTGAGGGCATATGAAATCTGGACATTTCTATTGTCATTTAAATGACAAAATGCCTTGTGAAGTGCTAGTTTTTAACCTTTGAAATTCGAAGGCCAAAAATGCTAAGGAAACCATAAAACCATTGGAAAAATGCAGGCAGATACTGATACAATCGTGATAAAAGGGGGCATGTTTCTAGGCATGACAAGAAACCCAGGAGCCAGGACGATAGAGATTAACAGCTTTGAGCACACACACACACACACACACACACACACACACACACACACACACACACAGACGCACAAACACTAGAGGCATCTGAAGAGCAAAAACAAAGCGTCATCAACATAGTGGGCAAAAGAAAATTGGAAAATAGTTCTAGTCATGGTATTGTCTATAACTTAAGACTATAAGATAAAACTTAAAAATCATTATGGTGAAGTGAACAAGGCAACTGAAAAAGAGGCAAAAACACTAATTCCCAAAAGAAGAACACTTCATAATTTTAAAACTTCACAATTAAAACTAAAAAGATGATGCAATTAAATTTAAAGAATTAACAGTAAAATGTTTAACCTCATTACTAACAAGTAAGTGCAAATTGCAGTGAAGATATACCATTTTCACTTAGAAAATTGGGAAAGTGTTGGCGTGAGCCTAGGTAAATAGGCACTTGTGTTTATTGTCAGCGGCATAGGAATTGACACTTTAGGAGGGCAATTAGCTGTAGGCCATCAGAACTCAATAGAATAGTTTACATTCTACCCAGTAATTTCATTTTTTGAAATTTATCTTCAAAAAATAATCAAGTGGGTGAAGCTGGATGTAAAGAGTGTAACCACCGCATTGCTCATAAAAGAAAAAAAGCCAACGAGGCACAGTCCCATACCCAAAGCAGACATGACCAGCCATGGTAGACACAAGGCTGTGGAATACAAAGGGGCCTTGAGAAACGATGATGCATACATATCTACATGTATTTGGCTCGCCAAATATGATCTACATATCTATTTTTTTTAATTCATGAAATATCATTAAGTGGAAAAGAAAGAAGTGTGAATAATATAATGCCATTTTGCACAGACACACGCTTTTGTATAGATTCTTTCAGATCATTTATTTACCAATGCAGCTAGGAACAATTTTTGTGTATAACTTTGCATTGTAAACAGTGTGGAAGGATATTCTATGCCACATATTAACTGATTATTTCTAGATGGTGGGGATTCAAGTGATTTTACATATATGTTTATCTTCCAACTTTTTCATGACAAAAATAGTGACGTGGAGAATAAATTACAGACCACGTTTATAAAGACAGATAGATGCAATTATTTTGTGGAATTGATAATGTAGTAGCAAATCTGTGTGATCTGTGGTTGAAGCAAAATTTGCATTTGAAACTAGATAATTAGACCAAATGTCCAGACACACCCAGCACTTGCTCAACCTTCCATTTTCATCGGACTGTGAAAATCTGTTTAAATGATTGTAATATGGTGACTTTCCACCAGAATTTATAAAAAATATTTATTTTGGAATTTATAAAGTAAAAGTTAAAGAACAAAGTTGGAGGATTCACACTTTCTGATATCAAAACATATTACGAACTCCCAATTATCAATACTGGCATAAATGCAGACATACAGACCAATGGAACAGAATAGAGAGCCCAGAAATGAACCCTCACACGTATGGTCAAATGCTTTTTGACAAGGGTGCCAAGACCACTTAACGGATATAGGACAGTCTCTTCAACAAAAGGTGCTGCAAAAACTGGATATCCACGTGCAAAAGAATGAAGTTGGATCCTGATCTTTCACCATTTACAAAAATTAATTCAAAATTAATTAAACATAAGACCCCAAACTACAAAACTCCTAGAAGAAAATATAGGAGAAGTTTCATCACATGGACTCTGGCAATGATTTCTTGGATATGACATCAAAAGGCAACCAGAAGGCATATAATAAATAGGCAACAAAAGCAAAAATAGACAAGAGGGAATATATTAAACTTAAAACTTTTGTGCATCAAAGGATACTATCAATGTATACTTATTCCCAAACTCACGGAGTTGTATACAATAAATATGTATAGCTTTGTCAATCATACCTCAACAAAGTGGTTAAAAAAATGTCACAACCAAAAAAAAAAGTTTTAAATTATAGTAATAATAGTTTCTTTGGTGGTTAAAAAAAAAAGATACAATGAAAACAGTGAAAAGGCAACCTACGCCTGTGGGAAAAAATATTTGCAAATCATATATATGATAAGGGGTCAATATTCAGAATATATAAGGAACTCCTACAACTCAACAACAAAAATCAAATAACCTGATTTAAAAATGGGCAGAGGACTTGAATATTTCTCCAAAGAGGATATATAAATGGTAAGCAAGCACATGAAAAGACAGTTAACATCACTAATCATCATGGAAATGCAAATCAAAACCGCAGTGAGTCATCACCTCAAACTCATTAGGATGGCTGCTATTAAAAAAAAAGTGTTGGTGAGAATGTGGAGAAACTGGAACCCCTGTGCACTACTGGCGGGAATATTAAATGGAGCAACTGCTATGGCAAATGGTATGGAGTTTTCTTAGAAAATTAAAAATAAAACTAGCATAAGATCCAGAAATTCCACTTCTGGGTATATACCCAAAACATTTTTTTTTAACTCTTTTTCTTATTCATTTATTTATTTTTTGGCGGTGTTTGGTCTTTGTTGCTGCGCGTGGGCTTTCTCTAGTTGCGGCAAGCGGTGGCTACTCTTTGCTGCGGTGCACAGGCTTCTCATTGCAGTGGCTTCTCTTGTTGCAGAGCACGGGCTCTAGGCGCACAGGCTTCAGTAGTTGTGGTACGCGGGCTTCAGTAGCTGTGGCTTGCGGGCTCTAGAGTGCAGGCTCAGTAGTTGTGGCACACGGGCTTAGTTGCTCCACGGCATGTGGGATCTTCCCTGACCAGGGCTCGAACCTGTGTCCCCTGCATTGGCAGGCGGATTCTTAACCACTGCTCCACCAGGGAAGTCCTAGCCAAAAGAATTGAAACCAGGATCTTGCTGAAGAGACTGTCTTTTCTCCATTGTATGTTCTTGCCTCCTTTGTCGTAGATTAACTGACCATAGGTGCACGGGTTTATTTCTGGGCTCTCTGTTCTGTTCCATTGATCCATATGTCTGTTTTTCTGCCAATACCATGCTGTTTTGATTACTGCAGCTTTGTAGTACAGTCTGAAATCTGGGAGGGTTATGTCTCCAGCTTTGTCCGTTTTCCTCAGGATTGCTTTGGCAATTCTGGGTCTTTTGTGGCTCCATATAAATTTTAGGATTTTTTGTTCTAGTCCTGTGAAAAATGTCATGGGTAATTTGATAGGAATCACAATAAATCTGTAGATTGCTTTGGGTAGTATGGCCATTTTGACAAAATTAATTCTTCCAATCTAAGAGCATGGGATATCTTTCCATTTCTTTAAATAATCTTCAATTTCCTTTATCAATGTTTTCTAGTTCTCAGTGTATAAGTCTTTCACCTCCTTGGTCAGGTTTACTCCTAGGTTTTTTTTTTTTGGACACGATTTTAAAAGGAATATTTTTAAACTTTCTCTTTCTGATATTTCATTGTTAGTCTAAAGAAATGCAACAGATTTCTGTACGTTAATCTCATATCCTGCTACCTTGAGGAATTTGTTTATCAGTTCTAATAGTGTTGTGTGGAGTCTTTAGTGTTTTCTATATAGAGAATCATGTCATCTGCGTATAATGACAACGTGAATATACACTACTGAACTGTACACTTAAAAAATGGTTAAGATGGTAAATTCTATGTTACATTTTTTTACCACACCTAAAAAATGCATTAAAAAATCTAAAAATAGGTAAAAAACCATACGACAATATAAGGGAGCTTTCTTAGATGTACTTCTTGCTAAACATTGTAATATATGCGGACTAATTCTCTTTATCTCAGACAGAAAACATGCCAAATTATAAGTTGATTAAATTAAATATTGAGATAGTCTAATATAGTTTCTAAACAGAAAAACTCTTTCTATGTAAATAAGCTAAACAAGTGCTGGGAATCAAATGTGGACATTATTGAACTTTTTTTTTTTTTTTTTTGCGGTATGCGGGCCTCTCACTGCTGTGGCCTCTCCCGTTGCGGAGCACAGGCTCCGGACGCGCAGGCTCAGCGGCCATGGCTCACGGGCTTAGCTGCTCCACGGCATGTAGGATCTTCCCGGACCGGGGCACGAACCTGTGTCCCCTGCATCGGCAGGCGGACTCTCAACCACTGTGCCACCAGGGAGGCCCCTGGTCATTTTTAAAATAATGAATTCTATTTGTGACAAAACAGTTTGGAGGTCTGAGCTCTCCCTGAAATTGAACAAAATATATTTGCCAAAAATATAATTATTAAAATATATGATCAGTTTGGGGGCTGTAACACAAATGAGGCTAGCAGGTGAGAAGATCTCATGTTTTCAATGACCATTAAGTCTAACTAGAAACCCTAACTAGATAGGAGGTTGGATGGGCCTGCGTTGTTGCCACTGCTCACAGGAGAGGCGATACTTGGGCATGATGCTCATAGCAGCTATCAGCAGCGGTACAGAGATTATCCAAAAGCATTCAGGACCTGCTCTGCCAGCTTCTTGATTACAATGGCTGGACGGCAGAATCTAAGATGTTTTTTAACTGCTACGAAATTTTCAAAGCCATCAACCGACTCTCACGTTTTCCACTTAGTACAAATGAGATTAAGGTCTGAATCCTAAAGCACAGAATAATTACTGAATCACCAATTATGTATTAACGATCAAAGACATTTTTTTTAATTTTTAAAAAGTCTCCTTAAAATTATCATCCAATTTGAAGATGAAGATACAGAAATTAGAGTTTTAAGATGTGACAAAAGATTAAGTGGGTAAAGAAATCTATAAATCTTTAAAAATTATTCTTCTCTCTATTTTGTTTAGATTGCCAAGGTTTGGGGGACATAGATATATTTGCAACTCTGCTCCTGACCAAATGAGACAGGACACAAATTTTTAAAAATTAAATAAGACAAAAGAGAACAGAGACATATACACGGTGTCTGGTTAAACTGCTTTTTATCGTTGAACTTTAAATTTTACTCCGTGCTTTCAGCTAACGCAAAGAGACAAAAGGAAACCACATTGAATTTTATCTAATTTACCGTCTGATGAGATGCAGCATATAAATACATCTAACCACCCAAAATATTCCCCAACACTGAATGCGAAGAGGCGTTTTTAATTGAGCTGAACCCAAATAATACAACTTAGTCTAATGAACACCAGCTTGATAACTGCTGTTTTAAGAAAGCCTGGTTGCAGACACTAACTCTTCCGCCGGTGAGCGCTTTTCTGCGGGGGTGACAGACCCCAGCCCAGCCCTGGTCTCAGAACGATCTCCCTTAATGCAGGTTTGAATGCGGCTGCCACGTCCTGTGTGTGACATCGGGTCCCATTTCCTGCAGCGCGTCTGCCGGGGGTGGGTGACAATTCTGCCCTCTCCTACACACCCGTGGGCTCCGTGTTTGTGCTGGAGGGTCAGCCCCCTGTTCACAGTCCTCGGCAGCCAAAGCGATGGCCCCAGTGACACTGAGAAGATGCTACTGAAAAGATGACCGTCAGGGGAAGAGCCTGGTGTTGCCTGGGGCGCTCGGGATGGGCAAGGGTTGCCAAGTGCCACTGTAAGCAGAAGGACGGAGGACGGACCAGGCGGTTGGGGAGCAGGGCTGACGGGGGTTGGGGGGGGAGTGGGTACAGAACCGGCAGAGGCCATCCTCAGGGGCAGCGAAACAGGACTCGAGCAAGTCATTCATCCGCTCCAAGGATGGACTTCCTCCTTTGTAAGGAGGGGGTGATGTTAATCCCTAGTGTTAACCATCCCGGTTACTAAAAGCAGCAAAGAACTGGCAGGGGCTGGGTTACTCTTCCAGGGCGGGGCCCCAGGTCCCCTCGGCAGAGAAGGGAAGGGGGCGTGGGCCAGAACAGGGGCTGGAGGCCCTTTGGCCACTTTCAGCAAAGCTTTCACTGGCCCCCAATAACATTAATTGGTAACAATGTCAATGATTTATCTAGTGCTTACTGTGTACTAGGCGCTCTGCTAGGCGCTCTATGTGAGCTATGTTCTTAATCCTTCTGACAATTCTGTAGGCTGGTATTATTATTAGATGATATTTTTATAGGTGAGAAGAATCAATGTCAGAGAAATTAAGTAACTGGCCGAAAGCTGTTGACCATATTTGGGAACGAGGGCACTGAATTTCCCTAATTGGTCAAACTGTAGCACAGAGGACAGACTTTCCACACCGGTGTCCGGTGGGGGGCTGGGCCTTTGGGCAGCAGAAAATCCTGATCTGAGTGAGGCCTCGGCCGCAGAGGGCAGGCGTCACACCAGGAATAAACTTGCCCACCTTATGCCTGACCTTGGCATTTTTCTGGAGGCAATACGCAATTTATTTATTTTCTTTCTGCCTCCATTTTCCTGTCTGTCAAACGGGTGTCAACTATTTTCCTCTTTCACAAAAATACAGTCAAGCTGGGTGAGCACTTTGAAAACACCCTGGAAGACCTGGAAGAGTAGAAGTCACTCTGTAATTGCTGCCTGCCTCACACCTTCATGCTTGCTTAGAAAGGATGTAATTTTAGACTAATCATATAACTAAACTACGAAACACCATTCAAATGTCTACTCATTTCTAACCTTGCCACATCTAAGCATCTATTTACAGAATGAGCAAACACCGTGACACTAAAGCACTGGGCTCAGGTGACAACACGTTTGGTGAAGCACGAGGAAGCACGTTTGGCGGGGACTCCCTCTCACGCTCCAGCAGCCCACGCCTGGGTTCCCCCTTGTAAAAACCGAGTCCTGGGTCTCTGGGCACTGCCCAGCTCAGCCTGGCATCCCCCGTGGACCCCTCCTCTCCCTGACGCCCCATCCTCTTCCCCGGCGGAGAGGGCAGAGGAGTCAAGACCCGGTTCCGTCAGAACAGGAGCAGAGAGGTATCGGGGGCCCAGTGTCTGTCCTTCCATCAGATTTGCACGAGCTCAAGACGCTGGGGAATAATATTCACAGCTCTCAGTGTCTTCTGAGATTACAGGCCACTGCTTTCTAAACACATAACAGATCACTGAGATACACTTCACATACCACGCAATCTACCCCTTTAAAGTATTCAAGTAAATGGTCTTTAGTACACTCAGGGAGCTGTGTAAACATCAGCTCAGTCACTTTTAGAACATTTTCATCAGGGAAGAAAAGAAACTCTGTACCCTTTGGCAATCACTCCCCCTTCTTCTCAACCCTTCCCAACCACCAGCCCTAGACAACCACTAATTTACTTTGTGTTCTTTAGATCTGCCCATTCTGGATGTTTCACACCAATGGAATCCTACAATATGTGTTCTTTTGTGACTGGCTTCTTTCACTTAGCATAATGTTTTCTAGGTTTCTCCATGTGGTCGTATGTATCAGTAATTCATTCCTTTTTACCGCTGAATAATATTCCCTTGCTAGATACACTCCATTTTGTTTATCCATTCATCAGCTGATGAACATTTTGGTCATTTCTACTTTCTGACTCTCATGTATAAGGCTGCTATGGACATCTGTGGACAAGTCTTCGTGTGGACATGTTTTCAGTTCCCTTGGTTACACGCTCAGGAGCAGAAGTGCTGGGTCGCATGGTAACTCTACGTGCAGCTTTCTGAGGAAACGCCGTACTGTTTTCCGAAGTGGCTGCACAATTTTACGTTCCCAGTTTCTCCACATCCTCACCAACACCTGTTACTGCCTGTCTTTTGGTTATAACCATCCTGGTGGGTGTGAAGTATGTGGGTCTTTTTTTTTCTTTTTTTGCGTTTGCTGATGACTAATTGACGTTGTGTATCTTTTCATGAGCTCACTGATCATTTGTGTCTCTTCTTTGGAGAAATGTCTATTCAAATCCTTTGCCCGTATTTTAATTGGGTTATTTGTCTTTTTGTTATTGAGTTGTAAGAGTTCTTTATATGTGCTAGATAAGATAGTCCCTTATCACATATATGAGTTACGAATAGTTCCTTTAATTCTGGGGGTTGTTGTTTCAATTTCTTGATGGTATCCTGTGAAGCACAAAAGGCTTTAATTTTGATGAAGTCAAATATAGCTATTTTTTCTTTGGTCACTTGTGCTGCTGGTGTAAGACCACTACTTTCTGCATCTGTTTGGGTTCTGAGTCTTCGCATAAGGACTTGCTTGACCCATGAGGCTATTCCCTGCCCTGTTTCTGGCCTTCAGGCCCAGAGCTTTATCTGCCCTCTGGCTTCACTAAAAGCCCCAGAGCGGGCACGCAGCATCTGTCAAATCCCTGCTCCCGTGGGTACGAGCCGGCGGAGTGCAGTCAGCGTCCTCCGTCTGCACTGACGTGGAGCGTGGATTCTGGTGGCAGAGTCCAAGCCACACTGCGCACTCCTGTGCCATCTCGCCTGAATAACCTTAATGATAGGCTCACTTTCTTCGTTTTTAAAACACTGTGAACGTCACAGACAGTAATTCACGTAAACTGCTTAGCCACTATGTAATACAGTTTGCTGCTCCCGTCATGCTGCCGGCCCTGGTTGCTTTACATCTGCAATAAAGCCTGGGTTCCAGGAAAGCTCCGGGAATCCTCATCTCTCCTCTGGCTCCACTAGATACTAATTAGGTCCTCCTGATGCTCACTTTGTCCCCTCCCCTCCTTACTTCCTGCAGCAATGCCTCGACCCTAACAGACCACACACTGGCCCCACCGAGTCCCAGGCTTCATCAGGACTCTGGCTTCCAGCTGCCTGTTTTATCTGGCATGTCCGGCCAACCGTTACCTAGAAGCACTTAAAATGTTAAAGTCCCTCCTCCTGGGCTTTGTCTCCCCACCTGGCCCAGGTGTGGTCCCCTTGCTGTCCACGGCCTGGGTTCCTTTCCAACGTGCCCATTTCAGGTCTCCACCGGTACAGCTGCATTACCCCGGCTCTCACTGCCTCTCCCTCTTCTCCGCTCTCCCTCCTCCTGTGGCTGCCTCGGCCTCTCGGCAGTTTCTGAGATATGCCAGGCCGTGTCCACCCCAGTGTCTGTGTCCAGAGACAGCTCACCTTTCCAGCATCGCCCATCCTGATGACCCACCTTGATCCTGCAACCTGCATCCCCTGCGTCCCCCAGGGGCACGCCCAACGCCCTGAGCTGCTTGAGATTTTCTTTTTTTCCATAGCAATCATATCTTCCACCTTTTTGTATAACTTATCATTTACTGTGTAGGTATTTGTCAAATCTTATTAAGATATAAGCTGCCTGTGGGTGGGGATCTCCGTCTCCCTCCCCAAAGTGATGCCTTACAAAATACTGCAGAAATGACTGGATGGCGGTATTTGCATTTCTCCGATCATGTTGAGGATGGACATCTTTGTATGGTCACAGGCCACACACGTGCCTCTTTTGTGAACTGTCTAGTTTTTTCTTTCGTCCCTTTGTCCATGTTTTCTGTTTTATCGATTTGCAGGAGCTCTGAGGATTTTCGGGACACGGAGCCTCGGTCACCACGCTTATCCATTGCATTCTAACCACGCCTGTCACCGTGCAGGGCACACAGGAGGCCCAGAGAACAGAAGAGCCACGAACCTCGGCAAGTGTGTTCAGGTTAACATCAGCGGGCATCTGCACTTGGAAGGGAACCAGAGAAAAGCCTGTTCAGACTGACTGACTCATTACGCGGGAAGGACTGGCCACATACCCGGGCAGGCAGTCCCCACAGATGGCGTCGCGGGTGGCAGAGCAGTTGGCCTTCTGGAGGCGGCTCAGCAGGGCGCAGTCCAGGCACGGCTTGCACTTCTGAAAGCCCCAGTCCTCCTTGAACCTGTGCGGCCAGCACCTCACACACTGGGCATCCTCCCCGTAGCCAAAGCCACATTCCTGCGGGGATGAACAGGCAAGAGACAGCTATTCAGACCCCGCGAGCGTGAAAAAGGGGGACGAGGAGACGGTGGAGAACTGGGCTGGTGACTACCCAGCGCCCGCCTCTCTGGACACAAAGGCCGCTCTTTCAGCGAGTTCCAATGTGTCTCCCCCTGCTAATAATCTCTCTTACGACCTAAGTATACTTACTCATCCACTTTATTCCAGGAGCACGAGCATTTGAATAAGAAAGGCTCTCCCCCTCCCCCGCCTCCCCCCGCTGCTGCGGCATTACCGCCAGCTGAGGGCAGAATTACGGTACTTTCTTCAACTCAGCTGGTCATCTGAGTGCTCAGAAGCTAGAGTTGGGGAAATATGTAGACACCTAGTCACTTATCAAGGCAGAAAGTAAGTACTGTGATAAGTAACCGAACACAAGGACAGCTGCATACGAAACGTCAGAAGTTTACAATATCCTTAGAGAAACTTGGAATGGTTAGCTGTTTATTACTGTCTGAGAGAGGGAAGATCCTTACACAACGCTTATAAGAACACTAAATCCTTGTTTGGATCAAACCCTGTGATACTAAAGGTCTCAAGCATCTCTAGATTTGGCCATCAGAACCCAGAACTGCTTTCCAAGGATGGGCTTCACAGACGGCTCTTTGACCTGCATACGAGTTCCAGCACTAAGTCAATCACAGCGTGTCATATGATGCCGTTATAAATGCAGTCACAAAAAGAACGCCATAGACGAGTGTTCACGATAGTTTAAAAAATAAGTTACAAAACAGAATGAGAAATAGGATCCCATTTCTTACAACAACATTAATAGTAAGTGCTAACATTTATCGGGGGCTTCCCCTATGCCAGGATCTCATTAATTCCTCCTCCCCCACAATGAGGAAAGCGCTTCCCATGCTCCGATTTCCTGGATGGGAGTATGGGGTTTCTCAGAAGGCATGCACCTTAACCAAAGAGACATTGCTAATGTCAGAACCAGGATCTGAACCTACATGGTTTTAAAATTAATTAATTAATTAATTAATTTATTATATAGCGCTTTACAATTTTCAAAAGTTTCACACACATGATTTCATATAATCCCATAATAATCCTTTTTAAAAAATCCTCTATCCCTATATTGCCCCTCTCCCTCCCTCTCCCCACTGGTAACCACTAGTTTATTCTCTTTTATCTGTGAGTCTGCTTCTTTTTTGTTTTACTCACTAGTTTGTTGTATTTTTTAGATTCCACATATAAGTGATATCATACAGTATTTGTCTGTCTCTGTCTGACTTACTTCACTTAGCACAGTGCCCTCCAAGTCCTTCCATGTTGCCACAAATGGCAAAATTTCTTTCTTGTTTATGGCTGAGTAATATTCCATTGCATATACGTACCACATCTCCTTTATCCATTCATCTGTGGATGGGCACTTAGGTTGCTTCCATACCTTGGCTATTGTAAATAGTGCTGCTATGAACCCTGAGTGCACGTATCTTTTCAAATTAGTGTTTTTGTTTTTTTCAGATGTATACCTAGGAGCGGAATTGCTGAGTCATATGGTACAAACCTACATCGTTTAATTCCAGAGCCAGACTTCATACCACTACACTCTGGGACTTTCAGGCACTTTATGTGACATATACACAAGAAGATGTCTGAAAGATTACATATCAAATGTTAACACGGTTATCTGCACTATGTGATGGTTTCTATAGAACGCTGGCCATTAAAAAGAAAATCAGACAGCAGCTCTCGAGCTGCAAACAGAGCCCCACGTGGAGGGCATGCTGGGAGCCCACACACAGCCAGAGGGGCAGCGGCGCGGGGTGGGGGGCGGCGGGCAGGGCTCCCAATCACAGCCTCAGCTTCCTCATTGGGAACCACGGAAGCCAGAACACAGATCCAGCGAGGTCAGAATTCTCGCTTCTCCATAAAATTTATATATTTAACTTCTTCATCCATATTTTTATACAAAGTCAACTAAGCAGTACTTATTGGCTGAAAATTAAATCAAAACCAACACACACACACACAAAGATACAAATGAACTTATTTACAAAACAGAAATAGACTCACAGACAAATGGATGGTTACCAAAGGGGAAGGGTGGGTGGAGGGAGGGATAAATTAGGAGGTTAGGGTTAACATATACACACTACTATATATAAAATACGTAATCAATAAAGACCTACTGTATAGCACAGGGAACTCTAGTCAATATCTTGTAATAACCTGTAAGGGAAAAGAATCTGAAAGAATATATATACATACATATATATATACATATATATGTATGTGTATATATGTATAACTGAATCACTTTGCTGTACACCTGAAGCTAACACGACACTGTAAATCAACTATACTTCAATTAAAAAACAAAAACCAACACAAAGAATAGTATTCCCTGTACTCAGTAAGCCACTCAATAAAGGATATTAGCAACGATACTTCAATCCAGACCTCACTAATGAACTCACTCACATTTGGGAGGGGCTATCCCTTCCTTTCCCCCTTCAATTCCTCTGCCAGTCTTTCAAATGTGTGTCTTGAACAAGCACAGCAAAGAGCAGGGGAGAAAAACAAAGCAGGAGGTCAGCACCTTCCTAACCCTGAGGGCTCCAGCTAGACAATGTTCTGAACCAAAGGCACAGACAGAAGCAGGGGGGAAAAGTTTTAAATACTAATTCACAGATTAGAATTTCTTTAGAACTGTTAACAGGGATTATCTTTTTGGGGGGGGGTAGTGGAATTATGAGGTGTTTTCAGTTTTTATACTTCTGTAATGATTTGATTTTCGTGCAGGAAGCACCTCTAGTAATCAGGAAGACAATATAGACACACACTGAGAAAGAATTTCTTAGGATGTGTACTTGGTCTTGGCGGGAAGGAGGCCACTGCTATTTTGGGGGGCTGTGCACAGCAGTGGGATCTGCACCAGGACAGCGTTAGCTGCTGAGAGAGCCCCAGGCATCCGAAGGCTTTCTTTAGGCACAGAAGGGAGCCTCCCACCCCGAGTCCCAGGATCAAAGCGTGTGCACATGACATCCGGGGCAGGACCTCCTCACTCAGGCTGGGCATATCCCTCAAAGTTCCTGCGGCAGCGATTTCAACATCACGCTTTGATCCAGGCAGCTGGGACTGTAAGGGTCTCATATACAGGTTAACACACAACAGAGAAGGAAAGAAAAAGGGAGGGAGAGGAAGATAGGAAAACAAAGGGAAAGAGGTAGGCGTCTATGAACTGGTAGCAAACGTCAGAAATGTTGCTTTTCAAGCCAGGCTGATACAGGGGGAAAGTGTATATTTTCCTGCATTGGAGCAAAAGACACATCGGCCGCTTGCCAGCTAAGTTATCTTGGGAACTCTCTGACCCTCAGACTCTTCATCTGTGAGATGGGATAACAATGCAGGCCCTACAGGGTTACTCTGAGGAATAAAAGGGGAAACATATGAAGCCTCTAAACTCTAAATCAAGCACAGGTGTCCGTAAACAAATGATACCCATGGCCATTACTGTTTTGGATTCTCTACAGCCCAACAGACCGATTTTCTTGATTCCAGTATAATAAAGCTTCACTGGGGAATAAAGGGATCTGCAGACCCCAATTTTTTCTAGGCTACTTCAAACATCACTTTCCATCTAAAACATTTTTATTGAATAAAAATTTTTCTAAATCGAATCCCAAGTACCTCCTTTTTTTAAAAAATTTTTTTTTTTTTTGCGGTACGCGGGCCTCTCACTGTCGTGGCCTCTCCCGTTGCAGAGCACAGGCTCCGGACGTGCAGGCTCAGCGGCCATGGCTCACGGGCCCAGCCGCTCGGCGGCATGTGGGATCCTCCCAGACCGGGGCACGAACCCACGTCCCCTGCATCGGCAGGCGGACTCTCAACCACTGCGCCACCAGGGAAGCCCCCAAGTACCTCCTTTTGAAAATGGGTACATAAGACAGAATTTAACCTTTCCTGGTTGAATCCACTACTGCGTTGCGCCGTCATACAAAGAACTAGGCAGTCCTGGGCCTGTGGGGCCGTTCTGCTGCTCTAACGCCCCTGCCACGTGGTCAGCGGGCCTCCCTCCCTCCTGCCGAGCCTCGCTGTCTATAGCCACTCACTTCCCCTCTCCAGTCCTGAGAAACTAGAGAAATGACCTGACTAGAAATGAACTTGAAAGAATATACACAGGTGTACTGACAGTTCCATCTCTTTTGAGAAAACATATACTTCAGTGTTGGGAAATCTTTGTGCTTCTTTTTTGATTCCTGGCCGTGTCTAGAGTTTATATTGTACATAAGCACCGCTTTGACCAATGAGTTTTTGCCATGTATCGTTGTGTGTGATTTACATGTCATTAGAGTTTATAGAATGAGGATTTCATGAAACTTTTTTTTTTTTGGTTCACTCTGCACTGGACCAAATTACATACAGAAAGAAAACAAAGCCAGGCTCCAAGGGCATCACAGCTTTTGCCTTTATTAACTGGATACCGGCTTACTATTTCTGCCTGCAGCTTATATGCTCTGGGGGCAGCTGCAGCAATTCTCTTTGGGGTAGATTCAGGTGAGGGGTTGAGATAAGGCTTTGTACCATCACCATCACAAAAGAGTACCAGAATGTACAGAGCAGGTACCATGAGCCATACTTGTACAGAGATCGATTATTTGGGGGAATTTTATTCAAAATATATTTTCTCTCAGAAACAGACTCACAGACACAGAGAACAGACTTGTGGTTGCCAAGCAGGACGGGGGGTGGGGGGTGGGGGAGGGATGGAGTGGGAGTTAGGGATTAGCAGATGCAAACTAGTATGTGTAGGATGGATAAACAACAAGGTCCTACTGTATAGGGAACTACGTTCAATATCTTATGATAAACCATATGGAAAAGAATATGAAAAAGAACGTATGTATGTATAGCTGAGTCACTTTGCTGTACAGCAGAAATTAACACAGCATTGTAAATCAACACTTCAATAAAATTTTAAAAATATATACTTTCTCTAAAGTATTTGCCATTTAAGAAAAGATTATTAGAAACACAGCCTAATATTACTTTTAAACTTTTAAGAATAATATCATCACTTTCAGTTCATGAGAGTCTAAGAAGTGTATGAAGTGCTCATTCCACATGTTAAATTAACTAGACACCTTGAATTAACTAGAAATTCAGAGCAGTTATTTCCGAAGAATTACTGTATAGCATCCATGGCAGCAACCACATTTAGAGCTGATTTGTCACATTTCTAAAGCACCATAAACGTAGAGACGTCACAATTATTTGAAATCCAGGCTATAAAGTAAAAAGCATATAAATATTAAATTACCCCCCATATAAATGTCTACCTTGATGTTTTTATTTCATTCACTAAAACAAGGTGGTTAAAATGCCTTGAAATCTTCCATATTAAGTTCAATAAACAACTACCAAGAGAAACGGAAGGAGGCGAAACAACGGAGAGAGAGAGACAAAGACAGAGAGAGTGACAGAGACAGAGAGAGAGACGGTGGGGGGGGTCACCAGCCCCTGTCCCATGGTAACCCGTCTTTCCATCCTCCGTCCCTAACTTCCCACTCCGCCACTGTGCCAAGTCTGGGGAAACCTCCCAGACACATCTTCCTCGTGTGTGGACAACTATTCTGCATCTCCTTTTCGTTCACCCCGCTTGGCGCATTGTGGGGAGCGCTGGCATCAGCTCCTGAGCGCGGGTTCCTCCGCAGGGATGCAGGTTGGTACCCCATGGGAGCTGCTCTTACTCATCACTGCACCCAGGTGCTGGGGCACAGAGGGTACCCTTCGAGCGCAGCCAACTGAGCTGGCAAGCATCACGTGATCTAATTGGGCATCTCATGAAAATACCAACAGTATTAGATCTTTTAGTTTTTCCCATGTGACCTTGGGGCACAAGGGGGAGAGCTCCCAGGCACAGTGCTTCTTTTGGGGACAGAAGCAGAGGTGTGGACAGGTCCATGGTGACAGGAGGAAGGGGCAGGCTGCCCACACTGGCTCTGCTCAGTCTTTCCTTTGACAGACTCTCTGCTTGACCAAAGTCTGCAGGCGTCTCTGAGCCACTTTTTCGACCGCACCCTGTTCTTAGGTCTGGTCTTGAAGAACCCGGTTGTCCGAGGATCCTGTCCAGTTGGTTTAGCCAGAATCCCCCATCCTCAGTACCTGCTTATTCTCCATATCTGACCTCCCAAGCCACCCACCCTACCCCCCGCCCCAGGTGAGGCCTGGTCCCCTGTCTGCCTGCAGCAGGAATCCTGGCGTCTATATAGCCAGGATCCCCCTTCCTCCGCCGTTTCCTCCTGGTGAGCGTCCACCCTGCCCCCCGCTCTGCTCCGGGGCTGTAACCCCCATGTGTCCACGTTGCATGTGGAGCTGAATGCGGTTCTGGAGCGAGGTCTCTCTTCTCCTGTTGCAAAAGCTCCTGAATAGAATTTGTTTTTCCTGCTGTAACCTCTGTCCTGTCCTGGTTTTCTTTGACACTTTCCAGGTTGTACTGAGTTCGCCCTCTCACCAGTTAGTAGAAGGACTGTGTGTGTGTGTGTGTGTGTGTGTGTGTGGTGTGGGAGGCTAAGGGAGAGGGAGGAGGAGAAGGGGGAGGGAAGAGTGAGTCAGTCACTGGCCTGGGCTCCAGGATTAGCTACGTGTTTTATTTTTATGGAGGACGGTCTGCCATTAACATCCATGCTAGAAATGCGTTGAGGCTTCAGAACAATACGGCAGTTCTTTGTTTTTGAAATTATGACCTGGTGCCTGAAAGCTTAAAGGAAATACCTAGGACTGCCCTGAATCACCGGGAAGGCCTTTTTATTAACAAACTTTGAGGTGGGAAAATACACACATGGCTAGAAAAGAATGCACGGCCATGGGGCTCCTACTTACTTCCCCAAATCATAAACTAAGGGACTAACCCTTGGCATCTGACATCGCCCCCTACCCCGCCTTCCCCAAAGCCCACATCCCTGAAGCTGTCAAAGGTTCTCTGCGTGACCACGCTTGAGTTGGCCTCCTGAACCTTCTCCCGGCCCATCTGCGCATGGCCTCGTGAAATCTAGTTCCAGCAAGAGCCCTGCGGGGTCAGTTTAACCAGGGCCCTCCCCCTCAGGGTCCTCAGCCTCCCACCCCCCGGGTGACATCCGGCCGTCCCACCCTGTGTTCAGCGAGAACCCGTCGGGTCGGCTTCGGTCAGAAATTCTCCGCCTCTCGTGTCTCCTGGTAGCAATTCCCACCACGGACTCGACCCCTCCTCCTCGGCTACGAATTCCCACTCATCCAGGCTGTATTCGGAGATCAGCCCCTTCCCTCCCGCTGTAGAATCCCCATGCCTACTGCAAAGGTTCTGAACGACGCCTGCCCTGCCCACTTCAGCAGGTGCCACTGAGTATCTCTTCTTTCACCGCAGCTACGCCAGTGCGTGATGAAGGGCTAATGCTGGGTAAACAGACGGACGAACAAATATTGTGTGAAGCAGTATTTGCTCAAGTTTATTATTAGTAGCAGTATCAGTATTAGTACAACTACTATTATTTTATCCCAGGGAGCAAAAGCCTGTAAGGGCCACAGCAACATCTCCTAGCTGGTAAGGCCAAGCCTTCCCCCTGGGCGGGCGGAGGTGTGAGCAGCTTCCTGATCTTGGCTCCAAAGCAAGAGAGGGCTGGGCCCAGCTGGGCTTCTTCCAGCCGAGCTGGGGGCAGCCGTGGCTCTGTCACTCTGCCCAATATTTTTAAGCCACATTTGGTGGCTTTCCAGTAGCAAAATGACTGAAAGTAAACAGTGCTCATATCCCCTTCCTTCTTCTCTCCCTCTGCAAATCCAGAACTGAACAAAAAACACCACTGGATCCCACCTACGCGCTGGGGGAGCAGGCCCGCCTCCCGACAGGGGAGATCCTCACAGACCATGAATTATCCAGGAAACACATCCAGGGGCCTCCGGTCAAAAGCACTATTTATTTGTACAGCCAATAAGTATTAACTTGGGTTCTTTGAATTTTGAAAGCTCAAACTGGATGGAGAAGAAGTTATTTATAAAGAAAATCTAGGGCACACAAATGGAAACGACAAACTAGATTCAGGTGCGGCTGGTGTGCAGCAATCAGCTTTTTAATTTCCTTTAAGAAAACACCACCAAAGACATAGCCCCCCAACTGTTGGTTTGTGAAAACCCACAGTTGAGTTTTCTAACGAAAAATTACAAGCTAGAGCTTGTTAATACCTGCCAAACACCACTGGGCTTGATTAGGTATAATTAGACACAAATAAAGTGAGCGACACTGTAATTAAATGGCAGAAATGAATCTTTTTTATGCTTGACAATTACATTAATCTTTGTGTGATTTTCTTCCTAAGGACGTAAACAGTTTTCCAAAGAGGAGATGTCTTTAGAAATAGGGAGCCCCGCGTGCACCCGCGGGGAGGGAAGGGTGCAGTTGTTTACAAGAATTAACTTTTTTCACATTAACTAAAGTCATCCCAATAATTGCTTAGCAAAGCTTACTTTGAAAACCGTTCCAGAGTCTTGAAGTCTGTTTCCAGAGGCTCATGCAAAAACTAGTTTCCTGATTTACTGCCGGGAGGCGATCGTGTTAAAAGCACACTGTTGGCATTAATGCTCGGTGCGGAGGAGGGGCCGTGGGCGGGCAAACTCTAGACGGTGAGAATTCAAGTCTAATGTGGTCACTTCGGGAAAACAAAAATCATCTCCCGCTCACTCTCACGAGCCCCCAGGACGCCACCGAACGCTCACGCACACGGTCGTGGTCAAAACGCCCAGCGTAGCTTGCTTACAGAGCCATGGAAATCATACTCGGTATTTTTTGCCTCGGAAACAGGAAAAAGACATTATTCATTATCTTTATCATAAACTTTCAAAGACTAAAAATTAAACCCTGCAGTGGGGGAGAGAGTAAATAGGGCTCAAGGGGATAAAGTCCTCAACACAGATTCTAAATGGCTCGGTGACCCGTCACGTATTTCCCCAAAGATTCAGGAAAACGACTTCCTAAGCTGAGTTACTAAAAAAGAGCCGAAATGACAGAGATGGTGCTTGGGGCCCTGTGGGAGGGACCTGGGAACCGAAAGGGCTGCTGAGATGCTACCGCTCTGCGTGGCCCCAGGGCAGCGCTGGTGGGCGGAGCCAGCGGAGTGGGAGGGACAGGTGGGGACCTGGACAAGCGCACTGCCCGGAGGAGGAGGGCGGGGAGAAGGCTGCTGGGAGCAGCTCCTGCATCACACACGCTGGGATATTTGTCTGTGTTTTCAAAGTTGGTCCTAAGCCACTGCTTCTGGAGGGAAGTCGATCATTCTAGAACAACACTGTCCAATATGACAACCATAACCTCACATGGGGAAACTTAAATTTCATTACTTAAAATGAAATAAAATAAGCAACCCAGTTCCTCGGTGACACCAGCCACAGTTCACGTGTTCGATAACTACAGTGGCTCGTAGCACCCGTGTTGAACAGCACAGGTAGAGACCATGTGCATCAGCACAGAAAGTCCTTCCAGGTGCGCTGTGCTCGGGCATTATCAAGGCGGGAGGCAGACGGTGACCCCAAGAGCCCCCCCTCCCCCCGACACTGTCACTTACTTACAGTGATGGTGGACACACCGACTAACCTCTAAACAGGGGTAGTTATATATGCTCCCCCCTTAAGACGTATGCTGTAAGAATTCCTTATGTCATACAAAGATCACATAGAACCTGGCTCACTATAATACATGTTGGCCAATGTTAGCTATTTTCATTGCATGGTATATATATCACAGACTCACAATTAAAGACATTTTGAGAGAGAGTCCATATTTTTTAGGTTAAGACACACCCTGCAGATGAACACACGCAACGTATCCAGGGTGAGAGGTGAAAATAAGTACTCGTTTAAAAAGTGGCCAAAGATGAGAAGGGTACTGCTCTCAACAAGCATCAAGGGTCTTATTGAACCTGGAGCTGCTGCGTAGGCTCCTTACGCTCTCACAACTGAAAGGAAGGAAAAAGCGGTCGGGAAGCGCTGACCACACGCCACAGGTGAGCAGAGCACATGCTGCCCCTGGAAAGCTCTTCCGGCACCTTCCAACAAGCCCAACTGCATGTCCCAATGTAGAGACCTAACCGTGGGAGAGTGAGCCATACCTCGTGAAAAGGCAGGACTGAATGCCTTCCAAAGAAAATAATAATTAGGAGCAATAAAACCACAGATGGAAATTTCAACCACACCTGCTTACCCGAAGTATTTGCAAGCTTGAGTTTTAAGGTATAGATATACGTTTGTAATTCGAAGAACCTCATGACCCGGAATTTATTTTGGATAGACATGATAGTAGAAAAATGGACAGAAGTTTTCAATTACGCTTAGTACAGCAGAATAAGTTACATAATAATGTTAGAATAAAGATGATTAAGAACTCTATGTTTGGTGAAAATGCGCTTTTAAAAATTCTTAATATAAAGAAAACTTTAGTTGTGGATATCAATAATTTGATCCAGCTTCCCTACTTTTTCATAACTAATTATAAAATATTTGCTATTTATTGTGCTTTCAAAATTTCAAACACCACTGGTAGCCGAAATGGTACACCTCAGTTAAAAAAGTAAAGACTCCTGTACTCATCTGCTTCATTACAAATTAACAGGTAACCCCCCTAATGATATAGTTAGTATTCCAAGCAACAAGCAAATAGACTATTTATAAATGTAGTTTCTAACAATTTAACAAAAACTTAGTCTCAGTGAAAAGAATAAATTTTGCCTTGATTTGCAAAGCTTGGAAGTGACAATTAACCAGTTGAACATACTTGTTGATTTAAGTGATTTATCTGATTTTAACATACTCAGAACTTACTCTTCTTTCCTTTGAAAGATGTATGTTCTTGCTAAAAATTTAATAAAGGCAGCCTGGAAGGAAGAAACTGCAAATTCATGAGTGGACAGTTTAGAAACTTCCAGCTCCAAAGTAATTATTTATAAAAAACTCACATCTTTGCCTTGATTAATTAACTGGAAAATAAAAATGTATTTTTACTTCCATAGGTGTATTTGACTCCTTTGCCTTTCTTATGTTTTACATTTTAGACCCTGGGCGAGGCTCACTTGCTAATTTTATTTATTAAGAGCTAAAACCAAGCTAAAAGACTTGGCAAAACATTATTTGCAACACACAATCACACATTCGTTAACTTTTATATTACTAGATTTAACTGTCACCTTTTTTTCCAAAACCTATCCGAGGCTGACAGATTCGTCCACTCCTTGAGCAAAGATTCGCTAAGTGTCTGTTACAAGGAGCTGGGCGGTCTGTTTAGACAGTGAGGGTGAAAGCTGAGGGGTTGCCTGCCTGCAGGGTGGACACCTCAGGACAGGCAGGAACACGCTCTACATTTGTAAGTTTGTGCTTCTGAGTGGGTCCCGAGAATCTAATATTTCAGTGGCGTCGTTACCTTTACTTTTACTCTTTCTCACTCCATGTTTTGTCCTGGTCTTTTTTTTGATGAGGAAAATGATCATAAATATTAATAACTAAAATAAGTACACACAGGCAGGGGTATTCAGATTGTTTCCTTTTGGTTGCTCCAGTAAAGTTGGACAGCTACGGCAATACTCGGGGAAAATTACTACCTAATGAAAAATACTTCTTATGGATATCTGGGAAATTATGAAATACAGAAACTGTTATCAGATAATCTCAGAGGATGGATTTAAAAAAAAATACTGCGAGCTGACAGAACCTCCATCTTCATTCTCTAGATAAAGGATGAAGGTTAGGGAGCAATTCCTTAGAAATGATTCACTCATCTCTTCGAATCTGTGATTCGTTCATATTTTCACAGAGATTTGACAAAAGAACTCTGAGGGGTAGAAACATCACTGCTTTCCTCGCGGGCACAATCGCATTCTTAACTACTTTGTTGACAGATCCTAGATATGCAGCCCTCCTGTTATAAAGGACCTTTTTACATCCAGCAGAGCAAAACCTATGTCTGAAAACTCATGTTACTACAATCCACAGGGATTTAAAAAACATCGGCCAGGGGGCTTCAGCAACTAGACGCCGCAGAGTTCAAAATTCAGCCAGTTCCTTCCACGCGGACGGCACAAGAAGCTGAAAGCCGACATATTAAGCACAACACCCAGAGAGGCCATCCACCAGGAATCGCTTGTGGAATGCATAATTCTTTGTTTCCTGCTGTTTGCAGACCATCGATCAAAAATCTATGAATGACAAGACTCAAATTCAGAGAACAGCAGACTGTAGGGGAAAGGACTTCTCTTTGAAAAGTCACTTAAAATAAAAAGACACATCTTTTGTTCCTTTTCTAACAGGAAGACCTTGGTGCATTCTTTAGAACAAAACGATACATCAATTGTCCACAACTGGTAACGTCTTCAAAAGGTCAGAAAATAAAGCAAATGCATGTGCCGCTCTGAACACGCTCACAGCAACGTGCCCAGGAACACGCAGAACTCTGAGTCCACCCAGTTGGAACACAGCTGCTTCACAAGCAGTGGTGAGGATGAATACTTTGAAGATGCTCCTGGGAGTAGCGTATACTCAAAGCGGGAAAATTAATAATCATACTGGCACTGTCAAAGGAATGTTCCAAACCCCGGCCTGGAAAAGAACTGCGACCTTGGAGCCTGGTTACTTAAGACACTGCTGGGGCTCTGTTTTTCTTGACTAGTAATTGTAACCTTAATTTTAAGAAAAAGAAGGCCCGGTAAATATTATTATGACCATTTTCTGTTATCAATGCTTTATTTATAAATCTTTAGTAGAATGCTGATTCTTTTTAATTAGAGCAAATAAACCTTAATGATTCTATTCTTTTTTAAAATTTATTTTATTGAAGTATAGTTGATTTACAATGTTGTGTTAATTTCTGCTGTACAGCAAAGTGATCCCATCATTCATATACTTTTTCATTACAGTTTATCACAGGTCACTGAATAATTCCCTGTACTATACAGTAGGACCTTGTTGTTTAATGGTTCTATTCTTTCAATAAAATACAATAAACACTAAATTATACACAACAATGACATTTATTGAATTACGGTTATTAGAATCTATTTCTTTTATCTCAGTAAGACACATGAATCGAATGTATTGAAAAGGGAATTGTGCAATATTTGGCTAAAGGGACATGACAAACCAAGAAATCTTCACTAGTCATTAACTGAAAGAATTTAGCCGAAAAGAACGCATTTTAAAGACAGAGATCTACGACTTTCCCACACACCCGACAGTTACCTTGGACAACTCCATGCCTGGCCCACACTGCTTGCAGAGAACACAGTTTCCTGACTGATTCCTGAATTCCTGTTGTCCACAGTCTCCTGTTTCACACATCACTCTACATGCCTGAAATAAATGTTTCACAACACGTTATCTTAAGGGAAGTTAATTCTATTTTTCACAAAAAAGGAATAGTATCTTCAGTGTTATTCGCATAATCACTGAATGTAAACATTAATTCAGAGTGAGGCCAACTCAGTTTTCACTTTAGGAAGAATAACCACTTTCTGGAAAAGTCAGTGGAACAATTAAATCAACAAGTCTGATTCCTCTCTGTATTCCTTGAATGAGAGTTCTCTTTTTCTGGATTTAACTGCTATCTTCTTCTGACACTTTTCTGAGTACCCAAGGTAAAAACAGGTAGAAACTGCTCTCTTTTCTAAGTAAGAAGATGTATAAAAGAACAGTTATGTAGAGACCGAGGTCCTTTTGCAACCTGAAAAAGTCTGAATTCAAGAATTATATTTTTGCTCTTTAAGAAAACATATTCACCCATAATGAGTTGAATAAATAAGTAAATGGAATACATATACTAGTCCCAAGAGCTCTGCTATTATCCTTTAGACACATCTGATACCCAGCTTTGATGCAGAAGTTTTTCAGCTGAATTCCATTTACTTAGAGTTCATCATTCAAAAAATTCTGACAATCGTGACATCAGTAAAATTCCTGATAATGATGAAAATAACAATGGCCCAACTCTCTGAATGCTTCAGAGTAAAAGTGTCATGTAAACATGAACTTACTTTCCTACTGACTGCCATTTTGCCACTTAAATTGGACCTAACAATATACTTTTTTTAAAAATTAAAGTATAGTTGATTTACAATGTTATGTTAATTTCTGCTGCCCAGCAAATTGATTCAGTTATACATATATATACATTCTTTTTCATATTCTTTTCCATTATGGTTTATCTCCAGATATTGAATATAGTTCCCTGTGCTATATAGTAGGACTTTGTTGTTTATCCATCCTACATGTAATAGTTTGCATCTGCTGACCCCAAACTCCTAATCCATCTCTCCCCCATGGCAACCACAAGTCTGTTCTCTATGTCCTAACAATAAACTTTGGTTCACAGCATAGGACTTAAATGCAAAGATTATCTGCTTTGCAAAAACAAAGGTTGTAAGTCATTTTCAAGATATAGTCTTTATTTCTTATTTTACCTAAAAATGTAAGTTCATCTTATACACACCATCCTACAAAAGTGTGTATATCTGCTTCTTAACAGACGGTATTTCATTAAAAATGTTGATATTAACAGAATCTCAGACTGGTGACAACATTCAGTTCAAACTCTTACATCAAGCAGGGACTCCCTCAGTAACATTCCTGACTATTGACACAATTTTGTTTCCCTAAAGGAAAACTGAGAACCTCAGGAAGCACTGGGGGAACAGAGGCTGGTGTGTGTCATGTCCACGGCACAAGTGCACAGAAATGGTTTTTGATGGTTATAACAATGGGAGGTTATTCAGTACAAACTGTCTCCACCTTGGAGCAAATATCTATAATGAAGTCAGCCAACCTCCTTAAATAAAATCACAGCCTTAACCTCTAGAGCAGGCAGGAGGGAGAATCCAAGGTGGGGTTCAAGACGAAACCATGATTTGGGGCTAAAGGTCTAGTAATCACCTCCCACCTTTCTTAACCCTCATTAACAACCAATCTTAGAGGAGTTTGGTTTTATTTAAAGGAGAGAGGAGATTCCCCTCCACCACAAAGACACTGCATCGCTTTGAGAAAGAAATGCCTCAGCTTCTCTTGTGGACCATTTCTTCCAATGTTTAACAACCTCAGCTCAAGGAAGGGACGTTTTCCTTACATCTATCTGCATGTCAGACTCCAATCGGACCCCATTTCCTCTTCCTTTGTCTTCCAAGAAGACTTCAGGAACTGTCTTCAGTGTAAATAATTCTTTTTATATTTGTAGATCATGATTGCATCTCCAGATTAAATGTTTCAGTAATTCTTTTGAACACCTACATAGATGTTTTGTGTTAAAGCTTTCAAACATTACAATTCTCCATCTGTCTTTGATGCTTTTTGAAACCAAGAAGGATATAAATAACTATGTAAAACAATAGCATTTAAGAAATGATTCCTAATTTTTCACAACCTGTGAAGTCGTGGGCTCCAAACTAGAATCTAAGGTCTTGTTAGGCTGTGCTGGGAGCAGCATCTGCCTACAAACTCGATGGAGCAACATTATCACGCAGCAACGAGCAATGCTGTGGTTTTATGATTTCATCTAGATTTAAATAAATAATTGCGACCACTGTTACACAAGTCAAGACCCAACAGCAACCTCTGACTTATTAATTATATGCAACAATGATAAAATGAATTTGAAAGAAAGTTTTAAGATATGGGGTTAGAAATAGAAAATAGATTGGGTACTAGTTCTATGAATTCTTTCCCCACATTATGAAAGTAAAGAGCTGACTTACCAAACAGGCTAGTAAAACTACAACCGTGCAAAATGCTTTCTGTTGTTCTAGTAGCACTTTGAAAGCCATTGCTCTCGTTAAATGTATTTCTGGTTGAAGAGCTCTAAAAGATAAGAAGATACAGTTAACATTAATAACATGAGTGACTGCTTTCTGTATTTACTATACAATGTTACCATTTACTATATACACTAGTAAACCATAATATTATTTAGTATGTTAGTAAGACATAACACTATTTATGTTTTAAAAGGAATCACCTTTTAAAAGGATACCATAGACAAGTACGATGTAATTCTTTACAGATTTAGGTTATGAGAATTGAAGCTTTGTCTACCTACACAGTATATACAAAATTCCTGCTGGCTCTGAGTTCCCAGGATACACATGCCTTTATTTTCTTTCTATCCAAGTCTCTACAGTGTCCAGTCGACTTCACCCAGCAGAGAATCACATTCAAACTGTGACTTATAGAAACCTTCCATTTATACGGGTTTAGTCATACAGGATGATAACAATGATAAAATAACAATTAACACATGCTAAGTACGCCATGCCAGCTACTATTTTTAGCAGAACTCATTTCATCTTCACAACTACTCTAGAAGGTGGATACTGTCATTATCCCCGTTTTAGAGATGGGGAGACGGAGGCTCAGAGAGGCCTGAGTCACTTGCCCAAGGTCACATCGCCCGTGAGAGGCAGAGCTGGATGCAAACCCAGGTGGGTGGCTCCAATGTCCCCGTGTCACATACACCTGAAAACAACCTGCTCCGTTTAATAAAAACTGTGTGCTTGGGTATTGGGCCTTCAGCTCCACTAAGAAGCAGAAATAGCTAACATCTGGCATTTGTGAGCTCTTCCCCAAACCAGTGCAGTGCAAAGCATCTACTAGCAGAAAAATGAGCATTTATTTAAAACCATCTAAAAATCATTTACAAGTGGTGAATTGGAGGCGCTATCCTGACGTTTCAAGAAAAGATAAACTAAGCCTCTTTGTCTTTACCAGGAATGATCGAAAATGCAGAAATGAATCTGTTTTGTTTTGTTTTACAGATTCACTCAATGTCAAGAGAAGAGATTTATTTGAAAATGTTTAAAAGGTGAAGACTCACCTGGTTGCTCCATTGATCAGACAGAGAAAAAATGGTTCCGTTTCTCTTTAACAGAAACCCAGAGCAGATAACCTGACTAACTGGAAAGAAACCAGAGCAGAGAACCAGACCAAAGAGCTCAAGAAAAACAGCAACAATAACAAGAAAGGAAGCGGGCTGAGCAGGCTGCTGTCCTAACCATGGACCAAGCAGCCAGCCAGGGGCGTACCCCTCCCCCGCCTGGAGACCAACCCAGGTGGTCATCCCAGCTGCCCCAGCAGCTCCAACCACCAGGGCAATGAAAAATCATTTGTAAGCTTGGCTGAATGAAAGACCCATTTTGAGTGAATTCAAACGGCTTTTTTTTTTTTTTTTTTTTGCTTTTCCAGCTTCTTGGTCATAGCTTTTTTTCCCCTTGCATATCTCAAAATCATCCAGCAATTACCCAACCATGCAACCTGCTGCTGTGTAGACAAAGGATTGGGGTCAGAAGATAAAATCACATTCCCTGAAAGGTATGCTTTAGGCTATCTCTTTCCCAGCGGGGTCTTCAATTTTTTTTAGTGTGTTAATTTTTTTAAAGTAAAAAACATAAAATCTACATGGAAGTAAACTAATATGGAAAAGAGGGTATAAATACCAAAGCATTTACATAAAACATGAGAAATAAAGAGATCGATAGAGTCTGTCCATAATCGGTCGATAATCGAACATCCAGTTTACACAGAAAACTCTCCTGGGATATGGTGCAGGTTACTGTGTGAGGCACACAAACACTGCAGCCTCTTCTTGGAAAGGCACGTCAATCTAGAAGTCATGGCGCTATGCTTCTGACTTTGTAAGATACACCCATTTTGTGTACAAAAATAAATATGCCAACATATTATCAATGGTTTAGGTTTATACTGTGGTGATCCAGGTGAATTTTTTACCCTCTTTACCCTAAAAAAATCTTTGTAGTGTAAATATTTCATTAATAATGGAAAAAATATATGAATAGTGCTCTTGGGGCAAAAAAGGTAAGTAACACGATCCTTTTTGAAAGTTTATAAACTAAAAAAGATGATGAGATAAAAACCACATATACACTACCATGAAAAAGGAGAAAATTTGAACAAAGTGTACTATGATTTTTGCATCACAAAGATTTTGGGTCTTTTTTAGATGATAGGGTAGAAAAAAATTAATGGAACTAGATCCAATGTGCTGATTTGTCTTATCTTCCCAACACACATGCTAAACTGAGTAGTTTGAATGGGAAATACAAAAGGAGCATTGCTACACCTAAATTTCCAGGGGTACAGGTGGGTTTGTCCCTGCAGTTTATCTTCTGAACTCCTCGGCCCGGCACCTATGCCCTGTACAATCTCACCCGCCGGCCTGCCGGTCCCATCACGGGTCACTGCTCTCACTGCCCGCCCAGCTCAGCCGTACCCCGATACCCACAGTTCTTCTGGACACCCGTGATCCTGCCCTCTTGGTCTGGACAGCCTTTCGCTTTTTGGGTCCCTCTGGGAACCAGCTCAACTATCACTCTGCTGAATGCGGTCCACAGCCAAGCAGAGTGAAGAGAGGTGCTCCCTGGGGTTCCACAGCCCTTTCCGCATCCATGGACAAGACCCATCACGTTGCAGGTCAGTTTCACTCCCAGACTGAATGTTCCTTTAAAGCATTCAATTTTAGGATCACACCTAGAACTCTCTGTGTTCCCAGTGTCGAGCACAAAGGTGCTCAGTGAACGCTTCCGGAATTAACTAAGTGAATGAAGAAGCACAAAACAATGAAAAATACATTGTGGGAAACACCTGACATTTGTTTGCACGTAACAGATCTAATTCTTCTGTGGTGAACAGGATAAAATAAACATTCTGTTTCGGATTTATATAAAATCTTATTGCCTTCTCAAGGCATTCAGTGCCTTAGATTAGGACACAGGATTAAATGATATAGTGACATATTTTTAAAAATCCGAATTGGCTTAAAATACGCAAGCAGCGCTTCACAGAAGATTTCTTACACTGGGAGCTGGGGATTGAACTGTGCCACTGAAATACGCCACTTCTGTTTTCTGTGGCTTCTTGTTTAACCTGGCTTTTTACACCAAGAGGCTGGGATGTAATTTAGACTTGGGTGGGTGATCCTGAGAGCCGTCAGGGTGATATAAAGGCCAAGTTCCAATAGTCTTCTGCAGGTAAACCCACCATAACTGAAAACAGCCTGGGCGTTATTGAGAATGGTCACAGGAAAATGGCAACAGGAACACCTGGGTTTTCAGTCCCATTTCTTAGCAAAGTCACTCTGAGACCACACACCTACAGAGACAAAAACAGACCCCTTTTCATGGGGTGAGCTGAGGGTCTGCTGAAATAATGCAGGTAAGATGCGTAGCCCAGGGCCCGGGACAGACTAAAAGCTCCCGGCTTTACCTACGGGAGAAGCTGACGTCGCCATGGTTCCTGCTGTTCTCGGGAGCATCACCTACTAGCTGTGGCCCTGACCCAAGTCTGTTTCCTTCTCTCTGAATTGGGCGTCGTGACAGTACCGCCTCCCGGACGGCCGTGAGGAATAAGTGAGCTTAACAGCTGGAAGACCTGACTGTTCCTGGCCCAGAATAAGTGCTCAATACTCATTAGCAATGGTGGCCGCCACTGTTAGTGATATTATCCTTGAGGAGAAAATGGTCCAGTGCGTGTGACAGTCCCTGAAGGCTGCAACCTTCTGGACAAATGTGGGACATGATGCAGACAGTCGTAATCGAGGGGCAGGTAGCGTTCCAGGCCTCTGGACTGAGGCTGCAGAAAGCGTTCGAAGACTGAGAACAGGGTCAGTGTGAACTTAGCATTCATGGTATCAAGTGCTGTGTCAGTGCTTCAGAAGAAGTACAGCTTCTTTCCTTACTACCTACCCTCTAAAGGAGATCTTTATCCCCACACGATGGGGAGAACGCGGAGGGCCGAAGGACACACGTACTAGAAACAGTGGAAACCAAAGCAAATTCACGCTTGGTGACCCCGAGGCAGGGCCCTGGCGCTCTGCCAGCTTGACTAAGGGCTGTACCCTCCACGCTGAGCATCCAAGTCCCTTCCACTTAGCACAGTAGGACTACATCCAACTGGTCAACACGAACAAAGCTATGTAACCACGTAACATGCTGAACGAACACCAACTCTGATGAAGCGGTTATTAGGTGCCTGAAAGGAGGTGATGCCACCTGGGGGAGGACGCCGCACAGGTGTGCTTTGCAGGGACTCCCAGCTAAGCAGGGCTGCGAAGACTTTTCATGCCACCTGGCCACAGACTGTTTAGAAATAAACAATTTAGCCCTCGCAGTGTTATAAGCGTGACCTTGAATTTCCTGGAAACAAATGAAATACCTTATGAAATGCTCTGGCATTCATAAAAAGAAGGAAAAGTTAATGAAATAACAAGCATTTAAGTAATAATATTTAAAATAAAAACAAGGCCATAAAAAGGTATTTACTGAAATTGCTTTTAACTTCTGGGTCTGGCCAAGGTAAAGAAATGCTTTTATAGATGGAATTCCGGGTTCTGTTTATTTGGGGGAGGGGTGGTCAAGCACAAGATACACACATTATGAGATTATGTACGATGGGCCCACAAGGGTTTTCACAGTTTGCCTAAATATCAGGAGAAGACCAAGGATGCTGGTTTACAGGAATCTAGGTGTGTGGCATTCCTGCCTCACCATCTGCTCTACAGCAAATGCAAGCAGGTGTCAGGAGAACCAGGCAAGCAAAAAAGAAGAGGTGGGAGCCCAAAGCACAGAGCTGGCAAACACTCTGTTACGCGGCAGAGAAAGTGGCCGCTTACCAAGTTAACCTGCTTAGCCTGCGCATCTGAACGAATGGTAACTAACAGGGAGGCGTCCTGATTGGCCAGCCTCTAGACGGGGTAAATCCAACAGATGCTGAAACGAAGTGCAGCCCCCTTCCCTTCCACGTCCAGATCCTGAAGACCTGGGCTGGTGCGTCACCAGGCAAAGCTCAGGGTTTCTGGGAGCAGCTGCGGAGGGGCAGCGCCCTGGATCTGAACTGCGGTGGCGGCTTCAACCTGCAGGTCCCTCCACTGCCGCCCGTCTTTTGCCTTGGGGCTCTCCTATACACTGTGCCTCATCTACCATGCCTTCCCTAAATCTGTCAAACCGGGGTCTCCCTACATCTGGCACAGGAACCCTCCTTGGTGCTTCCGTAGCACCCTGGATATCTCTCTGTCTCACAGGATGATTATCCGGCTCCTTCTCTCTCTTTGTAGCTCTTGTATTGCATCTCGCCAGGAGGCATCGTTTCCTTCTGTCAGTACAGCACTTAATTTTAAAAGTAAGTTTTCAGTGGGCTTCCCTGGTGGTGCAGTGGTTGAGAGTCCACCTGCCGACTCGGGGGACATGGGTTCATGCCCCGGTCCGGGAAGATCCCACACACCACGGAGCGGCTGGGCCCGTGAGCCATGGCCGCTGAGCCTGCGCGTCCGGAGCCTGTGCTCTGCAACGGGAGAGGCTACAACAGTGAGAGGCCCGCGTACCGCAAAAAAAAAAAAAAAAAAAAAGCAAGTTTTCAATATTAAAAAGGAAGCATTTTCCTGAAAAATTAGAAAGCCTGGCATCCATGAGTCCCACATTAAGGCAACATGAGCTACGGCTGAGCATCTGTTGTCCCAGCCATAGAAGAACATAGGCGTCTGGTGCTCCAGTCTCTACTCCTCCCTATCGTCACAGGGGGCAACCTTCCTTCATTCATCATAACCAAGCCGTTTGAGTTGACCATCAGTTAGGGTCTGAGGACTTCATGACAAGAACTGCGATTTCCCTCTAGAACGGTAACTCACCCAAAATAAGTGCCCAACGTATGCTGAATAAATGAAGAAATTCATTAGCTAGGGATAATATTTTTACTCTTAGGGCTGTTGTAAGGGATAAAATAATATAGGGGAAAATCTGTGCGACCACAGCTCGAGCTTGAACTGTAAGTGTTGGCGGTAGCACACAATTCAGGTGAGGACCCCATTTCTGAATATAGGTCTATAATATCAACAAAGATCACCAAGAGGAAGAGCTGGTATGTATCTTTCTAATTTTAACAATTCAGTAACCTTTTTGAGAATAGTCTTTATTTGTGATCTTATAAATGACCAAAATATATGAATCTGAAATAACTCAAAAAAATCTGGATAATTCATTTCACAATAAGTAGCTTAATTTTCTTTTATTTTTCCCCCCATCCCTTCAAAGCCATTTGATTTATCATCCAGCACACAGGGCATGCAACATGTAAACATTTTCATCTAGCAGAACTGTATGAACATTATTAGGTCATGAAGGTACAACCAACTCATACATTTTTCCAATATGCAATAAGCTGAAATATTTTTAAAGAAATCAACATTAAAGTACACTGGCAAGCTTACAATTTATAAAATCAGCACTGAAATGACGCCAATGCCACACATAGAGCCTTTTACATTTAATGGTGGAACAGAATCATAAATGGCTGCGAATAACGTCAGTCCCATATGTGAAGAGAGTAAAAAATTAATTTTCTTTTTTTTAACATCTTTATTGGGGTATAATTGCTTTACAATGGTGTGTTAGTTTCTGCTTTATAACAAAATGAATCAGTTATACATATACATATGTCCCCATATCTCTTCCCTCTTGCGTCTCCCTCCCACCCTCCCTATCCCACCCCTCCAGGTGGTCACAAAACACCGAGCTGATCTCCCTGTGCTATGCGGCTGCTTCCCACTAGCTATCTACCTTACGGTAAAAAATTAATTAGAAATTTAGGGTACTGCTATTTCCAAATGGGGCAATAACCCCTAGCCTCTAGCTGTTCTTTATCTCTGTCTTCAATTTCACTATATCCTGAAAATTGTTCTTCCTACACAGTAGGGTTGGCATCCCTTTTTGTAGCCTAGGAAGCTCACGAAGGTATGCGGTAATAAAAATATACATATTGTTGTTGGCTGGGAAATGAGAATGATTTCCCTTTTCAAGTCAAGAAATATCTTCTACTAAAAACTCTACAAGCTTTAAAATGTTCTGTTGCCAAATACAATATCTTCAATTCCTCCAAAGTTCAAAAACATTAGGGGCCAGTCACTGTCAGGCTCCTATAATTTTTTTGAACAGAACTTAACCTAGGATATGTTTTTTTTTTTTTTTTTGCTGTACGCGGGCCTCTCACTGTTGTGGACTCTCCCATTGTGCTCCAGACGCACAGGCTCATCGGCCATGGCTCACGGGCCCAGCCGCTCCGCGGCATGTGGGATCTTCCCGGACCGGGGCACGAACCCCATGTCCCCTGCATCGGCAGGCGGACTCTCAACCACTGCGCCACCAGGGAAGCCCCGGATATGGTTTTTTGAGACTAATTCTTTTCATTTCGCTGAGTTGTAGGTGCTGTCATTTTTGCTTTAGGAAAATCAGTCATAGTATTCTCAGAATGTTCAATCAACAAGCGTCTTGTAACTGATGTACTCTTCCCCCAATTCACAAATGTTTCTCAATCCTAAAATACAAATAGGACAATTGTGGCATCAAGGTCTGAGGGGACCCCAAACATTGACACAATCTATTCTAGAGAATTGTGCGTAATAATGTCTACAACACAGCTGTTGAAATTTTTATTTTAGAAGCCTGGATAGATTCCAAAGACCTTCTTTGTAACATGTGTAGTGTTCTCCATTATAAGAGGCCTCCATTCTTTTAGAATTTCCTCAGATTAGAGCCATCCGAGCAGACGGAGGGGAAGAGTTGGCTGAATAACATCTAATCTTGAGGTGGACAAGCTCCTTTGTCTTATATAATTGCTGAGGTTGGTTGTTCTCTTTTTAAAAACCCAGGTCTTAAAACGTCAATTTAAAAGGTACCTATTCTGTGATGTGTGGACTAGACGATAACCCAATACTGTTTAAACATCTTACTTTTAAATGTAAACATGTGAGACAGATAAAATACGATGAATGAATTCACTGCTCAGCCGGTAAATCATGAAAGGAAACTGCGTTTCCACTCTTGACTGTTCTTTTTCTTCAGCCAGAAGGTCACTTTAGACAGGCTCTGACCATTTAAGGATCCGCTGCCATGAGACAAACGTCTTGAACTGTTTAGCTGTTCCTGGCTCCCCTATCCCATAAGCAGCTGTCTCTTTATTTGGGGTGTACATTTATTCGAGGTGGGTATTCTTATTCAACCTGTTGTCAACAGACAGAGCATGCTGGCCTTTTCCAGATTTTTAAATGCTTGACTTTAAATATTGATTCATCAGATTTAAGAGGACGTGGCTTTCTTCATTAAAGATGCCTTCAGTTTTTTGTGCTGTGTTATATTTTGAATGGTTGAACTGGTTGCAGAGGATTGGGTTAAGCTTGGGTTCAGAGATTTAAACAGGTGAAAAAGGAGAAGAATATTCTCCTCATGTGAGCAGAATTCCTCACTTAGGTTTCAAATGTCCCCAACATACCCTGGATTCACATATTAGAGCTACAACTAGTAAATTAAATGAACATATTAAGCACAGCATGTGATTATTACATGTATGTACAAACACATTATATATAAATTAAATCTGATGACCATCTAAAGTAAAAAAAAAAAATTCTTTCTGTTCTTTTAAAAAGCCTCTTAAAGGTTACTTAAATTTAGCAGTGTTCCTTATTCAAGTCTTCTGGATAGGAAAGGCACTGTACATTGCAATTTCAAGTGCATAAAACGTCTTCCTATGTCCTTACCTTTCAAATTCAAAATCCAGCCTGGACTCAGAGCCTAAAAATACCCCCATCAAAGAAACAAATAACTTCCATGAATGTCCCAGAAAATGCTAACACAACATCCTAGAGCTAGCACTTAGTATGGAAAAACATTCCCAAGTTAATAAAGCCATGTGGCCTCAGTAACAAAGTAGATGTCATGAGACACTTCCATGGGTTAAAAAGGAACAAACACAGAGCTCATGATAATGCACTATGTATTCATGTCAAGGCAGTATTTTCAAAATGAAATTGCATTTCTGTGTTTTGTATTATCCTCAAAACTTAATAAATATTATGCGAAGAAAAACTCTTTTTAAGTACCGACATCTCTGTGAACAACTGTCAAAAACTGTCTTTCAGGGAAGGACTCTATTCTCACCGCCTCTAGTTACGTATGTTTAAATTAGATAATAAGCCGCGCTTGAAATAAACATGCTTTTAAACTACACCTAAGGTGAAGCTGTACAACAGAAAACATATGGAGTAAATCCTGAGCGAATGCAATATAATCTTCCCTTTTGCATACAAGTATCTGGTCATGAAATAACAACATATTAAACATGAAATAACAACATATAAATCCTTCTGTTTGCGGAAGTCATGTTTAACAATTACTGTTTCCTGTTTATATAAAGAAATCGTCTTCTAGTAAAGGAAAACTGTCATTGGAGTAAAAACCACCCATTCATAAGTAGTTTGTTAAACTGTTTCAATTAAAGAAATATCGAACAACGCTTATGTTTTTTCGTTGTTTGCAAATTGAGTCCTTTTATTAAAATGCAAAAAAAAAAAAAGTGACCTGGATTTCTTACAATGGTAACTGCAGGTTTGACGCATAGTTCGCTACCATCAAACCATATCGCTGTATTTGGATGCTTCCAAACATCATCCTCAAGAGCGTATGAGCTAAATTTCTGTTCCATGAAATGGCATGAGACCCTTGACCAGGGCTGTGCGAGCGGCCCTCCCATCACTGCGCCTACGGGCTGCTGTCACATCCTCCGCGTGCCCTCCCTTCCCCTCCCCAGCTCCCTCCGGCCCGGCCGGCCTGCAGACCGCTTCCCGCCAGGACGGGCTGGAGCGCCCCCGTCCAGGCCCCGGGAGAGACTCGCGCACACACTTACACACTCACGCACCTTCACCTACATGCAGCCTTTCTATTTACAAGATCCCTGCACAGCGGGGTTCAGCGCGGCCACTCCCGTCGCCCACGGGGGCCGGGGGGTGCTCACACCCTCCGCTGCCTCCAGCTGCAGCATCTCGGTGGCCTTGCTGTCAGCCTTCCCGGGAGTCGCCTCCGCCGGCCCTGTCCTCCCGCCCCCTACTCTGCACGCGAGCAGCCCAGGCCGGCGCCCCCTCCCTCCACCCGCAGCTGCCTCCTCTCCGCGCGCGTCCCGTGCGGATCCGCCGCGCGGCGCGGCGCCACGGCCCCGGGGGCGGCGAGGCACCTACCTTCCCAGGTGCCTGGAGGCTGCTCCGCAGGTCTCGGCGGCGATCTGACGCTCCGGTACGCGCTGAACCGTGCTGAGCGCGCGGCACTCGGTGCGGAGCTGGGCCGGGGTCCCCTCCGCGCGCGCACACCCGGCACGTCCAGGCGCCGCGGGTCCGCGCTGCCCCGTAGCCCGGCAACGGCCACCGCCTCCGGCCCCGCCCACCTGGAGCCCCGCCCACATCGGAACCACTGCCCACCACCCACCTCTGGGCTCCGGGCTGCGTCCCCGCAGTCCCCCGGGTGCCCCAGGCCGCGGTCCAGCCGCTGGTGGCCCCCGGGCTGCGGGAGCTGCTGACTGCATCCCGCTGGCGGACCTGGGTAGGAAGGAGGGGGCTCACCAGGACCACGGAGAGCGGGGCTGTGTCGGGGACCTGCCTGCGGCTAGGGGGACGCCTTCGCGTCCACCTGGACCTGTTTCCAGGCCTTTGTGCCTCTGCGCTGCCGGTGACCTTCTACCCCGCGCCCGCCTCTGCTCCAGGAAAGGCCCGGGAAACGATGTGACACGTGTGCGCGGCGGGTGCGAATCACCAGGACCCAGCCCATCAGCCGCCTCGACATTCGCAGATGCTTTTCCCGGCGGGTCCTCCCCATTTCGCTCGCCGGACATTGGCCTCCAGAGGTCGGGGTGCGTCCACCGCCTCGGCGCGAGCACAGCCCGGTCCGGCCCAGGCCCCCGGGGATCGTGGGCCGCGCAGGTCCGGGCTTCGTGCATCCACACGCGGCTCGAGGACGGTGTCGAGACTTCTCCACTTCGCGCGCTTACGGAGCAAGGCTAATGGTGCCCGCTCTACAGATTTAGTGGAAGGAGTAAAAGAACCATGTACAGAACAAATAGGTTTCCGCACTACAATGCTGTAGAAATGTAAGCAATTGTCGTTCATCCGTCCAGTAAGTGGACAAACTTCCCCCCAGCCCAAGAGACTGCGCACGCACCGCATTGGTGCAGGGGCGCCCACCACTTCCTGTGTTGGTTCTGATTTCCCCGGCACACCTGCACGTCTCTTTGAATGGAACCAAATCCCATGTTTCCTTTCTATACCGCAAGGCCCATGGTAGCGGTCAATAAATGTTTGTTGAGAGAATAAGTTGTCACCGTTGGTCACCAATCCGCCCGTCTCATGACCCCGCACTGAGAACGGGGAATGCGCTACTAGGTACTTGTAAAAAATACATTAAAAATATCCTTCCAAGTGTCAGCCTCAAGGCTGTCATGGCCGGAACAGAAACCGCAATCACGACTTATTTTTCACCATTTACAAATGATACGCACTGTCCTACCTGAACGTCAAGGCGAGTGTGCCTGTCCCCAGCCTACCTGTCAGCTGTGATCTGGGACCACATCACAGCCCAAGGTTCCCTAACAAGCTCGCCCTTAGATGGAAGTTACCTATTTGTCTAATTAGACCTCACCTTCCCGAGGGCACAGCTTATTTCCTTCATAGCCCAGAGCCCAGCACACAGGGCATCCTCCAGCCACCGTGGTTAAGCTGACTTACTGCTGCTTCTCTGTTAAGGTCTCACACACTCACCCCTTCCTCCTCGTTTTCTCTTCATCCCACCACCCCGTCCACTGCCAAACAGGCCCTCCGCACCCTTCCCCTGAATGCCCCGCCGTCAAACCTCCCTTCGAACCTCCCTCCCGGCTGCTCTGTTCCACCCGTCCTGCTTCCCCCTGCCTTTCATCATGGTCACTGTCCAATGAAAAGATTTACAAAGATTCCTCACCGTGAAGAATGGCTTCCAGTCAGGGATTTCCATGTTTGGGCTCCACCCACATCTCCAGCTCTATCTTTCCTGCCTCTAGACGGGACACTGGGAGTTCTGGCCAAACTGGTCTGCGTGCCTTGCCTCCTGTGTGCCCTGAACTTGCCCTTCCTTTGCGCCCCAAGCTTCCTCTTTATGCTGCCTCCCCTGAGTTGGTAAGGGACCAGCTCAGAAGCCACAGCTCCCAGGAGTCACGGCGAGGTCTGAGGCCTTTTTACCACAATGACAGCACCCTCCTGTCCGGAGTTCCTGTGACTTAGCTTTCTTCCTCAAGGACTTAAAAGGAGTCCTGCTTTCGAGAAGCAGCATATTTTGCTCAAACTTGCATCCCTGATAGTATCAGACATTCACACGAATGTTCAGTAAGTGTTTTCTGAGAGGAATTTAATCTGCCAGTGCAGGAACTACTTTGTTTTTTCTCTGGCCTCCCTTTCTACTTAGAGACAGCGGCACATTATGTAGTTCACTCCCTCCTGCATCATGTCATCTGTACGTGACTGCTCTTCCCCGTGAGCCCGCTGCTAGCTCTCTGCGGACAGATCCTATAAACGTACACAGCCTTTGGCATCGCACATTCTGGCCTTGGAGGCCAACTGGCCGTTGGCTAGTTGCATGCCCTTGGAAAAGTTACTTGACCTTCCCAACTTTCTGTATCTTCTACCGTTGAAATAAGTTGTTTCATTGGTCGCTGTTAAATAAGATGCGGTATTTAAAGCGCTTGGCCCAGTGCCTGGCACACAGTAAGTGCTCATTAAATGGCAGCCACCGTTGGCAGCGCTGTACCTTTTGTCAGGCACACAGCGCCAAGCATCAGAAATCGATAACTGAAATGGTATTCGACAGCGGAGAGCCACTGAACCTCTGCACTGTAGCTGTTAAGTGCCTCTTACTCTTTAAAGAAGAGGCCGCTTAAGTTAACAAATGCTCCCCACTTACCTCACTTTGAGTGTAAGTGACCTGGGGACAGTGTCTGAAGGAAGGAGGACACAGTGGTGGTACAAAAAGAATCATATGACTCCCAGGCTCTTTCAGAATGAAACCAATGCTTAGAATTAGGGCTGCAAGCATTCTCTCCCTTTAGAGCACTGACTATCATGAATGAATTGAAATTTTAGTGAAAAGGCTAAATTTTTTTTTTTTTTTTGGCCGCTGTGGCTTGAGGGATCTCAGTTCCCCAACCAGGGATTGCGCCCAGGCCCATGGCAGTGACAGCCCGAAGTCTTAACCTCTGGACCGCCAGCGAATTCCCTGAAAAAGCCAAATCCTTAGGAAGATCTCGGCAGAGGTGTTGTTTTTAAGACTACGTTATGGGTTGGTTTTCTGAAGCTAGTTTTAGCAATATCTAAGCTGATACGCAGTGTATTTGTTTAGAATGTATTCCTAAAAAAGTTGAACCAATGAAGTAACAAACTTCTTGAGAAAATAATTTCAGTGATAAGCTAGCTCACCGGAAGCAAAATTAATGGAAAATTGTTTGACTTTCTAGTAATTTCCATGTAGAGCACTATTTCATGGGAAAAAGGAATAGAAAGCAAGCTACATGAGACTCCTGAATTCTGTCCCTTTGTTCACAGTGCCTGGCACGTGGTAGGTACTCATTAAAAATTGGTTGAATGAATGAATAAACGGGGGGGCCACGATCTCAAAGAGTTGTAAAGTTTGCCAAATATAGTTAAGAAAATAAGGGGGAAAATAACGAAGACCCAGCTATTTAAGTAATTCCCAGCACCCACTGCTGCCAACAGACAATCAGCGCAGGGTTGGGGCCTGATGGGAAGCCCCTTGCCCAAGGCCACACACCAAGTTAATAACAAAACAGGATCCAAAATCCAGGCTTCCTGAACCCTAATATAACCATCACCGTACCACGAATGCTTAAATTAATACACATGAAAAGTCCAAGGAGGGTATTTATTTAGTTGATATAATGTCAAACTCATGACATTTATAGAGCAAATGTGCTATAAGTTGCAGCACTTGCACTGACCCTGGTGAGTTTATGACACTGCGTTGGCCAGACTCTTCTCATGTGTTTACTGAGAGGAGAAACGAGCCATTGACTCTCCTTCTCTGCTTCCTGATAAATACAGGGGACTCTTCCGCACGTGGCAGAATTGAGGAACAGGCTCGCAGGGCAGCAGCCAATGAGGCTAGGCCATAGGGCTGTCTAAGTACTGGGGACCATTAACAGGATGGGGAAAGCTGTACTTCTCAGAGCTCTTCTCACAAAGGGAGTGGGTTGTGTTGGAAGAAATGGTTTCATGAAGTCACTCAACACCCCCATCTCACCTCCCTCCACCTTCTCACCAGAGATCTAAGTCACAATGGATGATGCTAAAGTACTTCTCAATCGAAGGATGTGAGACTTGGTCACTTCAGAGTGGTGACTTCAGCAAGTGGGTGGATCTGCGGGGCAGCTTGGAGCAAAGCTGAATGGCTTGTGACAGCTGAGGAGGAATGAGGCATGGCCACCAGGGAGCCTCCTCCTGCCCCCCCTTTCATAGCACGTTCCTCTAAACGGTGCTGACATTTTAAAGAATCACTCTTTAAAGGCACACCAGTTTCTGAATGTTTCCAGGGTGCCTTGGACCAGCCCTGCCATCACAGGGAGTCTGATCAGCCAGACCAATGGTGGATGCTTGAGTGTGGTCCAGTCCTGAAGCAGAGGAAGAATGAATTACGTCCTGAGGTCCTTTATAGTTGAAGATTCTAGGCCAACTGATGGAAAACCCTATCAAAAAATTCTAATAGTGCTCATAAAATATACCAAAAGAAGGAAAGAAAGAAAAACAGAGCATGTTTTTGCCAAATTTTGGCTGTAATGTTTGCTAACAGTTAAGTTCAGCTGTATGTAATTCTTATAATAGAAGGAATTAACTGCCCAGCCCTAGAACAAAAGAACCCGAATTGCAATCAGATAAGACTCTAGTGGTGCCACTTAACCAGCCCTGTGACCGTGCACTTGTTATTTAATCCCTCTGAGCCTCACTTTTCTCATCTGTATAATTGGAATGACAAACTTAATTGCTGGAAATTTAAATGAGATGGTGTCCTGAAAAATACTGTCAGAGTGCCTTGCACACAAGTACTCAATAAATATTATTGAATTAATAACTAGCACATTAATAAATATTAGTGAATGTTACTAAGTAATAATCTGTAAAGCTTTATATGAAACCTTTATGAGGGTGATAAGACATGAGAGATATTTGGCCTTGAGAGCAGTGTATATGTGTAAAATTTATAGTGAATAAATAAATTTATTCACAAGAAATATATTCCTTTTTTTTCAAGAAAAAACCCAGAGGGAGTTAGTGAAAACATGTTCAAGGATTCTTAACATAATCAAATGTAATAGGGAATATATATCATGTACCAGCCCATATTGAATATGTAAACTGAAATCTCACAAAATCCCACTGGGAATCTCCCTGGAGGAATAGCAGCCTTTAATTAACTATTGAACTTCTCATGCACACCACTGACATCTTCTAAGAAAGTGTCAATTCCTTGGAAACACAAGAAGATGTGCATATAATGTCAAAAGATGTACATAATATATATATATGTGCACACACGTATATATACATACAAACACAGACACACGAATATATATAATTCCACATTGCATTGATATATTAAATTTTTGTGAAAATTATTTTAAATGTCATGGTAAACTATGTGTAGCAGTAATTGTGTTCAGACTGGTTAGAAATACGGAAGCAAAAGCAACTGTTGGAAGTCAGCGGACTAATCCAGTTGACTGACACATCTATCACAGAAACAAAAACTGCATAGCAGAAGGAAGTGGTTATCTTGATCTTTCAAACTGTTCTCCAGTCAGCAGTGCATTTGTTTTAGCAGGTGTTGGAAAATATCCATGGTGAACTGGGAAGGACACAGGACCAGGACTTGGAAAACAGGCCATGTAACTTAGTTAAGAAAGTCAAGTGACTTTTCTGCAATCTCAGTTTCCTCATCTGCAAGATGGCTATAAAAATTCCACCCTGCTTATTTCAGGAGGATGATCTGATCCACTCCCTCATTTCCCATATGAGAACACTGGGGAGTGAAGCAAATCCCTTAAGGTCACATAGCTAATCAGTGACAGAATCAGGACTAGAAATAAGTCTTTTGAAGTCTTGGACTTTCTGCAGTAACAAAGCTGCCATTGAAGCAACAGATAGGAAAGTGCTTAAAAAATGTAATGTAAGGGTTCCGTTCAGTGGAAGTCTTATGGAGTATCCCCTCTTAAATCACAGTCAAGATCTTCAGGTGGAAATTCATTCAGAGACAGCTTTTGAGACTGTACCTGTACATTCAGCAATAGGCATCTTTCTTTTAAAATCAAATACAATCTGTTTCATTTCTCAACCAAGACACAAGAAGTAAACAATTAACTGAATTAATTCAGACACTGAAGTGAATTTTCAATGACTTGACTCGCCCAAGCTAGTTTTCTACAAAACCTAAATTAATCAGATAATTGCTAATTCTCCCTTTTGTTTTGTGTTGAAGGAAGTCTGTTTGTTAGAATGAACCTAGTAGCAGAATAAACAGTCATAAAAAAATTTTTTTAAGTCCCAAACATGAACTAAATGACGGAGTTCTTAAGCACACTATTTCTTTGGGCATCTTCTCCAGTCATTATCTTAAAAGTTTAATTTTCTTTATCCTAATGTGAACATTACTACTGCTTTTGTGATTTAAAGAGGACTTTTTCAGCAAACAAATGAAAAAAATCAACCTAAGCTGATAATTCAGGATTTTGTGAACATGCTTTGTCACATTGTCAGTAGAACAAAAATTTAAATGCCTCTCTTGGCATGACTAAAAACAACAGTTAAATCTTTCAAATTCTCACCGACACATCTTAAAAATATAGTCAGTTTGGTATGGTTTTAAATAATCTCCACTTAACTGCTATCAGTTTTAAAATTAAGCAAACAATGCTAATTATCCTCCTTAGAATATCAGGAGGAAAGTTTAGAAAGTAATTTAATTAATTGGCTCTGAAAAATTAATTACACGTGAAATGAGACTCATTAGGCCCTTCCTGTCTCATCAGAATTTCAGACTAAAGAATAACCCATCTCTCTCATCACTTACACTTTCTCTGTGGTTCGGCTAGCATTAAAATAGACTATTGTGATGATAAATATCTTACCCCCCAAAATTAAGACCAGAATATTAAAATGAACTAATGTGAACATGGTGCTCTTACATTTCCACTGTATTTTCTTGCATCTCGATGTAAAGACTTCACTCTGTGTGCACGCGTGCACGCATGTGATCACTGAATTGACAAAACAAGTTAACTTTCAAATTCAGCACAGCAATATATTTTGGTTTTGCCATGTTGAGCGTCAACTAAAGTGAAAATGTCGCTAAAAACTGTATGTAACATCATAACTGTTGATTACTCAGTTTTCATAGAGAGTTGGCAAATTTTAACTCACAACAGCTGTCACTACATTGAAAGTACATTTTAATTTAGGAATAGTAACTTTGTGAATGTTTCTGTACATGAGGCTTGTGCTATTGCCAAAGGTTCCAGAAAACCACTAGAGGATTTTTTTTTAAAACAAACTTAGCACAACTTCAACCTCCCTGTTTGAAAATTCTTCAGTTTTACCCAGAAAAGGCTTTAATCATACTTGAATGCCTCTCCAGTGATTCCTTTGAGGATACACACTGCATAAGGAAATGTATTTGATAGGTTGTAGTCTTGGAGGTGAGAGAATAAATAAAGAAACAGTATTGCCAGAGATGCACTGTACTCTTTTCTATGAGAAAACAAGGAAAACATTGGCATCCAGTAGAGTTCCTCCGCCCGTTTACTAAGTAAAGCAACCTGTAAATACTTAGAGCAATTACAGCCTACAGACCTCGGGCTCTGCAGCGGCGGGTGATTGCTAAAGTTAGCTCTCTCCCTTTCTGTCCTGTTGGAACAACTCATTTCCAAGTAAAATGTGCGCGACAGATTGCAAACCCTTTGTACAAACTACTAAACCGGCACCGAGTATCGTGTTTCCTCTCATCCATACACATAGTACTCAAGCACAGAAATGCTCGTGCTCTCTGCACTAAAACCATCTTTTCTGAGCACACGCAGGAAAAGCGAACTGAAAGCCACAACGAAACATGAGCGCGGTGCCTTCAGCGTGCTGAACTCTCTGCAGTACTCACCCTTTTCGGCAGCTGAGCTTCTCCCTGGCAGCGCTTCTGGGCCAAAAGCTCTACCTTCCCCAAAATGTATGTCAGCGCAAGCCCAGACGAATCTTCCAATCCAGGAGAAGAAGAAGAACCCTGCAGATCAAAGGCAGACGAGCAGCGAGATGAAATGCCCGTAATCTGATCGGTGATCAGTTGCAGCACATCAAAGGCAGGCCAAGTTTGCGTGTGTGCGCGCAGGGCTCTTGGAACGCTCCTTTCAACAGGTAGTCGCCCTCCCCCCTCCCCGTCCTCGGATTCTTTTGTTTGACCCGGATCACGTTGCTTTCCTCCTTTTTTCTTGCACCCAGTTGGCCCGGCGGTGCCCCCAGCCCGGGCTGAGTGGCGGGACCGCAGCGCTCGGGTCCCCACGCTGCGCCCTGATTGCGCGCTGGAAGCTGCGCCTGCTGCCAGCGGGCCGCGCTGGATCCCTTTCATCTCGCCGAGCCGCGGATCCCATGACATCACCGCGCCGGGCCTGGCAGGAAGGCTGCACCGCCCGCGGGGAGCGCGCCCCGCCCCGGGAAGCAGGGCGGCCCGGCCTCTAATCGCGCTGCACGCCTGCGACTCACGCAGCGCAGCTCTGTCATCTGCTGCCCAGCTGGAAGGCCTGGCGGTACTGCGGGGTGATTCCAGCGGGAAAGGCCCCCTCATCCACCCTGGCTCCAGAGGACAGCACGTAATAATTGCCTCTCCCTTAAAGAAATCACAGTTCTTCCCGAAAACCGGGGGTCCAGTATCCAGAATGGTTCGGAGAAGCACCAGGACACTGCCAGAGGGAGAGCGTGACTTCTTCAAAGTGTGTTTTGTTTGCAGTGTGACAAGTCCTTAAGGATTTTAAGTAAACTGTCTTTTCTTTGAAATTTACATTGTTAGACTTTGCCAATTAAACAGCGGTACTTTAATTAAAGTAATTAACGAGCAGATAATCAAGAGTTACCTAGTGTCTGATATCTGTCACCCTCTCACTTAAGGCCCTGGGTGGACACTTAATCTTAGTCTCGGTCTTAGTTTGGGATTCAGAAAATCAGATTTTAAAACAACGTGTACTTCTTAGATAGGTGCAATTTATTAACACTTGTGAAGCATTTAAAATCCACAAAAGAGAAGAATGACGTAGAGGATTGTCTTGCCCCGTGCTTACCCCAAAGCTGTGCTCCTTGCCTTTTAGGGCCGTTTCTGCTAAATCCATAGTTTGAACTCTTTACTCACTAAAAATCATCACATTAGTCTATTTATCCATAATTTAAATTTTGTACTTCCCTGGTGGTGCAGTGGTTAAGAATCCACCTGCCAATGCAAGGAACACAGGTTCCAGCCCTGGTCCGGGAAGATCCCACATGTCGCGGAGCAACTAAGCCCGTGTGCCTCAACTACTGAGGCTGCGCTCTAGGGCCAGTGAGCCACAACTACTCAACCCGTGTGCCACAACTACTGAAGCCCGCGTGCCTAGAAGCCTGTGCTCCACAACGAGAAGCCACCGCAATGAGAAGCCCTCGCACCAAGCCCGCATGCACCAACCAACGCAGCCAAACATGAATTAATTTTAAAAAAATGCTTCAAAAAATAAATTTATTGCACATTATCTAGAATTGTCTTGCTACCCTTCCTTAACAGTAGCAGATTCAATAAAATAAGCTTACTTTATTTTTAGTATTTATACAAATAGAAAATAAAAAAATTCATCTTCTTTACAATCTAGGTTGCAGTGCATTTCTGAATTCCAGACCACTCTTTTACGGCCTGAAGGAAAATTTTCTACTTTCTAATGGCAACTTGCCAACTTTTAGAAGGCCAGTTAAAAATATTTTTGCAAAACTTAGAAGACAACAGAATTTAATTTATATAACTTACATAACTTCCCTTCCTAATTAGTTTCATCTAATTTTTTCCTGATGTGATATTTGAAAATGTAGTTTATGGTGTGTTTATTTCCAGACTTCTATGATTCTCGAACAATTTTGTTTGTTTGTTTGTTTTGCGGTACGCGGGCCTCTCACCGCTGCGGCCCCTCCCGCCGCGGAGCACACGCTCCGGACGCGCAGGCCCAGCGGCCATGACTCACGGGCCCAGCCGCTCCGCGGCACGCGGGATCCTCCCGGACCGGGGCACGAACCCGCGTCCCCAGCATCGGCAGGCGGACCCCCAACCACTGCGCCAACAGGGAAGCCCCTAAAGTGACTATTTAAATGTTATACTGAACTCATTAACTGTTGAAACCAAAAATTTTGCTGTCAAAATTTGTTCGAGGGGCTCAGTGCTCCCAATGCAGGGGGCCCGGGTTCAATCCCTCGTCAGGGAACTAGATCCCTCATGCATGCCGCAACTAAAGAGCCCACACGCTGCAACGAAGATCCTGTGTGCCACAACTAAGGCCCGGCACAGCCTAAATAAATATTTTAAAAAATTAATTTAAAAACTCGACTTGTTATTGCCAGTCTTTATAATTTTAGCCATTCGAATGGAGTCTACTGGTACCTCATGATGGTTTTAATTTGCATTTTGCTGATGCTACTGCTTACATTTTTATACATATAGACTTCAGTTTTTAAAATAGTTTCAGAGTTACAGAAAAATTGAGCAGTTAGTACAGAGATTTCCCATATACCCCCTGTGCCCTGTACACAGTTTCCCGTTTTTAGCATCTTATGTTAGTGTGATATATTTGCAATAATTAATGAACCAATATTGATACATTATTATTAACTGAAGTCCTTAGTTCACACTAAAGGTCACTCTTCCTGTTGTACAGTTCTTACGGATTTTAACAGATGCATAATATCATGTTTCATACAGAACAGTTTCACTGCCATTATGGTATTATACAGAATAGTTGTATCGATTTTGACAAATGCAATGTCATGTATCACATGTGGGATTTTGACTGAGATTCCATTGAACCTATAGATTACATTGGGAAAAACTGACATCTTAACAATAGTGAATCTTTCTATTCAAGGACATAGAATATCTGTCCATTTGTTTAGATCTTCTTTGATTTCTTCAATCAGAGCTTTGTAGTTTTCCTCATATAGATCATATATTTTAAAAAATTTATACCTAAGTATTTTTGGTTTTTTGGGGGTTGTTAATATAAATGATATTGTGTTTATAATTTCAAGTTTCAACTGTTCAGTGATTGTATATAGGAAAACAATTGACTTTTGTGTATTATATCTTACAATCTTGCTGTTATCACTTTTTAGTTCCAGGAGTTTTGTTGTTAATTATTTGGGTCAGTTCTTTGGATTGTCTGTAATCATGTCATCTGTGAACAAAGAAAATTTAATTTCTTCCTTCTCAATCCGTTGATTAGTTGTAAATGTATATTGCAAACTCTAGGGCAACCATTAAAAACTAATCTAAAACCACTTTCATAGAACACTATGCTGGCTCCATGGGTAGTACAGTTACCTTATAACCAAGCGTTCCTATTCCTCTCTCACATCTCTTATAACACTGCTGTCATTTTTTTCATGTATCTATATGCTATATCACTCAATACACTGTTGCTGTTGCTACTTTGAACAGTTATTTTTTAGATCCATTAAGAATTTTTTTAAATTTAGCCTTTATTTTACCTTCATTTACTCATTCTTGCCTTATGTAGATTTAAAGTTTTGACCTATATTACTTTCCTTTTCTTTGAATAATTATTTGGTGATTTTTTGCTTTTCTTTCAACATTTTAGATATTTCTCTCCACTCTCTTTTTGCTTTCATAGTTTCCAATGAGAAGTCTGATGTAATTCTTATCCTTGTTTCTTGATAGGTAAAGTCTTTTTGTTGTTTTGATTTTTGTTTTTAGATTTCTGTCAAGATTTTCTCTTTGTCTTTTGTTTTCTGCAGTTTAAATAGGATATGCCTATGTGTAGATTTTTTTGTGTGTTTATCCTGGTTGGTAGTTTCTGAGTTTCCTGGATCTGTGGTTTGGTGTTTTTCATTAATTTTGGAAAATTTTCAGCCATTGTTATTTAAAATATTTCTTATTTAGGGCTTCCCTGGTGGTGCAGTGGTTGGGAGTCCGCCTGCCGATGCAGGGGACACGGGTTCGTGCCCCGGTCCGGGAGGATCCTGCATGCCGCGGAGCAGCTGGGCCCATGAACCATGGCCGCTGAGCCTGCGTGTCCGGAGCCTGAGCTCCGCAACAGGAGAGGCCACAGTGGTGAGAGGCCCGCGTACCACAAAAAAAAAAAAAAAAAAAAAAATCTTATTTAAAGTATTTCTTCTCTTTCTCTCTCTCTCTCCCTCCCTCCCTCTCTCCTTCCTTTCCTTCCTTCCTTCTTTCTTTCTTCTCCTACCGACATTCTCATTACTTGTGTGTTATGCCTTTTGTAAGTATCCTGTAGATTTGTTTCATTTTTTTCTCTGCATTTTAGCTTGGAAGTTTCTACTGATATTTCTTCAAGTTCACTGGTTCTTTCCTTCACTGTGTCCTGTGTACTGATGAGCCTATCGAAGGCATTCTTCATTTCGGTTACAATGTTTTTGATTTCTAGCATTGCTTTTTTATTCTCTCTTTTAGAGTTTGCATCTGTCTGCTTACGTTACATCTGTTCTTGCATGCTGTCTTCTTTTTTCCATTGGAGCCCTTAATATATTAATCACAGTTAGTTACGTGATAATTCTAAAATCTGAATCATGTCTGAGTCTAGCTCTGATGCTTGCTTTGTCTCTTGAGACTGTGTATTATCTTGCCTTTTAACAGGGCTTATGATTTTTTGTTGAAAGCTGGACATGATATATGAGGTAATTAGACTGCCAATGGAATGGTGAGAAAGTACAGAAAGATACAGTAATGAATGTCTTCAGAATAATACTACAGAGAGAGAGAGAGAGATTTTGGCTTCATTGCGAAGTACAATGTTAGATAAAGAAAAGCCTGCCCTTAAAATCTACTTTAAGAAATGCTGATCTAAAGTCAAAACATTTAATGATGCCATCATTTATGAAATTGAAAAGCACCTAATACATAGTTGGGGGCATAAAACACACAGGATAATTATAACTGCTGAATAAAATCAGGAAAAGGTAAAATTTATTTTTAAAAAGAAGTGTAATAGAGCAGTCCTGCAAAATAAAACTGAATTGCAAAGTAAAGTGTTAGAGTAGATGGATAATCATTCACTTTCTTACACTTTTTCTTGCCTTACTGCTCTAGCTAGGGCTTCCACTAGGATGCTGAATTGGAGCAGGGAGGGAACACATCCTTGCCTTTGTCCTAATATCAAGGACAAAGCATCCGTCTTTCACCACTACGTACAATGGCAGCTGTTGGGATTTTTTTCTGGGATTTTGTTCTTCATCGAATTGAGGAAAGCCTCCTCTATCGTTAATTTTCTAAGGTTTTGTGTTTATCTTAAATGGATGGCGGCTTTTGTGACATGCTTTTTTGTGCATCTATTGAGATGATCATATGGTTTTTCTTCAGTTTGCTTATGTGGTGAATTACACTGATTAATTTGTAAATGTTGGGTCAGCTCAGTCTTGCATTCATGGGACTTGGTTGTGCCGTCTGAGCTTTTTAATATATTGCTGGATTCAGTTTTTTTGCATTTATGTTCATGAAAGACAGTGACCTGTAGTTTTCTTCTCTTGCAGTGTCTTTGTTTGGTTTTCGTATAGAGTAATGCCAACCTCATAAAACACTGATAGGTTGGGAAATCTTTCTTCCTCTTCTATTTTCTATGAAAGTTTGTGTAGAATTGGTATTATTTCTTCCCTAGGTATAAAATTACCTTTCAATAAAGCATACACTATGCAGCTGCTATTTTTAATTTGTAGAAAATGACTACATTATGGACCTTTCCTAACTTTCTTCAAGGTCATAGCCTATAGGTTGTATGAGCCTCAGAGTTTAGCCTCTATTTACTTTCCATCTTCACAGATCATTAAAAGCAAGTAAGAGATGCATACATTGCTGGAAGAAGGCATAAGGAATTCTGCACAAAGGAACTGTTCTAGCCAACTTGCAACTCTCTAATGTCTTAGCTGGAGCCGCACTGCTTGGTGAATGCTTGCTCGTGCCAGGCTGCGTTGGCTTGAACTCCAGGATTTCCACATGAAATTCCCAGTGTGCGTAAGTCACTTTAAACTTCAGATTCCTTATCTCTAAACTTTGGGACAATAAGCGTACCTACTCCCTAAGGTTTTTGTCAACCTTAGAATAGTACTGGCATATAGTAACTATGGAACACATCTTAACTCCCAGCTATTTAAAGTATTGCTAAAAGAAAGTCATTTCTGACTGTATCAGGTAAGAAAAAATTCTCTTTGGAAGAGAAAAGCACCCTGTATTCTGCTTTTTCTAAGCATTTCTCATGGTGAAGTCAAAAGATATTTTGCATTTTGTCAAGCAACATGTTTTACAGCATTTGAAAGTGGACAACTTTGATTTTTTTAAAACTGCTACTGTGATATTTTATATTTAGTATTATATTTAGCATTACACTATACCATCAAAAACTGCAAAGAGTATTATGACAATTTTCAGAGGGGACACTTCATTCACGTTCGAGGTTCAGGATTCACCACTCCTTAGATAAATGTATAAGATTATAAATAAGATTCTCTCAAAATAAGAAATGAAGTGTATATTCTATGCATAAACTTCAATGATTTAAAAAGACTTTCATATACAGGCACAGCTAGACAGTGAGTGAGTCCTCCACTACTGGAGGGGAAGAGTGCCCCCAGACAGAGAAGGATGTCTGGTCTTTCACCAGCTAAGGGTATGGTGGAGGGCAGGAGTCACCATGGAGACAGGGAGGAACGATGGGAAGACAATAGGAGTGGCCTGTGTGTGCTGGGCTTGGGGGCAGCATTTTGTGAGCCTGCCATCCTGGTGTGGTGCAGGCTGCCTAGAGAGAGGGCACAGACCTTGAGATGCTGGGAAGGCCCAGAACTTCTTGTGCTAAGACTAAGGGTATGGTCTGGAGGGGCTGCACATGACATGATGAATAGCAAAGACCTCAGTCCCTGAAAGATGTAGCAAGTCCAACCGGTAAAAAGTCAGAAGTGAAGGACCCTGGGGCCCAGTGCACCTGAGACGCTGCCAGGAGACAGTCTATGATCAGAAGCAGGAAAGTGTCCAGTTCTCCTCAAATGCCTTGATGATCTGACAGCTCATTTGGGGTCTCCAAGAGGTGGGGAACATAATGGAACACTCAGTTTTCATGTGCATTCTGCAGAGCTATTTACAATAGTTCCTGGTTAACCATTTCCCTTCAACCTGGTCCTCTGCTAGGCTCATAATCAACTCCCCCAGTTCACAGGTCAGGAGACCAAGGGTCTGAAAAGATATATCAACCTTCCAAGGTCACATGGCTAAAATCAATCTCAGGAGTGTATGACTCCAAACCTGTGTTGTTTTACACTATTGCACTATTTTTTCTGTTAATTAACTATCTTTTTAAAACACTGTTTTAGTTTTCACAAGTAGGGAGCCCTGGCAGCTTAAGTGTTAATAGCCTCTGTAAATTAACCTTGGTTTCTTGGACTACAGAAATCCCCCGCAGGAGGCTCATGGGTACCCCTATTAAAAATGTTAAATTTCAAGGACTGGGTTCTTTTTTTCTGATTACAAAAGCAGTATATATGTATTATAGAAAATTGGATAAGTACAGAAGAACAAAGTAAAAAACATTATCCATATCACCCATCATTCTAATTTATTCTTTTTTATAAAAAATTATATGGATTCAAACGATTAAAGCAAAAGCTTGGGACTTCCCTGGTGGCGCAGTGGTAAAGAATCCGCCTGCCAATGCAGGGGACACAGGTTCAATCCCTGGTCTGGGAGGTTCCCACATGCTGCAGAGCAACTAAACCCATGCACCACAACTACTGAGCCTGTGCTCTAGAGCCCGTGAGCCACAACTACTGAGCCTGCGTGCTGCAACTACTGAGGCCCACACGCCTAGAGCCCGTGCTCCGCAACAAGAGAAGCCACTGCAACGAGAAGCCCGCGCACTGCAACGAAGAGTAGCCCCCGCTTGCCGCAACTAGAGAAAGCCCGCACGCAGCAAAGACCCAACACAGCCAAAATAAATAAATAAAATTTTTTAAAAATTTAAAAAGCAAGAAGCTTTTCATTACTGGCAAATCCTGAATGGAGAAGGCAGCTAGCAAGCTGGTTTCTGACAAGCGTGTTCTTCCACTCATGTTTGTTTAACCTTCTGGTCGGTATCTTAAGTGCTACTTCAGTGTGATATTTAATACAGGAAATGCGTTGCTGCTGCTTTATCTCATGATCACATCTACATGCAAAGCTTTAGGAAACAAATATCTCTGAAAATCACTCCCTTTATTGGGAACCTCTGACACTGGGGGAGAGACTGCAAAATAAGACACTGTCCTCAAATGAGGTTGCTAAGAAAAAGGTCTCTTGTGCTGGAATTTGAATAGAAATTGCACGATTTCCTCTCTAAAGGTCTAGCATGAAAAGAGAAATGTGACTCAGATCAGAACATCGGTACAGGAATCTGTAATAAAAATTCAAAGTACACTGAAGTGTGTACAGTGAAAAGGAACTCCCTTCCTTCCTTCCATTCTAATCCCATTACACAGGCCAACTCTGCCAGCCCTGTGATGGGAGCCCTTCCAAACGTGCGTCTTTGCAGGTGCACACGCTGCACACACACCACACCAGCCACACCATGCACACACACTGTGCACACACCACACCATGCCTGCACCACACACACTGCACACACACCCGCCACACCACACACATATACCACACATGCACCACACCAGGCACACACGCACACACATTTACCTATTTTTAAACAAAAATGTGGTTTTGCTATATTCTGCTCTATTGTTTTTAAAACTTACCTTTTGTACACTAAATATATCAGAATGCTAGCACGGTATTTCCTTATTAGTGGATATTAAGTTATTCCCAATTATTTTGTTATTGTAAACAGTACCATAGTTAATATCTTTGCCAGAAAATGCTAATATTTCTTTAGGAAAGGCTCCTAGAACATTGCTAGGTGAAATGATACAACATTTTATGGTGTCTCTGCATTACTCTCCCAAAATGTTTTCATCATTTAGTATTACTGCCAGCAGCATATAAAAATGAGCTCTTTTACCCTAACCTTCACCTTTGCTTCACACGAGACTTATCGGTATTTTCCGCTTTTTTTTTGCCAGTTAGACAGGTGAACAGTGTTGTCTCAGTTTAATCTGCATTCCGTATTAACCACAAGTGAACTGAGGCAACTTTTCCCATATTTATTGGTCATTTGTGTTTCCACTATTGTGATTTCCTGGCTTTTTCTCTTATTTAATGTGTTCTGATTGATTTGAAACAATAATTTTGGTATTATAAATAATAATTTATCTGTTATATATGTTGCAAATATTGTCTCCAAATCTGCTACTGCATTGTAAAATGTTCCGTGTTTGTATACGCATTTAACACAATCAATCGCTATTCTTAGCTCAAGGCACACTATTATCTGCTTACAGACTCTTCTGACGTGTTTTACTTTCTTCTATTTTGTTTTGCTGTACTGTATTTTACTTTGTTTTATTTTACATGTTTTCCCTTCTATCCTCATTTCTAACTTCATTTCCTATTCCCTTCCTCCAGTATCTACCCTTGCATATTAATGCACAATGAAACAATTTTACATTTTATTTTGCCCCTGATTTCTAGATTTTGTGTGATGATTAGGAAGCCTGACTTCTCCGAGCTAGTCTCCTTGATTTTACCAGCAATGTCAAGCTAGCAAGTCACCTCCAGAGTAGTTTACATACTAAAGGGTTTTCAGCATTTGTATGTATGATGTGATTTACAATAAGGAACACATATTCCGTCGGCAAAAACACATATTCCGTCGGCAGTACTCATCTCTGTGGGACTCTCTATCTCTACAGCACGTGCTGGCCCTATCATAGCTCCCCACCACACAGTGCTATAAATTGGTCTCTGTTTCCACTTTGCACATCAGACCCTGAGCTCCTGGAAGGCAGGAACCACGAGTCACTCATCTTGGCCGACCCCGAGACCAGCTCAGCGCCGAGATCCAAACAGTCAGTGGAGGGTGAGATCAGGGGGTGAAATGTACCATGCCTCACTGTGCGATGCAGTTCGCTCACCACGCGATGCAGTTCGCTCACCACAATCATCTCGCCACTAGTGAATTTCTTAGGTAGAAAGAAATAACCATAGTCCCAACCTTCAACACTTCCCTTGGTAAGACTGTCCCAGACTCTGGGGAGACTGCTACAGGGTTCTTGGCAACTCAGTCCTCCTACGTCAGACTTAGGTGTGCCCAACGGGAAGTTCTATCTCCATAGAGAAGCTGCGCGGAGCAGGGCTGCTCCTCTGCGTCGAGGGAGAAACCATCCCTCTCCGCTCCAGCTGCTCGCCGTGTGGAGGACCATGATGGGCCGACACTCAGGGAAGTCTTGTCCAAAGTCATCTTCCCACTAGGACAAGAGCTGTACTGTGAATGAACCTAATGTGCGAATTTAAATAGATCTCTTCTTAGCAATAATAAAAGTGGGAGAATTTGGAAATCTGGCAAAGAAACATTTCCTAAAATTTCCTAATTGTAGCTTTAAGAAAAATGAAATTGAGACTGTCATATAGAGTCAGAGAGCACTGCATTTTTGGAAAGAAAAAGGTTTTGCCGTAGACTGGGAATCAGGCCCCACGATGGTGAGACCTGCCTCTTTTCTCTCCTCAGTCATCAGGCGGGTGCATTTTGGAGAAGTCAACCAGCCTCTCTGATGACAGCGGTTCCCTCAAGCTTGCTTCTGGTTCTTAAAACCCTGTGATTCTAACCTTTGCATTCCTTGATTAACAAAGATGCTACATATGGAACACATAGAGCGATGGCCACTTTAGAAGCTTCTTATTTGTATATGTCTATATAACTTGGCTCCGTACATCACATTCTGCCAAAAAGTAGGTACGACGTCACTGACGGGATCTCTAAGGATATGAAAGAATTTGAGCAACAGGTAGAAGAAGGTGGGTTAGTAAGCATCCAATGTTGGGTAATAAGGTAAGAAAGATGATGATTCTCAAACAAGGGAAGTTATTCATGGTCAGTTTCTACTATGGGCATAGTGGATCTAATGTCTGACATTTTTCAGAAACTTCAGCTGTTATTCGTAGGAAATATTTCCTGATATTCTGGGTACTTTGTTCTTTCTTTACTTTTACCTTTACTGTTTCACATTATGTCACCTCCAAGGAAGCAAAATAAGGACTTGCCTTCACGGGTGTTAATGCCATTCAAATATTTGTAGAACTCTTATCGAGCACCCAGGCAGCATCCCCTCCCTCTCCACCATTGCTCGGCCAGTCTACACTCTGCCAGGCCTTTTGACCTCAATGCACAGCCGCTCCTTTGATCATTTTGGTGCCTTGCTCTGGACCCTCTCAACTATATCAACTTACTCCTGTTAACAAACACTGCTCTGCGCAGCCCAGCGGTCCTCTCTGGAGAAGCAGACTGCAGAGGAAATATTCCTTTGCTGTTCCGTGATGTAAATCCGTGGAGCGTCTGATCCAGCTCAAGACTTTCCTTTTCACTCTAACTGAGGTTATTTCAAGCACACAGTTAAATAAACTGGCCTTTCAAGTTCCTGACTATAATAAAATGTGAGATAGTTTACCTGGGAGGAGGGAGTAACAGAAAGAACCTTTTATCGTCATCGTCTGCTGATGGGTTGTTTCTACCTTCTTCTGATTTCCTTTACTGGAGCCAGTCAACCATTTCAACTGAAGTAGATAAGCTTTAAAACAGGAATACTACTGGGAGAGGACAGTTGACCTAAATTCCCACTAAGACGTAACTATTCATGTATTCAATTAAAATAGATAAACTTTGAAACAGGAATACTATTGGGAGACCTAAATTCTCGCTAAGACACAACTACACTAACTATATATATATTTCCTATAATAAATTTTTAGTTCTGGTGTCTGAAGTTCAAAGATGAACCACAGAGACGGGAAAGCAGCTGGGAGAAGCTGGCAGAAGAAGATTAAGGAAAGCAATGGTGCCTGTCGTATTGTATATTTCATAATGTGGCTCCAGGCCAGCCCTGCCCTTCGAGCTCCTTTAGCGGCGGGATCAATGCCTTTTAGGGGCTACTAGTAATGCTCAGCATCTCACGTGGGGTGCGGCACAGTGGACGGCCGACAGATAGTGGCTGAATAAATAAATGACTAATTTCTGTTAGGAATGACCCGTTTCTCAAATTTGATCCCCTTGATTCTATTACTCTTTTGATGCGTAGATTAGCATGTATTCTCTTTTCTAAGCTAGGCCTTATGCTGTACTATGTTATCTCTGTTTTTCCTCTATAAATTCTGTGGTATTATTCTCCAAACGTGAGTGTGTCCGGGCCGCCCCGCCTCTCCACAGTTTGTCCCAGCATTTATGCCCCGGGGACACTTTTCAGAAACTCGGTGGGGCGGGAGCAGCCTGCCCTGTGCAACAGCACCTGCCACCCGCCTGCCCTTCCTTTGGGGTGCATGGGGCTGTGGGGCTGCGCGCTGGGCCTTCACCCCCGCTCCCCTCCAGGCCTGCATGTCCCCAGTCCCCAGGGAGGAAGACCTGCCTCTGCTCCCAAGGAAGGCTCACAGGGGAGAGGGCAGAGGGGAAGGAGGGGAGGGCCGCAGACAGCAGGAAGAGCTTACCCTCCATGCTGATCCTGGAGTTAGAGACAAGTCATAGAATATATAGCAAATGAAGGAAGGAAGAGAAAAAAGGAAGGAATACAGAAGGAAAGAAGGGGAAAAAGGAAGGAAGGAAGAGGAAGGAAAGGAAGGGAGGGAGGGAGGAAGGATCCTTCCAACCATATGTTCTAACCGGGAGGAAAAGGAAAAGGCCCTTCTCTGTTATTTTTTTTTATTTTTTTTTTTTGCGGTGCGCAGGCCTCTCACTGTTGTGGCCTCTCCCGTTGCGGAGCACAGGCTCCGGACGCACAGGCCCAGCGGCCATGGCTCACGGGCCCAGCCGCTCCGCGGCATGTGGGATCTTCCCGGACCGGGGCACGAACCCGTGTCCCCTGCATCGGCAGGTGGACTCTCAACCACTGCGCCACCAGGGAAGCCCTCTCTTTGTTATTTTCAATTAAAATTTTTAAATTACAAAATATTTTAAATATACAAAAACATGCAGGTGGATCTTACCAAGATTCTAAATTTCTAGTTACCAAAAAACATCATTAAGAACGTGGAAAGCAAGCCAGACTAGGGAAGGATATTCACGATATGAGGACCTGAAGAGCCTGTCTCAGAACAGATGAAGAATTCTTACAAATGATAAGAAAGGCAAACAACCTAATTGTTAGATGGGGCGCTTCACAAAAGTGGGCTCCCAAGGCCAACAAGTAAATGAAGGTGCTCAGTGTTATTACTCAGAATTTGCACAGCAAAGGAAACCATAAACAAAACAAAAAGACAACCTACAGAACGGGAGAAAATATTTGCAAACAGTGCAACTGGCAGGGATTAATCTCCAAAATTTACAAACAGCTCACGTGGCTCAATATCAAAAAAACAAACAACCCAATCAGAAAATGGGCAGAAGACCTAAATGGACATTTCTCCAGAGATGACATACAGATGGCCAAGAGGCACATGAAAAGATGCTCAACATCACTGATTATTAGAGAAATGCAAATCAAAACCACAGTGAGGTATCACTTCACACCAGGCAGAATGGCCATCATCAAAAAGTCTACAAACAATAAATACTGGAAAGGGTGTGGAGAAAAGGGAACCCTCCTACACTGTTGGTGGGAATGTAAATTTGTAAAACCACTATGGAGAACAGTATGGAGGTTCCTTAAGAAACTGAAAATAGAGCTACCATATGACCCACCAATCCTACTCCTGGGCATATATCCAAAGAAAAACATGGTTTGAAAGGATACATGCACCCCAATGTTCATTGCAGCACTATTTACAATAGCCAGGACATGGAAGCAACCTAAACGTCCATTGACAGATGATTGGATAAAGAAGATGTGGTACGTATATACAATGGAATATTACTCAGCCTTTAAAAAGAATAAAATAATGCCATTTGCAGCAACATGGATGGACCTGGAGATTATCATACTAAGTGAAGTTAAGTCAGACAGAGAAAGACAAACATCATATGATATTGCTTATAAGCAGAATCTAAAAAATGATACAAATGAACTTATTTACAAAACAGAAACCAATGCACAGACATGGAGGACGAACTTATGGTTGCCAGAGGGGAAGGAGGGGACGGATAGATTGGGAGTTTGGGAATGACATGTACACACTGCTATATTTAAAATAGATAACCACATACATGCATTAATATACGATATTTGTTTTTCTCTTTCTGGCTTACTTCACTCTGTATGACAGACTCTAGGGCCACCCACATCTCTACAAATGACCCAATTTCATTCCTTTTTATGGCTGAGTAATATTCCATTGTATATATGTGCCGCATCTTCTTTATCCATTCATCTGTTGATGGGCATTTAGGTTGTTTCCATGACCTGGCTATTGTAAATAGTGCTGCAATGAACACTGGGGTACATGTGTCCTTTTCAGTTACGGTAATACAGATGGCTAGTGGGAACATGCTGTAAAGCCCAGGAAGCTCAGCTCTGTGCTCTGTGAGGACCTAGATGGATGGGATGTGGGGAAGGGAGGTCCAAGAGGGAGGGGATATAGGTATACATACAGCTGATTCACTTCATTGCATGGTGGAAAATAACACAACATTGTAAAGCAATTCTATTCCAATATAAATAAATAAATAAATAAAATAGATAACCAACAATGACCTACTGTATAGCACAGGGAACTCTGCTCAATACTTCGTAATAACCTAAATGGGAAAAGAATTTGAAAAAGAATAGATACATGTACATGTATAACTGAATCACTGTGCTGTATACCTGAAATTAACACAACATTGTTAATCAACTGTACTCCAGTATAAAATAAAAATGTAAAAAATAATAATAAAAAAAGAAGGAAAATGCACGTTAGAACCTTAAACAAGAAGCTGCCACAGCCACCGGAATGGCTAAAACCTAAGAAGACGGACAGTAGCAGCAGGTGCTTGTGAGGACTGGAGAAGCTGAAACTCAGACACCACTGGTGTTGATGGTGTGACCACTTCAGAAGACCACTCGGCAGTTTTTACCAGATCCAAGCATATCCCTAACCTAAGACTCAGAAATTCTAGTTCCAGGATCTATGCAAGAGAAATGAAAGCATATGTACACAAACAAATATGTTCCTGAAATGCATAGATGCTTTATGCATAAAGGCCCAAAACTAGGGGAAAAAAATCAAACTCCCACCATAGAAGGTCAGATCAATAATTGTGATCTATTCACGCAAGGGAATACTATACATTTTTTTAAAAAGTGATCTACTGCTACATGCAAGCACATGGATACATCTCAATGAAATTAAGTGGACTAACAGAGCATATGCTGTATGAAGCCATTCATATGAATATCAAGCACAGGCAGATTTGCTGGTTACTGAAGTCAGGATAGTGGTTGTCTGGGTCAGAAGTGGTATGAACCTGAAGGAGCACAAGCAAACTTCACAGGGTGCCGAACATGTGAATGTTAATTTAGCTGGTGGTCACGTGGGCATACACGTGTATAAAATCTCATCAAGCTATACATTTGAGATGATTGTGTTTTGTTATACAGATATTATTCATCAATTTAAAGAATATGAAAAATTATATAACAGACAAGATGTTGCACTTAGATTTGTTTAATGCCAGCATTTGCCACATTTGCTTCTATTCTTTTGTTGTTGATTAAAACATAGAACAGTACAAAATATATTTGGAGCCATCCCCACATTCCACCCACATTTCTCGGTCCCCAGAGGCAATCACTGTCCTGAAAGAGGTCAGCCTCCTGACTGCTGTGCCTTTATATTTCATTCTGAGCCTACTCTGCACCAGGCAATGTTCCAGTTTCTGGGGATTCAGCAGCAAATAAAACAGACAAACATTCCTGCTCTCCTGGAGCTGATATTTGACAGAGTGCAGGGACAGACAGTAAATACGAAGTGAAATATATGAAGTGTTAGGTGAGAAGACGTGTGCTTTGAAAGTTACATGTATGGATTTATGCTCCACAAATTCTTCTGCAGTCTTTTCTCTGAGATTCATTGATGTTTTTGCATGTAGGTTGTTTTATGTGCTGTATGACACAAGACGGTGTGAACGTACTAGAATTCACTTACTCGTATATATAACAAGTATTAATTGAGCATCTACTAAGAGCTGGGCATGGTTCTAGGTGCTGAGAATCATCTCGGCCATGTAGATCTTAATGTCTAATATTTATTCATTGCCCTGGTGCTGAGCATTTAGGTTGCTTCCAGCTTTTCACTGTTACAAAATGCTGCAATGGACATCCACTAAACGTCTTTATCTACAGCTCTACGTACGCATATACGAGAGCTTCACAAGGGGATCTAAACGTGGAATTTAGGGATTTGTTAGCTGCTGCCAACTTGCTTTCCAAGAGGCTGTTCTGGTTCCCAGCACTCCTCAACCAATGCTTGGCTTTAAGCTTTGGCCAGCTGATAAGTATGAAATAATATTTCATTATTTTTAGCTTCATTTCCCTGATTATGAGTGAGGTTGAATATTTTTTCAAATGCTTACTAGCGATTTCTATTTCCTCTTCTTTGAACTACCCATTCATATACTTTGCCAATTTCTGCCATAGTTTGTCTTTTACTTATTGATTTGCTGAATGTTACACGTAAATTTTGATACTAATTTGTGGCCGGTTGTATGTGTATCAATTACCATTTATCTTTGCCTAAGTTATTTTTTTATACTGAAGTTAAAGAATGTTAATGTAATGAAATTTATAAATCTTTCTGATGAATGGATAAGGTGTTTGCTTTTTCTGTCTTGTTCAAGGGACATTTAACCTATTCCAAAGTTATAAAGATATTCTCTAGTGCTTCCTTCTAGTTTTCAGCCTTTTACTTTTTACACTTAGATTTTTAAATGCATTTGTGCATGGAATGAAATAGATGCATTTTCCCCCAGGGGACTACCAATTATCCCAGTATATGCAACGTAACTATTTGCACACAATAAGATTGTATCTGAGATATTATTAGTAAGAGATGAGGTATTCAGCTTTTTAGTGTTCTGTTAAAGTAGTTCAGACTTTTTAATCAAAGATCGCTAGGACCTTAAGATTACCACAGAAAAAAACAAAAAGTCAATTCCTTCCAGGTAGTAAAAGGGGCAAAATTGGTTGAATACTTCATACTTTTCTCACTGATTCGTAAAGCTACATCTATAGTATCACATATACATTAAATATTAAAAAAAAAACTGTTCCTTGGTTTTCATTTTATTCTGTAAGTTTATTTAATCTTAGATTTGGGTATAATACTTTTCAAGTTAAAGAAGGTCTCTTCCATTTCTTGTTTGCAAAACTTTTACAAAATCATGAATTTGTTAGAAATTATATGTCAAAGCTGTGATACATCTTCTAACACGATCATGAGATTTTCCCCCTTTTATCTACTGATGAGATGAATCACCTTACTAGATTTTTCTTAAGTTAACTTTCTTCGGAATAAATCAAGTTGGTCAATCACAAACTGATCTAAGTGAATTTGATTACACATAACTCTTAGCTACTATTTAGTAGAAAGCAGGAACCCCTGAAAAGTTTGTGGTGGGAGAAGGTTAGCTATTGCCCCAAAACCTCCCTACCAGCTATAATGAAAGCATATCTTAGGCCAACTTCTGCACACATACTAACATTTACTAAACAGATACTGATTAAAAAGTAGATATGAAACTGGTTCTCTAATCTAGATGAAATTCCAGCTCTCTGTACATTTGAGTGCTCTGCATAAAATGCATGACAACATTCCATAGTTGCTGTCAGGCAAACACATTTGCCTAGAAATGGCTGGAGACAGGACTGTTTAAAGATTAAGCCTCAGGCTTCCCTGGTGGCGCAGTGGTTAAGAATTCAGCTGCCAATGCAGGGGACACGGGTTCGAGCCCTGGTCTGGGAAGATCCCACATGCCGTGCAGCAACTAAGCCCGTGCGCCACAACTACTGAGCCTGCAGTCTAGAGCCCACGAGCCACAACTACTGAAGCCCGGGTGCCTGGAGTCCATGCTCCACAACAAGAGAAGCCACTGCAGTGAGAAGCCTGCGCACCGCAACCAAGAGTAACCCCCGCTCAATGCACCGCAACCAAGAGTAACCCCCGCTCAATGCAACAAAAGAAGGCCTGTGCGCAGCAACAAAGACACAGTGCAGCCAAAATTAATTAATTAATTAAAAAAAAAAGATTAAGCGTCATACTATCACTAAGGGTTCAGATTACAGCCTCACTGAATTCTTATGTCCTATAAGGGTGAGGAATGTCTCTGAAATATGCTAGCCTATCCCCATATTCTGAATACCTTTAATTTCACCAGTGAGAGTCCATTTTTCACATACATTTTGCTAATTAGTGACGCTTCACATGCTGACTGATGTAATACTAGCTAAACACCCCTGAATGTGGACTCATGATCACGAATATGGACTGTGCCATGTCAAAACCTGAGTTTACTGGAACAAATATAGTGTCATTCTTTCTTGGCTAAAGTACTTCAAAGTGCATAAAGAAATAAATAACTGATTCAATAATGTAACAAATATTTACGGTATATTTTAGGTAATGGAGATGTAGCAGGAAGGAAACAGACTGAATTCCCTGACCTTCCAGAACTTACATTCTAGTAGGAGAAACTGAAAACAAGAAAAGGTGGGTAAGGGGAAGAAGGTTATATAATTAGTGTGTTAAAAGCTTATCAACAACTTCCACTTTCAGTCATGCTGTCATCGTTGTCATGGACTTGGCCTTCTGCCATGGAGAACCAGAAAAGGAGACAAAATTTTTGAAACAACTGCTTGAAGATGTTGGACCACAGCGAGTACAGGGGTGTGATTCTGGATGGAGGGGAAACCAACAGTGTGAGTCCTACTGTCTTCTGGGCTTTAGACCTGGAAGAACTTACTCAGATGTACATATATCGTATTACTTCTAGAGTTGAAAATTACAATACCTGGAAAGAGAAAACTCACTCACTGAGATTAACAGCAGATTAAACACTGCAGAAGGAAGTAAGTGAAACTGTAGACATAGCAATGGAAACTCCAAATTGAATCATGGAGAGAGGGAAAAAAATGACTGGACAAAAATGAACAGTGCTTTAGTCACGTGGGAAAATAAGTGATTTAACATATCATTTGAGTGAGAAGAGGGCAGGAAAAATTTTTTTGAAATAAGAGTCAAAATTTTCAAAATTTGATTAAAACTATAAACCAATAAGCTCAATAAATTCCAAGCAGAAGAAACATGGGGAAAAAAACATACTAAGGCACATCACACTCAAATTACTGGAAACCAATGATGAAGAGAAAATTTTAAATGCAGCCCCGGGGTGGGAGGGAGCGTTATGTACCAAGAACAAAATTAAGAATGTCCCATCCTTCTCATCATAACCAGTAAAAGCCAGAAAACAATGGAAAGACATCTTTAAATTCCTGAAAGAAAAGTGGGAACACAGGAGTATATATCCAGTGAAAATATTCCTCAAAAATAAAGACAAAATGGTCATTTTCAGACAAACAAAATCTGGAAAGACTTTTTCCCCAGCTTGTGCTGTAAGAAATATTAAAAGATATTCCTCAGGAAGAAGTAAAATCATATCAGTAACTTGAATTTTAAAAAGGAGAGAAAAACATCAGAAATGGGAAATGTATAGGCAAATGTAAATGACAGTTTAAAGAAGAATGTATTGTGTAGTTTGTAATAAATGTAGAAGTAAAATGTCTGACAACAGCAGCACAAAGAATGCGATGGAGTGAAAGGGAAGTATCCTGTTATAGGCTCCTACATTACACATGAGAAGTTGCAATATTATTTGAAGATAAGGCAAAATTAAAGATATTTATTGTAAAATATAGAGTAGCTAATAAATATTAATACTAATAAAAGGTGAATAGCCAATAAGTCAATAATGCAGATAAAAGAGAATATGTAAAAAATACTAAATTAATCCAAAAGGAGGCAGGAATAAAAGAATAAACAAGCAAAGAACAGATGAGTTCTGAAAAAATAGACGGCAACATGCCAGATTTAAACCCAAATGGGCAGACTTGTAAAAAAAATTATCTAAACAACTGAATTAAAAGTTAGAGATTGCTAAACTGAATAAAAATGCAAGGTCTGTAAGTATTTGGAAATCAAACAATACCCATGGTACTGTTGATAATGAAAACACAATATATAAAAATTTGTAAGGTGCAGTTTAAGTAGTATTTAGAGGTATTATATAGGCTAGAAAAGGAAGAACAAATGAAACCCGAAGTAGAAGGAAGGAAAAAAAATAAGGACCAGAGCACATATTCATACATTAGGAATCAACCAAACGGTAGAGAAAATCAGTGTAAGCAAAAGCTATTTTCTGTAATTATCAGTATAATCTACAAATCTCTAGGTAGAGTGGTTAAGAAAAAAAGACAAATTACTAATGTTAGGAATGAGAGTGGGTCATCATATAGATCATGCAGATATTAAAAGGATAATGAGATATTGTGAACAACTTTATGTCAATAAATTAAAAAACTTTAAATGGACAAATCACTCAAAAGACACAAACTACCAACATGATTCAAGAGGAAACAGAAAATATGAATAGGCTATGCTTATTAAATATTTTAATCTGTGGTTAAATCTCTCGATAAAGAAAATTCCAGACTCAGATAGTTTTGGACTGCTGAATTCTACCCAAAGCCTTTCTATCAACCTTTGAGAAAATACAGAAGTGAATACTTCTTAATTTTATGATGTAAGTATTGTCCAGATACCAAATCCAGAAAATGACACTACAAGAAAAAAGACAGCCATTTACAAAGATATATTGTGAACACAGAGGCAAAAAATCCTTAGCAAATGTTAGCCAATCAAGCACATTAATACATAAAGAGGATAGTGCATCATGGTTAAGTGGGTTTCCTGCTGGGAATCTAAGGATGGCTAAAGATCATAAGATACTTCACCATATTAACAGAATACACCTAACTTCCAGATAATCTCAGTGCATGCAAGGAAAAGTATTTGACAAAATGCAACACCCACTAATAATAAATACTCTAAACAAACTAGGAATAAAAGGGAACTTCCTCCATCCGGTAATCTGTGAAAAACCTAGCGTTAACAACATACTTAATGGAGAAAGACTGAACATTTTCTCTCTAAGACTGGGAGGACGGCAAGGATGCCTGTCTCCCCACTTGAGCTCAACATCGCCAAAAAAGAAAGAAGAGAAGGAAGGAAGGCAGGATGGAAGGAAGAAATACAAATTAAGAGGAAGTAGTAAAACTGTCTTTGAACAACACCATTTACAATGACATCAAAACCATGAAGTGCCTAGCAATAAATTTAACAAAATATTGTAAAATCTGGTCACTGGAAACTAAAAAACATTGCTGTGAGAGGGCTTCCCTGGTGGCGCAGTGGTTGAGAGTCCGCCTGCCGGTGCAGGGGACACGGGTCCGTGCCCCGGTCCGGGAAGATCCCACACACCACGGAGCGGCTGGGCCCGTGAGCCATGGCCGCTGAGCCTGCGCGTCCGGAGCCTGTGCTCCGCAGCGGGAGAAGCCACATTAGTGAGAGACCACAACAGTGAGAGGCCTGCGTACCACAAAAAAAAACAAAACCACCACCACCAACAAAACATTGCTGTGAGAAACAAAAGAATATCTGAACAAATAGATACACTGTGTTTATAGACTGGAATACTCAATATATATTTTTAAAGTATTAATTGTGGTAAAATACACTTAACAAAATTTACCATCTTAACCATCTTTAAATGTACAGTAGTGCTAAGTATATTCACATTGTCATGCAACCGATCTCCAGGACATTTTCATCTTGCAAAACTGCAACTCTGTACTCATTAAACAATGTAAGCAAACCACCCCTCCCAATAAACTTCTCTCATATCCTTGACCAGAATGAGTAACATCCCTACCCTTAAACCATCAGTGGCAAAGGTGACTGGGATCACCATGATGTCATAGGGCAATCAAAGGTAACCACCTGGGCCTAGGAGAGCCCACCTTTCCTGAGCATGCTGGGAGCTTCCTGAACAGACAGGGTTCTTTGCAAAGAAGGTGAGGGAATGGATATCGGGTGGGCCAGCAGCAGCAGCACCTGCAAAGGAAATCTAGACCATTAGAGCACTTGTTTAAAGAGTCTCATGTGAGACAAGACATGATAGGAAAACATCCTGCAGATAACCACAACCAAAGCTTTATTTGAATTGATGAGCTCTAGCAGGCTTTGTACTTAGGGAAGGACCTTAAACTGCTTGCATGTCTTGAAGCAGAGCCTTTAAAATCCAGTGTGCTCCCCCACTGATTTGCTAAATCTTTTATAATAAATTAAACACTACGACTTTTCCTCACCACCATGTTCTGTTTTAGAAGTTTCTTCAGGCAGAAATTTTCCTTAACTTGTACTTTATGACCTCAGCTTTATCTCTTGTATCTTCCAAGAAATTAGGAAAATTCATTTGTTTCTCTGAAAGGTTCTATCTCTCCCTTTCTTCTTCTCTCTTCCCTTCTGTCAATTTCTCAAACAATTAAGCACATCCTGTATGCAAGACTGTGGAGAATGAACAGTAAAATCCTGACCTTAAGGAAATCATCGTCATATTGGCTGATGTGTAAGGTTTAAATAGAGGAAATAAGGCTAGAAATGTTGGCTGGAACTGCAACACGAATGTCACGTATGCCCACTGTCACACTCGCCCCTCAAGACTTTTTTTCTTTAATTGAAGTGTAATCAATTTACAATGTTGTGTTAGTTTCAGGTGTACAGCAAAGTGATTCAGTTATACATATATATATATTTCTCAAGTTCTTATAGGTTATTACAAAATATTGAGTAGAGTTCCCTGTGCTATGCAGTAGGTCCTTGTTGTTTATCTGTTTTATATATAGTAGTGGGTATACGCTAATCCCAGACTCCTAATTTATGCCCCCCCTTCCCCTCTGGTAACCATAATTTGTTTCCCATGGCTATGAGTCTATTTCTGTTTTGTAAATAAGTTCATTTGTATCTTTTTTTTAGAATCCACATATAAGCGATACCGTATGGTATTTGTCTTTCTCTGTCTGATTTACTTCACTTCGTATAATAATCTCTAGGTCCATCCAGGTTTCTGCAAATGGCATTATTTCATTCTTTTCCATGGCTGAGTAATATTCCACTGTATGTATATACCACATCTTCTTTATCTGTTCATCTGTGGATGGACATTTAGGTTGCTTCCATGTCTTGGCTATTGGAAATAGTGCTGCTATGAACACTGGAGCGCATGTACCTTTTCGAATTATGGTTTTCTCTGGATATATATAAGCCCAGGAGTGGGACTGCAGGATTATATGTTGGCTCTATTTTTAGTTTGTTAAGGAAACTCATTCTGCTCTCCATAGTGGCTGAATCCCCTCAAGTCTTACTGTTTTATTTCTTTTTAACAAACGTTAACTCTTAGAAATATTTGAGATTTAAAGAAAAATTATGAAGATATTGAAAAGATTTCCCATATACCTCTTACCCAGTTTCCCCTATCATTAACATCGTACATTAGTATGGTACATTTGTCACAATGAACGAATCAATATTGATGCACTGTTATTGAAGTCCATACTTTGGACAGATTTCCTTAGTTTTTCCTAATGTCTTCTTCTGTTGCAGGATCCCATCGAGGACACATCACATTTAGTCCTCATGGCGCCTTAGTCGATCCTGGTCTTTGACAGTTTCTCAGATGTTCCTTATTTTTGCTGACCTGGACATCTGAGGAGCACTAGTCAGGTATTTTGTGGTCTGTCCCTCTGATGGGATCATCTAGTGTTCTTCTCACGATTAGACCAGGGCTATGGGCTTTGGGGAGGAAGACCACAGAGGTGAAGTACCCTTTTCACCATATCGTATAAGATCAAGGGCATGTGCTGTCAGCATGCTTTATGACTGTTGATGTTGCCCAGGGTCGCCTGGCCAAGGTCGTGTTTGTCACTCTCTCCCCTCCCCTTTCTGTGCTGCACTCCTCAGAAGGAAGCTTGCTCTTCCTTTTTCTGTCAGTTAAATTAATCTGTGAAGCTGAGTGAGGACAGGGATGCTGCTGGTATCACACCAGGCTTTCTTCCTCCGAAGTCCTTCTAGGACGACACTGCCTCTTTGCTTCCTGCTTGGTGTCCAAGTCCCAAACGAGCCATTCCTTTCTGCTGGGCAAGCAAGGCCAGCACTCTGAGACGTGCCGGGGGCCCCACTTCACCAAAAACACTGTTCTCAGGGCTGTGAGGTCATCTTCTCTCCTCCCTATCTGTCCTAAAAATTCCCTTTAGGAAGACACCTGGGCAGGGTTACATGGCATATGGTACGAATGGTGCCCCCTGCAATTGTGCGGTGTGATGAACCACAAAGGTGGAGATCTGTGTCCTAAAGGAAACCATTACAACGTCCCTGTGGTTTCTGGCATCAGGGCATGTGCCCTTTCTCACATTGTCATATGTTCTGGGAAAGCAAAGAGAGCACCTCCCCTGCCTCGAGGTCTGCGCAGGCCTCACGGAGGAAGGATGGGGACCGTGGGGCAGGGAGGGGGTGGTGGGGAGTCCCCAGAGCCAGGAAGGAGGAGGGGTGAGGGAGGAGCCGGAGTCTGGGTGAGTCGCTTTGGGCTTGACTGAAAGGCAGGAGGGTACGGAAGCCAGGGCGCGTCAGAAATAGATGTTTCCAAAGAAATAAGTAGACAGTGGTATAAACTGCTTTAGAAAAGAGAAGCCTTACAGAGACGGCATGATAATAGTAGCTAAGGTTTACCGTGTGCTTATTAGGACGTGGCTTAACTTGGTGGCTCTCAAAGTTCTGTGTGCATCGGAACCACCTGGATGGCTTATGGTTTAGTGGGTCTGGGCAGGGCCAGAAAATGTGCATTTCAAACAGTTCTCAGGTGATGCTGCTACCAGATTGTGGACCACACTTTGAAAACCACTGATTTAACTAATTTACTTCTAACAAATACCTGTGAGGGAGATGCAGTTATTATTTCCATGCTACACACAAGGAAACAGAGAGATTGAATCAAGTGGCTACACTCCCACCCTCCAGTGGTAAGGCTGAATATGAACCCAGGCTGTCGGACTCTGGTTCTGGATTTTAAATGCTACACCACCCAGTGTCCTATGTAATTAGCTCCACCACGGAAATCTTATCCACCTAAGACAGCATCCTGGCAGACTTATTGTCATCTATTATAGTTTTAAAGATATTATCCCCCAAAGGCAGCAAATATTTGAGAGTTAGTGAAATCAGCTACATATATTGGCAAAATCGAGGTTAAACACAAAGAAAACAAAACCAGTCATTGTAAGAACTGTCTTTCAAAGCAATTAAGTTAGATACTAAAGAAGGTAGAAGTTAACATAATAGGTAGGTAAACCTTATAAAACCTTCAAATCTTTCTGGAATTTCAAGGTTTAACCCTGAATGTGGATTACTGTTTGCACTGAATCATAAAACTTTTAAAATCTATTTACGGTTTTCTCTTCTGGCTTGCTGCTAGGCAGAGCTGGTCAAAACATGTTATATAAACACGACAGAAAACATTTCCAAGTTAAATTTAGTTATTATGGAGCCTACAATTTAAGGCAGAGTGGGCAGATGGAACACAAGTCAGATCTAATGATGATCGCGGTTACTCACCTCAATGACATCTGATACCCTCTAAATGGCTATAGTTGCTTTTAAGACCTTAAAACCAGAGTAAAGACAATATTAATCTATAGTCAAGTCAGTTCAGAAAATGAAGAGAAAAAATATATCCAGACCAGAATGTCTAAAATTACGTGGGTCTTTAGAAAACCCTCTGCAAGCCTGCATTCCCCACAATCTTGTCAAAGGGAAGAGCAACAGTGAAGGGACGGATGTACATGCAATCATGGAGCTATTTCTCAGCCTCAGCAACAGGTAAGAAGAGAATGGCAATAAGCATCACCACACCCTTATGCATTTTCTCTACGTCGCAAGATTGGGAAAACTCCCCTAGTCGTGTGGTTCAGAGACAGGTGTGTGGTGGTCAGGAAGGTGTCAATCTCACACAACAACATTCTTTTGCGGGGGGGGGCTGTCCCCTGCACTGTAGGATGTTCAGCCATACCCCTGACCTCTACCTGCTACAAGAGAGTAGCAGCTGCTCCCAAGCCCCAGTCAAGATAATGAAAAATATCTCCAGACATTGCAAATGTCCCCTGGGAGGCAAAAAGCCCCCTCGACTTGAGAACCGCTGGTTTTGACCATTCATCCTCTTCTGTCTTAAAGCATTGCTACTAAGGGTGAGGCCGGCTTTACGGACCTTGGAAATAATTATTAAGTAATCCCTTTGGTTTTTTTTTCCTCTGGATGAGACAACTTTAAATCAAAAGAGGTGCCTTCCCCTACCTGCGGGCCCGTGTCTCCTGAACTGGAAGGACTGTTCGAGATCCCGTACTCCAGACTCACGTTTCAGATGAGCCTCGTGAAAGAATACATTTGAGCCAGTTCTGTAAGAGGACGGATAGAAAACATGGTTCAAAACTGTTTGAAAAGGGAAATAATGAATGACAGAAGACAGACGGCTGTTTCTGGTCCCCTGAGAAAAGCAACACTGTGATTAGGTGACGGCAGAGGTGGACGGGCCCCAGGAGGAGCCCCAGCAGGAGCCCCAGAAGCATTTGGCTGGTTTCCACGAACTCAGGAACTCCATTTGCTAGTTGTTTCCCTGTGAGTAGACACGGGCAGCCTGCCTTTCACGGAGCAGCTTAGAAAGGATCAAATCAGCAACATTGTGGAGTCACTGAACTGAGGCAAAGACATTAGAGGAAAAAAAGACAGTGATGAGAGATTTCCGAGGTGCACAGAGCTCACTAGAGAGGATTTCTGTTCGTGATAGGAATGCAAGTCAGGAAAGAGGGAAAATATACTAAGTCGGTGGACATTTTGTTTAGTCACAGGAGAGACGTATTTGTGGGCTTGATGATGTGTCTACTATTCAACACTTTAAATGAATCCAACGTTAATCAGTGTTTAGCAAGAAATAAATCGCATGTTTCAACAAGCAGTCAGGAAACACGGACCGCACGCTTGCTCCCGGCAGGAGCGATGCTGGGGGCTGGGGTTCTGTGGTTTGCAGAGGACTCAGCCACTGTAGCCAGAGAAAATGGCAGTGGTTTCATTAACTCTGTCCCCAGACTGGCATTTTCAGGCCTATATGTGGCAGAGTAATACTACAGCAAGTTCTTTTTGTTACTTTAGGTATACTGAATGCTTGTCACGTTTTAAAGGATTCTATTAGATCCAGGTTTCCAGCACTATTGATTTAGCTTTACAGTGACTGTGTAAATGGATGAGAAACTTCACCTGCCCCAGGACTGCATAACAAAAGAATTTTACAAAATTTTGATCAAGGATAATGGTGTGAAGTGGGAAAGAATGGCTTTTAGTAGGTCAGACAGATGACAACTCTGACACATAAGTTTAGATGTCTCTAAATCTCAGTATCTGCACCTGAGATGAGCATCACAGTAAGAACACTTGTGTTTGTTACCTCCGTTCTAGGCTTGAAAAAGTTAAATTGTAGGGAAGTGCTTTTGCAGACTATTAAGAACCATACCAACTCTATTTCATACTATTTACAGCATAATAATATTATAGAGATCACATTTTTATTTTAAAAGCACCTGGACACCAAGCACTGTTAAGTCATATCATAATTTTAATTATGAAAAACCATGATTATGAGAAAACTGAATGGGGTTCTCTACTTCTAGTGTTGTCTTAATCAGTTTGGCTGCTGTCACAGAATACCATCTACTGGGCAGCTTATAAACAGCAAACACTTATTTCTCACAGTGCTGGAGGCTGGGAAGTCCAAGATCAAGGCGCCAGCAGACAGACTTGGAGTCCTGGTTCACGGACAGTCGTCTTTTAGCTGTAACATCACATGGTGGAAGGGGTGAGGGAGCTCCCTGTGGTCTCTTTTAAAAGGGCACTAATCCCATTCATGAGGGCCCCACCTTCATGGCCCCATCAACCCCAAAGGCCCACCTCCTAATACCCCCACTTGGGGGTCAGGACTTCAACACAGGGATCTGGGGGACACATTCAGTCTGCAGCAGACCTTTTAAGGTGAAAGTGGTGCAGTGAGAGGTCTGTAAAATTCCCAGGTTGTGGTCCAGGAGGGAACTTCAGCAGCTTCTCCGTAGCCTTCTCACCCACACCCCTCCCTGGAGCCCATCACTGGGAGGGTGGCCCTTGCTCTGAAGGGATGAGCAGGTCCAGGTGAAGGTGAGAAGTGGAATCTGAGGGCAGAGGGCTGTGCTCTGAGAAAACGTTTTCTCTTAAGCCTGTGAGAATCCCTGTTCACAGTGGAACAGTTTGCCATGCCTGTGACCGTCACCCAGCTCCTTGCCAGGGGCAGAGTTACTCAAAAGGAGACAGACGTCTCAGGGCCACCCAAAGCCAGCCCTTTGCCACCAGCAGCACTACCTGGAGGGAAGATGTGCTTTGTATCCACAGACCTTGAAGTGGAATGAACTTGTATCTGTGTTCTACCCAATGCATTTATCCTTGATTCAGTATATATTTAAATCGACTCCACTATGTTCCTAGATATTCCTTGCATGTGTGTGGTATTTTAATCCCATTATTCTCTTTCAGCAGAATGGTCCTAGTGATTGCCCATGACAGGTAGTTTTTAAAATCTCAAGGATGGCAAGAATGGGCATAGCCGTCAAATAATCATAGAGTGTCTTTAAACAAGATGATGACAAAATAAACAAATCCATACATCAAAGCAGTGGAAAGATGAAACATTAAACGAACCCACTGTGCATTAGTAGAGAGCTTCAGAAGCCCTAAGTTGTATTTAGCTTTCATGAGAATGAGAATTATCACCACTGGTTAAGGTAAGGTCCTGAGTGAGATGTTTCCTACTGTTTTGGCAACATTATTTAGTTTGAATCCACAGCTACTAAATTACCATTTGCTTCTTTCTGAGGGAAGCAAACCTGCCCTGTACCATCTTGAACAATTCTGAGGTAATTTCCAGAAATGCTCAGTGAAATAACGTATGTTTACTGGAGCTTTCCAATAAGATTTGTCATGACCTTTAAATAGCACTGTCTTTGAAATGAAACAATTACGAGTGCCTCCAACGAAATGAAGAATGTGGTTATAAACAGCCCATTGGATGCGCGTCTGTAACGTCTGTCTGTTCTGTGATTTGGAGTTAATGGACTAAAGAGAAAAAAAATCTCAGTTTTTAAATTTTTTAACTAGATGGAAGCTCTCTATTCAACACACACACACACACACACACACACACACACTTCTATTAAGTACTCAATTTCATGTTACACTATGATAAATGCAGGAACCTCCTGGATCAGGTTTTAGCCTTATTACCATCATTTCCACTTTGTAGATGGGCTAAATTGACCTAGACACTCAGTTTGTGCTGACAGAGCAGAGACCCTCTGAGAGGCTAGACTCATCTCCTGGAGCAGACCCCGCTCAGAGCCCTTTCTGTGCTGGGTGATGGCGGGGGCCCCAGCTTGCAGTGTATCCTGGGTCCCCTGAGGCCCTGGCTTGGCTCCCCTGCTGGCTGGCCGCAGCCAAAACAAAATCACTTCAGGACTTGAAAGGATCTGCCTGGTCCACACAGAACTTCAAAAGACACCCCAGATAGCAGCGCCTTAATGGATGCTAATGGCTCTGACCTTAACTGATTAAATCCAGTCTGGGCTATCTGGCCCCTGCAGGTATTAGAGGAAAAGGCTTTTAGAGAGACAATAACTTCCATTTTCCCTGCGCTGAGCTTTCCTTTCATAAACGAGTAAATGGAACTCCCTGTGCTGTCTGAGCGAAAGCGAGCGCCTGGTGCCTCTGAGGCAAGCTTGCCCGTAGGTGGCTGTTCTTCCTGGTCAGGAAGTCAAGAGACCACAAGGAGGTATGACTTGCTGTGTGTCCTGCCTCTGTGTCCTCAACGCTCTACTCACTGCTTCGCCTTGTAACATGACTTCTGCCCTGTCCTGACAACTACTGACCACTGAACACCATTTCAGCATCTGTCCTCTCCCCGCACTGCCCCATCACTCTGGCCTGGGTGCTGGAAACTGGCTGCCTCCAGGGCAGGTGGGATTTGTCTGCCCCACAGAGCATTGGCCATCACATTTTTATTTTCTGAACTGGAGTTAGTTGCTGAGGTTTAATATTCACACGCGCATCTGCATTCTGGCTTTCCTTCAGAACTCAGAAGACTTGGGTCTACTGAGCCCACGTCCCCTGGATGCTGGCCCCCCATAGTGAGGCCGCGGTCCTTCCCCCAACCCCTAACCGGTGTATCTCCCAGCCACCTTCAAGCGTCCTGGCACCCACAGCGTGTGTGTTTTCCTTCCCTCTCCTGTGCCTCTCTCGGCATGATACCACTGACCTCTCTTTTTTCTAAATCTCTCCTCTCGTCTCATCCGAGGCAGCACTCTACTCTCCAGCTGCCTCTCCTTCTGTGCCCGATTTTCACTGCTTTCCCCACTTTCTCTTACCTTTAAATGTAGGCGTCCCCTAAAGGGGAGATTTACCCTTGGTCTTCTGTTTCCTCTCTCTTTTCACCCTCCCTGGGAACCTCATACATCTCTGCGATTTAAATTAGCAGCACTCTAAAGACGATGTTTATATCCCTTTGTCAATTCAGCCAAATACGGTAAAAAAAAAAAAAAAAAGATGAAAACAAGACATGTTACTTTCCTTAAGGAGCTCAGTCAGATACAGTGCAATTTGATAAACACAATAGTGTCCACAGAGGGGGCAGCTACAGTCTGAGGACTGAGTGGAGATTCACCATGCGAATAACAGTAGAGGGTAAATCTTATAGGTTTTGTTTCTCCTGTGTTTTGGGAAGCATTTGAAACTGCTTACTCTGTACCTCTATTTGGGTATTCCACCAGTGACCAAATTAAACACATCCAAGTCCGATCCCATCTTAATCACCCACCACACACATCCTCTTCCTCCAAACAGGGGTTTGTTCTTGTGCTAGTCTCTAGCACCCCATTCTCCTGACAATCTAACCTTAGAGACGTCGTCCTTGAGGCTTCACTCAGATATCCAACCCTGTCGAATTCTGAGATCCTCCCTTTAAGTATCTCTTAAATCCACCCCCTCCAGTTTTAGGTCACCTTCGTGTCCTCCCAGCCTACGATGACCTCAGCAGCCCTGCCTGGCCTCCCTGCCGTCTAACCTGCCTGGAGCCCAGATCTGAAGGCGTAACTCTAAGCTCAGCACACGCCGGGCCCCCCTTTGTAATGTTTTACACGTGTTAACTTAGTTAATCCTCACTACAGCTGGACTAGGTGGGACTGACGACTATCCACCTGTAACTGGTCCAAGCAGACAGGTCCAGTAGATAAGAGACTGGGGTTCAGGCCAGTTTCTAGGGCCCACCCACCACTCACCGCCCTGTGCTGCCTGAGCACATCTTGCTGAAAAGCCACCACGATCCCCTTTGCCTCTGAATCCTGTCTCGGCTTCGTAGAGCCTTGGAGGCTCTTGGCAACCTGGCTCTCAAGCTGCTCTTTCATTTCCTTCTCTTCTCGGTTTTCTTGGGGAGTTCGTCCTGAGGACTCAGCATTAACACACGTGACACGCTTGCAACAATGCCTAGTGCTTAGGAAGGGCACTGCTGAGTCCTGCGGGCACACGGGGCACTTGTCGAATTCTGAGGATCCGTCTCTAAATGCCTCTTGAGTCCACACCCCCTACCCTTTTCAATTCAGTGCTACTGATGGTCTCTGCTCTGTTCCCTCGCCAACTGCAGCTGCAGTAGACGTCAACTGCTGGTCCCCTCTTCTCAGTTTTGGCCATTCTGCGCCTCCGGCTGATATGAATGCCGTTATCCTCAGATGCACAGACCCCCCCCAGCCCCCATCCGATCCCCAGCCTGCCCTCTGCCAGAAAGACCTCTCCCTTGTCTGTTTCTAGACCACTTTGTTTATGCCTCTGAGATAGGCGTGCCCCGTTCTGCTTCTTAGCAGAAGTGTGTATACATTCTTAATCTTTTCCCTTTTCAAGATAATAAACTCTTTGAGGACTGAGAGCATTACTTTTTCAGTTTTTTCTTTCCTGGAGCTAAATTCAGTGACTTGTATTTGGTTTATACTTAATAAACATGTACTGAATAATTTGGCTAATATGATAAGTGATAGGTGGTCTCTGCTATCACCTGGATCACTCATTTGATAAACTTAGTGCAAAAGTTGAGTACAAAAATTAGGCACAAGTAGAATCAGCAATAAAAAGGATAAAACACAGATCAAACATCTACATTCTTAAGTGTGATATCAGGACATATTAGGATCAACACATGTCTTAAGGTCAGACAACTGCCAGTATGATGAGAGTCAAGGGGATAATGCGAATCCGTAAAGAACATGCCATCTCACACAAGTTCACAGGATTATACAGAAAACCTACAAATAAAAACTGCATTCATGGAGCATATAAAGTTCTGTGTTTGGTTAGAATTAGGGGGATGAATCTGAGCTGCTCTACATCCTTGTGAAAAGTAAGTGCACATAAACACAGCCATAGCTAAATAAAGTGGGGTTCGTCTGGGAACCTGGGAGTCCTGGAGGCTGGGGGCGGGACACTGTTCGGGTCCCCTGTGCAGCTCCCTTAGGGGCAGAGGAAGGTGGCAGAGCAAAGGAAGGGAGGAAGCGGGTTGAGCGAGTTGCCTGGAGCCAGCCCACTGGGAGCGCTGGAATGCAGGTGCAGATAAGGGAAGAGAGCTGCCTGGGAACCGAGCCTCAGCTTTGAAGCTGAAGGGGCAGGTCTTGGGCATGGTCCAGCTGGCGGTGAGATCATGTAAGGCCTGTCTAGGTTCCCCAAGGATATCTCTGGCTATCACAGAAGAGTGGGGAATGAGGGGAAATTTGTCTTCTCTCCTACTTGAATCTGGGTGCTTAGTCCTCTGTTGAAAGGAAACAGATTATTCTCAGGCAGCCAGCCGTCTCGGTGACATAGGGCAGAATGTCCCATCTTTCTAGTAATTTAAAACTGGGGTGCATTTTAAAGTGAACTGTGTGTGTGTGTGTGTTTCTGGGAGGGGGACCTTCTCCAGTCAGCATCCCTGTGACAGCGTGTCCTCAGCAGCCAAGGAGGACCACAGCATTGAGTGTCACGTTCAACCTGTGGCCTTGCTCAGACCTGAAAACTAGAGTCTGTAACCTAAGATCAAATTAGCATTTATGGATCAGTATATGAAGAGAAACACATTGGGAGACCCAACTGGATTTTGGATTTAAGTCCTGGAACTATCCCTTAGTAGCTGTTTTTCTGAAGTTTGTGGAAGTCCACAGCACAGTGCCTGGTACAGTGAATAAGAATTAAATTTGGGTCTAGTTTATTCTTTTTTCTTGAGTGCTTACAATTCATTCGACTTTCCCTGTGCCCTCTCTTGTCACGTGGCCAAAATAAGTAAATAAATAAATAAATTGAGGCATGGAACAGGTAAGGAATTTGAAGGAGATCATATAGGAAATAATCAAGCAGATTTTAAACTATTCAAAATGTCTACGAGCAAATTCTTTACATTTTTAACTGGCTTTGTTTGTTCTCCACAACACATCCCATGGTTCACTATTTCTGCCACTAAATAATCATAGTCATTTGCTGCGGACCAGTTTTGATGGTGCAAAATCTCATCTCTGATTGGAAGCAAAGAATGAGGTGGAGGAACGGAAACAGAAGCTTAGTAGACAGAGTCCATCGGACCTAGGGACCCCAATCTCATCCGGGGCCCTCCAGGTGAGGTGAGAAGAAGGAGTCACGTCACAAATAACCTGCCTCTCTTGGGAATGGCTAATGGTCTTGGGCTGGTCTGGTTATCAACCTCAAGGAGCTGGAGAAAGCAGAGGAAATGCAATGAGAGCTGATGAGTATGAAATTTGTCATGATGGCCAAAATGGATCAACTCTGTGTCCAACCAAAGGTGTGGAATTAGCAATCAACTCTGTGTGCCGCCACCGGTGGTCGGGTGGGAAGGGGTGATATATTACGGAAGTAGCACCTGCCAAGGTTACAGAAGGAGCTCCACCAGCAGGGTCCATGTGTACCTAAGCTCCCAACTTGAGACGTCCTTTTGTTTTTCTGGAACCATCTCTACGATATGGTTTTTGCACCACCTGCTGGCAAAGAACAGTGATCCCACCTCGCTGAAGGAAGGTACGCATTTATTTAAAACACCAGTGAGCAAGGAACTGGGGAGATCAAAATCGACTTTGTTTATTGGAAACATGTAGCGGCCACTGGTAAACGGCACCCAGTTCCTTGTCACCACCTTGTTAACAAGTTTTAAATTGTGCCAGGTGATATACACAGGTGTTTTCTTTCTGAAAGTGTCATAATAATATAAGGTTATTTTGGATTAAGTTAGTGGGAAAGGAGGCATTATTTTCAGTGATTAAGAAGGACAGTCTGTCTAGTACATCTGTCTAACACACAGACTAATCTTTTTTTAGAAAGCATTTTCAGGCTACCCACCACTTAAAATGCTGAAGCAACATAATTTACATATTTGTTTATTGCCAAGGAACCGTTTAGACTTTTGTGATTGAGCAACACTTCTGGAACAATCCAAGAGTATCATGTTCCACCTAGAGCTTCGAAGTGGCTTTCCTGGGTGAGATTGTGGAGAACATATTGAGACATTTTCATTGTGCTCTTTTTGCCACTTTGGAAGGAATCTGGCTTTTCTTTCTTTCTTTTAATTTTTTTCTCCTTAGTGATGAGACATCCGAGCTAAATTAATAGGGGGTCAAACAGGCTGAAGCCTTCACCCATAACTGTTTCAGATTCAACTCATCGCCACCCCTGCTCTTTGATGCAAGAGCATCTCCAGCTGGAAGCCTGGGCTGAGGTAGGCAGCTGGAGTGTAGACAGAGCTGCAGGTGCACCTGGAGTTCGGAACAGGAGAATCTCTCCCTCCTGACTCCACATACAAACCCTTATTTTATACGAGGGAGAAGTGGTTGATGAGTAGATGTGGTAGAACTCATATGCTTTTCTGTAGCAGGATAGCCATTCCATTCCCTGTCAGCTGCACGGAATAACTGGAACAAACTTCTTTGTTCTCTGCATACGTGTTTGTGGACTTGTTTTGATTTTGAGTAAATGTCTCAAACTTCTCCCATCTCGTCCTTGGTCTCTCCTTTACCTGTTCCATCCACTCCATCCCATCCTGTTCCTCTTCAACTCAACATTTATTGAATTGTTACCACAGAGAGGGACTGTATTTGGAAGACACCCAGGGATATACAAAGTGAAGTGAAGATGAGGTCCATGTCCTCAAAGAACCTCGCACGTAGCCATGCCCAAATCTCTTTAGTACACGACATCGTTCCCTGCAGAGGGACAGTTAGATGAAATGTCCCTGCAATGTTGAGAGAGGCAGAGCACTTTGGCTGAGTGAATTAGAGAAGGACTTAGAAAATAAAAACACGCAAAAATACTTAAAAGGAAATCTGTACCTCGAATCCTCACTTTTTTTCCTTTTAACTGGCTTCCTTTTATCTCTCCGTTTTTGTTTTTGTTTTTTTCCTAATGAAAGTATCTTTTCCAGACTCTAATTCTTATCTGTTCATGTCACTGGTTTTCTTCTCCTGAGGCACAGGCCCAGGAGGGTGGGCATTTAATAGACTCTGTTAAACTCTCTTTGGGTGGGTACAAAATATTTCAGTGGCCTTTTGAAAAGAATGGATCAATGTTTTTAATCCGCAGAAGCAGGAGATGTGAATGATAAGCATTGTTCCAAAGGCTGTCTCCACTGGGAAGTAAGCTCTACAGCTCTGTTTGCTATTTTGAAGTGGCATCTGGAAAAATACTTTTGATCTAATATTGACGCCGTCTTCTCTGGCTTAAGTTGTTCCACATGGCACCAAATGCACAGAATGTGTCTGGGAGGCGATTTCAAAGACCGAGGAATTGAGTCCATGCATGGTGGCAGCACCAGTGCCTTCCAGGCTCTCACAGCCCTTTTGTTTTCCAAGTAAATCCATGAAACAGATGTGACTAAGGGATATTGAAGAGATTGCCAGTGTAAAGTGAGCTAGCCATGTTACAATAAAAGCGCAAGGGGCTTCCTTCGGAAATGATGCCTTGGTTTGTAGTTCTAGATCTTGTTTAGATCAACTGCAATTCCGTCAGAAGTAAACGAAGTCATACTTAGTGCCTTTTAAAACAAAGGAACTAATATAAAAGGTGATGGTACTTTGCAATAGCTTATACAAATCTGAACAATGCAAGGTGGTGGAGAATCCCAATAGTTTTCTGACACAGAAGTTACATAATTGCGAGGAACATATTTTCTCTCAAGATATATGTTATATTCGTAATCAATTAGAAATTCTCAGATCAAATAAAATCTTAACTGACTTTAAATGAATGAAAAAATTGTTTAAGGAAAGAAATATAAGAAGATTTTAATTTTTTCAAACTGTTTACATTCCAAATAACTCATCATTAGAGAATAAATATATAGCCAGCTAATTGATAAATGTAAGTTAGCCTAAGAAATGAGACTATGAAATAGGGTGATCTGCTCTAAATGCTTAAAAAAAGTAAATATTGTTGTCTAATTATATTTTGGGGTATAGTTTGGTTTAGTTTTGTGAAATACCTATCCATCTGGCTTATTTTTTCTTCCAAATGTGTTTCTTATCTGACAAAGGATTGGCCGATCTTTTCATTTTAGTTGTAGACTTGTCATTCACCTCTTCTCTGGAGAAGGGTTTGGACTAGTTGGCTTCCAGAAACGCATTCTTGCTCTGTCATTCTCAGTTGCAGAAGAAACCTTGCAGAGCTGGCCACATAAGAATATCAGACAGACTTTGCTCTATTCCACTCACAGAGAGGCATCAATTCTAAGTGAGTGCTTTTATAAAAGATGGGTCCTGCCCATGCTGCTCTTTCAAGGCGATCCATCACCTCCAAGCTGGGCACAGTCCTACCCCCTCGGAGGATGCCCTGGCGGCCCCGGCAGGCAGGGCCGCGCCCACCCCTGACCACTCTCACTGCCAGTCTCAGCCTTCAGTTCTGCGGGGTCCCTGGCAGATCCTCAATTAAAAAGGTATGTGCTGAGATTGGTTCAAGATGGCAGAGTAGAAGGACGTGCCCTCACTCCCTCTTGCGAGAGCACTGGAATAACAACTAACTGCTGAACAATCATCAACAGGAAGACACTGGAACTCACCAAAAAAGACACCCCCCATCCAAAGACAAAGGAGAAGCCACAACGAGACGGTAGGAGGAGTGCAATCACAGCAAAATCAAATCCTGTGACTGCTGGGTTCTGGAGAACACTTATACCACAGAAGTCTACCCACTGGAGTGAAGGTTCTGAGCCCCACGTCAGGCTTCCTAACCTGGGGATCCAGCAACGGGAGGAGGAATTCCTAGAGAATCAGACTTTGAAGGTTAGCAGGATTTGACTGCAGGACTTCGACAGGACTGGGGGAAACAGAGACTCCACTTTTGGAAGGTACACACAAAGTAGTGTGCACATCAGAACCCAGAGTGACCCCATGGGAGACTGACCCAGACCTACCTGCTAGGGTTGGAGAGTCTCCTGCAGAGGCGGGGGGGTGGCTGTGTCTCACTGTGAGGACAAGGACACTGGCAGCAGAAGTTCTGGGAATTATTCCTTGGAGTGAGCCCTCCCAGAGTCCACCATTGGCCCCACCAAAGAGCCCGGGTAGGCTCCAGTGTTGGGTCTCCTCAGGCCAAACAACCAACAGGGAGGGAACTCAGCCCCACCCACCAGCAGACAAGCGGATTAAAGTTTTACTGAGCTCTGCCCACCAGAGCAACAGCCAGCTCTACCCACCACCAGTCCCTCCCATCAGGAAACTTGCACAAGCCTCTTGGATAGCCTCATCCACCAGAGGGCAGACAGCAGAAGCAAGAAGAACTACAATCCTGCAGCCTGTGGAACAAAAACCACATTCACAGAAAGACAGGCCAGATGAAAAGGCAGAGGGCTATGTACCAGATGAAGGAACAAGATAACACCCCAGAAAAACAACTAAATGAAGTGGAGATAGGAAACCTTCCAGAAAAAGAATTCAGAATAATGATAGTGAAGATGATCCAGGACCTCGGAAAAAGAATGGAGGCAAAGATCGAGAAGATGCAAGAAATGTTTAACAAAGACCTAGAAGAAGTAAAGAACAAACAAACAGAGATGAACAATACAATAACTGAAATGAAAAATACACTAGAAGGAATCAATAGCAGAATAACTGAGGCAGAAGAACAGATAAGTGACCCAGAAGACAGAATGCTGGAATTCACTGCTGTGGAACAGAATAAAGAAAAAAGAATGAAAAGAAATGAAGACAGCCTAAGAGACCTCTGGGACAACATTAAACGCAACAATATTCAGATTATAGGGGTCCCAGAAGGAGAAGAGAGAGAGAAAGGACCCGAGAAAATATCTGAAGAGATTATAGTCAAAAACTGTCTTAACATGGGAAAGGAAATAGCCACCCAAGTCCAGGAAGCACAGAGAGTCCCATACAGGATAAACCCAAGGAGAAACATGCCGAGACACATAGTAATCAAATTGACAAAAATTAAAACCAAAGAAAAATTATTGAAGGCAGCAAGGGAAAAACGAAAAATAACATACAAGGGAACTCCCATAAAGTTAACAGCTGATTTCTACAAGAAACTCTAAAAGCCAGAAGGGAGTGGCATGACATATTTAAAGTGATGAAAGGGAAGAACCTACAACCAAGATTACTCTACCTGGCAAGGATCTCATTCAGATTCAATGGAGAAATCAAAAGCTTTACAGACAAGCAAAAGCTAAGAGAATTCAGCACCACCAAACCAGTTCTACAACAAATGCTAAAGGAACTTCTCTAAGTGGGAAACACATGAAAAGAAAAGGACCGACAAAATCAAACCCAAAACAATTAAGAAAATGGTCATAGGAACATACATCTCGATAATTACCTTAAATGTGAATGGATTAAATGCTCCAACCAAAAGACACAGGCTCGCTGAATGGATACAAAAACAAGACCCATATATATGCTGTCTACAAGAGACCCACTTCAGACCTAGGGACACATACAGACTGAAAATGAGGGGATGGAAAAAGATATTCCATGCAAATGGAAATCAAAAGAAAGCTGGAGTAACAGTACTTACATCAGATAAAACAGACTTTAAAATAAAGAATGTTACCAGAGACAAGGAAGGACTCTACATAATGATCAAGGGACCAATCCAAGAAGATATAACAATTATAAATATATATGCACCCAACATAGGAACACCTCAATACATAAGGCAATGGCCTAACAGCTATAAAAGAGGAAATCGACAGTAACACAATAATAGTGGGGGATTTTAACACCTCACTTACACCAATGGACAGATCATCCAAACAGAAAATTAATAAGGAAAAACAAGCTTTAAATGACACAATAGACCAGATAGATTTAACTGATATTTATAGGACATTCCATCCAAAAATAGCAGATTATACTTTCTTCTCAAGTGCGCACAGAACATTTTCCAGGAAAGATCACATCTTGGGTCACAAATCAAGCCTCAGTAAATTTAAGAAAATTCAAATCATATCAAGCATCTTTTCTGACCACAACACTATGAGATTAGAAATCAATTACAGGGAATAAAACATAAAAAACACAAACACATGGAGGTCAAACAATACATTACTAAATAACCAAGAGATCACTGAAGAAATCAAAAAATACCTAGAGACAAATGACAATGGAAACAAGACGATCCAAAACCTATGGGATGCAGCAAAAGCAGTTCTAAGAGGGAAGTTTATAGCAATACAATCCTATGTCAAGAAACAACAGACATCTCAAATAAACAACCTAACCTTACACCTAAAGGAACCAGAGAAAGAAGAACAAACAAAACCCAAAGTTAGTAGAAGGAAAGAAATCATAAAGATCAAAGCAGAAATAAATGAAATAGAAACAAAGAAAACAATAGCAAGGTTCAATAAAACTAAAAGCTGGTTCTTTGAAAAGATAAACAAAATTGATAAACCATTAGCCAGACTCATCAAGAAAAACAGGGAGAGGACTCAAATCAATAATATTAGAAATGAAAAAGGAGAAGTTACAACTGACACCGCAGAAATTCAAAGCATCCAAAGAGACTACTACAAGCAACTCTATGCCAATAAAATGGACAACCTGGAAGAAATGGACAAATTCTTAGAAAGGTATAACCTTCCAAGACTGAACCAAGAAGAAATAGAAAATATGAACAGACCAATCACAAGTAATGAAATGGAAACTATGATTAAAAAACTTCCAACAAACAAAAGTCCAGGACCAGATGGCTTCACAGGTGAATTCTTTCAAACATTTAGAGAAGAGCTAACACCCATCCTTCTCAAACTCTTTCAAAAAATTGCAGAGTAAGGAACACTCCCAAAACCAGATACCAAAATGAAAGATACTACAAAAAGAGCAAATTACAGACCAATATCACTCATGAATATAGATGCAAAAATCCTCAACAAAATAGTAGCAAACAGAATCCAATAACACATTAAAAGGATTATACACCATGATCAAGTGGGATTTATCCCAGGGATGCAAGGATTCTTCAATATACGCAAGTCAATCAATGTGATACACCATATTAACAAACCATATGATCATCTCAATAGATGCAGAAAAAGCTTTTGACAAAATTCAACACCCATTTATGATAAAAACTCTCCAGAAAGTGGGCATAGAGGGAACCTACCTCAACATAATAAAGGCCATATACAACAAACCCACAGCAAACATCATTCTCAGTGGTGAAAAACTGAAAGCACTTCCTCTAAGATCAGGAACAAGACCAGGATGTCCACTCCCACCACTATTATTCAACACAGTTCTGGACGTGCTAGCCATGCAATCAGAGAAGAAAAAGAAATAAAAGGAATACCAATCAGAAAGGAAGAAGTAAAACTGTCACTGTTTGCAGATGACATGATACTATACATAGAGAATCCTAAAGATGCCACCAGAAAACTACTAGAGCTACTCAATGAATTCGGTAAAGTTGCAGGATACAAAATTAATGCACAGAAATCTCTTGCATTCCTATATACTAATGATTAAAATCTGAAAGAGAAATTGAGGAAACACTCCCATTTACCATTGCAACAAAAATAATAAAATACCTAGGAATAAACTTACCTAAGGAGACAAAAGACCTATATGCAGAAAACTATGAGACACTGATGAAAGAATTTAGAGATGATACAAACAGACGGAGAGATATACCATGTTCTTGGATTGGAAGAATCAATATTGTGAAAATGACTATACAAAGCAATCTACAGATTCAGTGCAATCCCTATCAAATCACCAATGGCATATTTTATGGAACTAGAACAAAAAATCTTAAAATTTGTATGGAGACACAAAAAGCCCTTATAGCTGAAGTGGTTTTGAGAGAAAAAAACGGAGCTGGAGGAATCAGACTCCCTGACTTCAGACTATACTACAAAGCTACAGTAATCAAGACAATATGGTACTGGCACAAAAACAGAAATTTAGATCAATGGAACAGGATAGAAAGCCCAGAGATAAACCCACGCACATATGGTCAATTAATCTATGACAAAGGAAGCAAGCATATACAGTGGAGAAAAGACAGTCTCTTCAATAAGTGGTGCTGGGAAAACTGGACAGCTACATGTAAAAGAATGAAATTAGAACACTCCCTAACACCATACACAAAAATAAACTCAAAATGGATTAAAGACCTAAATGTAAGACCGAACACTGTAAAATTCTTAGAGGAAAACATAGGAAGAACACTCTTTGACATAAATCGCAACAAGATCTTTTTTGATCCACCTCCAAGAGTAATGGAAATAAAAACAAAACTAAACAAATGGGACCTAATGAAACTTAAAAGCTTTTGCACAGCCAAGGAAACTACAAACAAGACGAAAGGACAACCCTCAGAATGGGAGAAAATATTTGCAAACTAATCAACGGACAAAGGATTAATCTCCAAAATACATAAACAGCTCATGCAGCTCAATATTAAAAAAAAAAACAACCCAATCCAATAATGGGCAGAAGATCTAAATAGACATTTCTCCAAAGAAGACATACAGATGGCCAAGAAGCACATGAAAAGCTGCTCAACATCACTATTAGAGAAATGCAAATCAAAACTACAGTGAGGTATCACCTCACACCAGTTAGAACGGGCATCACCAGAAAATCTACGAACAACAAATGCTGCAGAGGGTGTGGAGAAAAGGGAACCCTTGCACTGCTGGTGGGAATGTAAATTGATACAGCCACTACGGAGAACAGTATGGAGGTTCCTTAAAAAACTAAAAATAGAATTACCGTATGATCCAGCAATCCCACTACTGGGCATATACCCAGAGAAAACCATAATTCAAAAAGACACATGCACCCCAATGTTCATTGCAGCACTATTTACAATAGCCAGGTTATGGAAGCAACTTAAATGCCCATCAACAGACGAATGGATAAAGAAGATGTGGTACATATATACGATGGAATATTACCCAGCCATAAAAAGGAACAAAATTAGGTCATTTGTAGAGACACGGATGGATCTAGAGGCTGTCATACAGAGTGAAGTAAGTCAGAAAGAGAAAAACAAATATCGTATATTAACGCATATATGTGGAACCTAGAAAAATGGTACAGATGAACCGGTTTGCAGGGCAGAAATAGAGACACAGATGTAGAGAACAAACATATGGACACCAAGGGGGGAAAGTGGTGGGTGGTGGTGTGATGAATTGGTATACTGGATTGACGTATATACATTAATATGTATAAAATGGATAACTAATAAGAACCTGCTGTATAAAAAAATAAATAAAATTAAATTAAAAAAAAAAGGTATGTGCTCTCTGTTTGACAGTCTGAGATTTGTGATACCAGAATTTAAGTTTTTAATTATAAACATTTGACTTCTGGTATTTGTAATTTAAACTATAAAAAATTGTTTCAGAAAAATTTGTAGCATGTGGTGTGGCCCTTAGAGTTACTGTATTTATAACTTTTTTATTAGAAAAAAACAGTCATCTGCCATTATTTAAACTGGAGACTACTTGCTTTAAAACTTTAAACAGTGTAATTTTTGTTCTGTACAATCTTGTAGCAACTTTAGGAAAGCTGGTTAATCTCACTGCTGGACTAGGATACTTCAAATGGACATTTTGCTTGCTTTCTCCAGGCATATATAATACCAACCAGAAACAGTAACTCTCCAAGGACAAGTTAACATAGAAAATAAAGACAATTGGAAAGACGATGATTAGGAAAGACATTGTTATAAAGGCCTCCATAATTTGTAAAAATAACTTTCAGGAAGGTACCAAGGCTTCATTTTTCATATAGACTTTATCATATATTTTCATGAATCAAAACACTCAAGAAAAAGTACGAATCTGTCAAGTACTGATCCAGACCAAACAAGCTCGTGGTAACGTCAGAGCCCATATCATGGGGCTAAGATTAAATTACTTGGATTGACTGTGTTGATATAATTACTATGCATTAATTATGAAAATGATTCATCTCTATTTCTCTTTGTAGTATGTAAACCTTATGTGTTGCTTTTCAAAGTTCCTGTTGTGAAAATTTATGAGATCTTGCCAAAATACAGCCCTGATGTTAAAAGTGATAACTACATAGGAGGCTGTGGTTCTCCACCCCGTGGTGTAATCTGATTTCCCATCAGGACGGCTGGTTACCCAGGTGCCTGGGCATGGGACTAATAAACTCAGGTCATGGGTTTGATCGGAATGTGAACCCTGGCAAAGGATCAGAGCCCGGGCCCCAGTTGGACGTAAGGAAGGCAGGAGGGGATGGGAACCATGGCTCCACAGCTGAAGGGTGTTCGAAGAACACCCAGTGGTGATTTAGACCATCACCTTGGTGATTCCGCTTCTACTGAGGATATAGAACACTGCAAAAGAACATCACTCCCACCTTAGCAATGACAACAAGCTGGATAATCTACCAAATCATGACTTTTCTGGAGCCCATCAGAGAGCCGAGGTTACAAGGTCACCAAGTAAACAGAATTTCAAAGAGGGACCAGCCCTTCCAGGAGAGGCCAGATCACCCGCAGCACGAGGAGGAGGTGGCCGCATACAGACACGTGAGAAGGCAGATCCCCAAGGCTCACGCGGGCGAGCATGTCCCTCAGCCGGGAGCCCAGACGGAACAGGAGCTCCCACCCCCGACGCAGGAGGCTGGAGCCCCTCAGTGCCGGGACAGAGGAGGGCAGCTGCCCCTGGGGACCAGCCCAAAGCCCACCCACGTACCCTCTGCCCCTGGAGGTGTAAAAGCAGAACCAGCTGCCTTGGGGGAGGGACGGAAAACTCTCCTCCCCCCAGGACACAGACAACACCCCGTGGCTTCCCAGGGGGGGAAGAAACGTAGTCTCCTGCCCCTGGGGGAGGAACAGGACACCTTGAAATCATGGATCAGTTAACATAACCCACGTTGCCACTTTTTTACTTATTTAACGATCACTGTCTTTCTAAATTTGAGGCAGCTTAGAATAAAATACAAATAAACAGTAAGTTTAATAAACCAAAATCAGAAAAGAAGACACTCTGACTGCAAGGCCTTGTCTCGTTACTGCTATTGAATACAGTATTTGGTTCTGATTTGGCTACCAGGGCAGAAAGCTAAGCTTAGCGAGTTAAATAATTCTGATTCTAATGTAAGATGCTTATAAATTCCTTAAAAGAGACGACATCTTCCTGGTGGCAGATTCTGAGAGGATCACGTTAGATTTTACACAAGAGACTTCGGGTGATAAAACAGTGTAGCTTATTCATTCATCAGGTTAGGCCTGAGCTGGATTTGGGGATAAAAAGACATAGTTCTTCTTAGGAAGTTTCAATCAAGTCATTAAAAGAATAGGATACGTTCTGGTTACCAAATGAGTGAGTGACCTCTGGTTATAAATGTTGGGACATCAGGCCAGGGCTCTGGCTGGAACGGAAGTCCACACAATCCCAGCACATGGTGGGCTGTTAGGGGCAGTGGCAGCAGAGGTGGGATTCCCCTCAAAGTTAAGCTTTGAATCCATCCAAATATCTCGGCAAGGATTTGTTTGCGACTGTGGAATTCCTGCCGTGGTGCATGGCAAACACTCTCTGCATCTAGAAACTTTTCCTGGTCCACGTCACCAGTCATTTCTGTAGTTAAAAAACTACTTAGCCATCCCCATGGGGATATCTGGTTCTGTTCTCCATCCAGGGGATGGAGGGATGTCTGCAGGGATGAATCAGCTGTGAATGTTTCCATGTAAGTTGTGCTCTCGGTGTGAGATAAGGAGATAGCCCTTCAGAGTATCTTACTTGTGGTCCCAGGATTCAGCAGTTCATATTGGAGAATAATATTTAAAAGAGAACAAAGTCAATATTTTGGTTAGGATAAATTTAAAAAACTATATTTTCGTAAGAATGAAATAAAACTTAGCTGCCACAGGATGCTCTATCACAGTTATGGAAACATTTTGTCTTCTCCGTGGTGAATTAGTACTTTGGGAACATTAAGTCTGGTTCTCTCTGTCTGTCTTTGTCTGTCTGTCTGTCTGCCTCTGTCCTTCAACATCTCTGAAGGCCTTGGATGGAGAAACTGCTGCTGTGATTGGAGCTTATCGGTCACTCTTGGAATCTGGTGCCCAGGGAAGTACAGGTGTCCTCTCTCCCTACAAACCATTTTCCAACCCATGAGAAACATTCAGGAAACATCTTGCTCAGTAAATGTCCTTTAAGTTGGCCCTGCAGAGAATCCTTGGGATTCAGTACTCTAGGAATAAAAAGCCTTATAATACAATATTTATCCCTGGGTAAACCATCTCTAGCCAGAGCTGTTCTGAACCAGTTCGTTGTCCCCAGAGGGAGGTGTCTAAAGAAACGTACCACTCGCTGTCACCACTGTGAATCAAGGGCTTTGAGGTTCATCCAGAAAAAAGGCACCATAACCACGTTTCAGCCTATAGTTACCAATTACCAGCACAGGGACTTATTATCCCATTTCAATACCTAATTTTTTCATAGTACCTCTAGTTATCCAAATAGTTGCTTCCTATTTGAACTTGGAAAGAGAATTTTTTTGCATTAATCAAAACGTTTTATCACTTCAGAGAGTGAAATTTCTTATGGGCAAACTGTATGAAATTTACTGTGGGAGCAGATGATTATCTGCAGAGCTTCTGGAATGTCTCCCGGGGTGACCTTATCAGCAATCTAGTCATCAACAACTCATTTTGCTTATTTTTAGCTCAAGGAAAATTTCAGAACTTTTACATGAGGTTTTATTCATGCACCTTCTGGCCAGTGAACTCACATGGCTGTTACTTTTTGCTTCCTGGAGGACAAGCTGGTTTTAATTCAGTCAAGTGAATGGAAACATCCAGATGATCCTTGTGCATAAAACGAAGCAGAAGGGTTTATGTTGTTTTTTGCAGTATTCGTTTTTCAAAAGTGGTTTGTAATTCAATTAAGATAGTATTCAAGCCAGTGTCTTAAAAACTGCTTTAGATATTATAGGAAGTATCAATAGTTCTAACAGATATTTGATTTTTTATTTAAAATTAAAGTTATTTGTATACTTTTAAAATTCCTCACTGGGCATATACCCAGAGAAAGCCATAATTCAAAAAGACACGTTCACTGCAGCACTATTTACAATAGCCAGGTCATGGAAGCAACCTAAATGCCCATTGACAGATGAATGGATAAAGAAGATGTGGTACATACACACAATGGAATATTACTCAGCCATAAAAAGGAACGAAACTGGGTCATTTGTAGAGATGTGGATGGACATAGAGACTGTCATACAGAGTGGAGTAAGTCAGAAAGAGAAAAACAAATATCGTATATTAACGTATATATGTGAAATCTAGAAAAATGGTACAGATGAACCAGTTTGCAGTGCAGAAATAGAGACACAGATGTAGAAAGCAAACGTATGGACACCAAGGGGGGAAAGTGGAGTGGGTGGTAGTGATGGTGTGATGAATTGGGAGATTGGGATTGACATATATATACTAATATGTATAAAATGGATAACTAATAAGAACTAGCTGTATAAAAAAATAAAATTCAAAAAAATTAAAATTCCTCAAATTTAACATTGCTCCATTACTAGCTAAAATCCAGACTTTATTAAAACATGAATTCAAACACGTTTTCCCATAATCTCTTCTCCCTGTTCCGTGGTCCCATCCTGAACTCCACGTTGCTTTCACTGTTATGTCCCGAGATCCTCAGCTCTGTGACAATTCCTTAGCCTTTCCTTATTTTCATAACCTTGACAGTTTTGAGGAGTACTGGGCAGGCATTTTTTAGAATGTCCCTGAATTTGGGGTCATCTGATGTCCTCCAAATTGGAGCAGAATGATGGGTTTCTGGCAAGATTATCCCCGAGGAGACGTGTCCTTCCCACATATGGTACTGAGGGCACAGATCTCCACGTGACATTGCTGGCGATGCTCACGTCCACCTGGTTCAGGTGGTGTCAGTCAGGTTCCTCCACTGTAAAGTCTGTTTTTCTCTCCCCATTTCTTTATTCTTTGGGAGCAAGTCACTAAGCCCGACCCACCCTCCAAGGAGGAAATTCAACTCCACTCCCAGCGAGGGGAGTGTCTGTGTATTGCTTGGAATTCCTGTGTATGCAAACCATATCTCTTCCCCTCATTTAATTATTTAGTATTTGTTTATAGAGTTGTGGACCCGTGCACATCGTCTTCACTTTGGGCTGTAGTCCAGTACGCGTTATTCTGTCGTTCTGGCTGTCGGGAGCCCTTTCAGGTTGGATCCTGTGTCCCTTGCAGACGCTCCTGCTCGTTTGTTTTCTGAGTACTTTCTCACTTCCTGACGCTACAAGATGCTCCAGGTACATCTTGCATATTTCCTGCCCCAGCCTTAGAACCAGCTCTTTCTCCAAGGATCCCTGGTTTCTTTCATTGCAGGATGGTATTCACAAACCAAGCTCTGGAACGTGGGTGCGCTTGTAGCTACCGGGTGTTGCGGTCTTTAGAACTTCTCAGCAGGTGGTCATAATGCTCTCAGTGCTTAGAATTTTTAAAGGTTTTAAATGGACCCTACATAAAACTTCTACTATGATGTCAGCCACACGTGCACATTTCTGATTCCTCTTTCTTATTATTTCGTGCCCCTCTTCTCCCTGCTTTTTCCCTGTTTCCTTCAGAAGCTGTCTTTGCCCCTCTCTCTGCCTTCTCTCCTTCCCTTCACACCTTTCCACCTTTACTGCTCCTTCAGGAGGTTAGAGAAGGTCCAACCCCATCATCAGAAGGAAAATAATCTGCTAAAAATTCTTCCTTAGAGGTGCATGACTGATATTGAAGTGGCTGGTTCTCAGAACTTTATGTGCAATGAATCACTCACTGAGCTGTTGAAAATACAACACCCAGGCCTCTCACTCCAGGCTGAACGGGAATCTTGTGGGGCAGGGGGTTGCTATGACATCCATATTTGTATAACATCAAGTGTTTTGTGTCTTCATGACTCTATGCGAACTGAGATCGCTTTGGAGGTACAAAGATGATTAGTCCGTGTGTGTGATCTCTGCTTTACATACGCATGTGCGCACGTTAGTATACATACTTTTCAAGCTTCTGAAAAATCAATCCAGGTGTTGTCTAAGCCGACCATTTGGCTCACATGCCAGCTGTGCGGCTTTCTCCTCATTTCCTCCTTCCTCCCCACCTTCCCCGTCCATTCTTCTCTTCGCTCTGAATCCTGGGAGACTGATCCCTGTGAACTCCCTTTCTCAGCTTCTTGTCAGCCAGCTTTGGGCCTGGCCAGAGGATGGAGAGCAGGAGGGAAGAGAGCTCAGGATCGTCCTCCCCTGCTCTCCCCCTGTCAGCCCACCATTCAGGTAATAACTGTCCCTCCAAGAATGTAGCCACTGGGCTCTGGTCACCTTCGCTTCTCCTGTCTTCCCATCAAACCGGGGGAACCTGGCTTTTTCCCTAATGATGCTCACCTTGGGGTCTCTTCGCATCTTTGGTGGAGCCCTTGGGGTGGCCCACAGCTCTGTGAAAGGTCTCTGCATTGATGTGTGTGAAGCGGGGCCCCTGGGTGAAGAACTGCTGCTTCCCGCAGGGGCTCTGCTGCATACACGAGGGGTCAGGGCTGCCTCTTCTCCCTGAGGGCCCGCATGGCTTGTGGGCTCAAAGGAAGAAGACAGAGCCTCACTGTTTTACTTAAGGAGTCCAAGCGTCATGGTTTGCGAGACACGAAGCAGCCCAGGTTTTACTGAAGGACCCCCTCCCCACATTTTTGTTGTTGTTGTTCAAGGGACATGATTAGGATTTATCGTCCAACTTTATAGCTGCAGTTGACTTCATCTCAACTTATAATTCAATCAACTGAGAATCCAGCCCAGCGTTTCTAATGACATTATTTTAGGATAATCTGCTGTGGAGTTTGGGGTTAGGAAACTGGCGCAGGACATGATTTCCAAAGGCTTCTGGGGTTGGGACGCTTCTGGGAAAAGCAGAAAGAGACATGCTGTCTTGGGAAACTCAGCAAAAGTTTACTGAAGAAGTCAACCCTGGCTCAGAGATGTTGGCTTTAAGTTTTTACAGGGTACACCCCAGCATTTCCATGAATTGGTTTATTATATTCCCTTTCTGATTATACTGCCTGCCTGAGATGGGATGGAATTATTTTTATGCATTTCCCCAACTCTGCTGGCAAAGGACAGCTCAGTAAACCCAAACAGATGGGCGCAGAACGCGCTGCCAGTCACGGCGGGACCAGTCTTTTTGTCTTTTGTTTCTCACTTCCACTGCCTATATAAGGCTGTGCACATCTGATCTGTTATTTTGAATTCCAGTGTCTTGGTGGCACGAACACCTTCTTCCTAGCCACCAGGCGACTGCATTTCCCAAGTGGTTTCTTCTTGAGCCTTCTCCTTTTCCATGACTCCCTCCAGACTGTTTCTACACTGCATCTTTTTCTTGAAAACTGAGGACAAGGACGGCTGGAGATCCCCGGAGCTTAGACAATCTCCATCACTGATTAGAAGTAAACTGGAGAACGATCACATGTAGCCAACCTCCCAATATCACCCCTTCTTATGTGACCCACAGCATGGTTTGCCCTGTGTGAAAGCACAGGCTCAGACACTGAAGCTATAAGCCTAAACTGGTGACGCACATCTTCGCAAAATAATCTGAGCTCTTTAAAGCCAGCCCTCTGCTTCGTAATGTAAACCATTTCCCACTTCTAATATCTTTCTTATTTCTTATTAGTTCTAGAAGGTTGTAATTCCAGAGAATTCCACTAATTTCTGACTACAATGACTCCAAGTATATATGTCTTTTTTTCCCCTAATTGAAGCCAGTTTGGATAATTATTTTGTCAATGGAAGCTTCAGGTTTCCACAGTTTTATGGTATCAGAAGCAACCCATCTTGGTGCCAACCCCTTTGTTAATTGGATTGTTTTTGTATGCATCTGTCTTAGCTTTAATATTTATCAAAGTTATACATGCCCTTAGTTTAAGCTAACAAGCTGGTTGTGAGAAACAACAGGCTCCACCCCTTTCTCACCTCATTTTCTACTCTGAGACAGCTGTGTTTACCTGTTTTAGGGTATAATTCTCTAATGGCATGCTTCTATTTCTACTTTTCAGTTGTTCAGCTGTAGGTTATCTTCCTACTATAAAAGAGGCTTACTTAACTATGCCTCTCCTCCCAGTTCCAAAAATAGCTATGCTGTAAAATAATTAGCTCAGTATTCAGTATTTACATCATTATGACCAGGTAAATGTTATCTGTAGCTGAGCCATGTAGTAAATCGTGATTACTTTTCCCTTTCTGTGCAAAGTTTTGTTTTTCTTGGAGTTAATAATCTTTTTCTCCCCCCTTGATTTTTATGTCTTTTTTGCTAATTCAACCACAAACTCTTCACAAATTGTCCAAATCTTCCCCCAGATCACATCAGGCATTCGATCAATTTCATTTTTTTTCAGGACAAACCTCTTCTACAACCTCCCAGTTTCCTCTAGTTCAGACCTCTTGTCCTCCAGGCCTGGTCCACAGCTGTCCTCATGGGATCTCTCTTCACCATTTCTTTGCCTGTTCCTGTGCTGATTTCTTATTTCTTTTGTTCCTTGTCTTCCTTTATATTGGTGAAACTCATCTTCCAGTAGCTTTTAGTAAAAAAAAAAAGCTCAGCTTTTTTTTAGCTTTTTGATGTAAGGGACAAAAAATTTTTTTGAGAACTTGTACGTTAAAAAATACCATTATTATGTCCTCACACTTGATTTATAGTTGGGCTTGGTATATAATTCTAGGATGAAAACATTTTCTTTAGCATTTCAAAGGCATTGCTCCATTGCTTTCTGGCTTCCACTTAACCGCATTTTCTTTCCTTCGTCTTTAGGAGGTTTTAGGAGCTTCTCTTCGTCCTGGAATTCTGAAAAATTTTGACAACGTGCTCTGATATGATTGTGCGTATTTGCTTGGTTACTTGGTTGGCTTTTCAATACAGAAACTAGTGACTCGTAGTTCTGAGCAATCCTCTTGCATTATTTCTTTGATGAGTCCCTGTCCCCCACTTTGACTTTTTATGGAACTCCAACTTTTAAGTTTTAAAGGAAAGGGAAAAGAAGAAAACAGCCTTCTTTACTCTGGCTGTTTAGATAGTCCAAGAAAAAGAAACGGTGGGCAAATATGTCCAATCAAAGTGAACATAAGAAAATAGGGTCCAGGGAAAAATTATGTTAATTATTCCAATTCTTTTCCTTTTTTTGAAGTATAAAATGATTGGGCTGGAATAAAGGTGAAGAGAGATTTTGAGTATCTTTCTCTAACTTTCTATTGAGGGTGCAGAGGAGGGAAGGTCCAAAGGAAGAGGACCACCACCCCCACCTGCATTTAGAGCTTTATAGCTGGATTACGTGTGTCCCAATAGTGGACTTGGGTAGTGCTGGATTAGGTGCATACTGTCAGGGAGGCATTGTCTGTGGTGAACTTGTTAGATCTTTGAGCTCAGTAATCACCCTGACCTGGGGTAAAACATGAAGAGATGCAGCTTACTTAACATGTGAGCAGATAGAGTTGGAAAAGGGGGGATAGATGAATGAGGGGAGAGTGATCATAATTTAGTCTCATTCATATTTTCCTTTCAATGTTTAAGATGTTGAGTATCGTCTGCATCCTCCCGGACACACACACCCCTTCATACACACTGATGGTTTCACGTACCCAACATCAAAGGACCTGAACAAAACTTGACACACACACACCATACAACACTCTATATGCTGGTCTCTATTGCTAGTTACCGTTTTATTAATTTGTCCCCTGTAACTCAGGAAGGTCGCTGTTTTATACCCCCCTGAAGTTCTGCATCCTGCCTAGCACGTGAACATTTGTAGCTGGTGGGGATCTCACATGCGCCTCCTTATGTCTGAGAGAAAGCAGGCCCCAGGGCTCATGAACAGACCCAGGAGAACATCAGTCTCCAACTTCTCCAGCTCACAACTGGCTTTCTCTTAGAATTCACTTTCAAACTGGATGAAGAACACTTTTAAGTAAAAAGAGGATTCTAAAAAACATGAGCAAACCAAGACCGTTATTAGGAAGGCTGTGCAACAGAACTGAATACGATGGAGTTGGCCCAAAGGCAACACGTTCCCTTTCCTTGTCTGCTTGGCTGCATGCGATCCCTCAATGGGTTTATTATTATTACCAACATAGCACTCTACTTGAAAGGGAGTCCGTGTCTAAAGTTTCTGGTTACCCAACAAAATGACACTGAACTATTCCCAGGCACTTTGTGGCAACCTCGGTGCTGAGTGTGTTGGTGACTAAACAACTGCAAGGCCCTCAGCTTGCAGCTCTAAGGCTCCGGATCCACCCTAACACTTCCCATCTCGAAAACTTCTTGCTATTTGTTTTCACAGTTGACGGTCTCTCGTCAGCCACCCTATCAGTCTGGGGCCAGGTTAAGAAGGCTGCTTCATGAGGCTCAGAACCCAAGCATACAGATGATTACTTTGGCATCGTTCTTACACTAACAGATGAAGACAGCTGAGAACATTATCAACTTCACTTGTCATCTCGTTTTCTAGGGCACTTGCTTCCCTGAAAATTATTTATGTTTGATCTGTTAATGCATGGCAACCACTTAGCATAGCTGTACCAAATGTTGTTCCCGGGATGATCAGTTGCTTATTCTCCTTTACACTGTTCTATTCTGGGAGTGCTGCACACTTCTGACTATGCTCAGCTGAGCTCTTGCCTCCATCGACTTACCAATGGCGGCTTGTGCAACTTGGCCTTGGTCTTTAGGAGAAAAAAAAAATCTGCTCATTTACCCAATGGCATCATTACTCATATTTAAACTTTAAAAGATTAAAAATAGGAATTTATCTTCTGCATCAATGAATCTAAATGTTTAAAAATATTTTAATTTTTATGTGTTGATTAAAAAAATCAAATAGCATAGAAAAGCATAAATGATAAACAACAAACTCCATTTCACTTTCTCACCATGCCCCACTGTTCCTAGATGATTCTTGAAAACATCTATTTTTACTCCGGTTGGTTACATAACATTAACCTAACATTTTCTAAATAATGTGCTTTTGCATCTGTTCTTTGACCCATCAATTTTTTTTTAAACATCGTTATTGGAGTATAATTGCTTCACAATGTGTGTTAGTTTCTGCTGTATAACAAAGTGAATCAGCTATACATATACATATATCCCCATATCTCCTCCCTCTTGCGTCTCCCTCCCACCCTCCCTATCCCACCCCTCTAGGTGGTCACAAAGCACCGAGCTGATCTCCCTGTGCTATGCAGCTGCTTCCCACTAGCTATCTATTTTACATTTGGTAGTGTATATATGTCCATGCCACTCTCTCACTTCGTCCCAGCTTACCCTTCCCCCTCCCCGTGTCCTCAAGTCCATTCTGTATGTCTTCGTCTTTATTCCTGTCCTGCCCCTAGGTTCATGAGAACCCATTTTTTTTTTTTTTTAGATTCCACATCTATGTGTTAGCATACGGTATTTGTTTTTCTCTTTCTGACTTACTTCACTCTGTATGACAGACTCTAGGTCCATCCACCTCACTACAAATAACTCAATTTCGTTTCTTTTTATGGCTGAGTAATATTCCATTGTATATATGTGCCACATCTTCTTCATCCATTCATCTGTCGATAGACACTTAGGTTGCTTCCATGTCCTGCCTATTGTAAATAGAGCTGCAATGAGCATTGTGGTACATGACTTTTTTTGAATTATGGTTTTCTCAGGGTATATGCCCAGTAGTGGGATTGCTGGGTTGTATGGTAGTGCTATTTTTTTGTTTTTTAAGGAACCTCCATACTGTTCTCCATAGTGGCTGTATCAATTTACAATCCCACCAACAGTGCAAGAGGCTTCCCTTTTCTCCACACCCTCTCCAGCATTTATTGTTTGTAGACTTTCTGATGATGGCCATTCTCACTGGTGTGAGGTGATACCTTCATTGTAGTTTTTGATTTGCATTTCTTTAATGAGTAGTGATGTTGAGCATTCTTTCATGTGTTTGTTGCCCATCTGTATATCTTCTTTGGAGAGATGTCTGTTTAGGTCTTCTGCCCATTTTTGGATTGGGTTGTTTGTTTTTTTGATATTGAGCTGCACGAGCTGCTTGCAAATTTTGGAGATTAATCCTTTGTCAGTTGCTTCATTTGCAAATATTTTCTCCCATTCTGAGGGTTGTCCTTTCGTCTTGTTTATGTTTTCCTTTGCTGTGCAAAAGCTTTTAAGTTTCATTAGGTCCCATTTGTTTATTTTTGTTTTTATTTCCATTTTTCTAGGAGGTGGATCAAAAAGGATCTTGCTGTGATTTATGTCACAGAGTATTCTGCCTATGTTTTCCTCTAAGAGTTTTATAGTGTCTGGCCTTACATTTAGGTCTTTAATCCATTTTGAGTTTATTTTTGTGTTAAGGAGTGTTCTAACTTCATTCTTTTACATGAGGATGTCCAGTTTTCCCAGCACCACTTATTGAAGAGGCTGTCTTTTCTCCATTGTATATTCTTGTCTCCTTTATCAAACATAAGGTGACTATATGCTCTTGGGTTTATCTCTGGGCTTTCTATCCTGTTCCATTGATCTATATTTCTGTTTTTGTGCCAGTACCATACTGTCTTGATTACTGTAGCTTTGTAGTACAGTCTGAAGTCCAGGAGCCTGATTCCTCCAGCTCCGTTTTTCTTTCTCAAGGTGGTTTTGGCTATTCGGGGTCTTTTGTGTTTCCATACAAATTGTGAAATTTTTTGTTCTAGTTCTGTAAAAATGCCATTGGTAGTTTGATAGGGATTGCATTGAATCTGTAGATTGCTTTGGGTAGTATAGTCATTTTCACAATGTTGATTCTCCCAATCCAAGAACATGGTATATCTCTCCATCTGTTTGTATCATCTTTAATTTCTTTCATCAGTGTCTTATAGTTTTCTGCATACAGGTCTTTTGTCTCCTTAGGTAGGTTTATTCCTAGGTATTTTATTCATTTTGTTGTAGTGGTAAATGGGAGTGTTTCCTTAATTTCCCTTTCAGATTTTTCATCATTAGTGTATAGGAATGCAAGAGGTTTCTGTGCATTAATTTTGTATTAATGAGTTTTTACCAAATTCATTGATTAGCTGTTAGTTTTCTGGTAGCATCTTCAGGATTCTCTATGTATAGTATCATGTCATCTGCAAACAGTGACAGCTTTACTTCTTTTCCAATTTGTATTCCTTTTAGTTCTTTTTCTTCTCTGATTGCTGTGGCTAAAACTTCCAATGATCTGTCAATTTTTTTTTTTTTTTTTTTGCGTTACGCAGGCCTCTCACTGTCGTGGCCTCTCCCGTTGCGGAGCACAGGCTCCGGACGCGCAGGCTCAGTGGCCATGGCTCACGGGCCTAGCCGCTCCATGGCATGTGGGATCTTCCCAGACCGGGGCACGAACCGGTGTCCCCTGCATCGGCAGGCGGACTCTCAACCACTGCGCCACCAGGGAAGCCCTGATCTGTCAATTTTTAACAGTTCTTTTTTAAACACAGCTTTATTGATGTATAATGTATGCGTAAAATTCATTTATTTAAGTGTACAATGAAATGAATTACAGTAAATTTACATAGTTGTGTAAGCATCACCACAATCCAATTTTAGAACACTTCTATCACTCCAAAATGGTCCTCCTGGCCATTTGCAGTTACCCCACATTATCAGTCCCAGCCCTGGGCAATCCCCGTTCTATCTTCTGTCTCTATAGATTTATTCACCTCTTCTGGACATTTCACAGAAATGCAAGTGACCAATACATTTAAAACAATATTTATTTACTTCCTGATACAAAAGATAAAGACTTATCTCACTTATAGAACTGCCTTTCCCCATTTCCATTTCTCTAAATTTTTGACAATTTTTTGACAATTCAAAAAATTTTTATGTTGGTTATTGTTGTCATATTAAGCAGCATAGTGTATTTCTTTGTTTCATCAACATTTGTTAATGTTTTTGACTCCCTTGTGCCATATAAAATGCCTTACAATCTTCCCGCTTTTTCCTTAGCCTTGTTCACTGACAACTTCTGACAGTTCTGACTTTATTAAGGCTGATAATATTTTACCTTTCATTCTGCAACTATAATTAAGTCTTCAGTGTCTGCAGGTTGATTCTAAAAGTAGAAAGCCAAGGGCAGCCTTTATGAATTTGTAAACACTTCTCCTGCAGCGCTGGGTGGATTTCCCGGTTAACATCCCCTTCTCTAAGTGTCCAGTGCAGAACTGCGGTGGTGTCCAAGAGGAATGGGCCTCACGACAGTCAAATGAACCCCTTTTATGTACTTTCAGTAGATGCTCAAAGCTCACACAGTACAAGTGTCACATCTGAGCCAGTCTTCACATCTTTCCATTTTCCCCTCCTTAAGTTTTAAATTATTTTTATACTTCTTGTTGGAAAAGGAATAATATACCTTCACTGTAACCTAAAATTTATCTGCCTGTCACACTAACTGCATGAAGTCCTCCTTTTCCCAGAGTCCTTAATTGTTCTAATTTTAATTGAGTTTTTTCTGGGACAAACTCATGTGCCATCATCTGGAGTCTTCCACCCCATCTGGACCTTCAGTAGCCTCCACAGTGAGTCAGCTTGGCTTTCGCCTTCAGTTGACTAGAGTATATTCTCCAGTAAATTCTGGAGAAAAAAGATGTGACAGGTGAACTTCTAGTATCACTTAAAATGCATTTATTTCCCTTGCATAGTTTATTGTTTGTCTGGGCCAATTATTAAAGTTTCAAAATAATTTTTCCTCTGCATTTGAAGGCATTGCTTCAGTATTTTCTAACGTATGTGTGGCTGATGAGAAAAACCTGATGCCAGCTGAAATCTTCTCCTTGGTTGATGGTCTGTTTTCTCTTCTTTGGAATATTGCTAAGTCTCCTATTATTATTACTGTTCTGAAATTTCACAAGGATGAGTCTCAAGCCTTTTAATTTCTTTTGTCCTGCTTGGAATTCTATGGTCCCATTTACCCTGAACATTTTTGGTTCTGAGTAAAGTTTTGTCCTCTTCACACTTTAAAAGAATGATCTCCCTACCCTTCATTTTCTGGTATCTCTTCTTAGAACTCCTGCTAGTCAAATATTAGATGTCCTGGACTGCCTACTTCTCTTAATTCTTTTTAAATACTTTCCCATCTCATTCATCCTTTAATCCCTCCCACCACCACCACCACCTGCCCCTTGGTGTAAGTTATTTTAACTTTGAAATTCTTTCTTTTGAAAAAAATTTTTTTGACAATCATATTTTTCATTTCCAAATGCTTACCTTTGCTTTCTTTTTCAAGACATTATGTTCTTGTTTTTATGTTTCAAAAGGAAACCTACTTGAATCCAAGAAATTCTTTAATATCTCTTGTTGAATCTTTAATGATTCAGCTAAACTTTCTTCTAAAGTTCTCTTCTGTTCTTTGAATCTTTTTTTTTTTTTTTTTTTACTCCAGAGTCACTTGCTCTGTTTACTTTCTTTGGGTGTTTTCATTTATTTTTTTAATCTTTATTGAATTTGTTACAATACTGCTTCTATTTTATGTTTTGGGTTTTTGGCCAGGAGGCATGTGGGATCTTAGCTCCCCGACCACAGATCAAACCTACACCTCCTGCATTGGAAGAAGTCCTAACCACTGGACTGCCCGGGAAATCTCTTTGTGTGTTTTTAATTTTCCTCCTGTGGTAATTCTCATCATTGAATGCATGTATGAATCAATAAATGAGTGAATGAAGCAGGTGACTGTTCTGGGTAGGTGGTGAGGGATTCCCTGGCTGTGGTTTGATGGGTCCATTTTCCTCCCAAGACCCTCTGTGGAAGAGGAAGTTGGAGTTTCACACGTGTGAGGGCTTTGCTCAGGGAAGAGCTCCTAGGTGGGCTCCTTCACTGGTGCTGGTCTGCAAACCATTGGCTACTGGTCCACAATGAGACAAGTAGGGAAATTCAGAATGCTCAAATACATAATTTTGTAGCATTTTAACACAATGCTGAGAAACCCAAGCTGGCATGTTTAATATGGTTTTGCATTTAAGGTTTGTATAGGAGTATATTTTGATGACTCAGCTATAGGACAGGAAAATATTTTACTCACAATAAAGAAATTATGACAGAATGTAGATCAATGCACTATTAATTTCTTTTTTTTTTTTTTTAAGAAATGTACTTTCGGGCTTCCCTGGTGGTGCAGTGGTTGGGAGTCTGCCTGCCGATGCAGGGGACACGGGTTCGGGCTCTGGTCTGGGAGGATCCCACATGCTGCGGAGCGGCTAGGCCCGTGAGCCACAATTACTGATCCTGCGCGTCTGGAGCCTGTGCTCCGCAACAAGAGAGGCCGCGATAGTGAGAGGCCCGCGCACCACGATGAAGAGTGGCCCCCATTTGCCGCAACTAGAGAAAGCCCTCGCACAGAAACGAAGACCCAACATAGCCATAAATAAATAAATAAAATTAAAAAAAAAAAAGAAATGTACTTTGTTTTGTAAACTTTCTCCTCCTTATCTTCCCCCCCTAATTTTACTGAGATATAATTGACATGTAGCATTGCATAGATTTAAGGTATACAGGAAAATGTATGTATATTTCACTTGACTTATGTATATTGTGAAATGGTTACCACAATAAATTCAGTTAACATCCATCACCTCATATTGATACAAAAAATATTTTTTCCGTGTGATGAGACCTCTTAGGATCTACTCTCTTCAGAACTTTTAAATATATCATAAAGCAGTGCTAACCATAGTCATCATGCTGTACATCACATCCTCAGGACTTATTTGTCTTATAACTGGGAGTATGTACCTTTTGACCACCTTCGTCCAGTTCCCCTACCCTCCATCCCCCACCTCTGGTGACCACAAATCTGATCTCTTCCATACTGTTCTCCACAGTGGCTGTACCAATTTACATTCCCACCAACAGTGCACAAGGGTTCCCTTTTCTCCACATCTACACCAGCATTTGTTATGTTTTGTCTATTTGATGATGGCCATTCTAACAGGGTGAAGTAGTATCTCATTGTGGGGTTTGATTTGCATTTCCATAGTGATTAGTGATATTGAGCACCTTTTCATGGATGTGTTGGCCATTCGTATAACTTTGGGAAAATGTCTATTCAGGTCCTTCGTCCATATTTTTTATGGATGCTTTAATTCAGTGTACTTTCTCGTCAGCATGTTTCATCAGCCTTTTTATCTTTAATAAATTCAATTTCCATGTCAGACATGACATTGTAGTACCTGATGAGGTGTGGGCTGTCCCATGTGTCCTCCTCTATGAAGGGGGTATGAGCAGCTGTGGCATACTGTTGCCATGGTGGCACCCCCAGAAAGCCTCATCATAGGCCATCCCAAAGGAGTTGTCCACACTCGGCATTGCCTGGTCTTTGGCTCCTGGAAGTTCCCTTTTGGAAATCATGTCTGGATCCAGGGCCTTGCTGACTTCCGCAGTGGAGAAGGACTGCCACTGCACTGAGAGGTCGGCAGTGAAACCTGTGGCTGAGTCCTGCAGGACAAGATCCTCCAGCACTGCCAGTCTGTGGTCAGCTGCTTCACCAGTTTGTAGGCATTTACAGGTATGCCAGGTAGTCCTCAGGACAGCAGCCAACCTGCTGCTCAGGGCTTCCATTTTGTTGGCCCAGCTCTTAATCTTGGAGAGCTTGGTAATTTGTAAAATATAAATGTAAAAAATTTATAAAATTATTAAAATGTACATGTTCATATAAATTAATGTATTATATGTATTATAAATGAATCATAAAAATCTATAAATTATAACTTACAAATAATTATAAATGAACTGAATATACGACATTAATACATGTTTATCAAATATGTGTGGCATGTATTATTCACACAAAGTTTATATAATATAATTTGCTTCTTTGTATAAAGAGGTGTATTGCGGGCTTCCCTGGTGGCACGGTGGTTGAGAGTCCACCTGCTGATGCAGGGGACACGGGTTCATGCCCCAGTCCGGGAAGATCCCACATGCCGCGGAGCGGCTGGGCCCGTGAGCCATGGCCGCTGAGCCTGCGCGTCCGGAGCCTGTGCTCCGCAACGGGAGAGGCCACAACAGTGGGAGGCCTGCGTACCGTAAAAAAAAAAAAAAAAAGAGGTGTATTGCTGTCTATTTCTCCTTTTAGGTCTCTTAGTATTTGCTTTATGTATTTAGGTGCTCCTATATCGGGTGCATAAATATTTACAAATAAATATATATATATACTTGTATAATATACTTATATTACGTGTAGATGACACGTCACATTATTGTGTAATTTATTATTATAAAAGCTCTCCCCTCTAGCTGACCTTGAGGTTCTGTGCCAGCAGGAAGTGAAGGCTAAGGCAGAGCTCTAAGCCGCCTGTCTGAGGGTTAAAGGTATTATCCCACATGCACATGCAGCCCCCCAGCCCCCCACAAAGATTCAGAGGTTTATTGCCTTCAGATGTTTAAGGAACTCTCTCTCCAAGGTGGTTCAACATATAAAATCCATCAGTGTGATACACCACATTAATAGAATAAAGGGAAAAAGCCCATGTGATCAACTCAATTGATTCAGAAAAAGCATTTGACAAAATTACACCCTTTTATGATTAAAACCCTTCAACAAACTAGGTACTGAAGGGAACTTCCTCAACGTGATAAAGTGCATCTACAAAAAATCCACAACTGACATATTACTTAATAGTGAAAGACTGAAAACTTTCCCCCTTAAGTTCAGGAACAAGACATTGTACTGGAAATTCTAGCCAGGACAACTGGGTAAGAAAATAAAATAAAACGCATCCAGACTGGAAAGGAAAAAGTGAAACTGTCTCTATTTGCAGATGACAGACCTTATATACAGAAAACCCTGAAGATTCCACATACAAAAAATCTATTAGAGTTAATAACTGAGTTCAGGAAGTATGTAGTATACAAGACCACAGACAAAAATCAATTGTGTCATACAATAACAATGAACAGCCCAAAATTGAAATTAAGAAAACAATTCCATTTAAAATAGAATAAAATACTTAGGAATAAATTTAATAAAAGAAGTGCAAGACTTATATACATGAAAACTAAAAAACATTGCTGAAAGAAATTGAAGAAGATCTAAATAAATATAAAGGCATCTCATGTTTGTGTAGTGAAAGGCTTAACATTGTTAGGATGGGAATGCTACCCAAATTGATCTACAGTTCAGTGCAATCACTATCAAAATTTCTGCTACTGTGTTTGCAGAAATCGACAAGTTGATCCTAAAATTCAGACAGAAATGCCAGGGACATAGAATAGCCAAAACAATTTCGAAAAAGAACAAACTTGGTGGATTCACACTTCCTAATTTCAAAATGTACTACAAAGCTACAGTAATCCACACAGGTGACACTGAAATAAGAATAGACATATAGAACAGTGAGTAGAATTGAGAGTCCAGAAATAAACCCATGCATTTATGGTCAACTGATTTTTTTGAGAAAGGGTGCCAAGACTATTCAATGGAGAAAAGAATAGTCTCTTTTTAACAAATGATGCGAGGACAACTGATTAACCACATGCAAAAAGAATGAATTTGGACCCCTGCCTCACAACATATTTAAACATTATGTCAAAATGGATAAAATATCTACATTCAAGAGCTAAAACTATAACAATTTTAGAAGAAAACATGAACGTAAGTCTTTATGACCTTGGGTTAGGCAATAGTTTCTTAGAGATGACCCCCAAAGCACAAGTAAGCAAAGAAAAAATTAGACAAATTGAATTTCATCAACACCGGAAACTTTTGTGCATCAAAGGAAACTATAAAGAGAGTGAAAAGACAACCCATAGAATGGGAAAAGAGGTTCTGAATCATGTATCTGATAAGGGTCTAGTATCCAGAATACATAAAAACTTTCTTACAACTCAATAAGAAGATGACAAATAATTCAGGTTTAAAATGGGCAAATGATTTGAATAGACATTCCTCCAAAGGAGACATAAAAATGGACAATAAACATATGAAGAGATGCTCAATATCACTAGGGGAATGCAAATCAAATCAAATCTACAATGATTTATCATTTCACACACACTAAAAACAACAGCTACATCCCATTATAATAATTATTACTTAAAAGGGGAAATAATAGGTGTTGGCGAGGATATGGAGAAACTGAAACCCTCATACACTGCTGGTGGGAATGTAAACCGGGCAACCATTGTGGAAAACGGTAGTTCCTGAAAAAGTCAGAAAGTTACTACATAACCTGGCAATTCCATTCCTAGGGATATACCCAAGAGAACTGGAAACATATTTTGACACAGAAGCTTGTATGTTAATGTTAAGAGCAACATTGTTCATAAGAGCCAAAAAGTGGAAACAACTCAACTGCCCATTAACAGATGAACAGATAAACAAATTGTGATCCCTCCATACAACAAAATGTTATGCAGCCATAAATGGAATGAAGTACTGATACACGTTACAACATGGATGAACCTTAAAAACATGATGCTAAGTGACAAGCCAGACAAAAAAGGCCACTTATTGTATTACCCCATTTATATGAAATGTCCATAATAGGCAAGTCCATAAAGACAGAAAGGCGACTAGCAGTTGCCAGAGGCTGGGGGTGGGGGAGTTTGGGAAATGACCACTAACAAGTATAAAGTTTCCATTTGGGGGGATGAAAATGTTCTGGAATTGGATAGTGGAGGTAGTTGCACAACTCTGTGAATATACTAAAAACCACTGCATTGTACACTTTAAAATGGAAAGTTTTTGGGTGTGTAAATTTTATTTCAAAAAATAAAGCAAAAAGCACATGGAAACAGTTTAGGTATGTATTATCCTTTGTGAATAGCACTGCTGATAATCCAACATGGATTAAATACATTTAAAAGCAAGAATCAGGCTCACTTTTTACAATAAAAACTTTCAATATTTTTATATGTGATGCCCATCCAATGCTTATAGGCTTAAAGTATGGACAATCACTATTTCTTTTACAACCTCTAGTTACAACCACAGAATGACAAAAACTACATGCTCACTATCAATAAATATGTATCATTTTTATAATTCTTTTCCCCCTATTTTGTTTGTTCTGATTACATTGATTGAAATGCAATCTTGTGTGTCTCTTGGATCTAATGATAAGACGTTTGGGCTTGTACTTGGCATGTCTTTGCCTTTACATTTTTATCTTTTCTAGTAATTCATTTCCACTGCATTCTAAAAAGTAACAGTCTGCAATGGATTAAAAAATTGTAAAAAGGAACTGGTCCTTCACCACAGGTGGCTCGACTGGGTTAGTCAATCCCCACTCCGTGATGCCAGAAGGAGTCTCTGTAACGAAGCATCTAGGACAGAAGATTTACACCTTCCTAGGTAAAGTGGTACAGTCTCTTACAAAAACCTCCTTTAGGGACTTCGCCGGTGGCACAGTAGTTAAGAATCCGCCTGCCAATGCAGGGGACACGGGTTCGAGCGCTGGTCTGGGAAGATACCACATGTCACAGGGCAACTAAGCCCATGTGCCACAACTACTGAGCCTGCGATCTAGAGCCCACGAGCCACCACTACTGAAGTCCACACACCTAAGAGCCCGTGCTCCGCAACAAGAGAAGCCACCGCAATGAGAATCCCACGCACAGCAACAAAGAGTAGACCCCGCTCGCCGCAACTAGAGAAAGCCCGCGCACAGCAACAGAGACCCAATGCAGCCAAAAATAAATAAGAAAATAAATTTATTAAAAAAAACAAAAAAACCCACCTCCTTTACCACTATTTTTAACAGTGGCAATGTTGGCCTTCCACATGCTCAGGAGGGGGTGGGGACAGGGTGGAAGAGAGGTGACAACACAGCAGCCACAAAGACACACAGCCCATCATCCCCTCCGCTCTTCTGCCTTCTCCTTCACTTACGCCCACTATACCTCGCATTTCTGAGGCCTGAGATTCTCCAGGCCTCCACAGGGGAGACTCCACAGGGTCCCCAGTATTATATTCTGGGCTCCAGCTTCCTTTGCTGCCCTGTCCATCTGCTTTCTGTCCTCTGGGCATGTGTTGAAATGTCTTGTCTACTGAAATCCCTCTCATTTACTTTCTCTGTTGTATGGGTTTATTCCCCTTTGTGCTGCTACACTGTCACTTCCCAGGGCTCTCAGGAGGGATGGGAGGTGAATACACCTGTTCAGTATAATCCTGAACTTGATCAACTTGAGGTTTGGATCCTCAAATCACACACAAATTCTAACAGCCAAGATAGAAAATGGTATGATATAACATCTCTCAGTTTTTGAACTAAGATTTTTTTTCTTTTATTTATGTTACTTATTTTATTTTTGGCTGTGTTGGGTCTTCGTTGCTGCATGCAGGCTTTCTCTAGTTGCGTTGAGCAGGGACTACTCTTCGTTGCGGTGCACGGGCTTCTCATTGTGGTGGTTTCTCTTGTTGCAGAGCACGGGCTCTAGGCTTCAGTAGTTGTGGTGCGTGGGCTCAGTAGTTGTGGCTCGTGGGCTCTAGAGCGCAGGCTCAGTACTTGTGGCACTCAGGCTTAGTTGCTCTGCGGCATGTGGGATCTTCCCGGACCAGGGCTCGAACCCACGTCCCCTGCATTGGCAGATGGATTCTTAACCACTGCACCACCGGGGAGCCCTGAACTATTATCCAAATAATTTAAGAAGAAATTTACCAGTTTCACCTCAAATATATAAGTATTTTAGATTAAAAATTTACCTTGATGTAAATTATTTGGATTAACTCATTTGAGGCTCACTTGGCTAATAATGACATCATCATTGTTCTCTTTCTCACCCGAAAGAGCCACAACTGATATTATAAAGTTGTCTCTCTCTATATTTCATTCACTCAATATGTGTGAGTGCTTAACCACAAATAATACTGAGCAGCTTTCATGTGCTTATTTTTTATCCATAGTATATTTTTTTGGTTCAAGTTTTTTGTCCAATTTTTATTGGATTGTCTTCTTTCTATGGAGTTGTAAAGTTCTCTACAGAGTCATGGAGTTCTGAGTTGCAAGTCTTTATCAGATATATGATTTGCAAATATTTTTCTCAGCCTGAGACTTATCTTTGTATTTGCTTAATGATGTGTTTTGAAAAGAAAGTGTTTTAGATTTTAACAAAATCCAATTTACTGATTTCTCTCTTTTGAATTTTGTCTTGGTGTCATATCTAAGATATGTTTGTGTAATTCAAGGCCACAATGATTTTCTCCTATATTTCTATGTTTTCTTTTTGAAATTTTATAGACTTAGTGCTTAGCATTTAGATCTATGGCCAACTTTGAGTTAATATTTGTGTATGGTATGGGGTAAGGGAGTAAGTTCATATATATATTTTGCAGGTGAATATCCAATTGTTCCAGCATCATTTGTTGAAAAGACTATCCTTTCCCCATTGAAAGTAAACACTGATTCATCTGTAACCTGCTTGGTACCAGCTAACTGACAGAGTCCAACAGGCACACCAGTGACAACGGTACCACAAGCCAGTTGCTCTGCCTTCATCTTACTTCGCTCTTACATCAAACTTAGTGAGGCAAAGCAGATAATATAACCACTACTTTAAACACAGATGAAACTGAGACTTCGGAAGGTTGAGTGGCATAGCCTCTTAACTCCGGTCATTTTGTTATTTCAATCGGTAACAGAGTCTAAAGAGCAACAAATAAAACAATGGTTAACATGAAAGAAAAGAAATACGAGCTCATTAACTAATCAGGAGTTCTTATTCCCAAAGAGTAAATCTGATTACTCTGCTGCCTGTTTAAAAACCTTCAATGGCTTCCTTATGCCTAAAGAAAAAAAAAAATCCAAATTCCTTTGGGTAGCATAAGAGGTCCTTTGTGCGCCATGAGATCTGGACTCTCATTACCTCTCCAGCCGTACTTTTCAAAGCCCCTCTCGTGCTCCTTCTACCCAGTATGAAATTCTGAAATTCTGCAAATGCTCTGGCTTTTTTGTGCCCATGCCTTGGCTCAAGTTAATTGCTTTCTCTGAAAGGTCCATCTTCCAAAACTCTCTTTCCCTCTGTCCAACTCTATTGACCAACTTATTTTGAAAGACCGATTTAGTTCAAAGGCCACCCCTCTGGGACCTTCCTTCCTTCTTGCTTTCAGAGATGCCCTATAAAACAGTGACCACCCAAAGGGCAGGACCATTTGTTGACATCCTCACCACACTGCCCATAACCAGGCCACCGTCAGTGTGAAATAAAGGTCTGCTGAGCGAATGAGGGCCAGTTATTGTCAGTCCTGAGCACTCATATTTGAAATATGTGAAATGTACAAAGTTGAAATGCGTTATAATTCCCGAGAGGGCTGACAGGACTGCAGCAGATCTGTCCGTGGAGCCCAAGGTCCTACCTAGTAAATTTCACGTCCGCTGCTGCCCGGTCTCTGTCCCCTGGCTCGTCAAGGGGTCTCAGTGGGATGGGGGAGTTGATGAAGCTGGCACCCTGCTGCCATCCACACGTCGTTTCCGTAATTCCCAAACTTACTCCTTTCCTCAACAGTGGTCATAAAATTTTGAAAAAATAAAAATACACTGAGAAAGAAGTAGGGATTTCTTCTTTCGTTGGTTGTTACATTTTTGATGAGGCGAAAGTTCAAACAGGACCATAATTATAAAGAATGTACCTGTCAGCTTCATGTCTGATCAGGTTGTACCCATGACTCAGCCAGCGTCCCAGCTGTGAGAGAAGGCTGGGCTGGAATCCCTCTGACAGATTCACATCCTGGTGCTCGTCTACATACCTGGCTGGGAGCAAGATTGATGCTGATGAGAAACGTGCCTGGTTCTCTGCACAAAAGATGATGCTGGAGTGGAAGGTCGCCAAGGGAGGATTGAGAGCGGGAACGCAAGCCTGTGCTCAGGAATCCCAGCGTGAGCTGATAAGCTCAGAGCCGACCGGGTTCTGTGCAGTTCCCAGTGTATGATTCATGGGCAGGATTTTCCTGTTCTTACAAGGAGCCACAGTGAAACTTGGGGAGAGATTTGGATCTGGATAAATATTTGTCAGATTGGAGAAGGGCCGAGAGCAGCAGGGCTCTCAGATATTTCTCATTCTCTCAGGCATGAGGAATGATTGCACGGGTAAAGACCCTGAATCCTTCCCGGACCACCCCTTCCCACCATGGTCCCTCCTTCGCTGAACTTGCACTCGAGGATCTGACACATATTTGTACTTACTAGTCCTCTAACTGTATCACATGTCTCAGTTTCTCCTCTCCAACAAGATTGTGATATTTGTGACAATAGAAGAAATTATCTTTTTTTTTGTAGCTCAGGGCAGTATTAGACACATTAGAAACTGATACACGGGTGTTAATTGATTAATTTATTACAAATGCTTAAAAGATTAAGTAAATGACTATCATTTAAAAAGGAAACCAAACTGAAAACTTCTCTCAGTTAGTGAACATTTTCCACAGATTTTCTTTTTTGAAGGAGTGGGGAGTCAGTGGGCGTGCTGAGTTTTCAATTAGATATTTTGCTGCCAAGAAGAGAAACTTAGAGTATAGGAAAAAACAAACCCCGAAGCCGAACAAAGCTGATACTTTTCAAGGGCTCACGTAATTTCAAAACCACAGCATTTTGCATTGCTTTTTACCTTAAAAAAAGAGAGCAATGCACATCTGCTCAAAATTCAATCCAGAGATGAAATGATGAAATAAAGCAGTGTCACACACGTACCGCTGAGATGTCCCCTGTTGGTTCCCGGAGCTGCCAGTGGACGCGCTTAGACAGCCTGGCGTGGGTGCCCCAGTGCCTGCCAAGGGGCCAGACACACGGCCCAGGAGAAGCATTTATGATTTCAAATTAGAGATGCTGAATTCTTGCAAGACTCTGTTTTGACCAATCCCATCTGAGTTTATATGGGAACAAGCTGTCTTCAGCATTCATACCTGGCTCCAGGCACAAGGATGTAGAAGAAACAGCCACCTTAATTCCACGCCTCCATTTGCTGGAATTCTGAGTTTTTCTTCACAAGTTCACTTAGGCTGGCCCAGCCACTCTCAGGATTAACTTTACTGGTTGTGCTGGAATATCAGTTCTTACCGCCTTCAATTTGTGCAAAAACTCTTATGGAGGATATTGTCCATCATTTCTTCACTTAAAGCCATCGTATGAATCCTTACATACACCAATTATTTTTAGATTTGGTTTCAAGGAAGAATAATTTTTTAAAAAATCATGTTTTCTGTCTGCTGCTGTTATTACATATTTCTCATTTCCACTTTTGCCTGGGCCTCCACGAAGCTCAGAGTCGTGTTTCATACTCAGTTATAGAAATTATGTTACATGTTAGCATTACTGTATTTACTGTATCTTTTCCTCTTGATCCTTAGCTCCCATCTCATTCTTCTTTTATTAGGTCTATCATACTTTTTTTAAAAAACATTTTTATTGGAATATAATTGCTTCACAATGTTAGTTTCTGCTTTATAACAAAGTGAATCAGTTATACATATACATATATCCCCATATCTCCTTCCTCTTTAGTCTCCCTCCCACCTTCCCTATCCCACCCTTCTATCTGGTCACAAAGCACCGAGCTGATCTCCCTGTGCTATGCGACTGCTTCCCACTAGCTATCTATTTAACATTTGGTAGTGTATATATGGACATATATACACTACCACTCTCTCACTTTGTCCCAGCTAACCCTACCCCCTCCCAGTGTCAAGTCCATTCTCTAGTAGGTCTGCATTTTTATTCCTGTCTTGCCCCTGGGTTCTTCATGACATTTTTTTTTTAAATTTAGATTCCATATGTATGTGTTAGCATATGGTATTTGTCTTTCTCTTTCTGACTTACTTCACTCTGTATGACAGACTCTAGGTCCATCCACCTCACTACAAATAACTCAATTTCGTTTCTTTTTATGGCTGAGTAATATTCCATTGTATATATGTGCCACAACTTCTTAATCCATTCATCTGTCGATGGACACTTAGGTTGCTTCCATGTCCTGGCTATTATAAATAGTGCTGCAATGAACATTGTGGTGCATGTCTCTTTTTGAATTATGGTTTCCTCAAGGTATATTCCCAGTAGTGGGATTGCTGGGTTGTACTGTAGTTTTATTTTTAGTTTTTTAAGGAACCTCCATACTGTTCTCCATAGTGGCTGCATCAATTTACATTCCCACCAACAGTGCAAGAGGGTGCCCTTTTCTCCACACCCTCTCCAGTATTTAGTTTTTGTAGATTTTTTGATGATGGCCATTCTGACCGGTGTGAGATGATATCACATTGTAGTTTTGATTTGCATTCCTCTAATGATTAATGATGTTGAGCATTCTTTCACGTGTTTGTTGGCAATCTGTATATCTTCTTTGGAAAAATGTCTGTTTAGGTCTTCTGCCCATTTTTGGGTTGGGTTGTTTGTTTTTTTGATATTGAGATGCATAAGCTGCTTGCAAATTTTGGAGATTAATCCTTTGTCAGTTGTTTCATTTGCAAATATTTTCTCCCATTCTGAGGGTTGTCTTTTCATCTTGTTTATGGTTTCCTTTGCTGTGCAAAAGCTTTTAAGTTTCATTAGGTCCCATTTGTTTATTTTTGTTTTTATTTCCATTTCTCTAGGAGGTGGGTCAAAAAGGGTCTTGCTGTGATTTATGTCTTGGAGTGTTCTGCCTGTGTTTTCCTCTAAGAGTTGGATAGTGTCTGGCCTTACATTTAGGTCTTTAATCCATTTTGAGTTTATTTTCCTGTATGGTGTTAGGGAGTATTCTAACTTCATTCTTTTACATGTGGCTGTCCACTTTTCCCAGCACCACTTATTGAAGAGGCTGTCTTTTCTCCATTGTATACTCTTGCCTCCTTTCAAAGATAAGGTGACCATATGTGCGTGGGTTTATCTCTGGGCTTTCTATCCTGTTCCATTGATCTATATTTCTGTTTTTGTGCCAGTACCGTACCGTCTTGATTACTGTAGCTTTGTAGTATAGTCTGAAGTCAGGGAGCCTGATTCCTCCAGCTCCATTTTTCTTTCTCAAGATTGCTTTGGCTATTTGGGGTCTTTTGTGTTTCCATACAAATTGTGAAATTTTTTGTTCTAGTTCTGTGAAAAATGCCAGTGGTAGTTTGAGAGGGATTGCATTGAATCTGTAGATTGCTTTGGGTAGTAGAGTCATTTTCACAATGTTGATTCTTCCAATCCAAGAAAATGGTATATCTCTCCATCTATTTGTATCATCTTTAATTTCTTTCATTAGTGTCTTATAATTTTCTGCATACAGGTCTTTTGTCTCCTTAGGTAGGTTTATTCCTATGTATTTTATTTTCGTTGCAATGGTAAATGGGAGTGTTTTCTTAATTTCTCTTTCAGATTTTTCATCATTAGTGTATAGGAATGCCAGAGATTTCAGTGCATTACTTTTGTATCCTGCTACTTTACCAAATTCATTGATTAGCTCTAGTAGTTTTCTGGTAGCATCTTTAAGATTCTCTATGTATAGTGTCATGTCATCTGCAAACAGTGACAGCTTTACTTCTTCTTTTCCGATTTGTATTCCTTTTATTTCTTTTTCTTCTCTGATTGCTGTGGCTAAAACTTCCAAAACTATGTTGAATAAGAGTGGTGAGCATAGGCAACTTTGCCTTGTTCCTGATCTTAGTGTAAATGGTTTCAGTTTTTCACCATTGAGGATGATGTTGGCTGTGGGTTTGTCATATATGGCCTTTATTATGTTGAGGTAAGTTCCTTCTATGCCTACTTTCTGGAGGGTTTTTTATCATAAATGGGTGCTGAATTTTGTTGAAAGCTTTCTCTGCATCTATTGAGATGATCATATGGTTTTTCTCCTTCAATTTGTTAATATGGTGTATCACACTGATTGATTTGCACATATCGAAGAATCCTTGCATTCCTGGGATAAACCCCACTTGATCATGGTGCATGACCCTTTTAATGTGCTGTTGGATTCTGTTTGCTAGTATTTTGTTGAGGATGTTTGCATCTATGTTCATCAGTGATATTGGTCTGTAGTTTTCTTTCTTTGTGACATCTTTGTCTGGTTTTGGTATCAAGGTGATGGTGGCCTCGTAGAATGAATTTGGGAGTGTCCCTCCCTCTGCTATATTTTGGAAGAGTTTGAGAAGGATAGGTGTTAGCTGTTCTCTAAATGTTTGGTAGAATTCACCTGTGAAGCCATCTGGTCCTGGGCTTTTGTTTGTTGGAAGATTTTTAATCACAGTTTCAATTTCAGTGCTCATGATTGGTCTGTTCATATTTTCTGTTTCTTCCTGGTTCAGTCTCAGAAGGTTGTGCTTTTCTAAAACTTTGTCCATTTCTTCCAGGCTGTCCACTTTATTGGCATAGAGTTCCTTGTAGTAATCTCTCATGATCCTTTGTATTTCTGCAGTGTCACTTGTTACTTCTCCTTTTTTGTTTCTAATTCTATTGATTTGAGTCTTCTCCTTTTTTTTCTTGATGAGTCTCGCTAATGGTTTATCAATTTTGTTTATCTTCTCAAAGAACCAGCTTTTAGTTTCATTGATCTTTGCTATAGTTTCCTTCATTTCTTTTTCATTTATTTCTGATTTGATCTTTATGATTTCTTTCCTTCTGCTAACTTTGGGGTTTTTTTGTCCTTTCTCTAATTTCTTTAGGTGTAAGGTTAGGTTGATTATTTGAGATGTTTCTTGTTTCTTAAGGTAGGATTCTATTGCTATAAACTTCCCTCTTAGAACTGCTTTTGCTGCATCTCATAGGTTTTGGGTCATTGTGTTTTCATTGTCATTCGTTTCTAGGTATTTTTTGATTTCCTCTTTGATTTCTTCAGTGATCTCTTGGTTATTAAGTAGTGTATTGTATAGCCTCCATGTGTTTGTATTTTTTACAGATTTTTTTCCTGTAACTGATATCTAGTCTCATAGCGTTGTGGTCAGAAAAGATACTTGATACGATTTTGATTTTCTTAAATTTACTAAGGCTTGATTTGTGACCCAAGATACTATCTATTCTGGTGAACGTTCCATGCGCACTTGAGAAGAAAGTGTATTCTGCTGTTTTTGGATGGAATGTTCTATAAATATGGTATCATATGCTATTTTGGGTAAATTTTATCAAGACAATTTTTGGAGAAGGGCAGAATTTATAGAAATGATAAAGCATAACTATCTTTGTTGTCTAGCTTAATTTTTTAAAGGATATTTGCCTCTAGAAGAAATGGACTGCACATCTTTAAAGAAATGAGAGGTGAATAGCTTGCCTCCTTATGAGGTTAACCATGGGTACAGCATCCACGCTAGTACAGGATTAGGTCTGATAACCAGGAAATGACTCATTCTGAGTGCTTCAGTCTCTCAAGTTCTTTTCCTCTTTATTTACTGCATTACCCTGGAAAGGTACACAAGGTATATGTAAGAAAAGATAGTTAATAAAATTACACAGACCACAGCAATTAATTTAGAATGATCATGACTAAATGCAGCAAAAGTGTAAATAAAATAAAAATTTTAAATGGAGATTTGTCTGAATGCTAGAGATGCATCAGCCCAGATAATCAGTCCTTAGGCTCCATCCATTGGTAGGCTCCCTTCAACAGCCTCCTGCGTTAGCTGCCCACGGCATGCAGGGTCTTCAGTGGGCAGCGCTGCCCTGCTTTGGCCTGTCCTAATAATCATTTAAATTGGATTCTTCATCAGACACTCAAGAACAGACAGAGCTCGTCAACTCTGCGTGGAGGGAAGGAGCTCTCTGTGCAAACATGGCAGCCAGGAGGTCGAGGGTGACTGCTGGCCCTACAGGTGTAGCTGCAGCCAGTGAAGCCCTTCTGGGCTCCACATGCTTCCATCATCCACTCTTCCTGTGCTGTGCACTCCTTGATTTTCCCATTACATTACGACTTCCTCCAACCTGGAAACGATGCTGAGGTTTCCTGGGCAGTTCTCCATGGCACACAGTGGGGCTGCTGTCATCGAGCCTCCCTGTGTCCTTCGAGCTGTGCATGGCCTTCGCCCAGCCCCAGCCCCTGGCTGGGTCATGCTGCATCCTCTGGAGAAGCCTGCAGGGTAGATGGCCGCCAACTTCCTGTGCACCTTGGGAGGCTGAGGCCCTGGAGCTTTCTGGCCTTCGTTTTCTCATTTGCAAAATGAGGGGATTGGAACAGGTTCTGTTTTGAACAACTGCATTTGAGTTTGTATTAGAACAATTTATCATAAAAACAAACAAACAAAAAACAAAACACCACAACCATGAGTCTTTTCCCCAAACCTTGTGTCCTAGCAGCTTTGTCGTGGGAATCTTTTTAGTGATGCCACTGCGCCCCCCCGTGGTTGGAAGTAGAGTTGCCAAGGTTGGTGGTGCCCCGGCCTCTGGGGAAATGTGGGCCTGGGATGGTGGATATCAGTACAGATGCCTCCAACATCAGTACAGACACACGGACTAATCCAGACAGCACCGAGTCGCCAGACAGACTGGTGGCCGGGCTCGCCAGCATGGGAAGACCAGCCCCAAACTGAGTCCCTTTTGCTTGGACAACAGGATGTGGAGCGTTTCACTTCTTGCCAAGCATCTGCCAGTGTGAAGCCCCCTGAGAATCAGCTTGCCTGTCAGTGCAGCCCGCACCAGAGGAGCCCCCAGGCCACACCCAGAGAAGCTGGATGGCCTTTTCGTCTAGTCCCCGTCTCAGCAAAGGCCGCAAACGACCCCAGGAGATAAAGATAAGAGTGTGCGTAATGAAATCAAGCCTAACCTTTCCTTTTCCTTTGTGCTGAGTCTGGTGTCACCGGCTCACAAGGGGCCGTGTGCAGAGGCCTCGTACTAAACTCACATCAGATACGTGTTTCCCAGCACTCCAGGGGCAGGTGCAGAAGCCCCACCTGTGACAGTCAATCCAGTAGGGCGGTGGTGGGCCTGGTGCAGAAAGCCTGTGTTCCCTGCCCTGGACCTGGAGCGGGAGCAGCCCAGCTGCACCTGTGCCCGCCCCGGGAGAACCTCACCCCCTCCCAGCTGCTGAGACCCTATAATGCAGCCCCTCCTCTGCCTGTTGGGGAAGCATGTGCTCTACAGCAGGAGCTCTAGCCTCTCCATTTTTTTGGTTTTATTTATTTTTATTGATTGACTGATCGATTGAAGTGGGAATTTGGGATTAGCAGAGGCAAACTATTATATAGAGAGTGGATAAACAACAAGGTCCTACTGTAGAGCACAGGGAACTGTATTCAGTATCCTGTGATAAAGCATAATGGAAAGGAATATGAAAAAGAATGTATGTGTATGTATTGATATAAGTGGGTCCCTTTGCTGTACTGCAGAAACTAACACAACATTGTGCATCACCTCCCCGTTCTTTGATCAAAGAATAAAACTTTCCTTTGCTTCTGAACCAAACTCGGTCTCATTCTGTTGGCTCTAACGACACCGGCAGGAGGACCCTCACTGTGGATGGACTCAAAAGGGTCGGTAACAAATTCTGGCAATCCCCAGCACCTGGGGCGACATCCAGGGCCCCCTCAATGTACTCCTAAAGGGGAAAAAAAGCCCGTGGTCTTTTCAAAAGCCTGAGAGGAAGCAGCCACAGGGAAGAGAAACAACGCAGGTCATGCTATTTTCAGACGGGGAATCAAGTGGTCCCGGATAAGGAACCCGACTGGGACCACGGAGACAATGGGAAAGAGGGGAGAAGATTGAGGCTGACCTATTATAAAGATATGGTCCTAAAGGGAGTCCAGGCAGCAGGCAAGAACCTGTCAACTGGAATAAGATAAAGGAAATCAGTCAGAAACCAATGGAAAACCCCTTGGCATTCCTAGAGCACCCCCGGAATACCTTCGAATCTGTACCACCACTGACCTTGAGCCACTGGAAGGAACGCAATCCTGAGGTCATATTTCATTTCCCAAACTGCCCCTGACTTTAGGCATAAACGTCAGAGGCTGGAAATAGAACCAGATACCCCAATCTCCTGTCTGATCCAGGTTGCCTACTGGGTGTTTAATAACCGAGATATAAAGGAAGAAAAGTCAGAGAGTAAAGAGGCCCGGAGGCAAGCCCACCTACTGGCTGCTGGCCTCCAGTGTCAGCCGGTCAGCCCAGGAATCCGGACTACCTGCCCATGGAGACGCTCGACTCCAGCAAGTGACCCCGGCCCCCACGGAGGGGCCTCAAGCCAAGGAAACTAGGACCCAGTCAGTCCACTGTATGTAAACGAGGGACACTGGAAGGGAGAAGGACCCTGCCGCCCCCAAAGGCGGACAGAAGTGGCAGATCCCGGCCACAGCCCTCGAAGGCAGATGGTCCACAGAGACGAAGAATGATGGGGCTGGGGACCCCTACGCTGGTACACCACCTGAACCCCCCGGAACCCTGGCCAACACGGGCTGTGGGGGGAAAGCCTGTCGAATTCTTAGTTGACACTGATGCTACTTACTTGGTTCTGATCACCAGTTCAGGCAAACTGGGTCCCAAGATTGTAATATTATCGGGGTATCAGGGAAGGCCCAAGAACGGGCATTCTTAGAGCCACTAGAATGTAAACTGGACCAACACACGCTCACCCATTCCTTCCAGTATGTCCCCGAATGTCCTGTACCGCTGCTGAGAAGAGATATCTCAGATATCTCACATAAATTGGGGGCTGCTGTCCACCTAATGGGAGGCAAGCTGGAGGGTGGTGTCCCCATAGACAAAGGGCACAAGAGGATGATGTTAATGGCTGGGGACAAACCTCCCCGGACAGAGCAAGTCGACCTCCCTGGAGCAAATCCAATCACGATACGGACCCCACACCAGGTTCCGGCTTTGTTAAGTCCTAAGGGAACACAGTGGCTATCCCCTGAAGGGTGGATGCAAGTGCAGGCTGTGCTTTTAGACAACCCAATGGCCACCACAAAAACCTGTCACACGCTAAACCCTGCTACCCAGCTACACACAGAAACGGGGCCCCTGGAGCACGACTGTACAGAAACCACAGACACGATCGATTCCAGTTGCCCCGAGGTAGGAAGTGAGTGTCGCCCAAACCCCAAAGAGGAATGGTCCCCAGAGAGGAGCAGTTTTATGAGGGAGAGAAAAAGGCTGGGGGGACACGCGGTGACCTCCCAGACCCAAGTGATAGACACACGAAGCCTTCCCAGGGACTTCTGCCCAAAAGGCGGAGCTGATAGCCCTCACCTGAGCCTTAGAGCTCGGGACACGAAAGATCTTGAAAGTTTACAGATTCTAGTATGCGTATGCCACCTGAGACACACACACACACACACACACACACACACACACAGTCTATTTGGAAGGAAAGAGGGACGCTTGCTGCGGAATATAAACAGAGGAAACATGGCTTAAGGATACGGAAGCACTTAGAAGCAGTGCAGTTTCCCATAAAGGCAGCAGTGATTCACTGTAGGGGTCACCAAAGGGGGTGCAGCGGTGATAAAGGGAAACAACAAGGTGGACACAACTGCCAACAGGGCGGCCCTGGAACCAGTAACTTGGGAACAACCTCTCACACCTCCAAGGCCAGGCCCATCCAATCGTCCCCCGGTCTCCACAGAAGGAGAGCTCGACAAAGCCCCACAGCGGGGCATTGCTGGAGACCTAGGAGGCCGCGGGGGCAGTGAATGAACGCGGGCCACACTGTGTTCCCCGAACTGTGCCCCTAAGCGGACGCACCCCGCTTGGTGACCCTGACCACCCATCGGCGCCCAAGCGGCAGGGGTCACTCCGTGGGTGGATCACACTCGAGGGAAGGGGCCCCGAGCCCCAGCCTCCACAGACACGACCTGGGGCCACGGCCCCCTGACCGCCCGCGGGACCCCCTCTCTGACCTGGAGCTTCTCCTCCGGAAAACCACGACCGTGCGACCAGGGACGCTGAGCCCGGCGGTGAGCCTCGGGGTCGGGGCCGAAGACCCGCAGCCCTGCCTTGGCAGGAGGATTTCACCGGTGCCCGTATTCTCTTGCCGATGCTTGGGCACGTATCTTAACCTGCCTGGGGTCCTCTGTCTCCAAGAGGTCAGACAAATGGGGGTCGTCCGGGGATGTGGACGGTCGGGGCCGAGGCCCGGGGGCGCCCGCGCAAGCCTCGCGGTGGCTGAGGAGCAGCTCGGCTCCTCCACCCGGGTCAGGACGCCGCCCGCGTCCTGACCTCGACGGTGCGGAACAGGGCAGCCGGTAGAGCAAGGGTTTGTCACCGGCAAAGGCCACTCACAATTCCGGAGAAACAAAGACGGAATCTGGTAATAAAGTCAAGTCTAACCTTTTTTCCTTTTCCTTTGCGGTGAGTCTAGTGTCACTGTCTCACAGGGGGTCGCGTGCACCCCGGCATCTCACACCAGGGTTCCTGGGGCAAAATGGCTGCGCTGACATCTCCGCTCAGGGCCGCGCACAGAAGCATCGACCTAACACGTCGGGTTAGAGCTCCCAGCGCTCGGCTGGCAGCGTGCAGACGCTACACCGACACTCAGTCCAAGATGGCGGCAGCGGTGGGCCGTGCGCAGAGAGGCTGCCCCAGGCACGGAACCTGGAGTGTGAGCAGCCCAGCTGCGCCTGCGCCCGCCCCGCGAGAACCCCGCCCCGCGAGAACCCCGCCCCGCGAGAACCCCGCCCCGCGAGAACCCCGCCCCTGCCCCGTGGCTGAGACCCTATAAAGGAGCCCCAGCAGAGCCAGACCCGGGGTAGTCTGCCCTCCAGAGCAGGCTCCCGCCTCCCAGGTCTTTGGTCAAAGAATGAAACTTTCCTTTGCTTCTGAACCGAACTGGGCTTCGTTCTATTGGCGGGAGGACCCTTGCTGGGACCCGACTCAAAGGGTTGGTAACAACCGCACTGACCTCAGGACCTGGGTCGCGGTGGGACAGGTGTGGACTCCACCTCGGCGCTCCGCTAGGTGGGCGTGGATGGGGGCGGTACCTGACCTCTGCTAGCTCCCGTTTCCTCCGTTGTGAGCCTGGTTTAATCGTGAGGTTTGCTGTGAGGTAGGAAGTAAATGACAAAGGCGGAGTCCCTGGCCCTCCATGAATGAGGTCCCCTCCACGTCCCAAGATGGGGTGTGCAGACATACTTCTGGTTTCCCTTCGTGAAGCGAAGCCAACCCGACCCCTTACAGAGGAGCACCCCTGCCAGCCGGGGCTGACTGTGGACCGATGGTCATTTGAGAACATGGGACATGTGTCCTCAGATCTCCCACTGGTCGAGAGAAGCCAGAAACCTGGATTGAAAGTGACATATTCCAACTTTTAAATGTTGACAATTTTTAAAAAGTATTTAAGTTATTTACCAACACTGTGCTGGCCAAAATGTAAAGGCCAAATGAGACACATCTGAGGCAGTAATTAAACTAGGGGAGTAGCAGGGAGAGGGACTAAACCCTCAGTAAGGCCCCTGGGAAAGTGACCTTTTTTTTCCCCATTAAGACCACTTTTAGTGCAGACACGTCACAAACTTCTCTTAATCTTCTCATTAACTTAGTGAGGGAGGTGTTACTGATACAGAATACATTGAACCTGGATGAAGGAGGCAATACATCAGTAAAACCACATTATAAACGAAGAAGGCAAATCACAGAGTGGTGAGTGACTAGCCCAGGGTCAAGAAGATCAGACTGGAACCCACGTCTGTCATAGTTCAGTCTGTTCACCAGAACTTTTGGTTTACTCGACCCTCCAGCAAAAGAGGGTTTCATTCATCTGTAAAATACAGCATTTTATCTGTAAAATAAGCTTCATCTTTTACACACTTTATCTCACATTTTCTCAGAAGTAACCTTTGACCTAAGGGGGCCACAGTCATTCCTAAATAACGCTAAATAAGAGCTGGAACATTGTCCCTTACCTCGTAGGTGGTTTAGCTCCATCATTGGAAAAAGATAAGGCAAAGCACTCAAAGAAGTTCAGAGATGCTCCTGCTGCTTGAATTATCCTGTGGCTTTTCTCTCTCATGTGTATTTGATGATACTGGGTGGGTGGAATTTTGTGGGAGGATTGGCGTGAATTTAGGGGTTTTGGAGAAGCTCAGCTAGAAAAACGAACTGTCCTGTTAAACTGGGAAAGAGGAGCTACAGGAGAACTTTCAGGTTACCATGCAGGTGAAATTTGCATGAGGGAAAGGTGATAGATTATTTTCCCAATCTCCAAACCCACAAGTGCAGCACTTGATATTCTATTTAGAAACGGGATGGAGCCCACATTCCTCACACTTTGCCCGAGGTAGCTGATGCCATTTCTGCTTTCCCTGTAAAGAACAACCATGGCATTTTATGTTCTTTCCATCTAGTAGATCTATTAGAAAAGGCAGATTTAGGGTTTAGGCGTAAGTGTTGTTTCTGTGCATCTAATCTGCTCACCTGGACTTCACGGGGGCCTTTTTCCTGGATTTCCTTGTCCCACGGCTAAGATCAGACAGAGCTATGACATGAGTTACAAAGGCAGGGGGTAGCTGGAAAATAGCCACTGTGCCCTCATAAAAGTATTTGTAATGGGTTCAGTTAGGAAAACAGCACTCAAGGAAGTTTTTGAAGGCATGCTAGATTTCTCCACAGTCAGTTCTGGTGTGTGTGTGTTGCCACGTCTGGTGGGTAAAAGGATTCTTGAATACTGGAGCTCTTCCTGGATCATCTGGGCAACCATAGGTCTTAGATTTCTCAATACCCTGGGATTCATTTTGATAGCATTAACAGTAATCAACTTTGTTGTATTTAGATTTCTTATACAATGTGTCCATACTACGAAATATTATTTAGCCATTAAAAACTATGTATTTAAAGCATAGATAAAGCTTGGGGAAATATTTTATAATAGTCAATAAAAAGTGTCAATTCAGACTTAAATTGTTTGAGTCAGTAACTCTTCTGGTTGTCAGTAACATTGACCTGGCTCAGATGAAAGGGGCTTTAAGTAGGTTTCAGGAGCCTCATGAGAATCAGAGACAGAGGGATCTCCTGGAAACTGAATCTGGAAAATCGCCAAGCGTAAGGCTCCTTCCTCGGGCTCCTGGTTTCCCTGTTGAGGGAAATCTACCTCTTCCTGCACCTGCTTCCTGTTTTCCTCTCTCCACTCCACACTTCCTCTCCCGAAGCACAGCCTTTGCTGTCTCACAATCCAGCCTGCACATGGTCCACACTGCCCTCCTTAGCTTGTCTCATACCTCACACATGTTCATCTCAATTTCATCACTCACTGGCTTCCTCTCTGTCTCCCAGTTCCAAATTCCTACGCTGATGGGCTCAGCCCATCTTTTGAGTAGGACCACAGCTCGCAGGTCCTTAGTTGGTCTAAGAATGGGCCACCCTATGTACATAGAGTCTGTCATACAGAGTGAAGTAAGTCAGAAAGAGAACAAATACCATATGCTAACACATAGATATGGAATCCAAAAAAACAAAACAAAAACAAGGTTCTGATGAACCTAGGGGCAGGACAGGAATAAAGACGCAGATGTAGAGAATGGACTTGAGGACACGGGGAGGGGGAAGGGTAAGCTGGGACGAAGTGAGAGAGTGGCATGGACATATATACACTACCAAATGTAAAATAGCTAGTGGGAAGCAGCTGCATAGCACAGGGAGATCAGCTCGGTGCTTTGTGACCACCTAGAGGGGTGGGAGAAGGAGGGTGGGAGGGAGATGCAAGAGGGAGGAGATATGGGGATATATGTATATTTATAGCTGATTCACTTTGTTATAAAGCAGAAACTAACACAGTATTGTGAAGCAATTATACTCCAAATAAAGATGTTAAATAAATAAATAAATAAAAGTAAGTTGAAGATTTTACATTTATTAATAAGTTTGAATGATTTATGGCATTCTAATTAAGTTGTCTAAGTTTCCTTAGTAGAGATTGCTAAAATTCACTAGAATCATGCTATGTTTTTATAAGATAATAAGATTTGTGAATTGGATTAAGAGCTAAAGGAAAACTTTAAATGTATAACTTTAATAAAATAAATATTAATTTTTAATATGAAAATCACATTTGAGTTCTATTTTGTGCACAAGCTTCTCTTGAGAATACCAGTTAATTGACACGGAGCCCCCGAGGCAATCAATTTCACCCTCTCTGTCCTCTTCCCCAGCCCTGGGTGGACACACCCAGTTACAAACGTGCACTGTCACTGTGTGTCTGTGTGCCTCCCTCTACTGGGGGACCTGCACTCCCCTGGGGAGGGGCCGTCCCCATCCCTCCATCCCCGGGGCCCAGTGCAAGTCTTGGCACTAGAAGGGCGTGTCTTAGCCAGCTCTGCTGCTATACCAGGGACCACAGACTGAGCAGCTTAATCAAGACACTGATTCCTCGTGGTTCTGGAGGCTGGAGTCTGAGATCAAGGCGCCAGCGTGGTGGGTTCCTGGTGAGGGCCCTCCTCCAGGTTTGTGGACAGCCGCCTGCATGCTGTGTCCTCACGTGATGCAGAGATCATCTCTCCTGTCTCTTCCAACAAGGGCACTAACCCCGCTGTGAGGCTCCCCGCTGGTGCCCTAGTCCCCTCCCAAAGACCCCACCTCCTGGCACCATCACACTGGGGACAGGGCTCCAGCGTCTGAACTCAGTGGGGACACGGACATTCCGTCCACAGTGGGGACGGAAACAAGGTTTGCTAAAAGGATGAATGGTATGGAGGAGGCTGAGGCCGGGAGGACGCCCGGCCTGGGTATGGAGGGGGACTGCCTCGCACCAGGCTTCTCTTGGGCTCCTCGGATGCTGTAGCTGTTCGTGTGTCACCGAGTGGGACCGAGTGTCCCCAAGCCACCCCCTCCACCTTCCACACACGTGTCCGCGGTGAGGTTATACCAACATTTGCCCGGCGTTGTGGCAGAGGATTCACTGAGTCACGTCACCCGTGACCCGAGGCAGCTGCCCCTGGGCTGACACATGTCACCACCTCCCCTCTCCCCGCAAGGGCCTCTGTGGAGCAGTAGCTGCTCTAGGAGAATAGTTGGCAACGATGTAATGATGTCTGGCTAATACTCATGGGAGAGCTGGGCCAGGTGCTGTGCAAAAAGCTTTATGCACACAGGCTCTGTCATCATCCCATTCTACATTCGAGGACGCTGATGCCTGAAGACAAGAGGTGTTACCGGGACCCACAGTGGTAGGTGGGGAGCCGGGCCTTGAACACAGCTGGCGTGTTCTTACCCATTCTGTCGCATTGCCTCACATCATTGTGTGAGGTCCTTCCATGGTGGGGGGGGTTTGGTACCTTCACAAAGTCCTCCGTGACTTCCTCATCCGTAGTACGTCCGGCAGAACAGCTGAATTCCGGCTCATCTAAAAATGAACGTGGTTATCCCCACCTCCTGCTGGTGGGAATGTCAGCTGGTGAAGTCTTTCTGGAGACCAATGTGGCAACTGGTATAAGATGCTTTAAACATCTTATGTCCATCCTCTTTGGTCCACTATTAACTTCAAAGAAGACAGCATGAGGAAATCATGCTAAATGCATACAAAGATTTATAGCTGCAATTGGATATAGCTGAAATATCCAACAGTAGAGAAATTGATAAAAGCCATTATAATACATCAAATGAAATGGAATAATAAGCCTCCATTAAAAATTGTCTTTTAAAAGCACACTTAAAGACATAGAAAAATGTTCATAGAATTTTGTTATATGGGAGAAAATGCAGTCTTAAACAATGAATATATTGTGGTTCTAATTTTGCAAAGGATGTACTTCCAGTGAAATTTTAAACCAATACAAGCACTTAAATGGATGGAGCCATTGTTCAGCATATATTAAGATTTAAATCCTGTGTTTCAACCATTCCACTCCTTATTACCTGCCCTAGGAAAAGAGTCACATGGACATGAAGAGGCAAGTACTGTCTTATTTTTAAATACTACAAATTGGACATCATCTTAACATCTATCAAGAAAGGAGGAGTTAAATACGCTGATTCGTCCTAACTGTGGAGTACTGTGCAACAGTTAGAAAGATTGGGGTACTGGCATGAAATCTAAGACTATTTACTGACAGATTATTAGGTGGAAAAAGCAATTTGCAGGACGGGGAGTCTAATTTGCGCTCTTCAGAAGACTCGATACAACGCGTTGTCATGTTTGTAGTGATACATATCGAAAGGATCTAGGTTTACTCTGGAAGGAGACACTCGGCATGATTACGGTTATTTATTCTGAGATGAGAATCTGGCGGGATGTTCGGGTTATAAAGGAAGGTTTCTTTTAGCTGTAACATTTGAGTCATTTTCAAGAAGAATGCAATGATGTTACTTGTGTAATTAAAAATTAACACTTTGAGTGTTTAAGAAAAACAAAAAGAAAGAAATATATGAAAATGTCGACTATTTGATTTTTTTCTTTGATCACTGTTGTCTTTAACCTTACTAGGTTAAGAATTGTAACTCTGATTCTAAGCCTGAAAATTCTATATTTTATACAGCTGGTATATGGTAAGTGTCCAGTAAATAGTTTTTGGTTCAACTGCTTCTCTGTCTGTAATAGCACCTCCTCAATGTCATCATTATCTCCTTATACTGCTGATTTTATGCTTACATATATATTTATTTGTGTATATTTGGTCTCTCCCCGCTAGAATGTAAGCTCCACCTGGCAGGCCCCCCCCCCCATTTGTTTACTGCTGTTTGTTTGCTGCAGCGCATGGAACAGGGCCTTACACATACAGGGTGATCAATAAATAAATAGTTGTCGATTGCACACATACGCCTAGGAAATAACCTGGAATGATTTCCACCCACTAAAAAACGCCAGCAGTGCTTTTCTGAGTGGTAGCATTATGGTTGGTTTTTATATATTCAAAATGATATATTTTTCAAGTTAAAAAGAAAAAAAAAAAAGCCCCGAAGAGGGTGGGAGGCTGACCTGAGACAACTCCTAGTTGTATAGACTGTGTTTCGTTTTGTGGCCTCAAGAGGTTTGGGTTATTGACAACAGTGTTCCTTTTCTAAGGAGCTGATGACGTTGTAAACTGGTGTGCATTTTTTTTTTCTTTTCTGTTTTTTAGGTGACTAGGTTGGTTTCATGCATCACTGTAAACATCGATTGTAATTTTGCCTACACAGCATCAAGTGGCAGAATTGGGTCCCTTGTAATTAAGATGTGCAAAGTTTGTACTTCTTCACTGTGACACCGTTATATTTTGAAGCGGGGACAAAACGAGCCCAATTTTAGCTTTGTACAGAAAGCTACTTACAAGGAAGCTGTGTGGCGCTGGCCTTTGTCTCTTTGTCTATGTGAATGTGCCTCAGAAGGCCTGGTTGTTCTGAAACATCACAGGACTAGGAAGCTGCAGGCTTCCTAACTCAGAGCTGAGCTCCAGGGACTGACTGCTGAGAAAATAGTTCAGGGAACCAGTTACAAATCTGTACGCGCCAGAGAGCAGAAAACCTTCCTCTGCCCTCTTGGGTTCTGCTGGGACTCGGACATTAAACTGACAAAAGCCAGATTCACAAGAGTAAAGCCCAGAAATTTTGATAAGCCATGCCCCGCGCCCATGCACACTGGAGAGACTCAAGGATGAGTCGCCAAGGGGTGGTTAGAACTTGGCTCGTCACAAAGGACAATGGGTGTGTAGGGGTATGACGAGCAAAGGAAAATGACAAACTGTGGGAAGGTACATACCAGGGGAAGCTGAAGGGAGGTGGGCTTTCTCAAGGTGGGCTGCTAGGAGCCCAGAGTCCTCTCCGGTGATTAAGAGGAGGACTTAAAGCTTTTCTGTGTCTGCTGCTTCTCAACTGTCGTCAGTTCGAAATAACCCTTAGGCCAAAGTGGCATATTTCAGGGCGCCATAGTCTGGTCCCCCACATAGCGTGCTCTGCCCCAAACCCCTCTGTTCAGCTAACGTTGGCCACACACCTAGGTGTCCACCGGGGCCAGAGGCTGTGGGGACTTACAGGAAACCCACAACGTGGCTGGTGCCTCTTCCCTGCCGGCCTGGTTGTACTGAGGGCCACGTGCTTATGGGAACGTAGGTCTCTTTGTTTTTTCCGATGGCCCTCGTGTTCTCACAATTCAGGGACTCCATGTCCTTCTCAGGTCTTGTCATGGGATCATTTTTCTGCTGTTGTTAGAAATGTAATGGGATTTTCTAAAAATTAACCTGAAGTAACATAGGTAGTTTTTAAGGGCAAGTGTCTTGCCCCCAGGTCTAAAGTTATACTTCTCAACTTGGGAAAGTGTCTTAAAGCAGGAAGTATACAAAACTAATAACCTCTACGATTTGAACACCTAGAAGTTACTGATTATATGCCGAGCACCGTGTACTCCCACATTGGAAGGTAATATTCCCATTTCACAGATGAAAAAACTGAAAGTCATAGGTGACTTGCCTAGACCCTGACTGGTTTTACAGGGGTTGAAGCCATGTTTGCTTGCTAAGCTGCTGAAAGCAGCTATTGGGATGGAGAGAGCCCTGTACACAGGTGAGCTAACAGAGACTGGGGAAAAGGCATGAAAGCTAAGACTCCAGAATGATGAGTAGGTGCTGAGATGGAGCTGACGTCTCTCAGGTTGAATGGCCATCTCTGAGTTGATAAAAATCTGACACTCATACAACTTTGTACGAGTTGGACGGTGCAGGTTGCGTGGGCAGAGGGGTTAGGCCCCAAGACATGGCTGGAAAGGGAGAGTGGACCGTGGTGAAAGCCATGGCTGGGAGTCTTCCAGGAGAAGAAGCCAGAGGCCTGGTGATGCCAGCTCCTTAAAAGCCCCAGACAAGTGGCAAAGCTCCTCTGGCTGAGCTTTTGTGGTTCCGGGCAAGGGTGGCTCTAGATGATACTTTATTATACTATTTCCTAGGGTCAGCTTGAGGTGAGGTGGAGATACGGTGACCTCTGACCCGTGTGCATCAACAGCCAATCATGGACCGGAACACAGAAGATCCGGAAGCCTTTGACTTCCTAACATTGTTAGGACAAAGTCTAAATCTTTTGACAACAGCGTTCAAATACCATGAACGGTACCAGGAATTTAACTGAACATGTGCAGTTTCCTGTGGGTGCTGGTGCACCTGGACAGTGCAGGCGGGGGTCACGGGGGTGCAGGAACCTGCAGAACGAGTGTAAAGCCACGGGGAATCACGTGCGAGTGTCACGGCAGTGGAAAGGCTGCCTTGTGCAAGCTTGTGAAGGCGCTGAGACTTCGCTGGGTGACTTCTGCAGAACCAGTATTTCACCGGGTGCTTCCTTGCAGGTGAGTAGGTGGGGAAAATGGATCAACCTTTCTGAAAACCATGTACGTCAACCTAAAGTCCAGCAACAGGGAATTGGTTGGAATAAACTATGGCATAGCTGTAAGAAGGGTTATAATGCAGGCATTAAAGAGGATGTTCTCAAAGAATAGAAGAGGAAAATATTCTCAGTATAATTTAAGTGGGAAAACCAGAAACAAAATTGATACGTATATAAATATAGAAATAGGATATGTATCAAAAGATGAAGAGCAGTTACATCAGATGGTAGGATGATGGGCTATGCTTGTCATATTTTCTCAAAGAAACCCGCATTGTCTTTCTAATTACTGTAAGGCAATAACTGCTATTTAAGACAAAAAAATCTAGGTTTTGTCATTTAATTGCAAAAATGTCACCGAATGAGTGACAGCATAAGACCATGGGATTCGGTGTAACTGGCTGCATTTGTGTGGACACAGGTGGCAGGCAAGCCCACGACCCTTCTTCCTGTCTACACGGCCCTGAAGACCACTTTTTAAAAAATATATATAATATTATATATATAGTATTATACTATATATAATATTATATATATTATACTATATTAATATTATATATAGTATAATATATATAATATTATATATAGTATAATATTATATATAGTATTATAATATATATTATATATTATATTATATATTATAATATATATTATACATAATATATATATTTTTATATATATGCGGAGATTGGGGGCTACTCTTCGCAGTGGCTTCTCTTGTTGCGTAGCACGGGCTCTAGGCACGGGGGCTTCAGCAGTTGTGGCACGCGGGCTCAGTAGTTGTGGCGCATGGGCTTAGTTGCTCCGCAGCATGTGGGATCCTCCCAGAACAGGACTCGAACCTGTGTCCCCTGTATTGGCAGGTGGATTCTTAACCACTGCGCCAACAGGGAAGTCCCTGAAGAGCCAGTTTTGATGAATGTATCCGAGAGATACCAAAGAAGCAATTGGAGCACGTAGGCCTGGGCTGGTAGACCTGGGTGATGGCATCACTGACCCAGAAGGAGGGACAGAAGTCAGAGGGCACGGAGGCTCTCGCTTAGGGGCAGGGGACCCGAGGAAGAGGCCACGCCACGCGGCAGTCCTCACCCAGGGGGTCTCCACCCCGAGGCAGACTCCGCATCCCTCCCCAAATGTCTTCTTGCTCCCGGGCTGACGTGACTCAGCACTGTGGCAGGTTCGGAGGGATTCCAAACCCGGCAGCAGAGTGTCAGGGAGAAGTGGGAACAATCTTACTAAAGTTTGCTCCTGATGAGGGGACACAGGACAGAATGACACCGCACAAGCTGCAGCACAGCTTCCTGGAAATTCACTAAGTCTCTCCCCCAAATTTCACTCATCATGGAAACCTTTCATCTCCCCTCCCCTCCCCCGCCCCTCCTCCAGCTCTCTCGGGTCCTCTCAACCCCGCAGCTTTCCCTCTCCTAGGATTCCTGACACCTGGAGGACTTTCCAGCTAGGTCAGCACGACCAGGCTCTTCTCTGGGCTTCTGCTACTCGCATCCCCACACCCCCTACCCGGGATATTCTTAGGGACCCACTTTCCTTGACACGTTGGGGAGTGGGGAGTTATAAACTTAGAACTTATCTAATAGTTCAGAGTTACGAGCAGATAACTGCGCTAGGTGAACAAGAAATTGAAGATTTCCCCAGGGTCTACGGAGCCCGCGTCTCGGTCGACATGGGCTTCGTTCACCTGGGGACCATCGAAACGGTGCTGTTAGAACTGAGGGGACAGGTTGGCCTCCACCTGCCACCAAGGGCCCACGCGGCACCATGTGAGAATCAGGGAAAAGGGCTCCCCAGCACGATTTCTCCCTGATGGAAACCTGTCGTTACATGGTGATTTTGCTAGAACAAAACACTTCCTTACCATCTCCTGGACATTATATTTATATATCTAACTCTGTGAGGCTAAGATGCCAGGGAAACACCAGGCAGGTTAGTGTCCTGAGTGCAGCCCGCACAGGGCCATTCTGCAGAGGCGGGTGGCTTTGAATCTGGAGTGCTTCTGACACTGGGGGCCTGGTTGGTCTCCCTAGGGGAGAGTTCTGGAGTTTGCTGAGCTGAGTTAGAAATTCTCCTCAGAGGTAAAGCAAGCCAGAGCTTCAAAGCTCCAGCCGTTCCCAGATAAGCCTGCAGTCCAGATCCACACTGGTGAAGCAGCCTCGTCCACCGGGAACCTGGATGAGGAGGACAGTGCACCGAAGGGGGAGGGGAGGTAGGGCTGTCTGTGAAAACAGACTCTCCTGGTATTTCACATCCTCCTCTTGTAGGAAGCAAGGAGATAGATACTACCTGATCTATCGTTCCTATCGTTTTATTATTAAATAGACAGTAACAATGAAAACTTAGAGCGTTTGACAGCTGTACAGCATTTCACAGTTTACAAAGCCTTTCGAGTGAATGCTCTTTTTAACCTTCGGAAACTCCTACCCAAATCCAAATAAAACACAAAAAATTCCTTGTGAGCTAGAACCTGCAAGGCAAACAGAGCGTATTATCGTGTTTTAGCAGCAAGTGTGTGGCTGCTCTTCAATTCTAGTAGATTATAGGATTTCCAGACTGGATGTGGCCGGTCACAGTCTGTTTTCCACGGGGAAAATGCAGCCCACAACCGACTTGTCTAAGGTCACACAGCCTTAGGTATACCAGTGTCCAAGAGAGATGATCTCCTGGTAGGCATGCCTTCCTCCTAAGTGCAACTTTGTAATGTGAACAGAAGAGGTAATGCACTTACTGCCCTCTGTACCACCAGTTGGAGCGACCAAGCCGCATTTTGCAGCATTATTGAAACCGAAGGTTGGTGATGGTCCTGTCTCTTTAAAAAGAAAAAAAAGGCGCGCGGGGTGTGGGCGGGTAGCTGCTGACTGCGGCACGGCGTCCGGTGGCCTGGACCAGTGCGGCTGCGGTGGCAGTCACGCTGGAACCTGCTGATGGGACACAAGGACCACAAAGGCCGGGGACGCGATGCTGGCAGCCACCGGTGAGTATGTGAGGGGCCGGCCGGATGTCACGGGAGCGGGCCGGGGCCCACGGGAATGCGGGCTCCGCGGGGGATGGGTCACCGGGTCCTCTGAGAGCGGGGCTGGGACCGGGGCGCCCGGGCCCTGCGGTCGCCTTGGGAAACGCCCTTGTGAGAGGACAGAGACGCTTCTTTAAAGCTCTGTGCTGCTGTAAGTTAGGGGTTCTTTTGGCGATTCCCACTTTGGGCCTCAGCCTGCGGTTTACCGGGGAGGCTCCGACTGCAGCCTTGCTAGAGAGATCCCCGCGGCCGAGATGCTCGGAGCTCCCGGCTTTGTCATTTTAATTCCCACCCCGTCCTGTGGGTTTGCTCACAAAGGGTCTGCTGCTGTAATGCAGAGTGTGGAGCGCAGAGTGCTATTGAATAATAAAGCGGGATTCCCCAAGTGCCTTCTAGGCTAATTTATAGTAATTGTTCTCCTTTAAACAGCATGCTCGTAAATGATGCCACTTATTGCAGTTATCTTAAGTAGTAATATCTGAAAATCCTGCTTTTAGTTGAAAACATTTTACTTAGTTATTAAATTTTATCTTAATAAGTGATGATTAAATTCTTAGAGTATCCCAGTTTTAACAGTAGCAACGAAAATCTCTCACTCTTTTTCTTAAAACAAAGTTGATACCTCGGTGAAGAGTGTCGGGTTTGCTTCTAACATGTCGATAGCTTGGGCTTTAATTTTTATGTAGGTTTTGTTCTCACTGTGTGAAGAAAGCCTGTTCATTTGAGTAAAAGGCAGAATGCAGGTCAAGCCCATACGCCCCCGCAGCTGAGGAGAGCTGCCCTGAAGTTATACTGAGGGGAGCTCTTACCTTTCCTCCACTGCAGATAAACGACTGACACTTAATCCCATTTTATTTGTCACTTGAAAAGCAAATCTCTCACATTGTTTTCAGAAGTTATTCCTTGATAACCAGACACATATTAGGTTAATGCATGGTTGTCATAACCCAGTGGTTTTACTTATGACTAACCAACCGTCTTTCCCTAATCTTGCTGCAGTCTTCTTCACATCATGGACAAATGATACCCAGTTCCTTTTCCTCCTTCCTCCGTGGCCGTCCCTTCATCCTTTCTTTGCCTTCCTGGCTTTTCAGCTGGCCAATTGCCTCCTTTTCTGTGGAGGTCAAGGCTCCTTCGGTCTCCCTTTCAAACAAACCATATTCCCATATTTTCCTTGTTCCTGGCCTGGTTTGTAAGATCTTTTCCATGCTGGATATGGTGTTTTCTATTCTTCACATAATAGGAAGGAAAACCTGACTGACAGCCTTATTTTAAGACTTTCGGCTTACATCAGCAGCGTCTGGTGTATTGCTGCTTTACCCTGGATTTGCTCTCAGAAGCCTTGGGTTCAGATCTCAGCTCTGCAGCCCCTGAAAACCCACTCAGCTTCTGCGAGCCTCAGTTCCTTCCTGTGTCAGAGATAGTGGCAGTTGTTCACACAATTTTCCAGGGTTGAAATGAGCCAGTGCATCTGAAGGCACCCAGCACGGTACTTGGCACAAATGTAGCTGCTTCGCGGGTGTTCTGTCATTTTCTCATTCAGTCTACCCGTCCGTGAGGAAGCAGGCGAAAGAGGTTTCTCAAACATTCTTGTAAATCTAGTGATCTGAATTGTCTTTGGGCACCATGAAATGTGGATTATTTTTCCTCTTGTAAGGGCCCCCGTCTTCTTTCCTTCTATTGATTCACTGTGACTGCTGACATCCCAGAGCCAGGTGGATGGAAGAAATAGAAAGCATTTCGATAGGAGAAAGAAAAGGCATTTTGCTTATGTCATTAGGTGAATGATTCCTTAATGCATAGGTACGTAGGAGCCAAAAAAAGTGTTGTCAAAATTTTAAATTATCTTTTTCTAAGACTAGACATTAATAAACCACCTTGATGAAAATGGCAATAGTGTCCTTGTTGACTAAATAATCATCCTAAGATGAAGCTCAGGTTTTCACAATTCTTTCCAACAGAACAATGCAAGCTGCTGACAACATAACTGACTTTCAATTATAATACAATTACAATTAGCATACTTTCAAGATTTTCTTTCCCAAATGGAGAGCCTAGGTAAAATAACAAAAGATTTATTCATTAAGCAAAGAAGAACATCCTTCGTTTTTTTGACAAGCAAAAATAAGTAAAGCATAAATTGCTGTTCACACTGGATAAGGCCATGTTTAACAGTAAGAATGTACATATAGTGTTATACAGGGACTGGGTTCTCGGTAACTCTATGTTCGCTGTTTTACTATTTATGCTTATTATTATGTTTTGTCATTAATTCTTTAATAAATTTTTATTTTAAAAAATCAAAAAAAATGGAGGTTTCTCATACCATTTCCCTAAAGGTATGAATGTTGAAATGATCTTTTGACCAAGTGCTTCTTCATCAGCTCTAAGTACAAAAAAATATATTCAGTACTTGCTAAGGATGTCTTATAAACGTGATGCTGGTATTTCCATGTTGCCGCAGGCATGTTCTACTGGAAGAGGAAAGGCCAATTTCCTTTTTCTGGCTCCCATCAAATCCTGTATGGTGGCAGAATTGAGGATGATATTGACTGTCCGGCCGTGAGTCCAAGTGGGCGGTGCAAAAGGCGCTGATTTGAAATTGGAGCAATTCCCGTGGCGGTTCTGATCTTGGACAACCTGGGTGGCAACTGGCTTTTCATACTGCCAATGCCGTTACTGTTTTAGTTTCTATTTTGCGTGCCTTTCTCCTGGCCACCTTTGCTTTCCTTAAACTCTGCGCTTAGCACACAGTGTCAGATGTAAGTTGAGGACGGCGCCATTGTGCCAGGACACGTAAGGAAGGTGGAAGAAACACTGGCCTGGGAATCGGAGGCGTGGCTCTGCCTCGGCTGTGGCTTCTCTTTGTGCTAATGGGAGAGTCTGTTAACCTCAGCTCTGAGATAAGAGGTATGGTGTAGACAGTCTTTACATTTCCTTCAAGGCCTGGTATACTCCAGTTTATCACAATTATTGATCAAATAGCACGCTTTCACGTATGTTGTCTCTCTTCATTTTCACAACAGCCTTGTGAAACAGGCAACCCATTTTGCAGATTATAGAATGTAAAATTGAAAGAGAGTGGAGCCCCGACCATTTCTTATTTGTTGAAAGAGGGGGTTGACTGGGCGGTATCTAGATTCGCTTTTCTTGCTGGATATCAGTGAGCGCTCAGATTGCCAACCCTGAGCGGTGACCCCTGCACCCTGCGTGCCCTCTGAGGGCACTAAGAGGTCATTGGCCGTGTGAAGCCCAGGATGCCATGGGGCTTCTCGGTTTTGTAAGGGGAAATCTATGGTCCACTTACAGCAACATGCCATCCAGACAAGCATTCGTCTTCAATATTCCTCTCTGGATGAGACCACGAGTCTATCCTCTAGTCAAGAAAATACGGGCTCTGCAGTTCACATATCCTTTTCACATGTTCTGAAACGACAACATTTTAAAATAAGTCAAAGCCGCCTGAATATTTTTATGGGTGGTCATTTAAACTTCATAGATCTCCTTATTTCATTAAAGTACTAAGTGCTAGAGAGGAGTTTGTATTTGAAGTTTTGGGGCATCTGGAATTTGTGCACTATTTCACCATATTAATAGAGGTTTAGTCTTTTTTTTTTTAAATAAAGAAAACATTTAGGAGATGGGGGATGTATGTATGTGTTAGTTTCTGCTGTACAGCAAAGTGAGTCATAAACATATATCCCCTCTTTTTCAGTTTTCCTCCCCACTTAGGTCACCACAGAGCACTGAGTAGAGTTCCCTGTGCTATGCAGTAGGTCCTCATTAGTTATCTATTTTACACATAGTCGTGTATATAAGTCAACCCCAATCTCCCAATTCATCCCACCCCCTCCTTGTTTTTAATGCAATGATACATTTAACCATTAAAAAAAGTCCTAACAGGGTTACCAGATAAATTACAGAAACTATTGCATAAGATAAACATAACCTAAAAAAATTATTTGTTATTTGTTTGAAATTCAAACTTAACTGGGCATATTTTTCTTTGCTAAGTCTGTCAACCTTATATAAACAGAATCTTAACTGATAAATTAAATAGTTACTTTGAGCGTAAAGATATTAATTTGTTAGGTTTTTAAACTCAAAATATAAGTTATATCTAATCTTTATCAATTTTCCATAACATGCCAAACATTTCCCTGGGTTTGTTTATTGATACTTTTGTTTATTAAATGTTTAAGTTCAATGATTATCCTAAGAAAATTCTGATCCTGAGGAACGTATTATGTACCTTCATTTTCCCAAGAGGCCCGGCTAGTGACTGAAAAAAAATACCTGAGACTTTAAATACATTTATTAGGAGTCAGGTAAACGCGGTTTTGGAAACGGGCTCTACATCAGACTAGCTCTGATGCTTCACCTCTTGGAGCCTCAGTTTCTCCTTAACTGGGCCTGAGAATAGCTCAGTGACCCTCTCCCCTCCCCACCTCTGGGATCAGATGGCTGGTGAACAAAGTCCCTGGCAGGCTCCCAGAGAAGCACTGGTTTTCAAGTGAATGAGTGAATGTTATTTTTCCCTTCAAAAAGCTAGATAATAATAATATTAGTCAGATAATATCAAAAGAGATGTATTTCAATCATATAATCTATTTTTAATATATTATTTTTAAAAGCTTTATTGAGTTATCATTCACATACTATACAGTTCACCCATATGGCATATTACTTTTATGTAAAATTTATCTTTGAAGATAATTGAGCTTTTAAAGGTAAACCTAAGACTTCAAGGAGTTTATTCCAGTGGTAGCCCTTCCAAACCCCTGCCTCCAACAATTAGCTCTGCCTGTCGACGGACCAAAAGTTGAGGCTAGATCAACTCAATTCAAGATATACTATGACAGTATGTGTGTCTTTTATTACCTGGAAATGGGCCAAAATGACTAAACTATTCATTCTTTATTGAATACCTTCTGTATCCATGGCCCTGCATCTGACCGAGTAGGGGGGCAAAGATGAGTTAGACGTTCTTGAGGAACTTTTTGCAAAGTGGACGAGGAAGATTTGTACAACATAGAAGGGATTTGGGACAGTAAGGGAATAATTTATACATTTTTCTTATTAAATTTGAGACAGTATTTTTTCTGCTGTACATTCTACTGGAAATCTTCAATTACACACACACACACACACACACACACACACACACACACACACACACACACACACACACACACACACACACACACACACACACACACACACACACACACACACACACACACACACACACACTGATAAGTATCCCTTACCTTTTTTTTTTGCAGTCCGCAGGCCTCTCACCGCTGCGGAGCACAGGCTCCGGACGCGCAGGCTCAGCGGCCATGGCTCACGGGCCCAGCCGCTCCGCGGAAACCCGTGTCCCCTGCATCGGCAGGCGGACTCTCAACCACTGCGCCACCAGGGAAGCCCTCCCTTACCTTTAACTTCACTTCTCGGCTCTGTAAAGTGCATTTTTGTAAATCTTCCATTTCAGGGATGTTTACTTGAGGTCAAATAAGGCTATAGTGACCATGACCTTTTCTACAGTAGATTGTGCCCATACAGTTCTGTTAATTAATGACAGCCGCCATTCTTGCTTTGCCTTACATTTTGGTCTATTGATTTATAGGGTGAATTAATCTGACTTCTCTGTTTTGCAAAGATGCCATTTTCAAGTCTGTGCTGACTCATGTTTTGTTCTGACAGCAAGCAGAGCACGACCATTATTCTGAGGGTAACTCCAGTGGAGGCTTTCTGTGGGCCCGCAGTCTGTCTATATTGGTTCCTTGTTTCTGTAACGTCAGGGACTTTCAAGGGTGAATTTTCAGCACGTCACAGAGGTTTTAGCTGCCTGTGAATACGTCTGATCAAACATGATGAAGAGTAATGTTGATTTTTAATTCCCAGCTTTAGAGGAATGTGTATCCTGTTGGCAGGAGATCGCTGAAGGCAACTCTGGCTCTAGTCTTTGCTATAAATAGGTGAAAAGACTGCTTCTAGGGAAACTGAAGCTTTCTTGACAGGTAGAGCTCAGGGGTCCATGTGAACTGTGAAGGGGGCGGGGCACCCTGGACGTCCCTGCTTCCTTAAGACAGGGCCCTTGGGCACGGTGGCCGTGAGTTAAGACCTGGGTGTCCGGCCAGTTTCCATTTCAAGCAGAGCAACTCAAAGAAATATTCACCCCAGTGAGTAAGTGGAGCAAGCGTGTTTCTTTCCTGTTCCTTAAATGAGATCATATATGGTATCAAATCCGACTGCTCTGAGGGAAGCCCAGGTTGCCACAATAGGGTGTTTTCGCTGGAAAGGTGAAGAAATCACTGGAGGGACACACTGTGCTTGTATTAGCCGTGGGCGGTGGCTTCAGGAGTCAAAGCCGAACGCGGGGATTTCACAGCTGGTCAGGGTGGACGGCCAGGCCTGTTCCCTCATAGCCATCATAGGGCACTGACTGTTGAGCCCCTGATGCGTGAGAGAACAGGGATCAGTGGGCGAGAAGAGCATGAACATTTCCTGTCCCTTTGTGGGTTAGAGGACAGTCCATGAGCAAAAAGACTGGTATCCCGTATGTGCAGGACCGGCCTGCCGTTCATTAAGTACTTTTAGACACCGTTCAGGCTGGTGTTCATGATGACTCTGTGTGTAGATGGGGCAAGCTGTCCTATGTCACAGTGAGGAAGGCTGGGCACGGAGAGGTTATGTGACTCCCGGGTCGTGACCTCGATTGAATTACTCTTCCCCAAAGTGATATGACGGGAGCAAGCTTCCTTCCCCCTTGGGGACCCTATGGGCAGAGAAGGAAATAATATTTGAGTGTCTGTATTGTGTTAGGTACTCAATAGTGGGATTAAGGTAAGAGATGGAGTAAAGACCTTAGTTTAAGTCCCAGCATGAGATGGTGCTCGACTTTTCTGGACACCAGTTTCCTTATCTGTCAAATGGAATTAATAATTTCCTACCAAATCACGAGGCTGTTATGAGACTGAAATAAGGTAATATCTATGAAATCACTTTAACAAATTAAAGATACCATACCTCTACAAGATAACCTTACCATACTGCATTACAGTTTTACTGTCAATAGAAATGCAACTGGGTACAAAATTTAGGATAGCCTAATTTTCTTGGCTGTGTTAATGAAATATGTAAACACAAAATTATCATGAAAGCAGTAAAAAAAATCCCAGTTTTTTCATATCCTGATTAATTTGATTGTCTTGTTGAGGAATTGTCAATTTATCAGTATGGATAGTTTGAATGTTGACATTTCTTATTTTTTTAAATTGCATCAGACTGCTGTTCAATCATATTAGATGCCATAAAAAGGCTACTAGCTTTTATCTTCCATGCATTATTGTAAAGGATTTATAAAAGTAAATGTGTGGTACACTGAAGCACTCAAAAATAGATGCACTATCAGATGAAGATTTATACACAAGAGAAGCATTGAACACATAAGTATAAAAATCTATATAGTGGTAGTCATATAATCAGTAAGGAACAAAACATTTCTGTAGTTTAATACAATAAAAATGAAATAGAACTAAATATATGCTTAATTATAGGCAGAGATGTGTTCATATACCTGCATAGGTAGAATGGCCACAGCACACCAAGAAATGGATGTTTGTTGAACTGAATGAACATGTGTGTGAAAGCATGTACTGAGAATCGAGAAAGACATTTTAATATTTCTTTGTCTACATATTTTGATCTTAAATTAGTACAAAGTAATCATGAGAATAAGTAAAAGAATATATAATAAAGGCTTGTTCATTATAAATATAATAAACAATATATAATAAATAAAACAATATACATAACAATATATAATCATGAGAATAAGTAAAACAATATATAATAAAGGTTATATATATAATAAACAATACATAATTATTTGTGAATGTTGATGTACTCCACACATTTCACTATTATTATATGAAAGCAGCCTGGTTTATTGTTGAAATCCCTTACCTGGGGGTCAAGAGGTCTGCTGGGGCTCTGTCACTTCCTAGTGCCCTAGGAGGCTCTGTGATGGTGCGCATAACCTCGCTCCTTCACGCTCCGCCGGCAAAGCTAACATCGCTGTAAACGAACACCGACAGGTCCTGAGGACTTCTGTCATCTTGTCCCCATCTCTATGCCTGTAGGGTGTGGGCACATCCTCTAACCTCTTATAGCTTTGGACTCTTAACCTGTAAAATGAGGAAGCTATCTGGTCTACCTCTTTTATAAAGTTGTGTTGAGGATCACATGAAACAATGCATGTAATTGTAAGGACTACACATAGGTAAGGTACTGCTGGGGAAGAAGAAATTTTCCTCTTCCCTTCTAAGTTCTGCTGGCTGGTCTAAGGATGAAATTAACATGAGACAGATTAAGATGAGAAAATCAGACAAAATTTTATTAACGTGTATACATGGACAGACCCAGGAACTGAGTAACTCGCCGAAATGGCCGAAGCCCTCATCTTAAATACCATCCTCAGCTAGAGACATGAGAGGAGGTTGGGAATAGGGCTTTGGGACTTGAAAGTGGAGGAAGGCAATTGACATGAAGATGGAAAAGCAAGAGGTTGGTGAACAACCGTTTGCTGGGCCAGGCAGAGACAATGGGACACAGAGAAGAATGGTAACAGACAGACTTAGTGCATAATACAGTTCTGTATGGTGATTCTCCCTTCCTGGAACACGTGCTCTGTGTTCTTTTAGGCAGTTCATGGGAAGGTCAGAGGTTCTCCCTGAGGCTTTGGGGCCTTAAACATAATCAGCCTAAGTTGTATTTTTTTTTTTGTGGTATGCGGGCCTCTCACTGCTGTGGCCTCTCCCGTTGCGGAGCACAGGCTCCGGACGCGCAGGCTCAGCGGCCATGGCTCACGGGCCCAGCCGCTCCGCGGCATGTGGGATCCTCCCGGACCGGGGCACGAACCCGCGTCCCCTGCATCGGCAGGCGGACTCTCAACCACTGCGCCACCAGGGAAGCCCCATCCTAAGTTTTTAAAAAATTTATTTGATTGAAGTATAGTCGATTTACAATGTTGTGTTAATTTCTCCTTCACAGCAAAGTGATTCAGTTATACATATACATATATATTCTTTTCCATGATGGTTTATCACAGGATATTGAATACAGTTCCCTGTGCTCTACAGTAGGACCTCGTTTATCCATCCTATGGATACTAGTTTGCACCTGCTAATCCCAACCTCCAGATCCATCCCTCTGGCACCACCCCTCCCCCTGGCCAACCACAAGTCTGTTCTCTATGTCTGTGAGTCTGTTACATAAATAAGTTCATTTGTGTCATATTTTAGATTCCACATGTAAGTGATATCATGTGGTATTTGTCTTTCTCTTTCTGACTTCCTTCGCTTAGTATGATAAATGGCAAATTTTGCTCCCCTACAGTACTATTATTTAAATACCACGTGCAGAATTTCATACTAATGAAGAAGGATTTATTGGCACCAAGTGGATCTTGGGAACCCCAAGGAATACTTTGAATGTTTGGGGAATAAGTTCTCAGGGAGGTTTCACAAGGGGCTGGACTCATGCCCTGATAACAGAGAGGTATTTAGGGAAGGAGTGGGTGCTACTCAAGTAGGCACCAAAAAATGAAGCCATGCTGGGAGGGGCGACCCTGTCTGCAAATCCCTTTTCTCTCCTTGCCTCCCCTCCCTTCCTTTCCTCTTCTTTTAAAATCTTATTACGTAGACTCTGTTATTCCATCTGTGCCTCATTTTTAATGAACAGCTATTATGATAATAAATGAAAGATATTAAAAATACTACTTCAGACAGAGCTGTCATTATATACTCTTCATCATGTTATAAATACTTTCAACATTATCCCATGTAGAAGACACAATATAGTACAAATTTAAATTTTATCATTTTAAAACGGAAATGCTATGCATAGGAAAGAGTATATATAAATTGGAGTCTTTGGCTCACTTTTCTTTGAGGTTGTATCTTTTTTTACTTCCAAGTTTTTTTTGTTTTTTTTTGATTGTCTGTGTGACAGATATGTTCTCCTGATTTATGTAGCTTGCTTTAGGTGAACAGAAGTTCTAAATTTTAATGTGGTTTGAATGTAGCCATCTTTTCTTCTACGGTTAGGGCTATTTGTTGTTTAAGGAGTTCTTCTGTACCCTGAGGTCATAGAGATATTGGGTTATATTTCTTTCCAGAAACTTTAAGGTTTGATTTTCTCAATTATGCCCTTAATCATCTGGAATCGATACTTGTATGCAGTGTGAGGTACAGATACATTTATGTTTCCAGGTGGATAAGCGCTTATCCGGGTAACATTTTTTGAAGGGTCCAGCTTTCCGCACTGAACTGACAAACACCTCTGTCATGTATCAAGTTTCCATTAATGCATGGATCTGTTTCTAAGCTCTCTGCTGTTTGATTGTTCCTGTGTGAATGCCATACCAACTTAGTTATTGTTTTATATTACAGTTTGCTATTTATAAAGCACGTCTTTCCCCTCCTGCTTCTGAAGGAGTGTCTTTACTCTTATCCCCTTGTTCTTCCATAAAACTTTTAGAATTTCAAGTTTCATTTTAAAAGGTTGGGATTTTTTTTAAAACATCTTTATTGGAGTGTAATTGCTTTACATTGTTGTGTTAGTTTCTGCTGTACAACAAAGTGAATCAGCTATACGTATACATAGATCCCCATTTCCGCTCCCTCTTGAGCCTCCCTCCCACCCTCCCTATCCCACCCCTCCAGGCGGTCACAAAGCACCGAGCTGATCTCCCTGTGCTATGCGGCTGCTTCCCACTAGCTATCTATTTTACATCTGGTAGTGTATATATGTCCATGCCACTCTCTCACTTCGTCCCAGCTTACCCTTCCCCCTCCCCGTGTCCTCAAGTCCATTCTCTACGTCTGCGCGGATGGACCTAGAGTCTGTCATACAGAGCGCAGTAAGTCAGAAAGAGAAAAACAAATACCATATGCTAACACATATATATGGAATCTTAAAAAAAAAATGGTTGTTGTGATTTTGATTGGAATTCCTTTGAATTAAAAGATCCATCTGAGGAGAGTGGACATTTCAGTGATATTGAGCCTTCCTGCCCATCATACACATCTCTCCATTTTTAAAAGGGTGTCTTTTGTTCAAGTTTATAGCTTTTCTATCTAAAATTTTTATACAAGTTCTTTTGTTATAATTATTCCAAGGTAACTTATTTTTTCTTGCTATTATAAATGGTTGTCTTAAAAACTTCCTTTTTTAAAAAAACTTTTGCTGGTGTGTAGAAGTACAATTGAACTTTATCAGGAATCTTGATAAACTCTATCATTAATTCTGTTAATTTGTCTGAAATTCTTTTCGACTGTCCCATCTGTGAATGGTGATTGTTTTGTCCCCTCTTCCTCCCCCCTCCTCCTGCCCCTCTCATTTTTTTTTTTTTTTTGTCTTGTCCTGGCAGTGCCTGCAGTGAAATGTTTACTAGAAGTGGAGATAGCCCAGTGTGAGGTTTGCCCATTAAGGAAGTTCCCATCTACTTCCTATTTACTAAAACTTTTTGTTTTCTTTCCTTTTTTTGAGAGGGGGGTTCATTAATGGATATTGAGTTTTATCCTCTGATAAGTCCAATAAATTGGTCATAAAGTATTATCTTTATTATACTACACATGCTCCATTCAACGTCCTAATACGTATTTGGAATTTTTGCACCTATGTTCATGAGTAAGATTGGCCAGCAATTTTCCTTTTTCAGGCTATCCCAGTCTAGTTTAGATAACTGGATTTGGGAATATTCTCAGTCTCATGACATTATTGGGGCATATTGTCTGTTTTTATGTTCTCTGGTAGAATCTGTAGCTTTTAGAGTTGCTTGTTTATTGAATATTTGGTACATCTTACCAGTAAAGCCATCTAACCTAATGTTTTCCCCAAGGGGATATTTTAAATATCAGTGATTGAAACTATTTCATAGGCTTGACTTATTTCTTGAATTAGTTTGGTACTTTATATTTTTCTAAGAATTTGTCCATTTTCAAAATTTGAAAATGCATTACCTTAAAGTTTTTTTTTTTGGGAATTCCCTGGTGGTCCTGTGGTTAGGACTTGGCTCTTTCACTGCCAGGGCTGGGGTTCCATCCCTCGTTGGGGAAGTAAGATCCCACAAGCCACACAGCACGGCCAAAAAAAAAGTTTTTTTTTAAAAAAAATAATGTTCTCTTATCTTTTTCATTTCTGATGCATTCCAACATTTTTTTTTCTTCTTTGCTTTTATCTTGATCAGTCTTGCCACAAGTTGGCCAATATTATTAGTCTTTTTAAAGAACTAACTTTTCCATTGTATCTCTGTTTTCTATTTCATTAATTCTACTCTTATCTACTCTCAACCTTATTTTCTTTGAGCTTATCCCCATTACTTTTTTTTCGAAATTCTTGAAATGGATACTTAATTTTTAGCCTTTCTTCTTTCTGAATAAAATCATTGAAGGCAATGAATGCCCCATAAATTTACTAATCCCCATTTATAATGAGGAAAGAGCAAGTCAAAGATGCAGTGTTTTTCATGGACACTTGTGTTTTCAACCAGAATTTAATAAGATTCCTTTTGTTTATTTTTAGAGTTACCTTCTATTTGTGGAACATGGTACTGGGTTTCCTTTTATAATACATTTATTTAAGTAGAGAGTCATTTAAAGAAAAAAAAATTAAGTAAATAATCAAACAGGTGGTACACAATAGGCCAAAGATCTTCAAAATGGTATGTTGCATCTCAAATATGAGAAATATTATGAAATGACTGTAATTTGGGACTATTGTTTGGGAAACTGATGTTCCAGTCAACACGCTGCCTTCTCTCATCCACATGTGTGGTCATTGGCATATAGTTATTCAACCGCAGATGGTGAGTTCTGCGCAATTAGAGGATAAGACAGGTCCTGGGGAGATGCACACACACAAACGATCCAGTGTCTAAAAAAGGAAGATGTTCATAATAGAAGCGATATTAAAATTGAAGATTGGATTACTAGCGAGAGGTCATGAGCTGTTAGGACACGGTGATCCTTGGGACCCAGCACGGGTTCATGAAAGGCACATCTATATAATGCATTTCTCCCTTTGACAAGATTATTAGACCAAAGTGAATTATAGCTGATTCACTTTGCTGTACAGTAGAAACTAACACAACATTGCAAAGCAACTATACTCCAATAAAAATTAATAAAAAAAGCATATTTGGATTAATTCCTATTCTCACAATTGTTGATGAGTTAAAAGTACATATACTTGTCTAGATTCATAGAATTTTAGAGGCATTGATAACTTAGAACACATGCTAATTCTCTCATTCTACAGATAAAGAAATCAATCCTGTTCTTCCACTTTATTATACATAATGTCTCTGAATCTGAGCATTTCAAATTGAAGAGTCTAATTTTTTTTTTTTTTTTTTTTTTTGCGGTACACGGGCCTCTCACTGTTGTGGCCTCTCCCGTTGCGGAGCACAGGCTCTGGACTCGCAGGCTCAGCGGCCATGGCTCACGGGCCCAGCTGCTCCGCGGCATGTGGGATCTTCCCGGACCGGGGCACGAACCCGCGTCCCCTGCATCGGCAGGCGGACTCTCAACCACTGCGCCACCAGGGAAGCCCCAGAGTCCAATTTTTAAAATCCATTATCATACCAAAGGTTTCCATTCTCTTGCTACTACAATTCCTTAGTTTAATTTTAATTCTTAAATTTTAATTTAAAATCTAGAATTATTCTAATTCTTGACAGGAGGCAGTCAAATGTTTTGATATATGATTTCCTATAAAAGAATAATAAGATTTCGGATTGGTTTGTTTCCGTTAGTCTCACTCATGGTGCCTAGGAACATTTTTATTTTAGCAAGTCACTAGGGAAGTGTTTGGGGAAGGATTTGCCGTGAGTTTTGAGTTTCTTCCCTGGGTTTTAATGAATCCAAGAATCTGTAGTGTTCTAAATATAGCTTAGATTATTATCTCTACATTATTTTTGTCCAAAGGGAAACATTGCTGGGTAGCAAAAACAGAATAAGAAGTCAGGAACTGGTTTTCCCATTTTCAGTCCCTCACTTTCTAGTCGACGGCGCGGAAGCACAGCGACCCACCTTCCAGACTCACACTTCTGTCTCTATCAAAGAACTGCGATAATGTCTAAGAGGGCGCCTCGAAAATTAGAAAGAATTTGTAACCATGATACTTGTAGGAGTGGGTAGAAAATTCAGTTTCATTCATCCCTCTGGCTTACCATTGTTTCAGCTTGTCATCTTTTTCTTCTAGTTTATTTCTTAAAATGTTAGACTGTTGCAGGCAACAATGGTTATTAAGCATATGACCAGTAAAATGTCTTCTTTTTAAAACGTAGATGTTTCATTTTCAAACATGAGCTATAATGTGTAAAGTCATAGGCTTGGATCTAGGGGTATCGTTCCTAAAAAAAGGCACATTGTGGGAAGCACATATTCCACTTGGAAGAAGCCGGGGACCTAGAGGGATGCGTAGAAATGTGCAGGTAGTGAGAACATCAAACTAAATTAAGTGGGCATGTCTTTATTTATAGAGACGGCCTTGTGTGGTTACGATGTGTGTCTGCCGGTGGTGAGGGGAAGGCTAAGTGCCATGCTACTTGGCAGGGCTGTGGTGCAACCAGCAGTTTATAATTAGAAAGTCCCTGGAGCTCAGAACCATGGCAGTCTTCCACGAGGAACTGCATTGTCAGTGCCTTTACTTTGAGTACTTTCCCCTACCCCTTCCTTTACCCTTCCTTGATTTTTCTTTCAGGAGCCCAAAAGTGATGCCAGGATGCAGGTATCACAGGAGCAAGAAGAAAGGTGCTCGCCAAGGAGTACTGCACGTCTGCTGAGATAAGGGTGAGGAACACGGAGCCCGAGAACATCTACATATCTTCCCCAACTCCTTCAAAAAGAAGTACGGAAGATTCTCAGATGAAAATAGCTTCTCTTTGCTTTGGGGAAAAGCCAAAACCCATTAGCTAATCAATACCGTTTTACCTTAAGAACATCTGTGGGTTGTTGGATCAGAAGGCGTAACGCAAGGAGGCAACACTTTGAGACTGGAGAGTCATACTTTAAGGAACACAAACACAAAACACAGCAACGCTTTCGGACATCAGATGATGAGTGGATGCTGAGGGGAAAACAGCCTTTTCACTGGCCAGGCAGAGCTGAACTGGAGTACACGCTTACAGGAAACAAAGGAAAGACTTGGCGAAAAACAAAGGAAAGACTTGGCGAAAAATATTTTCATGGTTTTCCCAGACAGATATTCCAGGCCAAGTGATAATGGAGACCAAGGATAATAGGTAAATGAGTTAATGTTTTAAGTTACAACACTTTGCACTGTGATTTTAAGGCTTATTGGGTTTTCCCATATGAAACATATGTTGGCAAAAACAAAGGAAAGCTCTTTAGAGGTAAAAGTGACTCAACCATAGATACACTGGTTCTAATGGGAATTGTGCAGATAACACCTCAAGCTGTGGTTGACAATCACTCCTTACATTTCTCTATACGGTTTTGGATTTTGTTTCCTGGTGTGGCTCTTACGATGGACAGTTGACTAGATGTATCCTATTTTCTCTTTCGTAAAATGTATACATTGGTGCCTTTCACTGGCCATATGATTATTTAGAAAATATTAAATAACAACTGTGAAGTACTTGGAGTTGTAGCAAATAAGCTGAGAGAAGAGAGAGAGCGAGCTCTCTGCTTCTCCTTTATAAACTATGACGATAAAAGGTAACATTTGCTCCTTTCCTCAAATTTAGTTGCTCTTTTATGAGAACATATTTTATAAGCTTCAGGGTTTATGCAAAAATACAGTATCGGTGTATATTTATAATTACCCCTTAAATTTCTCTGTGCTCTTCTTTTTTCTTAAGCATATAACAAAATACTCTTTCATTGATTTTTGACGGCTGTATTCAAATAGTGTGTTCAGTAATTCAAAATTTAGGGCCACAGAGACCAGGTAGGGCTTCACATCTTGTAACCCAATGATGTCAATGAATACAAAGATTTTTAAAATTTGCCTTTCCAAATTCGAAATATTGAAAAAACCCAACATTTGGTTTTTTTCTTTACCTTTTGAAAATTTTTATTCATTAGACAGAGGACATAAGTGTAACTTTTTCAAAAGAACTTAAATCGGGATTCATTTTGTGACTGACTGTCATTCAAATGTGTGGTTCACACAGCTATAGAGACTACTTAATGGGTCTGACTTTTATTGACAAATTGCAATATTTGATTATTTCTAATATTATAGGAAGTCACCTGAGATTAATTTTCTCACTATTTCTGGTGCTAAATTGTTTAAGGTTGAAAGAAGAACCCTCATGTAGCATCATATGTGTTATAGCACCGTATTTCTTTGGAGTTTTTCTTTGTTTACCTTCTAAACTGCTTCCATGTAGTGCCTTTCTCCATGTAGTTTTGAAAGTAGAATTTTTTTCAAGTTAAAGGTGACCTCATTTTCATTCAACTTATCCGTTGGCTGATTTGTTAGAAATAATTTCATTTATAAATTTATTTTAAATAGCAGTGATAACATGGACTCATTGGCGCTGGCACTAAGTATACATTTTCAACAATCAGGACTGATTTGAAGCGTCTAACATACAGTGAAAAAACCCAACAGATTGGATGATCTTTGCAGTCACTAGGTGATAAAGTCTATTTACAGCTAGAACAAAGTGTCAGCTAACTTTGAGAATATCTTTGCAGAGATTTACATCCTGTAGGCTTTGGGTACTTTAGAATTTCCGCAGAACTTATAATTTACTTAAAGTGAAAATGTCAGTGACTGGTTACAGCAACATTTATGAATACATAGAGCAGAGTATATGGGTTGACAATCAAAGCATCAACCTATAGACACACTTTTATTAAGACACTTAAAACCTGTCTTATTAAGACCATAACTATGTAAAACTTGATTGTCTGGTCTTTTTGTCCCTGGGGCAAGATACTAAGTTTTAAAGCTAAAAAGGATTCAGGGTGGGCTTGATCTCTGGAGCACTGTATCCCGAGTTCTCAGGGGCACGTGTGGGCCGTGGGCCTTGCTCTGAGACACCGCATTAACGCACACAGCTTTCCCAGGGAACTGGCTTTAGGCAAGTTTTTGGGGAAAAGAAGTTAGATTATCTATGTGATAAGCAATATAAAATGTTACGCTAAGATAAAAGCAGATCTATTATTGACTATACCATCTGAACATTAAACTAAAAATTGAGTTAGTCTCACTTGTTGAAGGCTGTTTTGGGATTGGTTCCCTTCCATTGCCTTCAGGGGGACTCTGGAGTGTCAGCATGTGACAGGGCAAAGAGCAGATTCCAGGATATGGAGGGGTGGATGAGATTTGGGGAAACTGCCCCCTAGGATGCTAAGGAAACAGTTCTAGGTACAGGGTGCTAAAGAGCTTGGTCCATTTGGGGTTGATTCAGGCTGGTGACAGTGTCTAAGAGATCCTGTCTTAGTGTCTCATTTGATGGGTGAGAAAACTGAAGTTATGTGACTTGTTCAAACTCATAAGGTTGGTTAAAGAAAAATTTACGCTGATACTTGTTAAAATGGTAAGGAAGATTTTATTTAGGACTTGACACCGATTGCAATTGTGGAGGAGATCTGGCTTAACTCATAATACAGCAAAGACATCTAGGTAGTTATAGCCAGTGAGCCGAGCGAGGGGGCCAGTGGATGGCAAGTTATTAAGAGGAGGCATCCAGGGTGGGGAACCAGCTAAACTGGCTTGACAGGATACTTGCTGAAGGCAGGCCAGGGTGATCAGGTATCCAGGCTCGCGAGGAAGACTTTGGTTAGCTGCGGGGGTTAATCAGATCTCAAGGGTGAGGAGATTCTTGCTAAAACTGGGCTATGCCGTTCAAAGACAGAGCCTGAGGACAAGGCCTAGCTGAAAAGAGGGCTCAGAGCAGCCTTCTGAAGTTTGGCCAAGTGGAGAGCCCTTGTCAGGTTCAAGCCCGGCCACAACTGGACCAGTGCTATCTTCCTGCAGGGTCCATCCAAGGTGTCGAGAGTCCATCAACCAGGGGATGGCAGTGCAGCCCTTTCAATTAGGATCCTCCAGACAAACTGTTACCCATCCAAACTTGGGTCCGCTCGCCCACACGTCGTAAAGCCAGCGTACTGACCCCGCAGTTGTGGTGAAGGAAACGTGCAGCCTTTATTGCAGGCGCCAAGCGAGGAGAACAGGCAGCTCAACGCTCAAAAGACCCAAACTCCCCGATGGCTTTCAGGGAAGGCCTTTTAAAGACAGGGGGAGGGAGGGGGCTTGTGGAGGGCGTGATCAGCTCGTGGATGTGCTTCTGATTGGTTGGTGGTGAGGTAATTGGGAGTCAACATCATCAACCTTCTGGTTCCAGCTGGTCTGGGGTCTCCGTGCTTGTGGGCAGCATGCAGTTAACTGGTGGGGATTTCAGTATCTGCAAAACAGCTCAAAGGACATGGCTCAGAATATCATCTGTAGCCCTGGAGGAGGAACTCAAGGTCCTTGACTTTGTTTAATGCTAAACTATTATTATTTTGTCTTGCTTGACTGTTTTCCTTTCTTTCTGCGTTTTCTCACTTCTCTGATTAAATTTACTCTTTGGAACTCGGGGAAGGCCTAGGAGGCTATAGTTTTTCTACAGACAAGAGGCAGGCAGAGGACTTGGTGGGGGTGGTCTGTTCCGGGAAGACCCCATAGAGTTCTGCTCGCTACAAAAGCTCTGTCCTTAAAGTCATTCATTCAAGTAACACGTGTTGGGCATTTATGCCTGGTCTTTAGAATATGTAAGGGAATGAAATGGATGTAGATAACGACTTTTGTGACTTTTCCTTTCTAACAGAGGAAGACAGTACACAGTAAACATAATACATAACTAAATTATATGGTACCTCATGCAATGGAACAAAAGGAACAGTGGGCAGGAAAAGGAGGTGGGAGTGCGATGGGGTGTCGTAGGAACGTGTGTCACAGTTTTAAATAGGATGCTCAGGAAAGACCTCTTGGAGATGAAATTTGAGCAAACACTTGAAGGAGGTGAGTGAATTAGTCATAAGCTATTTAGGGGAAGAACGTTCCAGACAGGGGAGCATGTGCAGATCCCGTAGGTGGGCACTGCTTGGCACGTTCCAAGAACAGGGAGGAGACTGGTGTGCTGGTGGGGAGGGACTGAGGGCCAGGGAGTCGAAGTCATGGTTGAAGAGGAAGCTGTGAAGGGGATGGAAACCCACTGCAGGCAGGTGACACGGTCTGACTTACTTTGTAAAAGGGTCTCTCTAGCTGCTGTGTGAAGGGCAGGGGTAGAGGCGGGGAAACCCATTATGGTTTGCTGTCACAACCCAGGTGAGAGATGACGGCAGTTCTGGCCAGGAGGGCTGTGTGTAGGAGGTCCTTACCTGTCGGCACTATGCTGGTTCATGTGTCAGTCTGTCCAGGGAGGCTGGGAGGATGTCCTGACCACCTGGCAGTGTCGGAATGTCATTTAAGATGAATGTTGACAACCTGATGAGGATCTTTCCAACAGCCATCGGTTCCCTAACTCTCCAGTACCTCCTGGGTGTCCAGCAATTCAAGTTGATTCCAACACTAACGACCCAGAGTTAGCACAGACCCCACAGTTACAGGTTCAGTCCTGCGGGATTGCCTTCACTCGAGGTACCAGCAGGGACGGGATCCCCGGGCTACCCCCACTACAAATTCAGGGGTTCCCAGGGCCCCTGCCCTCAGGTTCAGTAATTCACTAGACTGACTCAGAATCCAGAAAGCTCTTTACTTATGACTACAGTTTATTATAAAGAATACAACTCAGGAACAGCTCATGGCAGAGATGCATAGGTCAAGATTTGGGGGCAGCAGGTGTGCAGAGCTCCCGGGCCCTCTCCAGGTGCACGTCCCCTCCCAGCACCTCCATGTGCTTACCAGCCTGGAAACTCCTGCAGCTTGGTGGTCGTTCCAGAGTTCCCAGCTAAGTGTCATCATGTTGGCGCGATTGATTAAATCATTGGCCGTTGGCCGTTGGTGGTTGAAGTCGATCTCTAGTCTATCTCCCCTCCCTGGAGATCAGAACGGGTCAGAAAGTTCCTACCCTCTAATCATGTGGTTGGTTCCTGGGGTGACCATCTCCCCTCCCCACCCCCATCTGAGGCTATTTGGGGGCCCTGCCATCAGCATACAGAAAACACTCGTATCACTCAGGAAATGCCGAGAGTTTTAGGAGCTCTGTGCCAGGACCCAGAGGCAAAGACCAAATATTTATTTCCTACTATCCCATAATCGAAGTAACAGAGATTCAGATGAGAGAGCAGAGGCCAGTCTTCAGGAGAGCAGGCAGATAAGCTGAGTCCAATTGTATGAAAACTAAGCCCAGACAGGGAAGAGCAGGTGCGCAGTAGAGGGCGAAGCAACCCTGCCAGCCCTGACTTCTGATGGAGTCATGGATTTGGTGGCAGTAACCCCGGAACAGAGCCAGGGAGGTAGAGTCCAAAGAAGGAACAGTGGATTAGCAATTATTCCGCACCTCCTAGGTTCCAGTAGCTTGCGAGTATAAATAAGGTCAATTAATATTTACACCCATGTCTCCATGGTTCCAGATCTTCACCTGTTTGTAAGACCTTAACCTCCATGCTCTTCTTGTTGGCTTAAATTCCTCCCCAGCTACATCTGGGTGTCCTCCAAGCGGTGACATCTCCTATGGGCCCAGGCACGAATTTGCTCACATTCTTTCCACTTGAGCCTCTTGGTCAAGGGCACTTGTCATGACCCCTGCAGCTGGTGCCTCAGTAAGACTTTATCCCAATGGACCCCTTGGGACCAAAGTGACTGCCACCTGTGGATGGTAGGTCGGGAAGAGGAGTGGCTTCTCCTCAAGCCCGTGCTGATTTTGTGTCCTAGGAAAGAGGCAGTGCTGCATGGACTTATTCCCATTCAGTATTTCAGGGCACTGGTCCTTCACCTTCTGTCCTCATAGGCTCCAAACCGGTCTTTCGTGTGTGGCCAGAGAGGGGAGGATGTTTCCCATCCTGTCCCTTCTGTGTCTTCTCTTTCCTCTCTTCCTTAGACACCTACCTCTGCATCCAAACACAACAAGACCAACTCAACAAGCACCCTCCCAGCTCCTTTAGGAGAAAACAAATTGTGTAATGGGAAGAGTATAAACTTTTGAGCCAGACATAACTTGGTTTGAATCCCGTTTACTAGTCATGGAGCCTTGAGTAAGTCACTTCTTTTCATAATATGGGGAAGATAATGCCTATAATAATGTTAGATCAGAGACGGTGAATGTAAGACACTTGTGTAGTACCTGATGTGGAAAAGGGCACCATTGCTCTCATCCCTCCATCCTCCAGAAACCAGCCCTGATGGCTCACCCACAGTCCAGAGCATCTGTCATCACGCAGGCGCCCCAGGAACGGTGCTGCCACCACCATCCCAGCCTAATGAGCAGTTGCAAAGCCGTCTTTCTTGTCCTTCTTGGTTGGTGGTGGGGATTTCTGGCCAGGGGCCCAGAGCAGGGTGGAGAGTGGGCCCATGGGGCAAAGGGAAAGTATTGGTGTATGTGGAGGGGTGCTTGGGCTTTCACCCTCCTTACCTGGAATTGACAGAAATCCTGTGCTTGCCCTTGGTACCCCTCTACCTTGTGATAAAAATTTTACCATGGGAAATTTCAGGCATCCACAGAAGTAGGGGGAACTATTGCAATGAACATCCATATAGCCAATGGGCAGATTCAGTGATGATTGAAATCCACCACATTTGTTCACGACCCTCTTTTTCTTTGCGTCGGTGTGTTAAAGCGAACCCTTAGACGTCTTATTTTTCCCTGGTCTTCGTGGCAGGGCCCTGGGTGTACAGCTGTGTCGGGGGGCACTTCTAAAACTGCAGGGTGGTCTCCGAGGAGCCCCAAGGGCTGCTCCGCTCCAGGCAGTTTCCTCTGGGGGAAGGAGGGACTCGTGTACGGAGCCGCGGCAAGTTTGGTGCAGTCACCGGAAGGCACAGATGGGAGAAGAGGAACAGTCAGAGCCATAGAAACACATGTGTTATTTACCATTCATGGCAGTTGGAATCATTGCCCTTTACACACCGCTTAGGAAGGTCCCCTTCGCTGAAAAATCAACTATAGCTTCTTCTTCAGAATAGTAGAAAGTTAACTTATTACCCAGCATGAAACAGGATTTTAAATTATCTCATTTACTGAATCTCCTGGGGAGGAGTGCTGGGGGAAGGAATCTCATAGAGAAGTGATAGCATAGCGTCAAATTGACTCGAGATGATTTTTTAAAATTAAGCAGTAGGCAAAACCATTTATATGTGAAACTTTAATATAAATGGTTCTCGTTTCTAGTCTGTTACGATTGAAAGCAGTAGCCATCGAAAAACAGTACAGAAACAAAACGCTGATTCTTTTCAGAGGCAAACTCAATCTGAAAGCTGCAGCACCTCCTAGACCAAGTAAGTAGGTTCTGTAGAAAAAGCCCTCAAAGAGTGAATAGGAAAATACAAAATCCCTAGAACAATCGTAGAAAATATAAAAGACAGAAAAGCTGTATAAGTGATTGCATGTGATTGTGACATCTCGCCTCTGAAGGCACAGCTAAACCATTTGACATTTTGACGTAACGTTAAATTGCTACCTGCTCCCCACTGCCCACAAAAGGGAAAAAAACAGAAAGGAGTTGACCGTTCTGACGTTGCAAGGAAGTGGTGGCGGAGTGCAGAGTCCCGAATGAACGGATTTCAGGCAGTATTTAATTTGTTCCTTTCACCTGCATGGAGAAAGGTGAAGGCAAATGTGTTTTTTAAAAGACAGTGATGTGCTACAGACCCGTCACACACGTTTACCATACCTTTATTTTTAACTAGGGAGGGCTTAGCTTAAAGCTTCAGTCGAGCCCCAGAAGGAGAGGAGAGAAGGTTTGCGAGGAGGACGCGTGTCTTGCAGATACCGTGTTAAGTACGGAGGAGGCAACTGATGGCTTCTCTGTCCACTGCTCACAGCCACTGAAAAAAGGCAAACGCTGGGACGGCCATCTCTACGTCTGCACTTTACTAATAGTACCTCATCATCATATTCTTTGGATCCATAGGTCATGTTACAATAAGAGCTGATTAAGAACCCTTGTTCCCTATTCTGGAACAGGAAATTTTGACCATACATTTTTAGAGTAAATACCATGAATGTTACCCAATTTACTTACAATTATTTAGTGAAGGCTGCTCAAAGGGTTAGGTTAGGATTAGCCTATTCTTTCAATTCATAGCATGGATTCTCCCTGGATTGAGTTGTCTCAACCTTCTGCGTCCACTCAGTTGACTGGTTAAGCCGTGCCTAGCTGTTGGTGCTTTTTTTTCCCCCACTTTAACATCTTTAAAACAGAATGTCCAGGGAAATGTGCAAAAGAGGTACCCCGATATGAGCATGGCTGCAGGGCTCTGGGAGCATGCTCAGGAAGGAGGGCGGGACAAGGCAGGAAAGGTGAGCCTGTCTCTGAAGCCTTTGAACTTGAAGCACTGAGTGTTGTTATGCTGGGGAAAGGCTCAGTCATACTTCATTATAGATCAGCTCGGTGGCAACAGGAAGCATTAGTTGGAGGGGAAACGATTTGGGGCAGTGAGAAGAGCTGGGACCCTGACCCAGTGGTCTGAGTAAAAGAGGGTAAGGGCCTGAACCAACAGGAACAGATGGAGGGAATGGATTCAAAAGGTGTTGATCAGTCGTGTCAGGATGGCCGAGCGGTCTAAGGCGCCAGACTCAAAAGGTGTTGAGGGCTTCCCTGGTGGCGCAGTGGTTGAGAGTCCGCCTGCCGATGCAGGGGACACGGGTTCGTGCCCCGGTCCAGGAAGATCCCACATGCTGCGGAGTGGCTGGGCCCGTGAGCCATGGCCGCTGAGCCTGCGCGTCCGGAGCCTGTGCTCCGCAACGGGAGAGGCCACAACAGCGAGAGGCCCGCGTACCACAAAAAAAAAAAAAAAAAAGGTGTTGATCAGGACTGAGCACTTGGACACAGTGGCCGACTGGATGTGTAAGGAGAGGGTTTGCAGAGAATGACCAGCATTTCTTTCTTGGAATATTTGTTTTGCATCTATAATATCTTTAGATTATTTAACCAAAAAGGGAAAATATTTAGAAAACAAGAAAGTGACCAAAGGCTTACAAGACAAATAAATACACATATAACTTTCTTTGCTAAGGACATTATGTGTTTTCTGAACTACATTCAGTTGCCCTTAATAGTTTTCCATTGATGAGTTTTTAATGTAAATTACTTAGCCATTATAGTTGTAAAGATTATGGAAATAGTGAACAATCATACGGTTTGTTTAGATTTAGATTTGGGTGAATTCTGAAAGAAAAACTGTACATTTGAATATTATTCTACCCTTTCTCTATTTAAAAATTTTGTCCCTGGTGCTTCATAAATATTCATTTTTAGAAGCAGTCAGTAAATAGACATCTTCTTTTTCCATTTTATAACTATCTAGTTTATCCAATAAAATCCTATCAAGAGAAAATTTGAAATGGTTCGGGAAATGAGCAAAAATGTAGGATTTTAACAGATGAAGTGTCTGTTCAATTGCAGTAATCATGTAAAATTCAGTCATTTTGGCTTTTTATGGATTCATTCCCAATTTTCCTTAAAAAGCTCTCTTGACCTATTTTTAACTAGCATTTCCTTTGTGTCCCCTCCAGTAGTGGTTGCCTGCCAACTACTATCATTGTTCTCCAAACAGCAAATGCATGAAGCTGTTAATAAACCCCTTCCGTGTGAGGAAGGCTGTAGCATGCTCCTCGTTTTATATAAAGCAAAGGGAAAAAAACAGAACACTGTTTTCCACAAATTCACAGATCTGTAATTTTGTGGACACAGTCTCTATGATTCATATTTTCAAGTTACTGTGGCGCTGACTCTGCACAGAGATAAAACAATGGTCAGCTTTTGAAGTGATCATTCGTTGACATTATTACTCCAAGTCCAAATATTTAGACATTAGATAAATAAGAACATGTTTTTCTATTTTTAAAAATCTTTAATGAATGTAAGCAAGAAATATTAAAAATAAGATACGACAAAATAAAAAAGATTCCATTTTTCATAAATTCATTTCTCAAATACTTCTGATCCAAAGGATGTTAGTTTAATCAAATTATGGTCTAGGGATTCTATCTGAGACACTGCTTAACAACTAAACATAGGGGAGTGTATTTTTACACAAGTAACTCAATTGGCTCTAATTAACTGAACAGAACTAGTGAATTGTGAAATCTCACCGTTTGCTGTCTATATCTCTATAGACATATAGATCTGTCTATATCTCTATTCTGTAATTCATGCTTATATATTTATCACATTTATTTACTTATTTATCTTTAATTTTTATTGAACTGTAGTTGATTTACAATGTTGTGTTAGTTTCACATGTACAGCAAAGTGCATCAGTTATGCATATACATATATCCACCCTTTTTTAGATTCTTTTCCCATATAGGCCATTACAGAATACTGAGTAGAGTTCCCTGTGCTATACAGTATGTCCTTATTAGTTATCTATTTTATATATAGCAGTGTGTCTATGTCAATCCCAATCTCCCAGTTTATTTCTCCCCCCACTTTTCCCCCGGTAACCATAGGTTTGTTTTCCACATCTGTGACTCTATGTCTGTCTTGTAAATAAGTTCATTTGGACCATTTTTTTAGATTCCACATATAAGTGGTACCCTATGATATTTGTCTTTGTCTGACTTTACCATATTCATTCAAAAGTGTTTTCCAGCACGTGTGTGAGGGCTTTCGTGCCGCCTACATCCAGCCAGACTATAAAATTGCCATGTGCTTGAAAACACAAGATCGTAGTTAGCTCTTAGGAGAGATTTTAGGGCACTTTTATCCCTAAAGCATGCTGACTGTGTGAGATTCTTAGAATCTCAGTCAAAGTGTTTCCCCTTTACTTCAATTCTGGGGAGCAGCATAGAATAAGGAAGTTGAATGGAAACCTGGGTTCCAGTCTTGACACTTGGCATTTGCAAGGAAATCTTAGACAAATTACTTGCCATCTCTGGGTCCTGAATCCCGGTTTATAAATGTGGTTGATAATGTCTTCTTTGTAGATTTACCTGGGAATGAAATATGACAGTGGGTGTGAAAGATTCAGCATGTGGTTGGTGATAAACGAATACAAATGAGTATCGCTCTCATCGGTGGAGGATTTTTCCTTAGAGTGAACCCCAAGTCTGTCTCTGGAGTCACAGCAATTTTTATACAATTTTATACAAATTTTTATTTGAACAGTATAACATGGACCCTGGAGTCATGTTTTCCCCAGGATATAAACATCTCTATTAGCACCAATAACAACCCCATATGGGGGTATGGACAGGGTATGGGTTTGCACGGAGTGAGGTTAGATCTGGGCCCTGTGTGTGGTCTGGGGAAGTTACAACCTTTCTGAATCTCTTTTTTAAAAAAATCTGTAAAATAGAAATAAAAATGCCTCATAGGGCTTCCCTGGTGGCGCAGTGGTTGAGAGTCCGCCTGCCGATGCAGGGGACACGGGTTCGTGCCCCGGTCCGGGAAGATCCCACATGCCGCGGAGCGGCTGCGCCCGTGAGCCATGGCCGCTGAGCCTGCACGTCGGAGCCTGTGCTCCGCAACGGGAGAGGCCACAACAGTGAGAGGCCCGCATACCGCAAAAAAAAAAAAAAAAAAAAAAGCCTCATAGGATTTTAGGGAAGATTAAATTAGAAGTGTTTGGTGCCCAGTAAGTGTTTCATTATGGCAGGTATTATTATTATGGGTGGTTTTGAATTTCTCACCATCCCAATGACTGCTTTAAGTGAACAGTGGTCAGTGGTCTCTGTGATACGATCTTAGAGGCGGTTAGGTGACTCATCTTCCCAAACTCTGAACCTAGTGCCCACACAGCAACAGAAATATTCTTGAGAGACAGGAATAGGCTGCACTGCCTTCCTGCTGGAAGAAGCAAGTGGGGATCAGAGGAGACTGTGCCGTGGCATCGAGAGGGATACGTCTTGTTGAGAGTTAGCCCGTGTGCGTGGTCTTCTCCGAAGAAGGTTTAAAGAGACGAAAGAAAAATAAATTCTATTTCTAAACACACACAGACACAGGGAAACGCACCTGAAGGGAATCCCAGGGCACTTTGGAGTGGGACTCCTCGTGAGCAGGGGGGATGTGGCTGGCAGGGATGCAGATCCAGGACGGCGTGAGGGATGGAGCTGATGGGAGCTGACCTTGGGCACGCTTGGGAGCAAAGACGATGAAGCAGGAAAAGGAAGAACCAGAACTCAGTCCAGACACAGAATCAACCAGGAGGGCAGTCTCTTTCCTGACGGGAACTTGAGGCGGCCGTGCTCATCCAAGAAAACCTTTAATGGAAGACACCACCGTGACGCTCAGGAGCTTTCCTTTATGTTAGCACTTTCCCTTTCATTTTTTTTTTTTTTTTTTTTTTTTTTTGCGGTACGCGGGCCTCTCACTGCTGTGGCCTCTCCCGTTGCGGAGCACAGGCTCCGGACGCGCAGGCTCAGCGGCCATGGCTCACGGGCCCAGCCGCTCCGCGGCATGTGGGATCCTCCCGGACCGGGGCACGAACCCGTGTCGCCTGCATCGGCAGGCGGACTCTCAACCGCTGCGCCACCAGGGAATCCCTGTCACGCATTTTTATTGTATGAATAAATGCGACCCTCCCAGGTCAGCGACAGCCCTTTTCACCTCACCGTAACCCTGAGGAAGGGTCGTACAGGTGAGGAAGTGAGCTCGGAGCGGTGACATCCCTCCCATGGAAAGGCGTGAGAGCGGGGCTGCAGGGGGGGTTGGGTCTGACCATCAGTTCACCTCCACACAAGGGGTGGAGGATGGAGACAGGTGGAAAGTGAAGAAAAGCAACTTGTGTAAATAAAGGACAAAACAGAAGGAAAATTATTAACTTCCTGAAAGAAAAGCACAATATCGATAGCTGGAAGAAACAGAAAAAAGGAAGAAGTGTATTAGAGTGTATTATGGTATTCGTTGCTCATACCATTTCCGTTTTTTATGTTCAATTTAATCAGTTTTATGATGGAGTGTTTTATAGGTTTATGTCGTAAGTTTCCTACCATTGTGTCTAGGGCCGAGACTCCATTAAAACACTCTAATTATTAACATGCAGTACATTTATTTTAATGAACATACTGCTATAGTTAGCTCACTCTATCTCCGTATTTTCTATAAAGCATTCCAAGAGGATGTTTAATCAAGGTCGTCATAAATGGAAGAGGAATTCAGGAACCATATGTGGTTTTATTATTCCCTGAAATGGCTAATATGGCTCAAGATGTGTCACCTTTACAAACTCTGAGGGCCTGAGTCACTGTTTTCCTTTCTAATGCAAAGTTCTTTCGTATTACCCCATTGCTGTGTATAACCATGACTACACATAAGGCCCTTCCTGGTTAATTTCTCTTTGGCAAAGCTATCTTTGAATCATCTAGGATTTTTGGCAACCAAACAACTACCTCGCATTCACATTAACAATAGATTCAAAAGCATCATGTAAAGTCTATACAATCCTATTTTCTCAAAACTTTTACAGCAGTTTAGGGAATTCGTAGTCCCTCTTTGGAAGCAGGAAAGGGAGGAATGTTCATTCAGAAACATGACATCATTTTCCAAAGCATGTTTAATGGTACTAAAAATAAAAGTTAAGGCACCGTCTCGTCTATCTCCATCTTCCTTCCTTGTGTAGAAGGGAAGAATAAGTGAGAATCTGAGATGATCATTCAGGCTTCCTGGGCCACCCTGACTCCCATCCTGAATGGGGTTTAAAGAGCCTTGCTGGATTTCTTTCACCTGTTGGCTAGAAACCAGATGCTCCAGTGGATTCTCATTCATTATGTGAAAATGCTGAGTCTAGAACCTCACCTTCAAGTTAAATGGATAATACTTTCAAAAAAGAAGATGGGAAAATCTAGCATCTAGGAGCTATGTTAAAAATAAGCATCTTTATAAAATAAATAAGCCATGGGGATTTAAGGTACAGCATGGTGACTACAGTTAATAATACTGTATTGTATATTTGAAAGTTGCTAAGAGTAGATCTTAAAAGTTCTCATCACAAGAAAAAAATTGTAACTATGTGTAGTGATAGATGTTAACTAGACTTATTGCGGTGATCATTTTGCAATATATACAAAGAGCCGATCATTATGTTGTACACCTGAAACTAATATTACATGTCACTTACACCTCAGAGAAACGAACAGAGGCATGGACTAAAATCTAACGCCTCCATTAAACAAAATTAATTTTGCTTAAATGCCAAAAAACAAAAACGAATATTAACATATTCTGTGCTAACTCCAGTTATTTTTCTTACCTGCATCAGATTGATTTATTTTCTGTCTCCTTTCATCAAATATTTTGTAGTTACTAACATCAGATAAACATGGAGATAGAAAGATGAGTAAGGCAATATTTCATAACTCAAGTCACCAAAGATGATCTTATGAGGAAGGCGGACTTGCGATGATTTAGAATAATTTCACTGAGGAATATGCAGGATGCCATGGGAGCATGTAGCAAAGAAGCCCTATCCTGTTTGAGATCATACATGTTGGTGACATGACTGCATAGATTCAGTTTTCCGAAGACAGTTTTTTTCCCTGTAGTTGATTGATTCTTATTTGATCACATGAGTTTGGATGGCCAAGCTGAACAGGCTTAGTAATCATTTCAAGGGTGAATAAATAACTAAAACAGATTTTAGCTCTTTAGCACTTTTCATACATAGATATTGGAGAGGGAAGCATACATTTCCTCCACTTGGAATGTTAAGTAGATAACTGGTTGGGGCTGACAATGGCATCTTAGTGAAGTACACAGGTTTTCTTTTAGAGCAACATAGAGGGATCCAGAGGAGAGAGAGACAGAGAGAGTAGCAGAATAGAGAGAAAGATGTTTGTACCATACCAAGTCTAATTTGAGATAAACTCACGAGTGTTCCATTTTCCTTGTACACTGAGCTGAGCCTCAGTTACTTTCAATCACAAGAGTTCTAGCTGATACAACATTAGGACATTATCATTAGCTAAATTCCAGACTTTATTTGTAATCACTAGTTATCCACTAGTATCATTTTCCATTCCAGGACCAATCCAGGATACCATACTATATTTACTGAGCTTTTAAAGAACACTATAAAATATGTCAAAAGCATTCAGGGATAAGATATCAGAGTCAAATCATTATTATTAACCCTGCCCTTATCCAAGCTCTCAGGTTCCTTTTAATCACGGCAATATGAGATTTCAGTGCCAAATTCTTTGATGTTCTTTGTCAAAGTTATAAGCAAATATATACAATTACAAATAAAATCAAAGTTATTTCAAAAAAAAAAAAAGTTAAGGCACCGTGTCTCCATTGGCACAAAGAGAAGGGAAGTTCTGTCACTTGTCTGGCTTGTTGTATTGAACGTGGCTTGCCGGATAAGCTCTGCCTCACTGGTTGAAGCCCAGATCCTCCGTGCAAAGGATCACTGTGCGTAAGGCTTTGATGGTGGAGATGTGGGTTCCATGGGGGAAGTCATCTAGAAGGTGAGCACCAGGCTTCCCAGCGAAGGATACTTGGGGTGCATCTGAAGGAGGGGTGGACATCGGGGAAGGAAGGGGAATACGGGCAGAGACCACGTGAGAGAGCTGGGGAGTTAATTTCAGGAGGCTGTAGCGGAGCCCAGAAGGGTAGGTGGGAGGGGTGGGGGAGAGTAAATTGGGGCGAGGGCGGGGAGTGAGAGATGAGCGTGACAAAGTAGAACTTGAATGTCCTTCTAAGGAGTTTGTATTTCATTCTGTTCCTGTATGTACCTGAGGGCAAAGATGTCAGTTCCGAACATTCTGGAAAAAGACTCAGAGCATCTTAAGAAGACGGTTAAATAGACAAACCACTGGACTCACCAGAAAAGTCAGAGTAGCCACATTCACAAATGTTTGTGCCCAGAGGGACTCTACACACTGTGGTACAGGGAATGCCTTTGCCTCCGCATCAACTACAATGTTATTATTTTTAGATATAATTCACATACCATAAAATGCACCTTTTAAAGGGTCCAACTCAGTGTTTTTAGGATATTCACCGGCAGTGGAGGCTGTGGCGGGCAGAGGGCAGGTGCTGGATGCCCCAGGAAAGCATGGAGACAAAACGAGTGGAAACCAGCAAGTCTGGCTCAGGACGGTGGACTTCCCATGCTCCTTCAAGGTCAGGCGATCTGATGGAAAGCAGGAACGGGGGGAGGTTTATCAAACACAGAGGCTCAGTAACACAGGGGTAAGGAAGAGAAAGGTGACCGCAATCACCTGCCAGGCCCACAGGGCTCAGGTCCACCCAGCCAAGTAGGAACAGACCACCCTCTTTCCTTTCCTGTCTCCGGGCTTTGGCCTGTGTGGGCTCAATCGCAGCTGACTACTTGGGGGAACAAGGAGAGAAGAGAACCGCCCCCACCCCCACCCCTTCCCTCTAGGAAGGCTCTGACCACCCGCCTTAGTGTGGGGTGGTGATGGCTTCAGTGAGGAGAAAACTGACCTTCGAATGAGGATTGAAGGTTGAATTTTTATGTAATGATTTTGGCTGAACTTCTTCCAATCATAGAATTGAAATAACTTAAAGTGACCTCAGGGCTGCCATTATATTAGAGTGAGCAAAAAAGTCATAGGATCTGCCCAAATTCCCATCCCAAGGCCAAGAAAGATTACTTGCACGCAATATCACCCCTCCCCCATCCTTCAGAAAAATGTGCCTTGGTATGTTACTACACGGCATCTTCTAAAATCTTATCAGTTGCACTGTTTTCTAAGATTTCTGCAGATTATTTGAACATAATTTTGCCATGTAGATTAGAGCAATGCTGCGGGCTGATCCAGTGATCACTCACAAATCCCTACGATCTTGCTGGAACCTACTATGGAGGCTTGAAGAGCTAAATAAACCTGTGGAAACTCCATATCCAGAAAGTTCCAAAAAGCAAAACGTGAATTTGCCAGGAGCCGGCAACTGCTTACAGAGCATTTACATTGTAGTAGGTATTATACGTAACCTGTAGGTGATTCAAAGTACGCAGATGTGTGTAGGTTATATGCAGATATTATGGCGTTTTATATAAGGGACTTGAGCATCTAAGGATTTTGGAAACCACGGGGGTCGTGGAACCAATCCCCCCTCCCTCCTGCTCCTTATACCGAGAGACAACTGTGTCCACTTTCCTTCCTTCCTGGCGGCTATGAGGTGGCCATGTGATAAAGTTCTGGCTAATGAGAGAGAAATAGAAGTCTGCTGGGAAAATTCTTCTTTTCCCATAAAACAGGATGGGTGTCTTCCCTCTTCCTTCTTCCTACACTGAATATGGACATATTGGAGCTGTATTAGCCATTTTATGAGAAGGAGAGAAGGTCCCCACGTCACTGGGGTGCTGGTCCTGACACTGCAGAAGAGCAGTCTTCCTCTGCACGTGAGAGAAAAACAAACCCTTATCAGTTTAGCTACTGCTAGTCAGGTAGTCAGTTACTTGCAGCCAAAAGCATTTTGAACAGAAGTAAAAACCAAAATAAAACCTTATTGACTGATCTTAGGAGTGGAGTGAATATCCACCTATATGCAGTCATTCATTTAACCCCAAACGCCTGAGTAACATTTGTTGAATAATTCTGTGCGCTGGCCCTTAAGATTCAAGGAAAAATGCATTGCGATGAATAGAAATGAAATGATTAATAAAAATGTGATCAGCGCTATAGCACCAATGTGAATGTACAATGTTCAGATTATACAGAAGGAAGCAGCCTGGAAGGGTTGAGGAAAGCTTTGAGAAGTGGTGATTCTGGGACTATGACTTAGGGACTTCTCAGATGGAGAGGGGTGGGTAGAGGATGCAGGCAGGTGGGACAACGCAGGTGGAGCCCACGAGGAGAGCCAGGCAAAGTGAAGTGACTGCATTTTATAAATATTGTAGTTTAACACTGAACAGTGCTGGGGCTTTGGAGTTGCACGACCTAGGTTCAAATTCTCGCTCTCCCATGATCTGTAAGTAAGATATTTAGTTTCATTTTCCTTACCGGACAGTTGAGGTTTTTATGTACTTCACGGCATAGTTGGAAAGATCAAATGAGCTGAATCACAGAAGGTTTTTAGTGGGTGCCTGGCATGTAGTGAGTATTCCATGAATGTTACATATTAGTATCAGCTGGTCTCGGATACAGGCTATAATATGGTTGGCAGGGTGGCCTGAGAAGACTCTGAGAAGGTTGATTGGTGCTCAGCTGTGATGAGCCTTGTATGCCACGCTGAATAGCTTGACCCTGGATCCTACAAATTCCTGTAGGCTTTGGAGCAAAGAACTAAGTCAACAATGGCCTCCCTGGTGTCAGTTCCTATGGGCACTTCAGCTACTTGGCATTGCTGACGCCCTTTTTGAAGCTTTTTACTTAATCTCATGGATACAATTTTTCCCTCGGTTTTGTTCCTAGTTTAAGTCTTGTCTCCTTAAGTCACCCTCAGTTCTGCTGCCTGAGGAATCTTTGTAAACTGTAGCTATGATCGCCTAACCTGATTAAAATCTGAAAGGGGTTCCCCATCCCCTCCAGTCACTCCATATGTGGCACAGAGACTTCATGACCGCGTGGTCATATTTTTTATGCCCCAGCATGAATTTTGCCCTCTGACCTTTTCGTAGGGAACTATTAGAAGTTCCTCAGCTTTATTGCTATTTTTGACTCCATGATTTGCAGGTGCTGTTTTCTCTCCCTTAGAGATCTTTTTCCTCTCCCTGTTTCGTTTATGGTTTGACTTATTCTTAAGGACTTCGCTGAATGGCATGCCCACAATGTCCTCATCTTTTTATTTCCAAGCTAAACAGCCTTGTGCTGACTCATGAAACAAAGGAATAATGATTTGTTATACTTTTGTCTTTGTGTAAGTGGAGAACATTTTCCAGAAGGGGCTAATTAATTGTTTCCCTCTGATCAAAGATATGCTATCAGGCGCATACCAGTTTGTGAAATCACAAAGCATTGTTTCAGGGGAAGTTAACCTGAGCCTGGAGCTATGCTTCTAAACTGCAGTGTGAGATTGCAAATGGACCAGAATAAAAATTTAAGAGTTTTTGCCCTGGATTGGCCTGGCATTTTGATGATTACCCTGGATAGGATTTTCAGTTACTAAAACGTGTCCATATTAGGGACTGGAAGATTTTCATCATCTAAGAGTGATGGGGAAGCTGGGGCCCATGCAATGCCAGATTACATCATCCAGGGAAAGAGAGAGAAAGCACCAGGGCAAGTTAAAACAGGGGTCATGAGAAGGAATAACATTGTTCTCTGCGTCCTGCTGACTCCAGCTTGTCCAATAAAACAGCTTCATTTGCCCGCCTCTATAACTGAAACAGGCTCAGAGGGTGGTCCCATGACCCCCTCCTATCTTACTGATTTGAACTCGTTCTAAAAGAAAGGACTAAAGCTTCGGCTTCTTGCTGTTCTGCATTTGATAATAGGTTCCTACAGAATGAATATAAGGCTCAGCTTAACACTTCTTAGAATACATTTTGCAGATTTCCTTCTTATCATACGTAATGGTGACGTTTCATGAACAGATATTCAACAGTTTCGAAGTCTGTGCACTTTTGAAAAATTAAAATACCCATACTTATTAAAAATTAAACTACCATACTTATTCATCGGGTTAAGTAGCCTAAGATATTTCTTCTCAATGGAAAGTTAGGCAGTTAATAGAAATGAGATTTACACAGTGATAAAAACATTGAAAACTACTATGTGTTCATGGTATAATTACCATCATATTAAAAACCCTTAAATTTATGGCCGTGTATAAAATTGTTGTTTGTATTAAGGTTGGTGTTAGCATTATGAATAATGTTTGAGTTTACACTTTTCTGTATTTTCCAGATATTTATTCATTCCTTCTTTTCCCTCTCTCCCTCTTTTCCTCCCTCCCTCCCTCAGTCCTTCCTTCCTTTCTTTGTATATATTTACTGAGCACCTATTCTGTGTTAGGACCTTTTCCAGGCCCCGGGAAGCCACCAGTAACAGGAGACACTAATTCCAAATCTGAGTTTGTATTGGGTTGGGCATGGATCAGAGAGAGAACTGGAAGAGGGGGAAGAATTAGGCAGCGACACCAAGTGCAGGTGAAAGAGGAGGGGAGTGTGAGCTGCACCAGTTCTCTGCCCCCTTTGTAAGTTCTCTTTGGATAAGCTCATCTTCCTGTGTTTCACCCAGGCCTCTGCTGTCACTTCTTAGGAAGAAGTTCTGCGACCATCCGAGTGCCTTTCCTGTCCCATCTTGCACTGCCCCGACGCCCTCCCCTCACTTAAACAGAACTGGCTGACCTCATAGCATGAATTTATGTATCATTTGTCCACTTGTTTATTATTGTCTTCTTCCTCAAAATGTAAGCATGAGATAGGGACTCTGTTTTGTTCATTGCTATATTCCTGCAGTTTAGAAGTGTGTGCCTCTAAAACACAGGAGAGGTTTAACAAACGTCAACAGAGTGATTAAAAGAATGATTCCCTAATCTATATCCTTAGCTTTGACACCTCGCCTGAGTTCCAGATTTGCATTCCCCGTGCTGACCAACCCTTTAAAGGATATCCTGAGTGTACTTTGAACTCCAGGTGTTCAAAGCTTTTTGTGATCAGCCTCCTTCCCCAGCCAAATCTGCTTCACTTCTTGTGAAATCCTCTCCCTTCAGATCATTTCTTTGTCTTTCGAGTCTTCACTGTGCACCTTTGTTCCTTTGCCACTACACCCTGTTTGCCTGGCTCCTTAAGGAAATCAGAGATCTGAGGGTTATCAAAGGATTGAGGTGTGAAAGATTTGTCCTGGCACTTTAGCAGAGGGCTGAGCGCTCACAGTCTTTCCACTTGTTGATATTCTAATGCACTTGCTTGTATGGCCTCGTCTGATTGAAGAAGTGAACGTGAACGTTCATCCGTTAGGGTTTTCTGGCCTGATCTTTATACTGAATTTGCATGTTCTCCTGTAATTGATTGAACATACTTACTTGTTCCAAGTAGGGAAAAACCTGCATGACTTATAGCAACTTCATTTTAAATACGGTTGGAAGGAAGGGATGGAACAGCTGTAAGGGTGTTTTGTATCTTTATTACTGATAGTGAGTTCTGAGTAATATTTTCTGGGTAAAATTGAAAAACAGTATTTAATACCATTTTTGGGGTCAACACTAAAATTTAATTCTATTAAGGGTATTTAAACAAGAAGCACACAAGTTTACCTGTTCACGACAGAGCCTTTGAGTTGCCTGAGTAGACGTTGCCTTTTTTTTTTGCAATGTGTCTCTTCCACACCTACGAGAGACTTAGCCGGAAGAAAGGACTGACTTGTTCTGAAGCGTCAACAAGCCACATACACTTTCAAATTACAAGGCAACGTTAGTCACTCTGGGGCGATTCCATCAACTCTGAGACTCGTGCTTCTGATTTCAAGGAGCTTGCAGGTGTGATGGGAAACGGGCCACAACAACGGAAGACAATATTGCCAAAATAAGTTGCATATGTTTTAACGCGTCATAGGATACGCTCGCGTGCATTCTCATCTATCACTTTCCTGCTGGCAGTCCTTACTCCATCAGGAAACCGAATCATCGATCCTCCTTTTGTACCTTAAAAACAAAGAGGAAACGAATCCGCGGGGACACTTTTCTGCGGCCGCCTCGTTCCCCGCTGGTGCCCGAGAGGCCACCGTCAACCTCATTTGGAGATGCTTCCAGAGACTCAAATCACTACGGTTGAAGGAGACGTAGGCCATGCAGGTCTAGTTCTGCATGTCCTGGCACTTCTGAACTCGGTCAAGGAAAACACAAGTCTTCTGTAAACCTGCGTCCCGCGTTTCCAGCGAAGTGTTGCTGGCGGTCCCTGCCTGGCATTGTCGCAGACGGAGGGATGGCGGGCGGGGGCGGGGCGTGAGGGAGGGGTGGGGCCAGGCAGCTTCTCAACTACAGATCCGGGTGGGGTGGAGCCTGTAGGCGTGTCGAGTCCTGATGGGCGGGGCGGGGCCTGAGGGGGGCGGGGCCTGGTGGGTCTAGGGTCTCCTCAAGGAAAGGTGAGGGAGACGCAGGGCTTGACGCGAGGGGCATCTCCTCCGGAACGGTCCATGGGGGCGGGGCCTTCGGATGGGCGGGGCCCGGGGCCTGGGGCAGGGCCTGCGGGTGGGCCTTACGCGCAGGCCAGGCGTCTCCTTAGCTAACGGTCCTGGCGGGCGCGTGCCCGCGGGCGGCGCCTCCGGGGCCCTTGCGGCCGAGAGCGCGCCGCCGCCTCTGCCGGCCCCTGCTCGGCCGAGGCTTCCTCCAGCGGCTCCCTGTCGGCGGGCCGGGCCGGGAGAAGCGGGCTGCGGCGGGAGCATGGTGCGGGCGCGGCAGCGCCGGCGGTGAGGACAAGTCATGGGCGACAGGTGAGCGCGGGTCGGCCCAGGGCACGGCCCCACGTGGCGCCCGCTGAGGCCTTTGCCTTCACACAGGTGGCTCCGGGTGACCGTGCTTCCCGGCTGCGTGGGCTGCAGGACGATGGCAGTGCCCGCGATCTGGACGGTGCGCGACGTGAAGCGGCGCATCGCGGCCGAGACGGGCTTCCCCGCGTCGGAGCAGCGTCTGTGGCTCGGAGGCCGGCAGGTAGGGCGGGGACGGGGTCCCGGGGATGGGGGTAGGGCCTGGGGATGGGGCGGCTGGGGCGCGGGGCTTGGGGACGGGGCCGGGGGACGGCAGGACCGGGGACTGGGCCCGGGGATGGGGCCTGGGGACCGGGGACGGGGACCCGGGGACGGGGGCGGAGGACGGGGTGTACCGGGGACGGGGTCTGGGGGGAGAGGCCGGGGATGGGGCGGCCGGGACGGGCGACCGGGCTCCCGCTCGCCTGGAAATGATCATGCCTGGTGGATACCGATCGAATGACGGGGCTGTGTGCCTGTCACTGCTGCGAATCTGTCGATTTGCCGTTTCAGCATTGTTTCCCCTTCCCCCCTTTTGTCTGAATCTTCACTTCCTGAAATTAAGATACTTTTTTGATGGACGTTTTAGCAAGAGGGTTTTTTTTTGTTTGTTTTTTTGGTTTGCTTCTTCGGAGCCATAACCACTGAAGTGACTTCATCATTACTCATATATTTCTGACTTTGTTATGCATTTAACTGGAATCCTGGTCAGTACTTTTTTTCACCTTTTATGTCTTGGATGTTTCTACCCATCTCTGAATCACAGAAATTTAGGACCGAGAGGCTCTTCAGGCATACTTTAACACGGAAGCTGTTATTTTGAGGAGTAAATTTATAGTAAAACTTGTAAGGTGCAAATGAATGATTTAACAGATCAAAACTTTGGAAAATTGGAGTATTTCATGTTATATATAACCTTTAAGACTGGTGGAAATACTACAGTTTTCTTAAAGGAGGTGTTAAATGGAGACGTTTTACTAGAAATTAACTTATTATTTTATCCTAGTAAATATCTTCACTTTTTAAGTGATAAAGAGGTAAAAAAGAGTTGAACCAGATACACAAGGACTGCTTGAACCACCCAGGATGGCATTTCAAGTATTGGATTTCCTTACTACACAGTACAAATATTGGGGACATGCTTGGTACCCGTGATTTGTAACCTCTCAGTGGAATCTTGGCCTTCTGTGTGCCTGGGTGCACCCTCTGGTCTCTTGCCCTCTTAGACAGATTCTTGTGTTCTTGTGATCCTCCAGGGGTCAGTTCTCCTTACTCCTTGGTTCCCCAGGGTCTTTGGTGTGAGACAGTGGCTTGATTGAGGGCTTTGGGCAGGGCTGAAGAGGAAAGCTTGTCATTCTTACCTCTTCATCTGTGTCTGCCCCAGGCTCTTGACCTTCCTGTGTACCCACCCGGGTCCTCTACCTACTTCTTTGGTTGTTCCTCTGGTCCTCCTTTGTCATCTTATCCCCTAGATGTGGTCAGAGCCAAAGAGTCAGTTGGGGCTCTGTCTTGCTATTGGAAAGGTTTCTGGAAGTGTCTCTGCAAAGCACTGCTGTGGGATGGTGGACGCGGGCGTGGTGTGCAGCGTGTTTCAGATTGAGTGGGTGCGCGGCGGGGAGTCTAGTTAGGAAGCTTGTGCTAGAGCGAGGGGTGAGCTTCCAGCCTTCGATCGTGGAGCTGAAACTGAGAGGAAAGGATGCACAGCGGGCTTTGTAAAAGACAAAATTATGGTGGTTTGGTACCGGACGGGGGTGTGTGTTTGTGCAGACCGAGGGAGGGGTGGTGGCGGTGTTGGATGTAGAATAAGGGAGAAGGCCCGGCCAAGGATGTTCACAGGCCTTGAGTCAGACCAGGAAAAGAATGCTCAGTTAGCAGAGATGAACAAGTTCCGGGGGATCCAGGTTTCAGTTCGCTTTTGCTTGTGTTTGAGCTGGTGGCAGAGTATAAAGCGTCTAGGAAAATGCATGAAGAGGTAAATGACCTAGGTCCTGTTCTTGTATTACCAGCGGATAACAGAGGCCAGGTTAAGTAACATGTTGGAATCTGTTTTCCCGTTTCTGGTAGGAATGGGATAAAATGAATTCTAACCCGTTCTGAGGTCTCTGCTGTGTAAGAGTCTAGGGCATGATGGTCAACAGGCAGCCATGGCTCTGGCACTGAAGCTCAGGGGTAGCGGTCAGGGCTGGGGCATGATTTTGGGAAGCAACTTGCTTAGTGTGTTTCTCCTTCTGCACCTTGGTAAACTCACTGGGAATATGATTAACATTTGCTGAGCACTTAACCATGTTCCACACACTGTTCTGCTGGGGACTTTCCATGTATCATCTCATTTACTACTCAGAACAGCCAGCCTCATGAGATGGTTGTGACTAGTCCATTTTGTAGAAGAGCAAAGCTAAGATTCAGAGAGATAAAGTATCAAGTCAGGATTTGAACCCACGTCTGTCTGATTCCAAAGTCTATGGACTTCTGACTGTTCCACATCAGAGAGAACCTGTCAGGCTGTCTATTGCGAATAAATAAAAGTTCTTTAAAACAAAGAAGAGCTTAAACCATTAAAAGTGAACTTTGAACTCAAGGATGGAGCTCTCCCAGAAAACAGTCAGAGGGCACAGTTCTCTCCTGATGCAGAGGACGGGCTGTGACTTCTACTGAACTGGTGAACTTAGTGATGCTAACGCGTGTCATCAAGAAGGGTCTCCTTTTTATAAGCGAATCTTTCACAGAAGTGGTTTCTTTCCGTTTTTATTCAGTGCCGCTCAGAACCTCTTAGATTTGAATCATTGGTGAGACTTCTGCATATTTCAGGGTAAAAAGAAACAAAAGCTGCTGACACCTCGGTGTCACTCGCTGGCTCTGGTTGGTTTTGGACTTAGCATTGGGCACTTACTTGGTCCTCAGTCTTTCCAGGTCACCTACCATCCTTCTCCTTGTCTCTCTTGCTTTTCCTGGTCTGGAAGAGAAATCTGTAAGCTCTTCTTCCTGTCCTGTGAGGAGAGTGAAGCTGTTCGTTAGAGCTGCGTATCTTCCTGACACTTTCTCCTCGAGCCAAATGTGTTTGAGCCTCAAACCCGGAGGTCTGAAGTATTGCTTACCTTTCCTGTCTTTTAGTTGATCAGCAATGTCCTGCCTATCAGCTCTTGAATCTTGAGAACTTCCTTGTGTTCTTGACAGCTGAACAGAGGAAGAAGTGTTGGGAGATCCAGACTGCAGTTAATATTATACTATTTGCTTCACAATTTGGAGAGAGTTATTGTTTCCTAGTAAGTGAAAGTGAGCGTCTCTGAGGTCCTTAAGGGAGGCTTAGGCTGGCCTGAACAGAGACCCGGCGTTCAAAGTATTTTGTCATCATTCTGTTTGAAACAAAATATGAAGACTGAAATGGGCAACGTTTAAGGTTTCGTTGCCTCTGGAGATGAACACGACCCGTGTCACTTTGCTTGGTTGAATGATTTAGGGTCCAAGGAGAGAGGCCCAAGCAGAACTCCCAAGTCTTGGCAGGCTCAGGGGGAGAAAGCAGGTAGCACTGTTGAGGTTATCTCTGCTGCTTGATTTCTCTTTGGGAGAATCACCGCCTTGCTATGGGCCACTGGTTACAATCTACCAAAAGCATTCAGTGTCAGGCTCACACGGCGGTTAGGTGTGTTGTCACCAGCAGGGTTCTACTCCGTGTATTCTTCATTTTCAAGTCCTCTTTAACACCTGGAGACATCTTCCTGTGTTACAGATTTCCTTCCTTCCTCCCTTCTTGCTGTTCTTCTTTAAAAGTACCTTAGCTAACTGAATTGGACTACTAGTCCTTGGCTTATGCATAGCTCTCTTTTAGTAATCAATTCATTAGTTAATTAGTAATAGAATGAACAACCTTGATGACATCATCCAACTGGAGAACTAGAATGCTGTTGCCCGTTTCCTTTCCCTCTGTTCTTTTCTTCCCCAGCCTGTATGCCTGTCTCTTTTGCCTTACCTCTTCGTGTGTTTTATTCTGTTGCCTTTTTATAGTTGTTTCGATAGTTTTATCGTAAGTGTGTGTGTGTGTGTGTGTGTGGATACCTGTGTTTGTATGGATGTGTGTGTATAAGCTAAACAATATACTGTTTACTTTTAGTTGTTTATGAACTTAAGAAGCTTATTATGCTATATGTAGCAACTTGGATTTAGCTTTTTTCACTCAATATTATGTTATGAATATTCACCCCAATTTATGTACAGTTTAGTTAAGTCATTTTCATTGCTGTATAATATTCCACTGTGTGAATATGTCATAGGATTTGGGTTGTTTCTGAATTTTTGTTGTTAACAACAGTACTGTTGTGATTATCTTTGTCCGTATTTCCTGTGCACAGAGGTTTTTTTTACAGGCTTGCCTTAAGATTCAGTGGGAACACGTATATGAAAGTGCTTTATAAACTGGGAGCTGTAACAACTGTTAACAACCATGTTCAGATTTGTATTTTAGAAATGGGGACTAGAATGAAGATGATGTACAGAAAGTAAGGAGACCAGATGGGAGACGGTTATAAAAATCCAACAGAAGTTGAGAGTCTGAACATTTGGAAGTGGAGAAGACCGAGTTAGATGTGAGGGGAACTGGGAATGGACACGCTAGTGCCACTGTCGGTGGAGGAGGGCCGCTGAAGCTGCCTTTTGGCAGGCCGAGCTCTGGGAGCCTGGAGGGCAGCCGTCTGAGGTGGGGGGTGGACGATGGAGATGGTGGAGTCGTGATATGGAGAGCAGTGTCCTTCAGAACCCTGTCCTCCCTGTCAGGGAAGGGTCGGTTGCAGAGGCAGTTCTCACCTCTTCTACCAGAGGCGAGAGCCGGGGTAGCGTTTGCAGACCGTTGCCTGAAAGTCACTCCTCAGTAGCATGAGTGCGCTGCTGGGGAGAAGTGGATCTGGCATTTTTTCAGAAAAGCAGTCCGTTACCTGCTCCTGTGGGTCATGATCACACACTGTACCCTGCCTTTGTGGGAAACAGAGCAGTCACCGAAAGGAAAACGAATATTGAGGCATTTTTCAGGAAAGCCAGTTGGGGAAATCATAGACCCAAGCAGCTTCAGAGGTTGGAGTCCTCACTTATCTCTTCCTTTCACATCATAGCGTTTTTATAACAATGTCTATAAGCAGTTTACCAAAGTGTATTTCTAGGAACAGTATCTTATAAGATGCTCTTCAAAATAAATGAAAAAAAATTACTGCTAAAATTTGTGAAATACCACATAGTATAATCCTTTTAAAGAAGGTTACCATAATATTAATATGTTGAATGCCCTAAAAACCAAATTATTCCAACAAATTAAAACTTTTTCTTTGGTCCTCTAATATCTGTTGAATCCCATGGAGCTCTGTTCTGAGTAATACCCTCTGGAAATGCCGATCAAAAGAATGATTTTGGGGGCTTCCCTGGTGGCGCAGTTGTTGAGAGTCCGCCTGCCGATGCAGGGGACGCGGGTTCGTGCCCCGGTCTGGGAAGATCCCACATGCCGCAGAGTGGCTGAGCCCTTGAGCCATGGCCGCTGAGCCTGCGCGTCCGGAGCCTGTACTCCGCAATGGGAGAGGCCACAACAGTGAGAGGCCCGCGTATCGGAAAAAAAAAAAAAAAAAAAAGAAAAAAAAAAGAATGATTTTGTTTATGTTGATAATCCTGATTCACCATAAAATTTTAAAAATTATTCTAAAGCAGAATCTATATATCTTTATCTATTTGTAATTATTTAAGGAAAAAGCATTTACATTTTTAAATAAAATTTTTGACTAAATTTTTGTTCTCTGGAATATTCACTTCTCCAGAACAACTTATTTCCTTATATGAACACTTAACAAACAGTATTTCTTTTTTGTTTTTATGCATATACATAAATCCACTCTTTTTTAGATTCTTTTCCCATATAGGCCATTACAGAGTATTGAGTAGAGTTCCCTGTGCTATACAGTAGGTCTTTATTAATTATCTATTTCATGTATAGTAGTGTGTACATGTCAATCCCAATCTCCCAATTTATCCCTCCCCCATCCCCCCCGGTAATCATAGGTTTGTTTTCTACATCTGTGACTCTATTACTGTTTTGTAAAACAAACATTTCTTAGGTGAAAAAAAATGAGGTAAAGTTTTGAACTTACAGAATTAGGAACTATATTGCTTTTCATAATTTTATTTTCTTTTTTCAGTTATCTGACTGGATCAGGATTGGAGATCTGACTTCCCAAAATTGTCATCTTTTTGTAAACCTTCAATCAAAAGGCTTAAAAGGGGGAGGTATAACATTGACTTTACCAGGAGTAAATTCCATTTTTAGTCGCATAAAGATTATGTTTTAAAAATAAAATGAATGTACATAACATTTGGATGTCATGAGGGGCTGTCAGGGCCAGAGGAACACAGGTGTGGGTGGAGCCAGTGAGCTGTAAGGATGCGTTGGGTGGAGCAATCTGCGGGCAGGGTCCTGTGGATGCTTGGTCGTGGCGGGTAGTTGTACCAAAATGGTGCAGATAAATTCATAGTGATGATTTTGTCTTAAGCACAGATTTCTTTTTTACTTATAAACAGATGTATTTTTATTCTGTGCATCTGAGAAATTATTTCCCTTCCCCCATGCTCCCTACGCTTTGCTGTCACCTGTCTGAAGGTGACCTGGTTGGTCAGTTCTGAGAATCTCCAGTTTAGGAGAGACTTTAGGGTATTTGAACTGGGCAGCCGTTGAGATATTGTGCCGTATTTCAAAACACTCAGAACATTGGTTGAGTTTGCGACCATTAAGGATGTCATAACAGGCACCAGAATCTCTGGCTTATTACTTAGTGGCAAAGCAGCCACAAAATAGCGCCATTTATTTCATTTGCTTCGGAAAATAGCAACACCCCGCCATGCTCTTTATTTTTGAATTAATAATCTTATGTGACATTTGGTATATGTTTGAACATTTTTAAAAAACCTAATTTGTAGTTTAATTAAAAATCTTGAGCTTTGATAAAATTGAACTGCTTTACTTAGTACTGAATCTGTTTAGTCAGGTAGCCCTCGTACCAGAGGGCTGCAGAGAAGTGTGTGAAGTCAGAACTTGCGCACCTTCATTGTGTCTCAGAACCAAGTAACATGTTGATAATAGGCCAGAGGACTGGACTTTCTTCTAAATTGTTTTACCCGTGTTCTCAGGTCGATTTGGTCAGACAACTCCCCCACTTGTTGATTTCCTCAAGGACATTTTAAGAAGATATCCAGAAGGAGGACAGATTCTTAAGGTGAGGTGTGGGTGTGTGCATGTGTGCATTTACACTGATACAAATGAGACAGAATAGTATTACTCACAAGGCCTGTTAGTATTTACATTTTAAAATTTTGTCTAGATTTGAATGGCTGTGTCTGTTTCCCTCTGTACCTGCAGTGCATACGCTGGATGGGATGGCTTGAGATGCAGTCCATGTAAATATGTGAGGTTTCAGAGGCAAAGGAACCCCCTAAGCTGCAGTGTGCTGTAGTCATGCAGTGTTGCTCTAGGAACATTTATTTGGTAATTTTATGTAATTATATAATGTAATTTTATGAATTTTATGTAAAACATTGTGCAGGGGCATTACAAACCAACCAGCCGACCAAATAAAATAAGACAAAACCCACATTCAGGGGCCATGAACCCATGCCTGTTTGACTCCCCTAGATTTAGAAGTTTGCTTTTTGGGAGAGTTTATTTAAAAGGATAATTGTTTTAGTTAAGTATTTTTATTTACAATATATTCTTTTAGTTTGAATACACTCATTAAAAAAACAAACTGAACAATCATAAAAGAATGCAAATGGAAGATACTGCAAAAGTTAGATTTTGTATTTAAGCTTAATAAGAAACTTCCTTAATTAAGTGTAAAAGTAGATCAGTTATTATGCATTTTCCTCTAATTATTTAGTGTTTATTATGTTCAATATCTTAGCTCTTATTATATTTTCTAGTTTAGATGGTAACATTTTAGAGAATAAGCACTAGGTCAGTTTAGCTTACCTTAGTATCAGTCATGCTCAGGCAGGTGCTGACTGAGGAGTGCTGTACCCTAGGGGGTTTAGTAATGATGAGGCACTGGGGCAGTTTAAGTCTGTCTCTGAGAACAGGATCGGTGGCTCACAGAAGGCTAATTTGAAAGCCATTTTTATGTTGAGATATTAGGAAAGTGAAGGTGGGAAGGGTGTCATTATTGGGTTATGGGGGTAGAGAGAGGTGAACAGAATAAATTTAAGATAGGATTTAGTAGGGCCTCATCAATTCAAAAATGAGTGATAGAGATCCTGTTGGCAAACAAGGCAGTGGTCGTGAGCAAGGTCTTTGTACATTCTTAGGGTCAGCAAGCGCTGATGTGTAGTCCTTCCACTTTGCTTATTGTGTAGATATGTATGCCAGCCAACTCAGTATGATTTTTGTCCCTTGGATATTTTAGTAGAATTCTACCACTTTAGATGTAATAGGAATCTTAGAATTGCCTAGACTTAGGCCACCACCTTGTGTGATGTTTGCTGAAATAGATCCAGAGAAATTTTAGTGACTAGCTCAAGATCTTATGCAAATTGGCACATTTATTGCCTCTTCTTCTCAGAATCAGTTTGAAAGAGATCCCCTGAGAAGAAGGGCCCCATCGTATTTTTTGTTCAACTTGAGACTGATAGTTGGAATCTGGGACTTGGGATGTTATCTTGTTTTCTTCATCTCTGTTGCCTAAAATACACGTAAGTCTCAAGTAGCTATCCAGACGAAAGCAAGATCCAGCCTCTAAAGTGCTGTCATCCTGTAAGTTAAACTTGCATCTTGCTACCTATTTAATTTTTATTTCTACCTTTAATATTATTTTATATTATACCCTAATATAAATAAGAGTGCTAATTTTTAGGGATTCTACTAGACTAAATAGGGTGGGAGTGAGTCTTAAAAATCCCATGAGAAATGGAAAGTTGTGTAAACAGGAAGACTTTGCAGCTGATGAGGAGGTAGATAAAAGCGTGGTCACGTGTTCGTGTTTGGGGTTGAACGGCATGTGGGATAACTGTCCCCAGCCTTCTGGTGTGCACGGGGTGAACAAACCACCCACCTGATGTCACAGCCAGCTCTCATTTGCACACTGCTCCCACACTCAGTCTGATGCTTATCTTGTTGAGTGCAGGCAGTGTGCTGTGTCACCCGCTCTGATGAAGGCTTTGCTGTCGGCATGGCTGTAGTATCAGTGTACGCCCTCTGCAGTTCCTGCCCATCCCTGCCACCCCCCACCCCCGTTAGTGATTCCAGGGTGCTGGGAAAGTAAAAAATAGTGCCCCCCAAAGTTAGAGGTCACGAGTGTGCTAATACAGGGTGGATTATTCTGTGTCTAAGGACCCATCCATTTAAAATATAGCCCCTTGATTTGGTTTGGTCTAATTCAGAGCTCATCCAGGAAATTGTCACCTGTTCTGTTTTTTTTTTTTTTTTTTTTTTTTTTTTGCTGTACGCGGGGCTCTCACTGTTGTGGCCTCTCCCGCTGTGGAGCACAGGCCCCCACTGTGGAGCACACGCGTAGGCTCAGCGGCCATGGCTCACGGGCCCAGCCGCTCCGTGGCATGTGAGGTCTTCCCAGACCGGGGCACGAACCCACATCCCCTGAATTGGCAGGCGGACTCTCAACCACTGCGCCACCAGGGAAGCCCTGTCACCTGTTCTTTACGTTAGACTAAACTAGATCGAATTGTACTAAAATATCCAAGGGAGAAAAATTATACTGAGTTGGCTGGCGCACAGATGTACACAATAAGCAATGTGGAAGGACTACACATCAGCACTTGCTAACTGTAAGAATGTACAAAGACCTCGCTCACGATGCAAATAGTGGGTTTCCTTTACTTATGTGTAATTACCTTTTAAATATTATAGGTAAATACAAAGATGGGCAGTCGATTACTGTTCTATTAAATATTATTTTTTGGTGTATTTCTTGACTAGGAATTAATTCAGAATGCAGAAGATGCTGGGGCCACCGAAGTTAAATTTTTGTATGATGAAACTCAGTATGGAACAGAGACTCTTTGGTCAAAAGATATGGCACAATATCAGGGTAAGAATCGATAATTAGTTACGGACAAGTTTTATTTTATGTACTAACAGGTGAGTTTTAGTGATTTACAATTGAGTGTTTAATGAACAGTCAAGTTACCACCTGTCCTTCACTTCTTGGCGTATTTAACTCCAAGAGATGTTTTTCTCTGCTTTTTGTGGGCAGATGTCTCTGCTAGTTGGTATTTTTACAGAGCGAAGAATAAAAATCTTGAAACTCAGAGTAATAAGCAATGTAAATACATAAATCTCTTTTTCTGTTCAGTCAACTTGTGAGCATTTATATCATTAGCGAGACAAATAGAACACTTCTCTGCATTTGGAAAGAAGTTAGAGGCTGTGGCTTTGTGTATCACTTTGTGCTTTGAGAGTGCCCTTGAATTATTTTGAAGTAGGGTGAGAAGAAAGATTGAAGGAGAGAAGTGAGTAAGGAAAATGAAAGTAAAGACAGTAAGAAGCGATAACGAACGTAAAGACTGCTGAAGTCCTGCGCTTTGAAGTGCTGTGTTGAAAAGAATATTTGTAACTTTTAGTGCAGCTTTAAAGTCAGTAGGGTGATTGTGAATGACTGTGTGTGGTAGAAAGTTATCGAGAAAAGGGAGGGTCAGTTCAGACTTTCCTGGACATATTTTTAAGGCGATTAAGTCATATATTTTTTAAGAGGTTTCATGATTTAGGAGGGTAATCAACATTACTGTTAAACATCTAAATACTAAATATTTAGCATTTATGATATATTTATTATATAAATAAATACATATATTTATTCTTAGGTCATATTTGTGATATGGAAGTTGCATTTTTAAAATTCTATAAGGAGATGGGGTGAGACGTAGTATGGCAGGAGGTTTTCATTCTAGCCCTGACTCCTGCCCCCTTCATGATCTTGGGCAAGTCAGCTCACCCCCAGTGTTCATTTGTTCGGTGAGAGGGTGAAACCAGTCAGGTTTCCTGGCTCTGAGAGTCTGTGATTTAATGTAGTCATTGTTGAAAGATACCCCGGGTAGATATGAGGGACTTTTGTCTGAACCCTGATCCTGCACGGGGCTCCCCGTGGCCCACGTCCGTGGGGTGCTGGTGTGTGGAGTGTCAGTCGGGCACGCCCCTCATGTTTCCTCCCTGTGCCTGGGCGGGGCCCTGAGGCTGGCTGCCTGTCAGCCTTCTCCCCTGTGGAGCGGCGAGAACATAGTCCCCCCCCCCAGTCACTTTGAGGGTTCAAGGAGATTGTGTGTGTCACAATGCTTTCTGTCTGGTGTCATCCTGATTTGGGGAGTGTCCTGTAGAACTGTATACGGGAAGAGATCGGGAAGAGATCCTGGAAGTATTCTGCTTCACAATTCTCTTATGTCTAGGAGTTTTTCCTTCCAGCCCTGACTTCACCTCATTAAAAGAAAAAATTATGAAACAAGATTATTTAGCTGAGTTTATGCGTAAGCATACTTAGAGAGAGGCTCTTTAAAGTGACGTCAGATTAGACAATTTTTTAAAACTTGCACGTATAGAAGAAGGAAGTGGACATGATCTTTGATCTCTTTAATTAACAAATGTTTGTTGAGGGCCCTCCGTGCTTGTGGTGTTTGAGGGTCTTTCTCTCGCATTCAGACATGAGCGGTATCTTGGCTGGTGTCATCTTCTTGGGTCACAGTTTTTTCCCTTTACTGACACTTAGTGTTGTACACAAGAACTCTTGAGTTCAACTTGTTTGTTATGTAATGAGATTACAAAAGACTCAGAATGTCAGATCCGATGCAGAAAACTCAGAGATCTTCCCCAGTTTCTCACTTTACTAAGGATTTCAAGGATGTGGTTAATTAAGAGGTACAAGTGAAGGAGTGTGGCGAAATCTGGGGCTCCCCCGGCCCTTTCCTGCTGTGTCTGAGGACACCCTGTGGCCTGGGTTTAGCAGAGGCAGCCTCCACGTGCTTGTCCTTCCTGCAAAAGCCTCGCGGTCTTGGCCTTTTCATATCCCCACTTTGACTATTTTCCAAGTAGCAGCCACGCCATTTTTGTAAAGCAAACTGTGGCCAGCATCCCCATATCTGTGCTTGAATTCATAGGCACGTGAGAAGGGTTATTTTTCACCCTATGAAATAATATATTAACAGGGTTTCTTTAGTCTTCTTATACATTTACAGGTAATTCCATTCACATAAATAAATAAATATTCTATTTAGGAACAAATTTAAAAGTAGTACACTGTGATTAATTTTCTTCTTTGCCCTGTGTTTTGAGTATCTAAGTCCATAATTTTTCCTTTTTGGATTTTTGGTCAACAATACTATATTTCTTCTGCTGGTAATTTTTACCATTAATTTGTAATTTCTGTTTTTTTTTTTTTTTTTTGCGGTACGCGGGCCTCTCACTGCTGTGGCCTCTCCCGTTGCGGAGCACAGGCTCCGGACGCGCAGGCTCAGCGGCCATGGCTCACGGGCCCAGCCGCTCCGCGGCATGTGGGATCCTCCCGGACCGGGGCACGAACCCGTGTCCCCTGCATCGGCAGGCGGACTCTCAACCACTGCGCCCCCAGGGAAGCCCCGTAATTTCTGTTTTTAATGTGAAAACAACCAAGCTGTAATGCTCAGTCACTCCGTTCATTTCTTTCCATCTTCCCATCAAATAAGCAATGTCATGTAGAGGAAGTTATTGTAGGAGAAGTGAACACCCGCGCTCCCTTCTTTCTCAACACCTGCATGTGCCCCTCGACGCGCAGGGCCGGCTCTCTGCGTGCACAACGATGCGGTTTTCACCCCGGAGGACTGGCGCGGCATTCAGGAGACAGCACGGAGCCGGAAGAGGGACGACCCTCTGAAGGTCGGGAGATTTGGAATTGGGTTCAATTCTGTCTATCATATAACAGGTATGGTGTTTGGCTTTTCAGTCTTGAGACTGAAAATTATTTTAGCCTGTATTTTGTACTTCATTGGGTTAACTTCAGAGATGATACTGTTTTAAAAGGCATTTTTCCCAAATTCTCTGTCAGTGGCAAGAAGTATATCAATGAAATATCAGTGCGTCTTGTGTTTTCTCAAGTTACCATGGTAACTATACCAAATCTTCATCATGTGATGCAGAAGTTAATGCCATCATTTCCGGTGGAATCAGTGTAGTATATTAAGTCATTTTATGTGAGGTTTGAGATTTTACGTGAGCTGTTGAAAGCCTACACAAAATTGTTACTCTAAAAACTTTTACACTGCAAATCTTTTAAGAGTCAGGCAAACTGATTTTCACAGATTTTCTTGTACATAGGTTTAAATAACAGGAAGAAGAAAGTATAATATCCAGTGGTATTGAATAACTGACAAGGGGAGGACCTTTGAAATGACTCTGGTTTCTCACTTTCCTCATAAAAATTTTACTCTCTTTAAACTTACGAGTATTTTAACCATTACTTTGAAATCATGCTTGTAATCTAGAAAGCATATGAGGTTTCTGATTCATAGTTATGGTAGGAAATACTTGAAACTCTTAGGGTAGACACCTCTAAGGGTATATGGCTGTTCTTCCAGAATCAGAGCTCTTAGTATTTACTATAGTTTTGTGATAAAACTTTTTTATGAAATTAGCACTTGTTATCGTTTAGTTTGAAACCGTTTGTGCATTTTGAACTTGCAGGAGAAGGAGGGTTGAGGTGGCAGAGCTGTAGCTGTAGCTAGAGTGGCACATAATTTATTGCCCAAACTGGGACACTGCTGAGAGTGAAAGAGGTGGTATTATTCTCAGACACTGGCCTGAATTGGGACTGCCCTGGGCAAGTGGGATATAGGGTCACCATCACTATGGCCCACTTTTAGTAAGCCTATTCTTTAAATTGCATTTACATTATTACGATATATTGTATGATATTGTGCTAAGTAATATTAGTTATGTGTTATGTAATAACAGTGATGAAATCATTATATAACAATTATACGAATATTAATATTCATGTGTTCAAGCATTTGTGAGTTGCTCCTCACATCTGTGTCATGTAGTAGTCTTTAAATTTTATGGGGGCACACACGTGAGTTGCACAAGCATGGAGCCAGCTGTACAGGAGTGAATTGTTTAGAGATTCCCCTGATGGTCAGCATCTGCTCTCACTGTGGATTTGTTCGCTATCAGAGAACGAGCACATTTATGTGGGACAGTGTTACCCGGGGTGCTGTTCTCTAACCCGAGGATCCGCGAAGTTCTTGAGTCCTGCTTTACAACCGTCAGGAGCCTCCCTGACGTAGTTTCAATAGTGGGAGTGGAACAGGGAGTGTGGACGAGGGGGCCGTGGACCGGCGTTGCTGGTGGACATGGTGGCTGGGCCGGTGGATGTAACGTTTCCTACTTAAAATACCCGAGAGCTTAGGAGTCGGCGGTTGTGACACCTGAGGCTGTGGTCAGTGACCATGCGTATTACAGGTGGACCTCACGGAGTTGTGTCTTGTGTGAAGGTTAGGCCCTCAAGTCACTGCCCATTTCTCACTCGCTCCAGGGCATGGTGCTTGCTGATCATCTGTGTTGTTCTTTCCCTTCCCTCTTTTCTCAGAGAATCTGTGGTTGAAGTTTTATTTTGAGCATAGGCTGCAACTCTGTTCTGTTTAGTTGGGTTCACTTGGCTATAGGGAGAGTGTAAATATCCAGATTCTCTTTACGTATTTTAACTGTTTAATAAGTGTTTGAAGATGTATCTTAGGTTTTCACGACAGTCATGTAAAGTCTCTCAATGCCTGGTACTTTTTGAATCAAAAGAGAAATCATTTTTTGTGCTCAAAGAATTATATTTCCAAAGCTAGATTTAGTTTGTTTTTAGGTAAGTCTGTGTAGCGTCATCTTGTGGCTCATGCTTTTTCGTGTGTAATATATGATAGTAACTATGTATTGTAGTTGTGCTTACAGTTGTCCTTTAAATTTCAGAGTTGATCATGACTTGAATTTTCCTTTACAGATGTTCCTTGTATCTTTAGTGGTGATCAGATTGGGATGTTAGATCCTCATCAGACACTTTTTGGTCCACATGAATCAGGCCAATGTTGGAATCTCAAAGAGGACAGCAGAGAAATTAGCGAACTTTCAGACCAGTTTGCACCATTTATTGGCATCTTTGGAAGCACCAAGGAGACGTTTATAAATGGCAGTTTTCCAGGAACATTTTTCCGTTTCCCCCTTCGGCTACAGCCCTCCCAGCTTAGCAGTAACCTCTACAATAAGCAGAAGGTTCTCGAGTTGTTTGAGTCTTTCAGGGCAGATGCAGACACGGTGCTGCTCTTTCTGAAAAGTGTGCAGGACATCTCCTTACACGTCCGCGAGGCCGATGGAACAGAGAAGCTGGTCTTCAGAGTGACTGCTAGTGAGAGTGCAGCCCTGACACAGGAGCGGCCGGATTCTATAAAGATCCTGGGGGCCGCCATCAGTAACTATTGTGAGAAGATTCCCAGCAACAGCATAACCTGTGTCACGTACCCTATAAATATAGTTTTAGAAGATGAGAGTGCCAGGGGTGCACAGAAAACGTCTTGGCTGGTGTGTAACAGCGTGGGTGGGCGAGGGATTAGTAGTAGGCTTGATGCGTTGGCTGATGAGTTGAAGTTCGTCCCCGTCATTGGAATAGCCATGCTGCTGTCAAGTGGAGATGAGCAGGAGGGAGGAGCAGCGTCCGAGTTCTCCGGGAAAGCCTTCTGCTTCCTTCCTTTACCGCCTGGCGAGGAAAGCAAAACCGGCCTCCCAGCTCACATCAGTGGCTTCTTCGGCCTGACGGACAATCGCAGGAGCATCAAATGGAGAGAGCTGGACCAGTGGAGGGACCCGGCCGCCTTGTGGAATGAGTTTCTCGTCCTGAACGTCGTCCCTAGAGCCTACGCCACTCTGATCTTAGACTCCATAGAACGTCTGCAGGCGGGAAGGAGCCCCGACCTGCCCCTGTCGGTGGACGTCATCTACAAGCTGTGGCCCGACGTCAAGCGGGCCACGGCGCACTGGCAGCCCGTGTTGGAGCCTCTGTTTCACGAGCTGTTCCAGCACGCAGTCCTGTATTCCCTCAGCGGCCACTGGGTCCCCTTGGAGCAGGCGTGCTTCTCGGAACTGGACGAGAGTCTGGAATGCACCAGGTCCGTGCTCAGCTATCTTCAGAGCTCAGGGAAGCAGGTCGTCAGGGTCCCGGCCCACGTGGCCGCCGCCGTTCAGCTCGCTGTGTCCAGCGTGAGGCCCGTAAGGAAGGTGACACCCGCGTGGACCCGGCAGGTACTGCGGAAGGCAGCGCACCTGGGCGATACCAGCGCCGCTGAGAAGCTGCATCTGCTAGAGTTCGTGCTCTCCGACCAGGCCTATGGCGAGCTGCTGGGGCTGGAGCTGCTGCCCCTACAGAACGGAAGTTTCATCCCTTTCTCCTCGTCTGTGTCCGATCAAGATGTGATCTATATAAGCTCAGAAAACTATCCCAGGTATGCGCGGACCCCACCTTCTGCCCCTGCCCGCACTTCAGTCGGCTGCTGTGAAATTCGTCAGCTGTCAGTGTGGGTGTTACCTTAGGGTGACTTTTGCAGAGCTGCTTGTTAAAATAGGAAAGGATACATTTTTACATTCTAAGGTGAAAGGCAACCAGATGTTTACCAGTTAAAGAGCGGGTCCAAGCAGTTGTTTTTCTTGGAAATTCCAATAACAGAACACAGAAAAGAATGGTTATAAAGAGCTAATAGTAACTACAGTTAGTCAAAAGTGAATTATTTTGATGAAGTTAATTTAAATTGATTAAAGTACCACACTAAGTAATTCTTTATAACTCAGGGTGTGTATTGACATTTCAGAAAATAAAATGAATTTTATTCTAAGAAGTTTAGACAATTTCTGGATTTAGATATGGTCCATGATGTCCTCATGTTTTAAAGTGAAGCCTGGGTAATACTTGATCAAAAAGTGTTGCAGTGTGATTAGATGTGTGCCTTATAATTGATGTAATATAGTAATTACATTTAACTGGCTTGAAATTATATGATTGAATTTCTGTATCTTAGAATTGTTAGAAGATTAACATTGCTGTGTTTCTTTCACTCTTTAGGTCCCTTTTCCCAGGTCTCGAAGGAAAATTTATTTTGGATAACTTGAAGCCTCACCTTCTGGCTGCTTTAAAGGAAGCTGCCCAAACCCGAGGTATTACAGCTGTTTAGTTGTTGTTGTTTTTTTAATATATGTATTGATAAAAATGACAGTTTATGTAAGTTTCCTATTAAGTTGAACTGTTACGAAATTATTAGTTATCCATTTTAGACGTTATCACTCAGCAGTTCCATGTGGTTCAACTTCACATACTTGTTGTAGTTTAAGATGTGTCAGTGCTGGATTCTGACATCCAAAAGAATCCGAACGTGATACTGTATTTAAAAGTCTCTTGTCACGGTCTGGCGGTGTGCCTTTATGGATGTGGTCCCTGGCACGTGCGCAGTGCTTTGCAGGTTTCAGTGCTCCCCGTTTCTTTTCCATTTGTGCCCCCAGCCTCATCCCTTGTAGCCTATCCGGTGGTGAGGGCGCTCTTGTGGGTTAGAGGGCGCATACGCGGAGAGAAGGTCATCAGCCTTGCTCTGTCCTCACACCACCTGCCTCCTCAGTTCTGTGTGGCTGTCCTGAGGCAGCGTCGAGGAGATGCAGGCTGACAAAATGACCTCTGCCGCAGGGCCAGGAAAGGGCACTCCTGGGGTCGTAGCGAAGGCTGGGTGTCCTTTATTGGGAATCCTTTTTGGGAAGAAAATCACCATGGTTCTGTTTAGTATTATCTTTCAACTTTTGTGAGCATCCTTTCTCTTGTAAGACTGTTGCCTGAACATTTTCAAAGTTAGATATTGGCCTGAAAAATTCTAGATTTGTCCTACTAGTTGAGGTTGTAAAGCATATTCTTTGTTATGTGTCTTTTATACTATATGCTGTTTTCTTTTCAAAGGTAATGATTGTGCATCATTCATGTTAACAGAAGGGAAAGGAGCTGGAATGGGGGAGGCGAGTTCAGGATGGAGCAGAGTGACGCTGAAGGGAGTGCGGGTGTAAACCGGGAGGGTGTCCCTGGGACACTGCTGTTCCCAATATCGAGATCCCTTCCTTAACTGGGAATTGTCATCTTCAGAGTAGCCTTTTTGGGAGTCTAAACGTGGATTCCTACTACTCTGCCATTCTTTGCTCCAAAGTTTTAGAAATCCTTACTTTTCAAATTCTCTATTACATTCTTACATAAAAACGTTACGTTGAAATATAATGTACGTACAGAAAAGTATACATATCTTAAATGTAGGCCTAATGAAGTCTTATAAACTGAACATGCCCAGATCAAAACCAGAAGACTGCCAACACCCAGGGACTCCTGGCTGCCTTTTCTGTGACAGTCCTGTCCACTCAAGGGTAACTGTGACCCTGACTCTTGATAGCACCGATTGATTCAGCAAGTTATTGTACTCCCCGTGGGGGGAATCACAGTGTGCACTCTGTCCGCTGCTTTCACTTACTCCGAGTTTGTGAGATCCGTCCAGGCTGGTGCACGCAGTTGTGGATCATCCTTTCTCATGGCTGTGCTATTTCATTGTGTGGTTTTACTTTCTTTTGAAGACAGATTTTTTTGTTAATGGCCAGTAGTTTCTGAGGTAGCTAGGGGTTTGGAAACCAGTCAGAAGTTATTCAGAATCAAATCAGGTGGAAGGGGTAGAGAACCAGCAGAATCATACTGCTTTTACTCAAAATGTTCAAGTACCATGGGGTTCAAGTACCCCATGGCCACAGCTTGCTTCTCTGGCCTTAGATGGATGGGGTACCTATTGTAATATTTTTAGGGACAAATTAAATTTATATACTCTTAACTTTGGTAATTTGACATTGTTATAACGCTGAGTCTTTCCACTTTGTATGTCTTTTCATTTTCTCACCTACTGTGGATTCTGATTTGTTATTGTAGCATCATACCAATACCATGTTTTATCTCTGGTTCCTGGTTAATTTTTTTTGACTGTTAAACTAGAAGAGACGTCTTCACTGTGTGTGTTGCCCGTAACCTGTGGCTCATTACCCCAGAAGTTGTCTTCGTGGTCACTTTTCCTATCTTGATTAAAGTATTGGCCTGCCACCCTTGTGATTATTTAATAATCCTGATCTCTAGCCTTTCCGGTATTTTTATCTGGCCATATGGGTGATGGGTAACTGCTTCCTGGGTATCTTCTCTATTGCTATTATACCATTGGTTCCAGACAAAAATTTGTTTTTGATACTACTTTATTGCCATGTTTTGGGAACATTAAACATGAAACATGTATAGGGGCTGATGGGGACCCAATAAATGACCTCTGCTTTCCTGAGAGCCGCGTCAGTGAAGAGATGCACAGAGAGGGATCCAGCAGGTAGACGTCGCCAGTCTCCCCTGTGTTACTGATAATCCTGGTAGTGGGGCTCCTGGCTTGCGGCGCGTGGTGGACTTGTGCTGTGACCCCTCCAGAGGCGGGTGAGCTCGCCAGGCCAGTTGCAGGGGCACTGGGAGACCTTGGGCTTCCTTCCTGGGTACGCCCTGCCCCACGAGTCTCCCTGGGCAGGGGCAGAGCCTCTTCACCCTGACTGGTTGATAAGTCATTCCTCTTTCTGGTGTGTGGGGCAGGTGGGGAACTACTAGTGGGGAGGGGAGAGGCCGAGAGTATTACGTCTGTGTAGCTCCCTGCCTATGGTAGGGAACGTCCCAGATGTCTAACAGCACTGGATCTTTTTTGCTCTAAATAATGACTGTGTGATCGTTTTGCTGACACAAAGCACTGTGGACTTCTGTTTACCAATTATCAGTAAAATCTGATTGGCCAATTTTGAAAGTATTGCTGCGTACAATTGAAGTATGAAGTTTTTTTCCTCTGCAAGGGGTATTTCTCTAATTCTGTAGCCCAAGCAAAATCTGTCTCATTGTGTGGTAGTTTTACCTTTCACTTGCTTCACATTTAAAATCCTGAGCTAAGTATTAAGTTACTACTTGTACTTTCACCGTTTACCTCTGTTGCCTCTTTCCCATTTGCAATTACACGCTTCCGTCTTTTCTGTTTGGGGGAAAACAAAACAGACCTTGACTTTGATTCGCTTTCTTGCATCCCGACATAGTCCAGCTTCTGGAAGGACTGGCGTGTGTTTGTTGTCTGTACTTTCTCATCATCTGTTATCACAGCACATGGACTTTTGCTTCTACATCATTCCAATAAAATTGCGTGACCGAGGTCACCAGTTAATGACTTTTTAAAAATTATAAAATCTAGTAGAATGTTCTGTTCCTTTTACCTGATTTCCCTGCAGCTTTGGTATTATTGGTCACTCCCTCTTTGAACTCCCTGGCTTTGATGATACCACTCTCTCGGTGTCCTTATACTTCTTTGCCTGCTTCTGAGAATTATTTGTGAATTGCCGTTCCTCAGCTTACCCCCTAAATGGGATTAGTTCAGGAACTCCTTGCTCAGCTCTCATTTTGTTCCTCACTTTCTTCGAGTATACTCATTCACCCCCAGGCATCCACTGTCACGCATATGTAAGGTCTCCATACCTTCAGTTATCACCCCAGTCTCAAGAGGGGCAGTGTAGTGCAGTGTAGTGGTTACAAGCCTGGGCTCTGTGGCCGCACAAATCTGGGCTCAGAGTCAACTCCTCCATCATGTGACTTTGAACAAATTACCCGACCTGTCTGAGCCTCTCTTTCCTCATCAGTGTCATGGCAGTACAGGAACATCCTTCCATTAAGAGTATATCAGGGAGATCAGCTTGGTGCTTTGTGACCACCTAGAGGGGTGGGATAGGGAGGGTGGGAGGGAGGGAGACGCAAGAGGGAGGAGATATAGGGATATATGTATATGTATAACTGATTCACTTTGTTATAAAGCAGAAACGAACACACCATTGTAAAGCAATTATACTCCAATAAAGATGTAAAAAAAAGAGTGTATCTGGGGCCCTCAAGATTCAATTACATGAAATGCAAGATTGCTTTCTTACAAGTGGAATGAAATGAGAAAAAGGGTTGAGTGGAGGATGGCAGGCAGTCACAACTTACCAACTGAATTTTATCCAGTTTGCATTCTCGCAGCGGGGCAGCTTATTGATAACCTCCATTGTAATGTTTTAGTCGTGGTAGGTCTTTCTCTGAAGATCGGATGATGTGTACAGAACGTGTACAGTTTAACACGCTACCTGCTCGTTAGGAATGGTGATGAGGTCGCAGCTGCTATCATTCTGCCCCTGGAGTTCCTTAGGGGTCTCAGGGTCGGCACTCTCCCAGCTGGGGTCCTCATCCTCTCTCTGCGTCTGTCTCTCCTTTTGCCCGGTCCTTCCTCCTGAGAAAGGCGCCCGTTACCATGCCCGGGAATGAACCCCTCGCTCGCCATCCTTGTTCTCCAGTCTCCGGGGTCTGGGGATTGCATTTTCTCTGGCTGTGCTGCAGGCCCTCTGTCTCGGGGACACGCCGTCACTGTGCCCACACCTCTCGTCTCATCACCGCCTGCCCCGCTCGCGGGTTTCGAGCAGATCCTGACGCGGGACAGGCGCGGTCTTGTTCGTGTGGCCTGCGGGGCGTCCCGTGGTTGGCCCCTCGGTGTCCCTCTTCTGTTCTTGTCACCACAGGCGCTTGCAGGTGCACAAACTTGAGTTCCCTGCACCCTGTGAGACCAGAACCCTGTGAGATTTGTCACCGCCGTGCAGCATAGCGCCCACTTCAAGGTGGGTGCTTGGTAAATTTTTTTTTACCTGAATTAAGGTTTTCTCATACCTGTGTTTTGCACACGGTGTTCCTTTTGCTTAGACTACTGGCTCCCTCCTCCACTTGGCCCTGTGACTTTCCTTCACCTTCTAACCCTCAGCCCATGCGCCTCCTCCGAGCGGCTCCCTTTCCCACTCTCGCGTCTCCGGCCCTGCCCGGCACCGCAGACCTGAGGGGCCGTCTCTGGTTCACGCCCGGACCCTGTCGCAGTCCACGTGCTCCCCTTTGCCTGCTCGCAGGCACGTTTTCACTATGCCAGACTACTTGAGAATCCTTGAGAGCAGGGGCCGTCTGTTACTTCTGTACTCCCAGTGCCTGGGTGACAAGCTAACGCTAAGCCCCCGCGGCTGGGCCAGGTGGGATGGGGTTGCACGGACAAGACGAAAAGGCAGACCCCCCACTGTGCCTGTGAGTCAGGATTTCCTGTGTCTTCAGTATCTCCTTTGCTCTCCACAATCCTGAGATAATCGTCACCCTCCTTTGAGGGCTGGCGACGTTGAAGCCAAAAGAATTTGAAGGATTTACGTGACCTGCTAGAGCTGCAGAGTTGGAACGATGATTCTGTTGTGTTTTGTTTTTCCTATTACAGATCGAGATTATTTCTGTGTTAGGTTACCTGAGCAAATGGGTGACAGTCAGAAGTTAGAGGAGCCGGTCAATGGGTTTTGGAGGAAATAAATAGAAAAAAAGTTGAGTCAGACAAATGGTAGGAATGCCTAATAGTTTGGTTTTAGTTCGTATTGAAATACATCTTTAGATCTTAAATGTACATTCTGCTACGTTTGGAGTTTTGTTTATGGCTTTTCTTTTACATAATGATGTGTAAGATTCTGCAAACTGTGTTATCTTAAGATACAGAACAATTCCTGTAGCCGTCATGTGAGAATTGTGACAATCTGGCCTTGTCTAAGAACGGATTTAATTGTATTCTAGCACAGCAGCTTCTCTGGGGATACTCAGGTATGATGACTAAACGTGTTCATTTGTAGCCTGATGTTTTTGTTCATTTGATTCTTTGAATCCTGGTTTTTCGCTTACCTAAGTAGCTAGAAGTTATATCAGTATTTTTTTTCTGGTGGTAATTATTAAAGGAGAGAGGAAACTATACTAGTGGAGTATATAGGTGGTTGTTACACATACCACAATAAAACCATATTCAAATGACTTGGAAACATTCATTTCATCGGACATTTAGTCTCAAATGAAAGAATTATCTTGAAATTGGTATATTAAGCTGTGGTATTTAATGGGAAAGTGTGAGAGTGCACACACCTATTATATGATGCACATAAATATTGAGATTAAAAAGGTCAGAGGGGGATCCTTTCTGGGATCTGTGCCGATGAAGTGAGAGGCCCTGCGTGGACTGGCCACCGAGGAGCGTGGTCCAGTGTGCCTAGTGCCCCCGGGGAACAAGCAAAGGTAGAGTGGCCGCCAGCTCCCATTAGGGACGGCCGCTGACGGTTCGCACAATGCTGAGTGTCAGTTATTGACTGTCTTTTTTTTTTTAATAACAAGTTTTGACTCAACTTGTATTATTTCCCCCCAGTTCATGTTTCACTTGGAAGATCAGAGGATGTAAGATTTGCTTTACAGAAATTGTTTTTCTAGTAAACATTATTTTTTGAGTCAGTCTCTTCCTTGAAGCTGAAATAAATTTAGAAACCAAGTCATTGTTATAGTGGTAATTCATATAAATATTAACTTTGGTTTCTAGCTGATCCTCCACACCTGCTATGACTGTATACTCTTATATTTTTAAGGTGTGAGCAAAGAGGAAGACAGGATCTTGATGTCAGCAGGCTGCACAGTTAGCGCCTGCCCTGGGGACTCTGGGTTGTGTCAGCCATCTCCCCACTTGTTGTCCGTCTCCTATTAGGGATGGAAACTAGGAAGCCGAAGCAGTGTCAGTGATGACTTCTGGAGAGAAGTTGGTCACGAGTGCTGTTCTGAATGACGCTCGTGCCTTCTGAGGTAGAATGAGGTTTCCGCTGGCCCCCTTGGGGTGTTAGGTGCTGCCGCCAGGCTTGCAGAGAGCCCGAGGGAGTGCTGAGCCTGCCGGCGGGCTGTCCTCGCCTTCCCTGTGTGCTCATTTTCTTTCCCTTTTTTCCTTTTCCTTTGAAGGTCTGCCTGACTGATGGCATACCATTTAATTGGCCCCTCACCTTATTTTGAAGTAGACTGTAATATCCTATTTCCATTCATGATGAAAACCTTTCTCAAAGTTAGGACTGAACATAAACACATAAATAAACAAAAAACGTAGTGCAGTCCTTGAATAGTGATTCAGCATGTCGATGTGATTATCTTGAACCGATCTATAGGAAAGCACAAACTACCTTGAGAAGAGCTATTTCTAAACAGACACATCTGTTGAGAGTTTAGATAAGCACTTTCTGTCTCCAGGGACACCTAACAGTACTACTTAACCTCTTTTGACAGTGCTGATGATTTTAAAGGCTAGGCCACAGAAACACAAGTCATTTATTAAAACGCTGTGAAACTATTTTACTGATACTGTTGGAGATGCTTTACAATTTCAGTGACTTTCTGATCCAGGGCAGGCAGACTTCTTTCTGTGTTAACATTTATATTTTAGGGTAAAAGCTAAAGGCTTAAATACAAAATAAACAGAAATCGGAACTTCAGATTGAATTGACTTTTGTACTTGGAATTGTGTCCTACTACATTTTCTCTCTCCTTTGTTTTCCCTGCTGTTTTTTCATTTGAGCATGACTGGTGTTAATCGCATGTTACGTGTGGTGTGCAGGTTTTATTGGCATTTTATTTATACACTGATATTAGATAACTTTCCTGAAGGTAGGCATGTTTTATAAGTTCCAAAGTTCATGCAAGGATATTGGATAGGATTATCTACAAAATGCATGTCATGTGCCAATTACTAACGTAGGACACAGTGTGGTGCATATTTGATTTTTTTGTTGAGTGTTCTGATTTTTAATTTCTAACCCTTTTTTGTATCTTTGGTATTGTATCCTTGCCTTACTTGTGATTTGGAAATTCTATTATAGTTAATTCAATTCAGTAAGCATTTTTTAGAATATTAAACAAATTAATTAAAACAATTATATCTTAATGGGACTCACGGACCGAGGAGGCTATGCTAGTCAGACTACTGACAAGATTTTATGACTTCTTAAATATTACTACTTGACTTACCCTAAGTCACACAATGTAGAAACTGATAATAATCAGAATGTGGGTATTGATGTCTTCAAAAGTTGCAAAAGTGTGCCCTTGCTTAAACTTCTATGGCAGTAATTTTAAATGTCTTATTGTAACATGAAAGATAATTTTCTTGGTAGAAAGTAAGGTCATCTTCCTGATGTGTGAGTCTGTGGAACAAGGGTGTCCTTCCTTGGTTAACAAATGCTGATACAGAAAAATTTCAAGGGGCTTGAGGTGTGCCCCCTTTTATAACTTTACAAAATTAGTCTTTTAAGAGTCTAGAAATTACGTGTACCTAGGGAGAAAATGGAATATTAGTTTTCCATAAGATTGAATTTGAGATGCTTTTTATTTCTCTATATGGGCAAATAACATACCTATAGGTACCTAGTGTTATTTTAAAATTTTATTACTTCTGGTATTGCAGATAAAATACTCTGAAACACAACATGCACTTAGAAATAAAATGTTATTTTCTAGACCACTGATTAAAAGTCAGCGAAAATCTTTTTTTCCCCAGAGAAAACCTTATTAGTCTCCTAGTTTATAAAACATCTGGGAGTGGAGCTGCCTTGTTGGGGGTAACCCTGCCTTCACAGCAGGGCCCGCTTCCCCTGTTGCTTGTCCCTGAAGCACTTCTGCAAAGCCCAGATCCCAGAAGAACACACTTTACTTTGTGCTAAGTACCAAGTAAGCGCTGCCTCGGAGGGTTGTGACTGTGCTCCGTACCCAGACACGTGCACAGAGCAGTCTTAGAGCTAGAACCTCAGCCTCATCCTTTCTCCAGATGAGAGACTTCCAGTCCCAGAGAGGCTGTGGTGGAGAGGAAACTGGTGGAGAGGAAACTCCAGTGTCCTGGCGGCCTCAGCTCCTGGCAGCCTTGGTCAGCTGGGACAGGGTGCTAGCCCCCGTGCGCTCACTTGGGCCTTGCTTTATCCTGTGGCCACCCGGCTCCTGGAAACTGGGCCTCCTTATAAATTACTTACCCTTAAATAAAAGGGTATTTATTTAAACTTTATCCACGTTTTCTTTGGTGCTTTTATTTGTGAACAAATCGCCACTAAAATTTATTTTCCATGTTGATTCTATTTGTAGGGCATTATAGGATAATTTTTAAAACACATTTAAATGCATTTTAGATGTTTATTTAAAATAAGCACTTTCTCCAGAGAGAACTATCACTCCCACAGGCTATTGTAAATACGGATTTATGTGTGATCAGCCCAGTTATGCCCTAGTTTTGCGTTTTCACAGGGTACTTAAAACTCTCAAAATGACTTTCTAGTACTATTTAATCTGTCTAATCTATGAGAATAGAAAGTTAAATACGTTACAGTAGAATTGTATGTATTCACAACATTTCTTTATGTGATTCACAGGAAGACCGTGTACCCAGCTACAGCTTCTAAACCCAGAACGTTTTGCACGTCTTATCAAAGAAGTAGTGAACACATTCTGGCCTGGCAGGGAGTTGATTGTTCAGTGGTATCCATGTGATGAAGACAAAAAGCACCCGTCTATTTCATGGCTTAAAATGGTGTGGAAGAATCTCTATATACATTTTTCAGAGGATCTGACTTTATTTGATGAGATGCCACTAATCCCTAGAACCGCACTAGAAGAAGGTCAGACGTGTGTGGAACTCATCAGACTCAGGATCCCCTCATTAGTCATTTTAGATGATGAATCTGAAGCACAGCTCCCAGAATTTTTAGCTGACGTTGTACAAAAACTTGGAGGGATTGTCCTTAAGCAATTAGATGCCTCCATACAACATCCACTTATTAAAAAATACATTCATTCGCCATCCCCAAGTGCTGTTCTGCAGATGATGGAGAAGATGCCTCTGCAGAAGCTGTGCAACCAGGTTGCATCGCTCCTTCCAACGCACAAAGATGCCCTAAGGAAGTTCTTAGCTAACTTAACTGATAGCAGTGAAAAGGAGAAAAGAGTAATTCAGGAACTGACAATATTCAAGCGCATTAACTATTCATCCAGTCAGGGGATCTCCTCCTACACCAAGCTGAAGGGCTGCAGGGTCCTGCACCACACATCCAGGCTCCCGGCTGGCCTGCGGCTCTCCATCTCAGTCGTGGACAGCAGTGACGAGGCCACCATCCGCCTGGCAAACCTGCTCAAGGTGGAGAAGGTAAAGACCACCAGCTGCCTAAAGCTTATCTTAAAAGACATTGAAAATGCATTTTATTCACAGGAGGAGATGACACACCTTATGCTGTGGGTCCTCGAGAATCTATCCTCTCTTAAAAATGAGAATCCAAATGTGCTTGATTGGCTAATGCCATTAAAATTCATTCAGATCTCACAGGAGCGGCTGGTGTCGGCCAGTGAGCTCTTTGACCCTGATGTGGAAGTATTAAAGGACCTCTTCTATGATGAAGAGGAAACTTGTTTCCCACCCTCAGCTTTTACCTCACCAGATATTCTTCACTCTTTAAGACAGATTGGTTTAAAAAACGAAGCCAGTCTCAAAGAGAAAGATGTTGTGCAAGTGGCTAAAAAAATTGAAGCTCTACAGGCCAGCTCTTGTCCAAATCAGGAAATGCTCCTGAAGAAAGCCAGAACGCTCTTACTGGTCTTAAATAAGAACCACGCCCTGCTGCAGTCACCTGAAGGGAAGATGGCCCTGAAGAAAATAAAATGGGCTCCAGCTTGCAAGCAAAGGCCTCCAAACTACCCAGGATCCTTAGTCTGGAAAGGGGATCTCTGGGATCTCTGTGCACCCGCGGACATGTGTGACGCGGCCCATGCCATTCTGGTCGGCTCATCACTTCCTCTTGTTGAGAGTGTCCATGTGAACTTGGAAGAAGCTTTAGGTATCTTCACAAAACCTGATATCAATGCTGTCTTAAAGCACTTTAAAATTGTTGTCGATTGGTATACTTCGAACACCTTTAGTGATGAAGACTACTATCAGTTCCAGCACATTTTGCTCGAAATTTATGGATTCATGCATGATCATTTAAATGAAGGGAAGGATGCTTTTAGAGCCTTAAAATTTCCATGGGTTTGGACTGGCAAAAAGTTCTGTCCTCTCGCCCAAGCTGTGATAAAACCGTTCTATGATCTTGACCTTCAGCCTTATTTGCACAGTGTGCCTAAGACCATGGCAAAGTTCCACCAGCTGTTCAAGGCCTGCGGTTCAGTAGAGGAGCTGACGCCAGATCACATTTCCATGGTCATTCAGAAGGTGTACCTCAAAAGTGGCCAAGACCTCAGTGACCAAGAAAGCAAACAGAATCTTCATCTTATGTTGAATATCATCCGATGGCTTTATAGCAATCAGATTCCAGCAAGCCTCAACACACCAGTTCCTATACATCATAGCAGAGATCCTTCCAAGCTTATCATGAAGCCAATTCATGAATGCTGTTACTGTGACATCAAAGTTGATGACCTGAATGACTTACTGGAAGATTCCGTGGAGCCAATCATTTTGGTGCATGAGGACATACCCATGAAAACTGCAGAGTGGCTGAAAGTCCCGTGCCTCAGTACAAGACTGATCAACCCCGAAAACATGGGCTTCGAGCAGTCAGGACAAAGAGAACCACTGACTGTAAGAATTAAAAATATTCTGGAAGAATACCCTTCAGTGTCAGATATCTTTAAAGAACTTCTTCAAAATGCTGATGACGCAAATGCAACAGAATGCAGCTTCATGATTGACATGAGAAGAAACATGGACATTCGAGAGAATCTCCTGGACCCGGGGATGGCAGCGTGTCATGGGCCGGCTCTGTGGTCGTTCAACAACTCTCAATTCTCAGATTCGGACTTTGTGAACATAACAAGGCTAGGGGAATCTTTAAAGAGGGCAGAAGTTGACAAAGTTGGGAAATTTGGTCTTGGGTTTAATTCCGTGTACCACATCACCGACATTCCCATCATCATGAGTCGAGAATTCATGATAATGTTTGATCCCAACATAAACCACATCAGTAAACACATTAAAGACAGATCTAATCCCGGGATCAAAATTAATTGGAGTAAACAGCAGAAAAGACTTAGGAAATTTCCTAATCAGTTCAAACCATTCATAGACGTATTTGGCTGTCAGTTACCTCTGACTGTGGAAGCACCTTACAGCTATAGTGGGACTCTGTTCCGACTGTCCTTCAGAACTCAGCAGGAAGCCAAAGTGAGTGAAGTTAGCAGTACCTGCTACAACACAGCAGATATTTACTCTCTTGTGGATGAATTCAGTCTCTGTGGACACAGGCTTATCATTTTCACTCAGAGTGTAACCTCAATGTATCTGAAGTACTTGAAAATTGAGGAAACCAATCCCAGCTTAGCTCAAGATACAATCATAATTAAAAAAAAATTGTGCTCTTCCAAAGCATTGATTGCACCTGTCATCAGTGTTTTAAAAGAAGCTGCTAAGCTCATGAAGACTTGCGACAGCAGTAACAAGAAGCTCCCCGCTGATGCACCCAAGTCCGCTTGCATCCTTCAGATCACAGTGGAGGAATTTCACCACGTGTTCAGAAGGATTGCTGATTTACAGTCGCCACTTTTTAGAGGTCCAGATGATGACCCAGCTGCTCTCTTTGAAATGGCTAAGTCCGGCCAATCCAAAAAGCCATCGGATGAGTTACCACAAAAAACAATGGAGTGTACCATGTGGCTTATCTGTACCTGCATGGATACAGGAGAGGCTCTCAAGTTTTCCCTGAGTGAGAGCGGGAGAAGGCTGGGAGTGGTTCCTTGTGGGGCTGTGGGAGTTTTTCTGGCTGAGATCCAGGACGGGAAGTGGACTGTGAGACCACAGGCTGGGGAGGTGTTCTGCTATTTGCCCCTACGAATCAAAACAGGATTGCCGGTTCACATCAACGGGTGCTTTGCTGTTACTTCAAACAGGAAAGAGATCTGGAAGACAGATACGAAAGGACGCTGGAACACCACCTTCATGAGACACGTGGTTGTGAAAGCTTACCTAGAGGCACTCAGCATCCTGCGTGACCTGGCCATGAGTGGGGAGCTGATGGACTATACTTACCATGCAGTGTGGCCTGACCCTGATCTGGTTCATGATGACTTCTCTGTAATTTGTCAAGGGTTTTATGAAGATATAGCTCACGGGAAAGGGAAGGAATTGACAAGAGTCTTCTCTGATGGATCCACATGGGTTTCCATGAAGAATGTGAGATTTCTAGATGACTGTATACTTAAGAGAAGAGATGTTGGTCCAGCAGCCTTCAAGATATTTTTGAAATACCTCAAGAAGACTGGGTCGAAAAACCTCTGTGCTGTTGAACTTCCTTCTTCAGTAAAATTAGGATTTGAACAAGCTGGCTGCAAACAGATACTGCTTGAAAATACATTTTCAGAGAAACAGTTTTTTTCAGAAGTGTTTTTTCCAAATATTCAAGAAATTGAAGCAGAACTCAGAGATCCTTTAATGAATTTTGTTCTGAATGAGAAAGTTGATGAGTTCTCAGGAATTCTTCGTGTTACTCCATGTATCCCTTGCTCGCTGGAGGGGCATCCTCTGGTTTTACCATCAAGATTAATCCACCCTGAAGGACGGGTTGCAAAGTTATTTGATACTAAAGACGGACGATTTCCTTACGGCTCTACTCAGGACTACCTAAATCCTATTATTCTGATTAAACTCGTCCAGTTAGGTATGGCAAAAGATGATATTTTATGGGACGACATGCTAGAACGTGCCGAGTCAGTAGCTGAAATTAATAAAAGTGATCACGGTGCTGCTTGTCTAAGAAGTAGCATCCTGTTAAGTCTTATTGATGAAAAACTAAAAATAAGGGATCCTAGAGCAAAGGATTTTGCTGCAAAATATCAAACAATCCCCTTCCTCCCATTTCTCACAAAACCAGCAGGTTTTTCTTTGGACTGGAAAGGTAACAGTTTTAAGCCTGAAACCATGTTTGCAGCAACCGACCTTTATACAGCTGAGCATCAGGATATAGTTTGTCTTTTGCAGCCAGTTCTAAACGAAAATTCACATTCCTTCAGAGGCTGCGGTTCAGTGCCACTGGCTGTTAAAGAGTTTTTGGGGTTACTGCGGAAGCCCACAGTTGACCTGGTCATAAACCAATTGAGAGAAGTTGCAAAATCAGTTGATGATGGAATCACATTGTACCAGGAGAACATCACCAATGCTTGCTACAAATACCTTCATGAAGCAATGATGCAAAGTGACATCACTAAGATATCAATTATTGAAAAGTTAAAAACGTTTAGCTTCATTCTAGTTGAGAGTGCATACGTTGACTCAGAAAAAATTGCTTTTCATTTGAATTTTGAAGCAGCCCCATACCTTTATCAGTTGCCTAATAAATATAAAAATAGTTTCCGTGAACTTTTTGAAAGTGTGGGTGTGAGGCAGTCTTTTACTGTTGAAGATTTTGCCCTTGTTTTGGAATCTATTGCTCAAGAAAAAGAAACAAAGCAAATAACAGAAGAGAATTTCCAGCTTTGCCGGCGAATAATCAGTGAAGGAATATGGAGTCTCATTAGAGAAAAGAAACAAGAATTTTGTGAGAAAAATTATGGCCAAATATTATTGCCAGATACTAATCTTAAGCTTCTCCCTGCAAAATCTTTATGCTACAATGATTGTCCCTGGATAAAAGTAAAGGATAGCACTGTAAAATACTGTCATGCAGATATACCGAGGGAAGTGGCTGTGAAACTAGGAGCAGTACCAAAGCGGCATAAAGCCTTAGAAAGGTATGCGTCCAACATCTGCTTTACAACACTGGGCACTGAATTTGGACAGAAGGAAAAACTGACCAGCAGAATTAAGAGTATCCTTAATGCCTATCCTTCAGAAAAGGAAATGCTGAAAGAACTTCTTCAGAATGCTGATGATGCAAAGGCTACAGAGATCTGTTTTGTGTTTGACCCTCGACAGCATCCAGTTGATAGGATATTTGACGACAAGTGGGCCCCCTTGCAGGGGCCAGCACTGTGTGTGTACAACAACCAGCCTTTCACAGAAGACGACGTCAGAGGGATTCAGAACCTCGGGAAAGGCACCAAGGAAGGAAATCCGTGTAAAACTGGACAATACGGAATAGGATTCAATTCTGTGTATCACATTACAGACTGCCCTTCTTTTATTTCCGGCAATGACATCCTGTGTATTTTTGATCCTCATGCCAGATACGCACCAGGAGCCACATCTGTTAGTCCTGGACGCATGTTTAGAGATTTGGATGCAGATTTTAGGACACAGTTCTCAGATGTTCTGGATCTTTATCTGGGAACCCACTTTAAACTGGATAATTGCACAATGTTTCGATTTCCTCTTCGTAATGCAGAAATGGCAAAAGTTTCAGAAATTTCTTCAGTTCCATCATCAGACAGAATGGTCCAGAATCTTTTGGACAAACTGCGGTCAGATGGGGCTGAACTTTTAATGTTTCTTAATCACATGGAAAAAATTTCTATTTGTGAAATAGATAAAGCTACGGGAGCCCTAAACGTGCTGTATTCTGTGAAGGGCAACATCACCGATGGAGACAGGCTGAAAAGGAAGCAGTTTCATGCATTTGTGATTGACAGTGTCACTAAAAAGAGGCCGCTCAAGGACATACCAGTTCAGCAGATCACCTACACTATGGATACGGAGGACTCTGAGGGAAACCTTACCACCTGGCTAATTTGTAATAGATCAGGTTTTTCAAGTATGGAGAAAGTATCTAAGAGCGTTATATCAGCTCACAAGAACCAAGATATCACTCTCTTCCCACGTGGTGGAGTAGCTGCCTGCATCACCCACAACTACAAAAAGCCCCACAGGGCCTTCTGCTTTCTGCCCCTCTCTTTAGAGACGGGGTTACCGTTTCATGTGAATGGCCACTTTGCTCTCGATTCAGCCAGGAGGAACCTGTGGCGGGATGACAATGGGGTGGGTGTTCGGAGTGACTGGAACAACAGCTTAATGACGGCCCTGATCGCTCCCGCGTACGTCGAGTTATTAATCCAGTTAAAAAAGCGCTATTTCCCTGGTTCTGACCCGACGTTATCGGTCTTACAGAACACGCCTATTCATGTTGTAAAGGACACCTTAAAGAAGTTTTTGTCATTCTTCCCGGTCAACAGGCTTGATCTACAGCCAGATTTATACTGTCTGGTGAAAGCACTTTACAGCTGCATCCACGAGGACATGAAGCGCCTTTTACCCGTTGTGCGGGCTCCGAACATTGATGGCTCCGACCTGCACTCTGCAGTGATAATCACCTGGATTAATATGTCGACTTCAAATAAAACTAGACCATTTTTTGACAATTTGCTGCAGGATGAATTACACCACCTTAAAAATGCAGACTATAACATCACCACACGCAAAACAGTGGCAGAGAATGTCTATAGGCTGAAACACCTGCTTTTGGAAATTGGCTTCAACTTGGTTTATAACTGTGATGAAACTGCTAATCTGTACCACTGTCTGATAGACGCCGATATTCCTGTTAGTTATGTCACCCCTGCTGACGTGCGATCTTTTTTAATGACGTTTTCCTCTCCCGATACTAATTGCCATATTGGGAAGCTGCCTTGTCGTCTCCAGCAGACTAACCTGAAACTTTTTCACAGTTTAAAACTCTTAGTTGATTACTGTTTTAAGGATGCAGAAGAAAACGGGATTGAAGTGGAGGGACTGCCCCTTCTCATTACATTAGACAGTGTTTTGCAAACTTTTGATGCAAAACGACCCAAGTTTCTAACAACATACCATGAATTGATTCCATCCCGCAAAGACTTGTTCATGAATACATTGTACCTGAAGTACAGTAATATTTTACTGAACTGTAAAGTTGCAAAAGTGTTTGACATTTCCAGCTTTGCTGACTTGTTATCCTCTGTGTTGCCCCGTGAATATAAGACCAAAAGTTGCACAAAGTGGAAAGACAGTTTTACAAGTGAGTCTTGGCTTAAGAGCGCATGGCATTTTATCAGCGAATCCGTAAATGTGAAAGAGGATCAAGAAGAGACAAAAGCAACCTTTGACACTGTTGTTGACACCCTAAAAGACTGGGCATTGCTCCCTGGAACAAAGTTTACTGTGTCCGCCAATCAGCTTGTAGTTCCCGAAGGTGATGTTCTGCTTCCTCTAAGTCTCATGCACATTGCAGTCTTTCCAAATGGCCAGAGTGATAAGGTTTTTCATGCTCTCATGAAAGCTGGCTGTATTCAGCTTGCTTTGAACAAAATCTGCTCCAAAGACAGTGCATTTGTTCCTCTGCTGTCATGTTACACAGCAAACATAGAGAGCCCCACAAGCATTTTGAAGGCTGTGCATTATATGGTCCAAACCTCAACTTTTAGAACTGAAAAATTAGTGGAAAGTGACTTTGAAGCACTTTTGATGTATTTCAACTGCAATTTGAATCACTTGATGTCCCAAGATGACGTAAAAATTTTAAAGTCACTCCCATGCTACAAATCCATCAGTGGTCGCTATATGAGCATTGCGAAATTTGGAACATGCTATGTGCTTACAAAAAGTATTCCTTCCGCTGAAGTGGAAAAATGGACACAATCATCGTCCTCTGCATTTCTTGAAGAAAAAATACACTTAAAAGAACTATATGAGGTGCTTGGTTGTGTGCCTGTAGATGATCTTGAGGTCTATTTGAAACACCTCTTACCCAAAATTGAAAATCTCTCTTACGATGCAAAATTAGAGCATTTGATCTATCTTAAGAATAGACTCTCAAGTATTGAAGAATTGTCAGAGATCAAGGAACAACTTTTCGAAAAACTGGAAAGTTTATTGATAATCCATGACACTAACAGTCGACTAAAGCAAGCCAAACATTTCTATGATAGAACTGTGAGAGTTTTTGAAGTTATGCTTCCCGAAAAATTGTTTATTCCTACGGACTTCTTTAAAAAATTGGAACAACTTATAAAACCCAAAAATCAAGTTGCATTTATGACATCCTGGGTAGAATTCTTAAGAAATATCGGACTAAAACACATCCTTTCTCAGCAGCAGTTGTTACAGTTTGCTAAGGAGATCAGTGTGAGGGCTAATACAGAAAACTGGTCTAAAGAAACACTGCAAAATACAGTCGATATCCTTCTCCACCATATATTCCAAGAACGAATGGATTTGTTATCTGGAAATTTTTTGAAAGAACTGTCTTTAATACCATTCTTATGTCCCGAGCGGGCCCCTGCCGAATTCATTCGATTTCATCCTCAGTATCAAGAGGTAAACGGAACGCTTCCTCTTATAAAGTTCAACGGAGCACAGGTGAATCCAAAATTCAAGCAGTGCGACGTGCTCCAGCTGTTATGGACGTCATGCCCTATTCTTCCAGAGAAAGCCACCCCCTTGAGCATCAAAGAACAAGAAGGGAGTGACCTTGGTCCACAAGAACAGCTGGAGCAGGTTTTAAGTATGCTGAATGTGAACCTGGACCCCCCTCTGGATAAGGTCATCAATAACTGCAGGAACATATGCAACATCACAACTCTGGATGAAGACATGGTCAAGACTAGAGCAAAGGTCTTAAGGAGCATATACGAGTTTCTCAGCGCAGAGAAAAGGGAGTTCCGTTTTCAGCTGCGGGGAGTTGCTTTTGTGATGGTGGAAGATGGCTGGAAGCTTCTGAAGCCGGAGGAGGTGGTGATCAATCTTGAGTACGAGTCTGATTTTAAACCTTATCTGTACAAGCTGCCTTTAGAACTGGGCACCTTTCACCAGCTGTTCAAACACTTAGGCACTGAAGATATCATTTCAACCAAGCAGTATGTTGAAGTGCTGAGCCGCATATTCAAAAATTCTGAAGGAAAACAGTTAGATCCTAATGAAATGCGCACCGTTAAGAGAGTCGTTTCTGGCTTGTTCAAGAGTCTACAGAATGACTCGGTGAAGGTGCGGGGCGATCTCGAGAACATCCGGGACCTTGCACTCTACCTGCCAAGCCAGGATGGGAGGCTGGTGAAGTCCAACATCCTCGTGTTTGATGACGCCCCGCATTACAAGAGCAGGATCCAGGGCAATATCGGTGTGCAGATGCTGGTGGATCTCAGCCAGTGCTACTTGGGGAAAGACCACGGGTTCCACACGAAGCTGACTATGCTCTTTCCTCAGAAACTCAGACCTCGTCTGCTGAGCAGCATCCTCGAGGAGCAGTTGGATGAGGAGACTCCCAGGGTCTGCCAGTTTGGAGCGCTGTGCTCTCTTCAGGGCAGGCTGCAGTTACTCCTGTCCTCCGAACAGTTCATCACAGGCCTGATCAGAATCATGAAGCATGAAAACGATAACGCTTTTCTGGCCAACGAGGAGAAAGCCGTGCGACTCTGCAAAGCTCTAAGAGAAGGCTTGAAAGTGTCCTGTTTCGAGAAGCTTCAGACAACATTAAGAGTTAAAGGTTTCAATCCTATTCCTCAGAGCAGAAGTGAAACTTTTGCTTTCCTGAAGAGGTTTGGGAATGCAGTCATCCTGCTCTACATACAGCATTCAGACAGTAAAGACATTAACTTCCTGTTAGCCTTGGCAATGACGCTTAAATCAGCGACCGACAATTTGATTTCCGACACTTCATATCTAATTGCTATGCTAGGATGCAATGATATTTACAGGATCAGTGAGAAACTCGACAGTTTAGGAGTGAAATACGACTCTTCAGAACCATCGAAACTTGAACTTCCAATGCCCGGCACTCCGATACCTGCTGAGATTCATTACACTCTGCTTATGGACCCAATGAATGTCTTTTACCCCGGGGAATACGTCGGGTACCTTGTTGATGCTGAAGGTGGGGAGATCTATGGGTCGTACCAGCCGACATATACATACGCCATTATCGTACAGGAAGTTGAAAGAGAAGATGCTGACAACTCTAGTTTTCTGGGAAAGATATATCAGATAGATATTGGTTATAGTGAATATAAAATAGTTAGCTCTCTTGATCTGTATAAGTTTTCAAGGCCAGAGGAAAGCTCTCAGAGCAGAGACAGTGCCCCTTCCACACCCACCAGCCCTACAGAGTTCCTGGCCCCTGGTCTACGAAGCATCCCTCCTCTTTTCTTTGGTAGGGAGAGCCACAAGACCTCATCTTCGAAGCATCACTCCCCCAAGAAGCTTATGGTGAATTCTTTACCAGAAATTTTAAAAGAAGTGACATCAGTGGTGGAGCAAGCTTGGAAGCTTCCAGAATCTGAAAGAAAAAAGATTATTAGGCGGTTGTATTTGAAGTGGCACCCTGACAAAAACCCAGAGAATCATGACATTGCTAATGAAGTTTTTAAACATCTGCAGAATGAAATTAACAGATTAGAGAAACAGGCTTTTCTAGATCAAAATGCAGACAGAGCCTCGAGGCGAACGTTTTCAACCTCAGCATCCCGATTTCAGTCAGAGAAGTACTCATTTCAGAGATTTTACACTTCATGGAATCAAGAAGCAACGAGCCATAAATCTGAAAGGCAACAACAAAATAAGGAAAAATGCCCACCTTCAGCCGGACAGACTTACTCTCCGAGGTTCTTTGTTCCCCCCACCTTCAAGTCAGTCGGTAACCCAGTCGAAGCACGCAGGTGGCTACGACAAGCCAGAGCCAATTTCTCAGCCGCCAGGAATGACCTCCACAAAAACGCCAACGAATGGGTGTGCTTCAAATGTTTCCTCTCTACCAAGCTGGCTCTGATCGCCGCCGACTATGCTGTGCGGGGCAAGTCCGACAAAGACGTGAAGCCGACGGCACTCGCGCAGAAAATAGAGGAATACAGTGAGCATCTGGAAGGCCTGACGAATGACGTCCACACCTTGGAAGCTTACGGTGTAGACAGTTTAAAAACAAGGTACCCCGATCTGCTGCCTTTCCCACAGATCCCGAATGACAGGTTCACTTCTGAGGTTGCCATGAGAGTGATGGAATGTACTGCCTGTATCATCATAAAACTTGAAAATTTTATACAACAAAAAGTGTGAACGCATTTAAAGAATAAGCAGAGCTAGGTCTCGAATGTGTTGTAGCACAAGTATGAATTGCTGTCCTTAAGCTTCCTTGCCAGTTATTTAGGAATTGCGAAGCACACTGCAGACTGTTTGGGGAGAATTTTGGAGTTGCTATTAACATGAATTTCAACAGAAGACGTTAACTGGATCTAAGAACTATTTTGAGGCTGGTGGTGAACTGTGGAATTGCTCGAGGCAGCTGGCCGGCTGCGGTGGCGGCTTGTTGGACTGCACTTTATACAACCAAAGCTCAGCAGTTTGTTAGATAAGAGTCTCTCTGTCTCTGGTTAGGGTGAAGTTAGCTTTATGTCTTCCATGTAGTATTTTTTGAAGGAGCTAATGAAACACTGGACATATCATTGGTTTAAACAAATAAGGGGAATTAAGTCTTTGGAGCTTATTATCTCTTTACGTGGATCCTCTTGGGTGTGTTATTTTCTTATCAGCGGGATCCGATCATGAATTTTTTGCAATTTTACCTATTAGACCCTCAGTACATGTATAACATGGTACAGTACTTTACTCCTGAATGTTACTTGATTGAGACTCTGCAGACGGTACTGCTGGGACGCACTGAGTACACTTTACATCCTTGTTCTGGATGTCCTCCCGCCCTGGGTTTACAGGCTTCCTGGTTCGTGAAGGTAGCACGTGGGAGACCCCAGTGGTGGCCGTTCTGGCCTCTGGATGTGAATACTGCTTCCAAGAACCGCCTGCCAAAGCGACATCTGTCACCTGTTAGAACATTTGCTTTATGTTTGTTTGTACATATTTTCCACGAACGTCATAATTTATATAGTGTGGTTGAACAGGATGTGACCTTTCGTTGTCTAAAGGTGCTGCAGTAAACATTTTTTGTCCTTCAACATGGGACTTAGTGGAGTTTTTTGGATTTCACTTTGAAGGCATTAAAAAATTGTAAAATCATGTGACAATATCTAATAAGTTATAAAATAGGGATTATCAGCTTGTGTTTTCCCCATGAACAATTCAGAACTGACATTTAATTTTTATCATGTTTGAATGTCCTACGAACATACTTCTTTTGCAGAATGTAAAAGAAAGGTGATGATAATTAGTTTCTATAAGTGTGCTGGCTGTAAATGATGCTAAATATAATATTTTATGCAATAAGGGCTTATGGAACATATTAAAACTTTTTTACTTTTATTGGTAATAAGGAATGTTTGCGCCTCCACTATTGTATTGCTTCTGGATGTGAAGCCATGTGATAATTTCTGCTATTACATTAAGTGCCACAATTTTAATAAAGCAAATGTACATATGAAATCATTGTAGCTGGTATTTCCTGAGAAACAGTTCCTTGAAAATCAAACCTAATATCTTCCTATATGAAGTTCTGACCTGTGTGTATTTGTGTGTTTATTGGAAATATTAGGATAGAACTTTCCTATATATTTTATAGTGGAATTCTAATAGGTTCCTTTTCTTATGATTGAATATAAAGTACTTGACATATACTAGGTTTATTAGGTGCTCACTGATTTTGTTAAGAGTTGATTTTATTTCGCCTTTCTAGGGAATAAAATTAGTTGACATATGTGGTATACATATGTATTTGGAAATACGTTAAATATGGTTCTTCTCTAGGTAGAGGCTGGACTGATACCGACCTTACCTCAGGGGAGGGCTGTGTGCCTGGGGCCACTTCACACTTGAGCCCTAACAGGTAGGACATGTTCATCTTTACACCTCAGGCACAAGGCTTCTAAATCCGGCAGACCAGGCTTGGAATTCTCTGTTCCAGGGCGACCCAAACGCTGGGTCTCCAGCTGTCTGGGACTTAATCTTAAGTTCTTGCTACTTTAAAACTCAGATTCGACACTTGGAATATGTTTCATTGCTTTTGGATATTAAAATGTACACAGAACACCCTGTCTGGCTTTTGTGGTAGTTGATCTAGGTGGAGTTTTGTGTTTTTTTCTAGACTTCCTTTAAAAGAAAAAATACAGGGCTTCCCTGGTGGCGCAGTGGTTGAGAGTCCGCCTGCCGATGCAGAGGACGCGGGTCCGTGCCCCGGTCCGGGAAGATCCCGCGTGCCGCGGAGCGGCTGGGCCCGTGAGCCATGGCCGCTGAGCCTGCGCGTCCGGAGCCTGTGCTCCGCGACGGGAGAGGCCACAGCAGTGAGAGGCCCGCGTACCGCAAAAAAAAAAAAAAAAAAAAAAAAAAAAAGAAAAAATACAGGTCCACAGTCCCTTATATGAAACCCTTGCATCCAAATGTTTTTCAGAATTTGGATTTTAGAACATTAATACCAGTGCATATAAACTGGGTTTAATGAGGCTTTTCCATCAGAGTTGGGCAGCTCCCTTTAATCAAACACATTAGTATTTCTGCAGTGAGACCATGAATACCCACCCACAGTAAACTGCACAGACATGAGAAGTAGCCTCATCTAAATTTAGGTCAGGTTTTGCCACCCATAGTTTGCAGTAGATGTATTTGGAAAGTTTTCATTTTTTGGAACTTTTTAGATTTTGAAATTCAGGGTAAGGAATTTTGGACCTGAACTATTTTTTGTATTAGGCTCCCCTATTTTGCTTTTTTTATTAAAAAGAAGGTGGAAACTGCCAGCCGGTGTGGGCGTAGCTGCTCCTGAGAAAGGGGTTGGAACAGGCCTTCTGCACTCGGGAGCGGGTTCTGTGCTTCCCCGTGAGCGGAAGGGCGGAATGCTCCACAGCCTCCGGGGGGAGACCAGTGACGAGCCTGAGAATGATGGGAAAATGTTCAAATAGCGTTCAGTCAAATAAAGAGAACAGGTCTGCTTTGGGGACTGGTGGGGTTGTCTTTCATTAGCGCCAGCTGACATCTTCTGTCCTTCCAATACTTTGCAGACCTCAAGGATAAAAGCTAGTAGAAAACAGCAGTTAGATGAGATTTTAATGAGTCATGCATGACTCCGGCTTCTACCAGAGACAGAACCAGCAGGAGACACACGGACACAGGCCTGGGAAGAGCTCTCCTTCCAGGAGCTGACTCGCCATCGCGGAGGCCGGCAGGTCCGCGACCTGCAGGGCACGCACCCCACAGGCAGGAGCTGCAGTCGGCAGGTGGAATTTCCTAAAACTCTGACTTCTGACGCTTCTTCTCCATTTATCTTGTTTTGACAAGTTTGGCCTAAAGTGTCATCACTCCTTCATCGGTCTGGAAGCCGGTCCCGGGCCCCCCATGCTGTCAGGTGTGGGCGAGACTGGGGAAGACTTGGATACCAAAGCCAACGCGAGGTACATTTTACTGAAAAATAAGAGCTGTGTGTTTAAAATTTGGGCTTGTTTCTCCTGTAGCTGCTAAGTGGCCCGGGAAGTACCCTCATTTATTCTGGATACAAAGCCCAGGACAAAAGGTGAAGCCGCACTGTCAGCTCAGAATCCACCTTGTGTCCTCGGTGCCCTTAGACCCGCTCGTTCCACCCGCTTGTTTATACGTGACCCAAAGTTTGTTCGGTTATTAAACCACAGCCAATTTGCAGTGGCATTTACAATACGGAGAAGCCAGCTAAAGCCAAGGGAGAAGAGGCGTGTTGGATCAGGGAAGGGAGGGGACGAGAACCAATACAAATCGACCCAGCCTCGCAGGAGCTCCCACCCTGCTTCCCTGTCCGCGCACAAGTGGAGACTGACCTGGGGGTGCCCGGTAGGGCGGGGGGACCTGAACTCGTGTAGGGGCTGCGGAGTCGGAGCCTGCAGGGGTGGGAGAGGTTCGGGGTTGTTCTGCTGAAAGGTCTTAGCAAGTCCATTTTGCTGCAAATCCAACTTTACCATTAAAGCTGATATTTTGATCTTCATCTTTTTCACTTGTGTCTGCTTCTCAGTCGGTTCGGAAGTTGGAAAAGAAACAAGGGCTGTTTTGCGAGGTCACTAAAATTATGAGCACTGGACGGTCGGTAAGCGCTTAGTGTGTAGGGCTATCCGTGTGTATGCCTCATTGGGTACATTCATAAGCAAGGCCTTGCACCTTTAATGGAAATTTAAGTTACACTGTATAATGTACTTAAGAAGACAGGTTTATGTAACACATCTTAGAATACAGCCCATCTAAAAGTTCTTATTCTAAGCAAGGAGAAATTCCTGATCACTCTGTAGACTGAAGCTAGAAACAACTTTAGGGATGATTCCATTATAGCAGAGGAGCAAAAAGATCTGATTTACACCTTTTGTTTAAAAGGTTCTATTCCCCATACTTTCTCTTTGATTGTTCTTCTCGACCTCACTTTATCATCGGCGTCATTTTTTTTGACATGTACACACGTTCTATGAGAACCAAACTAGTTTAGAAATGTTCCATGGCGATCCTGTGTTCCATCTACATCAACTGGGCTGGAAGACATTTTTCTTTTGCACAGACATGGTACAGGAAAGTACATATGACACAAAAACGGCGACATTATTTACTATGACAATAGGAATGTTAGAGCAAGAAAGCAGACATTAATTTTAAAAATCAGGACTCAACTAAATGGAAAAGGCAAACACCAATTTATAATCTAAAGCCCTCCCCCCGCCCCCAGAAACTAGGAGCATTATATTCAGAGCTGAGTTTGCCCTTAACTGCTTAGGAAACACTGTACTTTTGTTTTGTAATCTCAAGTGTTTATGACACTGGTAATTTAAAAGTCGTGGAGTCGTCAGAAGTGGGCTGTACTGTTAACACCTTGTCAAAACACCACTGGAAATAAAGACTCACTTTTCTCTCAGTTCTGAGACTGTGGAAAGTGAAACTGAAGTTGTGTTTATAGTTATAAATCCTTTAATTAGAAAGTTGCAGTGCTGGGCGTCCCTGGTGGTGCAGTGGTTAAGAATCCCCCTGCCAATGCAGGGGACACGGGTTCGAGCCCTGGTCCGAGAAAATCCCACGTGCCGTGGAGCAACTAAGCCCGTGCACCACAACTACTGAGCCTGCGCTCTGGGGCCCGTGAGTCACAACTACTGAGCCTGTGAGCCACAACTACTGAAGCCCACACGCCTAGAGCCCGTGCTCCGCAACAAGAGAAGCCACTGCAATGAGAAGCCGGCGCACCGCAAGGAAGAGTAGCCCCTGCTCGCTGCAACTAGAGAAAACCCACGCACGGCAACAAAGACCCAACGCAGCCAAAAATAAATAATAAATAAATAAATTACAAAACCCCCCGAAGTTGCAGTGCTGTTGGTCCCACCACGTCTTGTGCCATGTGGGGATTCTAATGCTAACAACTGGTTAAACCACAAACCAAAACCGACACCCATGGCTCTGTGTGCCGAAGGGCATTTTACAGAGTGAGTGAGTGGCCTCTACAAAACCAACGTGCTCCTGGGTTCAGTGTGCCCCCCGGATGCAAACACACATCACACAGCCGACGGCGAGTGTGAGAGGCTGACTCCGTGAGGGCCCACCTGGTCCCTCACCCGTCCCGTCAGCTCCTGGGTTCAGTGTGCCCCCCGGATGCAAACACACATCACACAGCCGACGGCGAGTGTGAGAGGCTGACTCCGTGAGGGCCCACCTGGTCCCTCACCCGTCCCGTCAGGTGAGCATGCCTGCTGGGCACCTGGGAGCCCCTGCCTACTCGCGGTGCGATTATGGTGGATGACAAACCCCTTTGGACTTTAGTTTCTCCACTTGTCAAGTGAGCACCAGCCCATCTGCGCAGGTATCAGGTAGATTGGTGCCGCGGATGGAATGAGACACAGGTCAAAGTTGTCTGAAGTGAAAACCGATGTGGAAATGCAGGGTCACAGTTTAGTTTAATTTTAACAGATACTGTGTGACCTTGTGACTTGTCTCATCTGAACCTTTTTTATCACCAGTAACTGGGGGAAAAGTAGTACCTACCTCAAAGAGTTATGAGGATTAAAGAAAGTAAGACAAACTGTGAAGTCTGTGAAAAATGTAGGTTGATTTTCATCGCTCATCGACTATATAAAGAAAGCATGGTTTTGTATAATTTATTCCTCTGACTACACATTGAAAATCAAATCAGCCTTAACGTCCCTTCAAAACTTGAAGATTTTCTTGTGAAACCTGACACACGTTGCATTAAAATGAAGAGAGCACTTACAGGTTTTACAGAGGAAAACCTCATGGAACTCTCGCGGCACCTCAGCAGGACCACAGCTACTCTCATGGGGAGTCAGATACCCACAGCTGATATTCCACACAGCAGTTCAATATTTCACTGTAGATCGACGCGTACAAGAAAGGGAAAGTCACAATGGTTCTGATGGAAATGAATCAGTCTAGTGGAATCAACACATTCTCCTGATAGTCCTTTGACTTTTGTGTCTAAGGTCCAGCCGCCACTTTGAGATCATGGAGTTTCATGGGAACACTTGCACTGGTACATTTTTCTTTCTGAGCTCCTTTCGAAAGCAGGTCCTACTTCCTTCCCATGTGCCAACTCAGCTTTACTTTGTCGAGTTGCTCCAGGTGTGAAGGCTTGAGGTCAGCACTCCGAAGCTCACCGAAACGAGGCAGGTAGCTCCGTGGAAGACGCCCCTGGTTTAGAGGCAGATGTGACTGTGCTCGTGGCATGTGGTACCCACGCCGGCCACAGACAGGTAAAGCTTCCCATCTGGACACGCACAGATTTCGTAGAGTCCCTGCAAGCTGCTTGCGGGACCCTGAGTCCCCTGAGCCAACTTGGGTAAACACATGGTTTCAGCATCGAGCACAAGCTGCTTGGGAGAGAACGAGAGATGAAGTGGTCAAGGAGGAATGGACGCAACAAGCACGAAATTAAATGCTCAAATCGTTCCAAACAAATTCGCTCTTTCTCTGCAGAGAAAATGAAGTAGGCATCTGGCTTGACTGAAATCTTATTACAATTAATCTGATTCTTTAAAAGCCTATTTCTAGTTTACATCCAGGCAGGGGATAAACAGTCCTTAGGAACTGGAGGGAAGTCATTTTTTTCTTTTACTCATTGTGCTAGGCGAGCTAGAAAAATGTATGATGCGACACTTTTATGCGGACCTTTCAGAATTATTTGACCCAAATAATACAATTCTTTGCCTGATTCACATTTACCTTGTGTTCCACTTTGACCTTCAGCTTCTCCTCCCTATTGGGATAAAGTATTTGATACAGGCCACAGAAGTAGATTCATCTTAGTCATTTTAACCTGTGATTGTTGGAATTTCTCCTGATTTTATTTTCCTGTGAGAGGCAATTAAATTCATCCTAATAGCTGTCAACCATTTCCCCAGCTTTTAAAATACGATTTGAAACTCTACTGCCTTCTATGAAATGCAGGAAGGCAGTAGACACACAGACGACTAAAATAAGATGAAAGCCACTGGATGTTTTTGTTCCTATCGAGGTTTAGTTGAACTGAAATACAAACAAATGGCCATGTATTGAGATCTGGTGATCTGACAGCTTAAGGCAATAAGTGTGGTCACACAGAGCACCCAAGCCTGACCAGGGCACTCACTTATCAGAAGGAATTAAACCCTGTTTGGGAAGGTTCCACGTTCTTCGTCGCCAACAAGGTCGGACCCCTCCTTTGTTTCACGTGGCTCTCATCCTGTATACTCCAAGCTCTTAATAAACTGGCGTTTGCGTCTGTGTCCCCTCTCGGGATGCTGACCTCTTCATGGAAGCGGTGGGTGACAGTACACATGCGTGATAGGCAGGCTTTGCCCTGGGGTCTGGGTCACTGTCAGAGGAGGAAGTCAAGTGGGTCTTATTTTTTTAGAGCAGAACCTATTTAGGTTATTGTCTAATGCTTTGGGTTCTGCCCAGTTCTTTGCTTTTCCCTAACTTGCTGGCTTCTCCTCTCTCCTTTTTCCTGGTTAATTGGTTAATTTTTTTCTAGTTATTTTTTTTTCCTGTCCTTCCAGCAAACTCTGATCACTGATGGTCCATATACTGCTTTGTTGTTCATCTTCATTTGCCTTTTTGGGAGAATATTTTCTGGGAGGCCAGACATCTCTTCACTTTGAACTAGCTCCCAGTAATAAGGGGTATCAACTTCAAGTACGGGTCGGGCTGAGTGCTACTTGTAAAACGACACCCAATTCATGAAAATAAGTAATATTATTTCAAAACTAAGATCACTATAGATTTTTTTCGAGGTAACACGCTTTCAGTACGTAGTGACATTATGATTTAGTAATAAGATTCCAAAATTCCTGGCTTCCACTTTTGCATTTACCTGCTCCATGCATCAAAACTTTGTAAGTTACAACCTGCAGGGGCTTCGCCTGATGACTTTGGTTTCCCACCAGCGGGCTGCCCTCGAGGGTCCTGTGTACTCGGGAGCTGCCTTCACAACAGCTCCCTCTTACTATTAAATTAGTATCATTTCAAAGCTATCTTACCGCACTGGGGTCTCATAACCCTGTGACACGCTGATGTAAATACTAGTTCCCGTACTTGACCATTGAGGGGGTAGGCCCAGAGAGGCCTGTTAACGTCCCTGAATTCACACAGTAATTGGCAAACTGATCTCGCACTAGAAAGGTCAACAGTGGGGAGCCTGTACCCTGCTGCCCGTTATAGCCACAGTTCGTATCAGCGATGTTTTATTTCTGGACCTGAGGTTCCGGGTTTTTTCTTCCTGTAGCTCTTACTTTTCATATTTAATTTTCGCTTACCCAGACGAACTTGGTGCGAGCGAGCACCCCTGGCAGTAACAGATGACGGCTGTCACAGGTAACTCCTAGTGACAGCCCTACTGAGGGAAGTTGGATCCCCAGGAAGTGACAGCACTGATGTTCTCTGTAAGCTCTGAGAGTCTAGTACTTTTTCAAAGCTGACAATAACGAGAGACTTGACAGCACAAATACCAAACAAAGCAGTCTGGATCCAACACAGAATTAGTTTAACCTTTCTTGGCCCTTCTTTCAGTGCTAAATTGTCTTCTCCTTCCTTTCACATTTTCTGTGCTATGCCTTTCATGACGTTTCTTTACAAACTACCATAAATTTACTATGCCGATGCCTTAACGGACGAGCGTGTCATTAGTGCTCAGGGGACGTGAGGCTTGTGCAACGGGAGGCCCACCCCGCCCCCATCTATTGGACTCACTGTCCCATCACTGCTGTGAAGAACGATGTCCATCTGGGAAAGGGCCTCGATTTTCCCTGCAGCAGCTTGAATATGAACGCCTTTCGGGGCGTCCATGCTGAGACTCCGTGTCGGGGATTCTAGTCTGAAATGAGGGAGAGAAACCAGGAAAAATAGCATAAGAAACAGCCACCCCAGGAATCCCCCAACCAAGGGCTTAGCATAGAAAATATAATCAGTAAGGTATATGGTATTTTCACTCATTCTTGAATGCTAACATAGGGCACGTTACTCATTGATAAATCCAGAAATAAAGTGCAGTAAAGAATTTTAACTTCCCATCAATGGAGTCCATGAAATTAGCATCCTCTGAAGATAGATGCAAACATTAGACAGCCCTAGCCCTGTGCAGCAGCTTTGACGGCGTGGTTGGCACTGTGGCACACCACAGGAGAAGAAAATGCTATTGGTGAATATGTCTGGAAAACTATTTTTTAGCTAAAATACAAACTTCTTCGGGAAAAAGAGAAATTTAAGGGCAACGCGTACATCTGCTAACACGTTCACAAAATAGGATGTAAATCTGGACTCTAGGTGTTGTTTGCTTTTTTTTTTTTTTCATTTAGGAAGATTACAGGGCAGATGCAAAGATGTCTTTTGGAAAAAATACTGAATTAATGGAGTTGACAGGGTGGAGACTGGCCTCCGCTGGCGTTGTTTTTGTAAAACGTCTCAGCATCTCCTTGTGACGTAGTCAAACACAGATACAGAACCAGGAACACAGGAGCAGAAAAATTCTCTTATTTGCCTCCGCCTGGAAAAGACTGAGTTTCCACCAGATGGCACAACGTGATCACTGGACAGGTTTTTCAGCTGTTCCAACCTGACTCAACCAAAAGCTGAAAGGGCGACTTCCTTGAAATGTGTAAAGATCCACAAGAAGGAGAACACAAGGTGGAGGGGGGCAGGAGACAGAAAGGGTGACGTTTAAGAGGAGAGAAGGGCCTGGTCATGAATTTGCTGCTGAACTGACTGACTGATCAACTTTTACAGTTCTTTAAAATTGAAGTCGAGTTGACTTACAATGCTGTGTTAATTTCTGCTGTACAGCAAAGTGACTCAGTTATACATACATATATTATTTTTAATATTCCTTTCCATTATGGTTTATCATAGGATATTGAATATAGTTCCCTGTGCTAAACAGTAGGGCCTTGTTTTTATCCATTCTATATATAATAGTTTGCACCTGCTAATCTCAAACTCCCAATCCCCCTCCCCCACCCCCCCATCCCCCTTGGCAACCGCCAGTCTCTTCTCTATGTCTGTGAGGCTGTTTCTGTTTTGTAGATAAGTTCATTTGTGTCATATTTTAGATTCCACATACAAGTGATATCATATGGTTTTTGTCTTTCTTTGTCTGACTTACTTCACTTAGTATGATAATCTCTAGTTGCATCCATGTTGCTGCAAATGGCATCATTTCATTCTTTTTTATGGCTGAGTAGTATTGATCGACTTCTAAATCACGTGGATTGTTCCCTTTGATCAGCAAGTTTCTTGTCTACCACTATTTGTTATGGAAAACAAAGCTTCCTTATGTACATCTCAGTATGTAAGACCTGATCTGTTACACATTTTAAAATATTACTTTGAGTGAGAGGAAACAGACATTCCTAGAATTTATTGGTCAAATTCTGTTGGGTTTAGGTGTTGGGGAAACACGCTGTATCTTCATGAGCCTGGTCTGCTGATCGCGGGCCCCTTCTGACTTTGCTAACTGCCTGCATTTCTCCTGCCAGAGAGAAAGAAAGGAGAGGGGAGGGAAGGCAGGGGAGGGAGGTGGATGGGTGAGCAACTGCACAGGTCGGGCCTGTTCCAGGGACCGTGGTGAGGGTGAGTCTGCTTCAAAGACCAGTTCTCAAACCGCAAACGACCTCAACAGGCCCTGTGACTAGCTGTTAACGGCATTATACTGCGATACTCCTGGGAGAGCAACCTTCGTCCCCTTTGCGTCATTTCTATCCTTGAAGATGAAACGTTTCAGTGCAGCACAGGTGTAGACACATTTTACCCAAACGGCTGAGATTAGAATGCTCTGAAGTGCACCTCTCTGTGAACGCGTTCAACAGTGGCCGGATATCAAAGACCTCACGTTCCTGTGGGAAAATAAGCAACAGCAGACAGAAAGCGTGAAAGGGAAAAGCTGCAAGAGTGTGTGTATGTGTGTGTTGTGTGTGTTGTGTGTGTGTGTATGTGTGTGTGTATGTGTACATCTGTGTGTATGTATGTGTATGTGTGTTTATGTGTACGTGTGTATGTGTGTGTGTATATGTGTGTATGTGTACGTGTATGTGCGTATGTGTGTCTGTGTGTGGCTAGCCCTACCAGACACTGAAATATCTTTTAAAGTTTATTTAAGTAACAAAGTTGGTGCTTGGACCTGAATAGACAGCTGAGCAGGGTAGAGTAGAAGCTGCGGAAACAGACCCAGATGCACAGGGAAATCTTATGTATGATAAAGGTTGCATTTCAAATTGTGGCGGCAGCTACATCATAATGCAGTTGCTGGCACCTGGTTGGCCAGCTGGAGGAGAGAAAATTAGACCCACATTCTTGTATCTGTACCTCGTACAAGAATAAACTCCAAGTGGATCAGCGATCCAAATGTAAGAGAGAAAGCCATACAAGAAACGTGGCTGGCGAGTTTCTCTTCCTGTAGGGAATGTCTTTTAATTATGGCTTAAAATCCAGAAGTAAGAAAAGAAATGATTAATAAATTTCAGTATATAAACGTTAAAAATTAATAGAAATATAATAGGAAAAAGGCTAATATTCTGAATATGTATATATTTTAATCCCTACAAATCCATTTTGAAAAGTAATTAAAGAAGCAAAGAGATGAAGAGTCAATTCACAGAAGAAGCAACCTTAATAATAAAATAAAAATATGAAAGGTGCTTAACCACACTAGTCATCAGGGAAACAAACAGTAAAATAACACAATATAACACACATCAGATGAAAACTATCATAAACTCTGACAGTGCCGAATATTGGTAAAAACGTGAGGAAAGACCAACTCTTACTGCTCATGAATTAGACATCATTGCAAGCACTCTGAGGTGTACGTTGGCCAAGTTTGGTAAAACAGTTTGTTCAGGCCAAGTTAGTAAAACTGAGTATGTTCATCCCCGAAACCCACACATTCCAAAACTTGGCAGAACAGAAAACCAAGCAGTGCGCTTCATGGCTGTTCTAAAAGAATTTTGAAAAACGAGGCACCCATTACATATTTTAAGTTAACATCTAAATGTTTTATCATACATTTAAGTATCTGCAAAAGATGTAATTTCTTCCACATTATAAACATTGTTATTTTTTTAAATGAATCTAAAAATCATGGAGATTTGATACCTGCCAACCTTCAGTTGACGCCTGTGTTCCTTCTGACATACCCTCATTGTTTGGGTTTCTGAGCACTTCTTACTTATTGGCTATAAGATGCTCTAAATTCATCTATATTCCCAGTCCTAGAATGAGCCAAGGATTTCTCCAAAGAATCCTGATTCCTTTTGTTGGAGAATGGTATGAGAAGCCAAGTTCTGGCTGCCACTGATTTTAATTACTCAATCTCTCATTCCTAGAACTTCTTTTTGTTATTTTCCAAATATTCTGTTTTCATCTTGTCTTTGCCTTACCTTTGTATTCAAGTTTTGTTTTTTTTTTTCTCTTTGAGCCTTTTATTCATACCTGTTTTAAAATCTCTTTGCTTTGCTCTACTACTTGGAGTTTCAGGGGTAACCTGAAGTGGCTGCTAATTCTTCCCCACGGTAGTTCAATTCCTTATTCATTTGCCTTTTTCTTCTTCTTTTAGTAAGCTCATCTTCAGCAAGATTTTTTTTTTCCATGAGTGTTTTTATGCCATTAATATCTTCAATGTAGTTTCTCTCTCTCTCTCTCTTTTTTTTTTTTTATCACTATTGGTTTATAGACTTGGTGCAATTTTTTTTTTTTTTTTTTGCGGTACGCAGGTCTCTCACTGCTGTGGCCTCTCCCGTTGCGGAGCACAGGCTCCGGACGCGCAGGCTCAGCGGCCATGGCTCACGGGCCCAGCCGCTCCGCGGCATGTGGGATCTTCCCGGACCGGGGCACGAACCCGTGTCCCCTGCATCGGCAGGCACACTCTCAACCGCTGCACCACCAGGGAAGCCCTTGGTGCAGTTTTTAATGTTAATTTTTCAGCTTAGAGCTCCTGCACAATGAGGTAGTGTGGATTTAGTCCTCCTAATGCTTGCAACCCATGATTTCTCCTGGGTAACTTTTTCAACCCACAGCCCAAGATAGCAACTTTCTTGCAGCATCCTTGGGCTAGTAGGTAAATTGAAATACCTGTTTCACAGAGGCCAAGATTTATGAGATATCTCAGTTTGGGCATTTCATATACACTAGGCTATACGTTAGAATCTCAGTCCCCATAAAATATTAAAGTCCCAGCCCCTAATCGCTATGGGATCCTGATTTCTCCCTGAGTACCCTTGACTTAGCTTCTACTGTGCTCTGACCATGAATTTCCTCTTTATTACTGGGACCTGGGAACTAGCTTTCCTTGGTTTCTAGTTGAGCAATATTTATAAACTCTTATTAAGCAAACCAATATTTACAAGTGTTTGAAACAGGAACAGATATTTCCATGTCTGCTCATTTTACTTAACTAATGAGGACACATATATGTTACTGACTATGTGCTAGGCATTGTTTCCACAAATTTACAAATAATAACATATTTAATCACGTCACATCCCTATTGAATTGCAGAGGTTTTGCCATTTACCCTACCGTATCCACATCTACTGATTGCTTAAGTTTCAGTTCACGTGCCTCCTTATCTGTGATTTCATCTCAGATCACCCTGAAGAATTCATGCTCTTTTTCTTATGCTCTCACTATAATTTGTACCTTCATCATAGCAAAGAATTATGTTGTTTTAACTTGTTTGCATGTTTCTTTTCTCAATAGACTTTAAACTCACTAAGGTCAGGGACCATGCCTTTTATCACTGTAGGACCAACATCTATCATAGCCTCTGGCATATAAATACACTTAATACATTTTCACTAAATTAAAAAAAAAATGGAATTATATCATGTGTGAATGAGAAGTAGCTTTAAAACAGTATGTCAGAGTTCACCCTTTTTTTGAGGATGATTTTGCCGTAAGAAATGTAAATCTAGCTTAAATACAAGTTAATTATATTTTTGTCTTAACTAAAATAATAATTGTTACCCTTTCATGACTACAATTTGAGCAAATACCAAAATTTGAATTGTGATATTTAAACGTGTATATTTCAGAGATCTTTTTATAAATGCCTCATGATCTTAACCCAACAAAATCCACATTCAAAGTTTTCATGGGTCAGTTATGATATTCCAGGAATATCTTTTTACTTTACTCAGGCCAGCAACAGTAATGCTACTGGACAGAAATAAAAAGGGAAAGACAGTTTACGGCAAGAACTTACAGAAGAAAATACGACTCTCGTGTACTCCATCAGTGGAGCCTGGTAGTAAATCAAAGAATAAATCAGTGACGGGTTCACTTGCATGGTAGGAAGAGGGAACAGAGGGTATATGGATGGGCTTGGGGTCAGAGCTGAAGTTAAGTCATGAGTTGGTTACATGGTTTTCCTTTGTGCCTTAGAACGCACTACTGTCTAGACCTCAGCGTTCTCTTTTATAAGATGGGGATCGAATTGATGAGTAAACGAGACAAATTACGTGACCGCACCTTTCCTGACCGTGGGGCATTCAGTACATATTAGTTCACGTCTTCCATCCAAACCTCATTCCTTATTGTAAGCAATTCCTTACAATTTCGTTACATTCTCAATCACTTTTGTTGTAACATTTGGGTTATGTAACCCTTGCTTAGTATCACCCTTTAGAAAGCCAGAGAATAATACCCTTCTGCCATTTCTTTTTTAGTAAGGGACTGCTGTAGAAGCCAACAGATTTATTTCCTAATGGGAAAACGTATGATGAATTGTTTAATTTTGAGACCTGTAATTTTAAAATAGTGACATTTATTTCAAAGAGTGGCTTGGCATCTCTACAATTTACATTATTCTATAATTCCAAAATGGTTTTAATGGGATTATTTTTTAAAGATATTGAATCATTTTCCTCTCCTAGGAAAATAAAATGTTCTTTTCCCTTAACTATAATAATTCTGTAATATTAATCTTATGGTCATTTATCAAAATCAATGAAATTGTTATAATTAATTGTCACAATGTATTTTTATGCTGCCAATGTTCTCTAAGTGGGTAAGATGAATTGAACTCTCATTTGCTTTTGATGAATATTTAATTAGACATTAAAATTAAGAGAAATGCTTAATTTCCCAACCCCAATTCCATTTTGTGTGAATATCTACTTGATAATAAAAATGATTATTTGTATTCCACTTTCAGTTTAGAAAAAATATTTTTAACTTAATAGCTTATTAAATCTTTCCTAGAACACTCTGAGATGTGCATTACTAACAACTTTTTTTAAAGATTTTTTTTTTGATGTGGACCATTTTTAAAGTCTTTTATTGAATTTGTTGCAATATTGCTTCTGTTTTATGTTTTGGTTTTTTGGCTATGAGAGATCCGTGGGGATCTTAGCTCCCTGACCAGGGATCAAACCCACACTCCCAGCATTGGAAGGCGAAGTCTTAACCACTGGACTGCCAGTGAAGTCCCTATCAACGTTTTATATATGAGAAAAAATAGCCTCAAAAGGTTAGTTTGGCCAAGGTCACCAGGCGTGTCTGTAAAGCTGGGATTCCTACTGTACATTATTCCCTATTATACATAATACGTTAACATGTTAATTGTCTCCTGAATATTTTTCAAGTTCAAATTCTAACCGTGATTTTAAGTGACATTGTAGACTTTAAGACATTTGTTTTTAAAAATATTATTTGTTTTTGTTATAAAATACAAATATACTATTGGAATAAACAGTTACAGCAGCAAAGAACATTCAGTAGCCTAGTAATAAAGTGAAATACACACAGTCACACAGAGACTCTGTATAAAGAATAAACTTATATATGGAACTGGGTGATTTTATACATTCTGCTAGGATGTAAAGATATACCAAAGGTTGAGGATATTGTGCTAAGTGAAATAATCCTGTCACAGAAGGACAAATACTGTTTGATTCCACTTAAATGAGGTGCCCAGAGTCCTCAAATTCATAGAGACAGAGACTCGGATGGTGGTTTGCAGGGGTTGCGGGGAAATGGGGAGTTAGCGTTTAATGGGCACAGAGTTTCAGTTTTGCAAAATGTAAAGAATGCTGGAGATGGAGGCGGGGGACGGCTGCACAACAATAAGCGTATCTTAGACTTGTGAACGGTACACTTGAAAGTGGTTAAGATGGCAAATTTTATATTATGTGCATTTTGCCATAATTGAGAAAAAGATATATCAACTTTTTTGCGTATACGAATCCGTCAAGCTCTCGGTTTTATAACATTCTTGTCTCCACTAACAGTGCACATATTTAAAAAATGTAATGTAAACTGAGATTTTTAAGAACGCTTTTTGCAAATTTCAAGCCCATATAAGACACCGTCCTCTTTCACTAAAACGTGCAGTGTTTGCCTCAGCTGATGCTCTTCAGGGAAAAACGAAGGGTCTGTGGACCACATGAACCATAGCCCCATGCGTGGCATGTGACCTGAAGCGTGAGGACAAGCAGATATTCGTGGGGTCTCCAAGGGAAGGAGGGCACCCCAGTCAGGTGGGACAGCGTGTGTGGAAGTGTGGAGTCCGGGCCCGGCAGTGGCTCAGTCTCAGGACGGGTGAGGCAGGAGGCCCCAGGGTGCCAACCTAGAGAGCCCCAAGGAGTCTAGGTCACAAGCCAAGTGCCCCAGTAGCATTCTGGACTTTACTCTGGCTGATGTGGAATCAATGAAACATTTAAATTAGCTGCATTTACTCCCCCATGTTCATAGCAGCATTATGCACAATAGCCAAGACATGGAAGCAACCTAAGTGTCCATGGACAGAGGAACAGATAAAGACGATGTGGTACCTGTAGACAATGGAATGTTACTCAGCCATAAAAAAGAATGAAATAATGCCATTTGCTGCTACTTGGATGGACACAGAGATTATCATACTAAGTGAAGTAAGTCAGAAAGAGAAAGACAAATACCATATAATATCACTTATATTTGGAATCTAAAATATACACAAATGAACTTATCTGCGAAACTGAAACAGACTCACAGACGTAGAGAACAGACTTGTGGTTGCCAAGGGGCAGGTAGGGTGGGGGAGGGATGGATTAGGAGGTTGGGATTAGCAGATGCAAACTATTATATAGAGAATGAATAGACAATAAGGTCCTACTGTATAGCACAGGGAACTGTATTCAATATCCTGTGATAAACCATAATGGAAAAGAAAAAAAATTCTTTTAAAGTGTGTAAAGTATAAATATGTTCTGAACTGTACACTTAAAAATGGTCAAGATGATAAATCTTATATGTGTATTTTACCACAATTTAAAAAAATCAGGAAAAATAAATAAAATAGCTGCATTTAGCCAAGTCCCTCAGATTTTCTGGAGGCAGGAATAGCTATTGGAACAGTACAGGCTGCACTGGGGCAGGGGCAGGGCTAGTAACGAGCTCAGAGACAAAAGGACGGGACATACAGTAGGACGTCTAACCTCCTTTGGATTTTTGTAAGAAATGACTTGTTATGGGCGGAAGTTCATCAGAGTAAAGACAACTAATGGAATAAGAAACAACCTGGTAATATCTGCTAACGTGTTATTCTAGCACATAACCAGGTATCTTCTGTAAGAGAGTGTGTTTATATTTGAACAAAATTCTTACCTAAGGTCCTGGACTGGGTCCGGTTTTATGAGGGGCGTCTCCACTGAATGTTCAAAGAGAGCCCCTTCAGGCCCTAAACACAAACCAAAGAGGAAGCTTTTACAAAAGTAAAATAAACAGCAGCCCACAAATCGAGCATTTACACTGCATATTACAGGACACGTAGGCTCTGATCGTTGCTGAATTCGTACAGATGTTTGAGTTGCAGGAAAAAAATAGGTATAACTGCTTTCCTGCTTTTCCAAGGATACCACGATTTCATTAGATGGCTATAAACAAAATATGATTTTTAAAGCAGTTACAAATACCCAGGCTTATTTTAAAACCAGAAAGCAATATTAGCCCTCAAATTGAAAGAAATTTCAGTTGAAAATTGCATTAAGTCCATATATTTTCGGTAATAGTAATTTGGTTCATTCTCTAGATTTTACGTGTAAAAACTGTATCTTGTGTCATCTGTTTCTTAAGGCACATCAGGAAATTTATAGAAAAATCCAGATTTTGAACATTTAAAATTGACTTTCTAATTTGTATGAATCAGTATGTTCCCAGTTGTCTGGTTAGTCTGAGAACCTAATTATGTGCAAGACATGGTGTGGGTATTGGGTTAGGGTGCAGAGATTTGAAGGTGATATATCCTAACTTGGTTAGTACTCAGAACCCTACAAGGCAGGTATGATTATTTTCCCATTTTACTGAAGAGGAAACTGAGGAACAGAAAGGTTAATTAACTTGCCTAGAGTTACACAGCTAAGTGGCCGGACTGTGATTTGACTTCAAAGCCCACACTTTTAACCTATGCACAGCAGGGTTATTCACAGAGAAGTGCTCATCATGATTTACCCAGGTCCTTCTGCCTGGCCTAGACCACACCCCTGTCTTGGGCTCCACCCGTCAGTACAAAATGAACTTTCAAAATTACAAACCAGGGCTTCTCTGGTGGCGCAGTGGCTGAGAGTCTGCCTGCCGATGCAGGGGACACGGGTTCATGCCCCGGTCCGGGAAGATCCCACATGCCGCGGAGCGGCTGGGCCCGTGAGCCATGGCCGCTGAGCCTGCGCGTCCGGAGCCTGTGCTCCGCAGCGGGAGAGGCCACAGCAGTGAGAGGCCCGCGTACCGCAAAAAAAAAAAAAAAAAAAAAAAAAAAGAGAAACGCAAGCAATTTAATATGAGGAAAATTTAGGCTGGAAGGACAACTTAAGGGGCACAGACCCCCTGAGGCCATCAAGGTCCTCTTATGGAAGTTTGGAGAAGTCACTGCACAAGGAAGTGACCCTTGGAATTGATGGGACCATTCACCACCACTGAAAGGGGAAAGTCAGGAGAGAAGCAGATCTGGAGGAAAACACCGAATGAATCAGCCTGGAGACCTCCTGTGGGATCATGTGTGTCCTTAGAGTTGAAGCCAGTTTTAATTGGGCCTTTTGTTCCTTTCAGCTGAAGGGCTGTTAACTGATGGAGCAGGTCATCAACTGTCCACAGGGCTGCAGGACTGGGTCCGGAGCCGGATGTGTTGAGCGTGTGCTTGAAGGGTGTGGTCCTCTCTGAGCAGCTGCTAGAGATCCGTCTTCACGTCTGTAAGGGACATGGACTCCCCCGCTGTGTTTACCTTCACTTCTTCAGTGGCTGAAACCTTACTTTCCGGGTCCTCTTGTGGGTGGCTTTGTGGGTGCGTCCAGAATGTCTAGGTCGCCACTCGTGACACACGCAATCCCGCTCAGCTAATCAGAGAAGGATGAAGGGACTGAACTGCCTTATTGCCACATTGTGTCTTTCCCCTTAGTGATGAGACTGGATACTCTCACAGGGCCCTGTTTTCCTTCCTAAATGTTGGGGAATGGACCCGCCCAGCGAATCACTGCCAAGGAACCGAAGTACCCAACCGTGCATCATCCTCCAGAAGCCGGTTCTGGCGACGGGATAAAATATTTTTTTTGAAGATGACATTTTGACGCTGCTCCAATACCATGTTCTGCGACTGGGGTTAGTAAAGGAGACATGCTGATTTTGGTCACTTGGTGACAATTCTATTTTTAGGGGGAAAAATGAGACTGCGGAAGGCCGAGATCAGTTTCAAACTGGGGTGGTGAAATTGTTTAATCTCCTCCATGAATTTGATTTAAAAATGATTTTTCAGTTTCCCCGTTGACTAGAGTATATACGGCAGCTGTTTAAGAACGGACGAGGGATTTCACGTGACTCTTTGAGTTCTTGAGACAAAGGCAACGGCAAGAAAGCACTTCTTGACGTGTGTTCAGATCAGGATGTCCTGCAGCTCAGGAATCTGCAGGGGCCGCCTTAAAGGAAGACCACTGAGTCCCTCCCCTTACGCCCCACGCTCAGGGCAAGTGGCCACAGGGAAGCGTGTATAGCCAAGCATTGAATTCTCTTTCTCTGCCCCCAGACTGACCTGGTTCTCTGTCGCTTCTCACTCCTCTTTGCTTGGCTGTCAACTGCTGCTGCTTTTGCTGATCCAAGAAACTCCAAAGGCTACTTGAAATCAATCCATTTAACACAGAGATCAAACGTTTATAGTACGTGGTGGAGAAAAGCTTGAAAGGGAATTTACTTGGAAAAATTAACGTTTATAAAAATATTCTTCTCGTATTTTATATATTTAACGAAACTTAACCATCATTGTGGCAACTATGGAGTCGTATGACATAAAGAATAAATCAAGTTTTGTTTTTTGGTGCAATTTTCCCAACACAGTTGGAATTATATGATGGCTGTGGTAGTTTTCTATTTCTGTGTAAAGCCTTTGGGTTACACCAATTGGAAAGAGATAAAAGGAAACAATATGGTGGGGGAAAAAAAGTGGGTAAAGATTTGTGAGGAAGATTTCATTCTTCTAAGAGAGTGTCAAAGAATTTCAAAAGAAATGCCATGAAGAAAAGTCAACAAATTCAAACTACAGTAACTTTTTCTTATCGGCCTGAAATATTCCACAGTAAACTTGCCAAAACTGCAATTTGCTTTTGCAGAAGTGCCCTCCATGCGATACTGTTTTTCTTAAGAGTTACTACAGATGGATGGACACAGAAGATGTGGTATATACACAATGGAATATTACTCAGCCAGAAAAAGAAGGAAATCCTGCCCTTTGCAACAACATGGATGGACCTCGAGGGAATTATGCTCAGTGAAAAAAGTCAGAGAAAGATAAGTACTATATGGTCTCACTGATATGGAGAATCTAAAAAACAAACAACAACAAAACAAAAACTGAACTCACAGACACAGAGAACAGACTGATGGTTGCAAGAAGTGAGTGTTGGGAGGTGGACAAAATGGGTGGAGGTGGTCAAAGGTACAAACTTCCAGTTATAAGACAAATAAGTCGCGGGGATGTGATATACAGCATGGCGACTACGGGTACCCCGTATCGTGTATTTGCAAGTTGCTAAGAAAGTAGATCTTAAAAGTTCTCGTCACAAGAAAGAAGTTTTAAGTATGTGTGGTGACGGACGTTAATTAGACTTACTGTGGGGATCCTGTCACAATATATACAAATATTGAACCCTTATGTTGTACACCTGAAACTAATGTTGTTTGTCAATTATTCCTTAATTAAAAATAAAGAGCTACTACATACCAGTTACTCGAAGTTTGTCTGTACCAACCGCAACTGCCTTTTCATCAACAGTAAACAGTGGCTTGCTGTCCTTGGAGTTGATCTGAAACTGCTGACTCTGGACCTCTACCATTTTGGGACCTAAAGAATGAATGAAAGCATTTTATTATAAGGTGTGTAGTCTCTGCAGTGTTACACATGCCATGGCACTCAGTAGTACCAAATCGCTAAACATTTAAGATTTGTTACCAGTCATTTTGTTGATTCTGTGATTAAATTTTAAGTCCTAAGCCAAAATCTATTCTATTATTAAAATTAATGTAGGTCACATGTATGTTGAGCTATATCAAATATATGTAGGAATGAATTATATAAAAATTAATTTTTTCAGGTTTTTAAAACTTGCCAAAAATAATATGATTCTTCTACGCAGATTACTGAAATTGGTATTCTTTTGAGTATTAACCAACTGAGGGTTTTATATTCTGAAATGTGAGATTTGTGAAAGACCATCTTATGAATGGCTTCCTTCAATGGCCAAAGTTAACGCAGACAATGAATGAGTCACACTCAGATTCTTGCCTCTGCCCTAATCCTCACTTCCTACTCCATGGAGCAAACAGACATCACCATGGAAACACACCCTCAAGTTTCTGCCCTTCACCTTCATCTCAACCATTTCTGTCTTCTCCAGCCCTTCTTTCTATTTCAGGGACAGGGCATCACTTTCTCCTCCAAGCTTACTCCTTTCACATGAACTTTTTCTGTTTGTTCGTTTTTGCTATACAGCAGGTTCTTATCAGTTATCTACCTTATACATATTAGTGTATATACACCAATCCCAATCTCCGACCCACTGGCTTTTAAATTACGACTGTACTCAGCACATGTTTAATGTGTGCTTCTGTGTGCCAGGCACTGGGGACGCTGTACCTTCAGCGTGTGAGATCTTGTTCAATGTCTCTCATTGGTACAGTGGGGTATCCATCATTTTATGTTTTCTGATTTCTCTGTGTTTCCTGTCCTTCTAACCTTAGCAGCATAATGGCTTCATCTCTCTAGAACATAGCTGTTCAGCATTTGCTTAAGGAACTACAAGTGTTCCTTCATTCTTTTGTTAGTTCTATTTTCTTATCTAGAAAAGTAAGTTTATTGTGAAATGGATACTTGTAGATTTCACGTATGTGTCCCTGTGTCTCTCACAGTACTCATTCAAGTTGATTGGTACCTGCTAGAAATTAAATAGAAGCTTTTCAACTAATACATTAATCAGTTTTGGATACTGTCAGCAACATATTCTTATGTTTTTTCACTAATTTGTACCTCAGAACCCTCCAAAGATTCTTCATTTAAATGTGCATGTGTTCACATGTTACAAAGTGGAACACATTTTTTTCTCTATGTTTTATCTCCTTTCTCTTAAGGAAGCCTGGCTTTATTTTGTGATAGTTGCCTGTATTTTTGCTCTCCTGAGCTTTCACCCAAACTCAGTTATCCTGTGATTCGGTGTCACTGTTTACCTCTTCTGGGTCACTGATCTAGCTTACATATTTATCATACAAACACTGATTTGCATTAAGTGATGAATTTGAAGTTGAGTTTAGAATCAAGAGGAAAAAACTGGAGTAATTTATCCAACAAGAGTTCACTGTTTAGCTTATTGGAGGCTCATATAACAATTCGAGGAGAACTTATCAAGTGAAAGTGGTTAAACTAAATGACATGTTTTCTGTAACCATTGTTTCATATACATTGATGAAATAGTCAACAAATGAGTTTGGTTGCATAATTTTCATGAGTAACAAAGCTACATAAATCCTCAAATCAAAGAAAATTCAGGAAAGTGAGTCTCTTCCATTCAGCACAAATTTATTGTATGCTTTTATGTTCAAGGTTTCGTGCTAAGAATTGAGGCTACATAAAAGAGGAGATGCAGTTCACAACTTATAGGATTTCATAGTCTACTGAAGAAAAAAGCACATAAATCTAGTCCCAGGGCAATTTGATAAGTGCCGTGATTACAACCATGGACAGTGTCCAGTGAGAACCCTGACAAGGAATTCCTGTCCCTCCTGGGGGGTCAGGGATGACACCTCGGGGAAGGGGATGTCTGGGCTGACCTGGAAGAGTTCATGTTTCCCTGATGAAGGGAGAATGCGAGATTCCAGGTAGAGGGGGCTACTCAAACAAACGCACAGAGGTGGATAAAATTCCATCTTCACTTTATAAAAAATATAGACATAGAATGTTCAGTTTAAATATGTTTTCCACTTCAAAAGAAACTGTGCTCCATGTGATGACAAGCCCACCACAGGAATAATCGTCTCTTAAAGTAAGTGAGTTTATAATTAAATCTTTTAACTTTCATTAATATTCTACTAGTCTTTATAACCTTGCTGGACATGCATTAGAGCTGAGTAAGTCACCCTCATGTGCAGCAGAGTTCTTTAAGAAATAAAACTCAGGGCTTCTCTGGTGGCGCAGTGGTTGGGAACTCGCCTGCCAGTGCAGGGGACACGGGTTCGAGCCCTGGTCTGGGAGGATCCCACATGCCGCAGAGCAACAAAGCCCACAAGCCACAACTACTGAAGCCTGCACGCCTAAAGCCTGTGCTCCGCAGCAAGAGAGGCCATCGCCATGAGAAGCCCGTGCACCGCAACAAAGACCCAATGCAGCCAAAAATAAATAATAAATAAATTAATTTAAAAAAAAAGAAAGAAAACTCAAATACTTTCGTTGTGATTAAAAAAGGAGCTACCTGGTAAAATCACAATTTTAATGAAAGGCTTTGGTACAAATAACGAGGGAAATAAATAAAGGAATTAGGGCTTCCCTGGTGGCGCAGTGGTTGAGAGTCCACCTGCTGATGCGGGGGACATGGGTTCGTGCCCCGGTCCGGGAAGATCCCACATGCCGCGGAGCAGCTGGGCCTGTGGGCCATGGCCTCTGGGCCTGCGCATCCGGAGCCTGTGCTCCGCAACGGGAGAGGCCGCAGCAGTGAGAGGCCCGTGTACCGCAAAACAAAAAACAAAAAACAAACAACAACAACAAAAAAAACAAATGTCACAGAGTCCTTTGAGAAAAGGAAAGATTTATTCTGCTGCTGCAAATATCGTATCACAGAAGATACTGGACTGGAAGTATAAAACTGTGGTTAAGTTCATTCTACTAATGTTTTGGTATCATCTTGTGTTACTAGCTTCACCTTTATAAGCCTGGAGTCAGTGACTCTTATCTGTATAGCTTGACTCTGTTCTTTAGGCTAGTCTGTTACATCCAAGCACATGAGTTCATGGACCTATAATAACCAGGAAAGGGCTCCAGTGCTGTTCACAGCAATTGCCTTGGATGAATCCACTGTTTTTTAAAACTTTATTTTATTGAAGTATAGTTGATTTACGATGTATTAATTTCTGCTGTACAGCAAAGTGATTCAGTTATAAATATATTCTTTTTCATATTCTTTTCCATTATGGTTTATCACAGGATATTGAGTATAGTTCCCTGCGTTATATAGTAGGACTTGTTTATCCATCCTATATATACTAGTTTGTATCTGCTAATTCCAAATTCCCAATCCACCCCTCCCCCATGCCCTCGGCAACCACAGTCTGTTCTCTATGTCTGTGAGTCTGTTTCTGTTGCATAGATAAGTTCATTTGTGTCATATTTAGATTCCACATATAAGTGATATCACATATTTGTCTTTCTCTGTCTGACTTACTTCACTTAGTATGATAATCTCTAGCTCCATCCATGTTGCTGCAAATGGCATTATTTCCTTCTTTTTCATGACTGAGTAGTATTCCACTGTATATATACACAATGTATATATATATTATGTGTGTGTGTGTGTGTGTGTGTGTGTGTGTGTGTGTGTATACCACATCTTCTTTATTCATTCATCTGTCTATAGACACAGGTTGTTTCTATGTTTTGACTATTGTGAACAGTGATGCTAACCCCTTGTTTTTTACTCCTTTCTTTGTTAAATTTCTCTCTTCTGTTTTACCTGAGAAATTTTGAGTTTGTTTCCCACTTATGACCCCAAATCCCTCCAAGCTGTGGCTCAGACTTATACTTGAACCCTTGTCCACTCTGGAGCACCCTGGACAGGCCATCTTCCCCCACCCCATCTCCTAGAACTCTCTCCCACACTTAAGCTGGCTTTCCAGCCCATCCCTTCCTACACAGTCTTTTATTCATTCCTCCATTCATTCATTCAACAAGTATTTATTGAATACCTCCTAAATATATGAGTGGCCTGAATTAAGAACTGTGTCATTGACTGAATGGAATAACCTAACTCCAATTTTTGAGTATTACATAATCAAATTATTGTGTGTGTGTGTGTGTGTGTGTGTGTGTATATATATATATAAAATATGCAATAATATTATTGTATATTGTATTTACAATAAATGTATTTATAATATAATTTTATAATTATATTTACAATTATATATATTCCTTGGACTATTATGTAGCCATTAAAATAATGCCATTGAAATGGAAGAAATTAAAAAAACAAAAAGAGAGTACTATGTAGACTTCTATGCAAATAAAGTTGAAAACCTAGATGAAACAGAAAATTTCAGGGAAATAGGAATTGCCAAAATTGACCCCATTCAGCTAAAAAGTCTTATTTTGAAGCTAACCAGAATTGGTTTCTATTATTCGAAGTCAAAAGAACATTAACTGTAGTAACCAGAGCTGATTTACAACTAGTAAGATTCCACTGTCGTTCACAATTTGTTGTCTTTTAGTCCCAAGATTTGAAATGCTAGCTGATGATGCTTGCTTTCCCATGTTTGATTCCTTCTGGAATTTAAGACTTTTGGCTTTGATTGTATTGGTTGCCAATTTTTTCAGTGGTCTTAGTAATAAACAATTATTCATTTAATTAAATGGGATTACTTTGTCTAGTTCACATAAATCACATTTTAATATCCAGATTGGCTAAATTTAACTTCTCCCAGGAAGTGTGAGGCTGGAATGAGTGTGATTGTGGGAAGTCATTTACTGAAAATCGTCTTGGATTTGGTGAGCTGAATGTTTCCGAGTTCAGGATTCTCAGTATAGCAGAGGCTTTCCAACCAAAGGTTTAATAGAAATCACTTATTTTAACTCTACCTCAGGTGTGAAACACTAAGATTAAAACTCAAAATTTGAGGTTAACAGTTTAAAGTAATTCTGATGGGAAACTTTTTTTTTAAAGTGAATTCCTTGGTGACAAAAACAACACCATATTTGCAGCAACTAGGACAGTTCCCGGTGTGCCATGATTTAATGAAATCTGAGTAGAGGGGGAGGGTGGTGGAAACACCCCTGTTGGAGAAGCAAGTCCTAAGGTGACTCCTGGTTTGGCTTCTCTACTAACTAGCTGTGTGTTTTTGAGAAAATTAGCTTTTCAGTGCTTCCATTATTTCATCCACAAAAGTGGAGACAGATTTATGTTATCTTTAACTCCTCTATATATGAAAATCCACACTTAGCAAAAAATTAAATGTGAAAATGAGTATTTGTGTTAAATCATTTTCAGAAGAATATAAAATGAATCTTTTACTTTTGGAACTCCTAAAAAATAATTACACACTCTAAATGTTATTAATTACTTGACAGCATATAGAAAGTAGCACATAGGCATTCAATAAATGTTTGTTGAATGAATGAAAAAAGATGGGTAAAAATCCCTCAAACTTTTTTTTTTTTTTTTTTTTTGTGGTACGCGGGCCTCTCACTGCTGTGGCCTCTCCCGTTGCGGAGCACAGGCTCCGGACGCGCAGGCTCAGCGGCCATGGCTCATGGGCCCAGCCGCTCCGCGGCATGTGCGATCCTCCCGGACCGGGGCACGAACCCGTGTCCCCTGCATCGGCAGGCAGACTCTCAACCACTGCGCCACCAGGGAAGCCCTCCCTCAAACATTTAAAAGCTACAGTCAGTTAAAAATTTTTAAGAAATTTAAGAAATGGTAGACACAATTCATAATACAACATAATTTATAAAGAAATATGATTTGGTTTAGACAAGTATCATGAACATGTATGCTGTGTAAGCTCAGGTTCATCTCTAGATTTATTGAGAATTTCACTGGACTTGGTGATAAAACAAGCTTCTAAGCAAAAGAGAAATACAATTTATCATTTAGAAAAAGTTATAAAGATTAAATCAGAACACAGACTTTGGAACTCATGTATTACTGTAATAAAAGGAATCATACAGTTAAGATATGGCTGTACCTTCCAATGTAACATTATTGTTCTGTAACAACAGCCATTAAAAAAGGGGGACACGGAAAGCTACCTGCCTGTGTTGGTAGTACACTTGTCATCTATTTCCCCATAATCTGGAGAGCCATCCAATTTCTTAGATTTAACAAATCTACAAAGTGTTGATGGTGTAGAGAAGGTATATTCCTTTCACCAGCTGTTTGCTCTTTTGTTATTTCTTCCATCGATATTCTTTCTTTCTAATCCTTTTGCTCTCTGCGCACAATTCCAAAGGACCTCTCTCCCACGTGACCATATTCTTTGGTCTTAGCTGATCGGATGGGTGTACATGGCTCAGCTAAGGGCAGTTGGTTGAACAGAGTAATTGGGCCAATTAGAGTACTTTGCTGTGAATTGAGAATTCATGACATTGAAGACCAAGTTGGCTGGTGTTGAGAACTATAGCCAACCGGATGAAGAACCAGAGAGTCCTGTAGAGTTAGAACTGGTGCAACCATGCTACCAAGTGAAAATCATGGACAGAGATTCACGGAAAGGAGGGGAACATGGTAGAGAGAAGGAGAAAGGGAGGGGGAGAGAGGGAGAGAGAGGATGAATACTTTGATTCTCCGGCCCTGGTCTTTCTTTTCTCGAGGGCAGCTACTTTGTTTCCTTTCCTCAGTCTCTGTGAGATTATTTTGTATCCTGCCAACAATCATTGTTTCTTGTACTACCTTAAATGGTCCTCTTATTTCTTGGAACCAAAATAACTTCACTTAAAATACTTCAGACTGTCCTCCCACCACCTGAACTAGTCTCCGTGGTCCACACAGCATGATATTTAGAAAACTCATACTTTGATTGCTCATAAATAACTTTGAATTCTCTAGAAGAAAAAAAACACAAACGGATGCATTCAGCACAACTGTTCATGGACCACACACGCGCAAAGCACTGTTATGAAGCTGGACTCACCCACTTTTAACCTGCCTGTAACTTCTCCTTCCGGGTTGCGCGCATTTACAGTCACGTTCTGTGTGGCCTGCAGAAGCAGAGATGAGTCCTAAAAACAGATTTACAATGTTAGCCAAATACGGACTATTTAAAATGACTAGACCTTTGAATTTGTATATAAATTGAGGATTTATACAAAAGAATTTCCCCCATGGCATAGATCCTGTGAACCTATCAATTTGCGGCTAAAACTATTTTTTAAACTTGGATTATATTGTGTGAAGGGGGTAAATGCATTATTTTTTTTCCCCCACAAAATATAATAACCTCCTGGGTTTACAGAGCCTGTGTGCACTGGTTACAATGGACCAAGTCCGTTCTCAAGGTGAAGAGCTGAAACGATGAAGTTTTAATCAGTGTTTTGTCTTTTCCAAGGAATTAAAATTTCATTTCTCATAATTTATGTCCAGGACATGATATCTTTTTAAAAGGTAAATCAGAGAGCGGTTAGCTCTTCTATAAATAAATACCATATTATCTTCAAAACGCCAAAGGCTTCTCACAATTTCAAAAGAGCTTTTAAAATCTGTTGGATGCCTACGTTTTTAGAGCTTTTTGTTGGAAGATACAGTGGCTTTGTGAGCACGTAAGTGGGGTCATAGTCTGAGCGGAGGCTCTGTCTCACAGAAGATTGCTGGCTCTTCTGTAACAGTTTTCTTCAAAAGGAACGCAGTAATTTGGCTACTGGATTCAGGTGGGTTTATGCCACTCAGAGGGAACCAAATATCTTCCCAAGTTGTGGGGTATAATACGATTTTTCAGAAGGAAAGAAGTTTTAGGAGTGCTTTGGAACGCTAGCACGTCAGAAATTCTCCAACTTGCTTTGTGGAAGCAGATGGATTTGCCATTGTCTCACCTTTTATCCAATGGCGTGACCTTACTACTTGTCTTTGCTGTGTTTTGAAATAACCAGCATGATAATAAGAGCTAAAAATTCACCAGCGATTTTTACCACCCAGCCTCTCCTTTCATCTCCACACTTTGAAGGAGGTAGCATTACTCCTCACATACAGATGAGGAAATTGAGCTCAAAGAGATTAAATGAGGGCTTTCCCAAAGTAACAGCCAGCAAGGGACAGTTCCATGACGGAACCGTCTTCAGGCGCCAACTTCCAGGCTCTTTTTTTTTTTATCATCATTTTCCCTGAAAGGGAGGACATGGCCCAGGTCAGAGCTGTGAGGCCCACTCCCGGGCCTAGACAAAGTACGTTGTCCCAGGAACCACTCTGGTCGTCTGATCCAATGGGTGCTCTCCAACACTATTCTTTTTCTGGCTTCCGCCGCAGGGGCTGCAAAGGCTAAATGCTTTCTCAGCCTGTCCTGCAGGGAGGGAGACCCAAGTGATACAATTCTGGTCAATGAGATGTAAGCAGAAATCTGCTGGGGCGGGGCTGGGGGTTTCCAGGCAAGGTTTTGGGTGTGACCACGGCGGTCACTCGCTAGGGCCCACCCAAGGCACGTGGCCAGGGAAACATGCAGTGTCGACGCGTGCACACCTTTCATCAGAAAAGCAAACTTTCTGTGTTTCACCGTTATTTATTTCTCATGAAACACAAATTCTTTAAACGTGTCCTCATTTGCTTACCACTCTGGAGTGTATTTCTTTGGCATACAGTGGGAATAAAAACTCCGATTCCCCCTCCAGGCGAAGTCCATCTTCTGTAACATGCAGGTGACCCATTCCTGTCTGTTAAAAAGAGATTTGTTATTGCTTTCTTCTTCACTTCTTTTAGTATCAACTTAAATCATGTATGCCTTTTCATAGATTTCCTATCCACACTTTACTGTATTTCTCTTAAACACTTTATTTAAAACTTTAGTTGTTTTTATTCAATATTCAGTATTTTATTACGTCTTGTGTAAATACAAAGGACTATTTAGGAAATGCATATAAGATTTAAATAATCACTTTATAAGAACATGCAAGAGCCCACCAACATGTCAGAAAAAAAAAATCTTACCATTGCTATTTAAAATTTTTTAAAAATTAAGATGCAATAAAATGGACTCTTCAGGCTTACAGCTCTATGAGTTTTAACATACGTACAGATTCGGGCAGCCACCAACACAACCAGGATACAGCACTGCGATGAAAACCAACACGCTACAGTTCGCAGTGAAATTATTTAAAAAAGGTAAAAGAGAAAAGTGAATGTTATATTATTTTTTGCTACTGAAAATTCTGATCCAGACAGGAAACCAACATTAACTGCATGAAAGGAAGCTTCTGTTGATACAATGTGGATGAAGTGACCGCACAAACAAAACAAGAACATGTTTATCAGGAAAAAAAATACTTACTGGGGAAAACCACATCACTTTAAGAATCCAAATTGTAAGAGCAAGATTCACAAGGAGGATGATGAGCAAAAGAAGAACAAATAAGTAGAGGCAACGCTTTCTCCAGCCATAGATGCCGATTTTGTAGACAGACTGGTTCTCTGGCCGCTCTATGTGGGTGCCTTCTGTGGTCGTGGTGTATTGTTCACGTACCATCTGCCACCGCGTGGGGGGGGGCAAAGGAGGGGGGGTGAAGGGAGGGGGGAGGGGGGAGGGGGGAGGAGGGTAGAGGGAGAGAGGGAGAGACACATGGCCAGAAAGAGGATTTGTTTGTCAATATTGATTGACCATTAGTCCCACAAAATACTTTTTACCCCAATAACAAATTTCCCAAATTAGTGATGTTTAAAATGAGCATTGGCTATTACTTTGAAACATGTCACTGTATTTCAACCACAGCGATAACCTGTCATGCAATGTATTTAGATATGACAAATTCATTTGAAATCCAGTGATTATATTTTCAGATTTTGATCAATAAAATCAATACATATACAGCTTTCAAAATTCTGCAAGATTAAACTTGCAATTGAAGCACCAACCTACAACAATCAAGTTATCACATTCTTAAAAGATTCAGTGGGAGGAAAATCAAGCTGGTACCCAAGAGCCTTCTGAAGAAAAAATCCAATTACTCAATTTTATGCCAAATGATTAAATTACATCTTCCTCCAGCTACTAAATTATTCAGAATTAAAAAGGCTCTTTTCAAGATACCTACCACACCAATTCTGGTCTATAATTAAGCTCCCAAGTACTGACCTAGTTCAAGAAAGATCAAAATGTGCACGTGTACAAATGTTTACAAACATTCCCTGTTTTATGTAAATTAGGTTAAGAGTTTTAGTAACAATTTCAACTCTATGAAGAGATTTTTAAAAGTTGCTCAATTTTCCCCTTTCCACAAAGAAAAAAAGAACATGGTTTTAACTGTTTAAATTAAGATTAGAAATTATGATGACTTTTCTGATTGTAAATGTAGCAAAATGATGAATCATATAAAATATTCTCCTCTGAGGTTTTTTACGCATTTATTTTTAGGAATGATTTGGAGCTGTCCTTATTTAAAATGTTATGGTCAAAATAATTCTATAAATTGCTTTCCAACCAAACAACAGGCATTTCCCCGTGTTCTAGCTGATTGTATAAAATGGTGCTATTCATCGCTCAGTATTTTCAAACACTCAGGACTGACAATCTGCATTATTCAAAACCTAAGGGGTTAACAATTTCATGAGGGCATTCTTCACTCACTCACCTTTGACCCCTCCAGTCTTTTTTTGGATTAGAAAGTCCATCACCACCCACACAGCCCCACATCAGCTCTGCCTTCAACCTGCATCCCAAATCTGTCTACTTCTCTCCATTGCCACGGCTACCGCGCTGGTGCCAGCCACTGCGAACTGTCATCTGCACCACTGCAAACCTGCTTCCCTTCCTTCCCCTCTGGAAACCCCTCTCTACCCACAAGCAGACATGTGAAGTGTAAGTCAGCGCCTGTCACTCTACAGTTTCACACCTTCCCGTGATTTTTCCCCACTGAGAACATCCAACCTCCTCCATCACCTCCCAGACCCTACGTGAGAGCCTTTGCTCACCTCTTCATCTGCAGCTGTTGGCCTTTTGCTCACAGCGCCCCATTCACTCTTTATCAGCCCAGGTGAACCCTCAGGTCAGGACTCACTCCTGGGCATCCCTTCCACCTGAAACCCTCTGCCAGCTCCCTCCTCAGCTTCAGACCTGCTCACATGACACCTTCTCAAAGAAGTCTTCCCCAGACACCCACTCACTCCCAACACAGCACTCTGTTATATTTATTTCAAAGCACTTGTCATCTAAATAATGGTGGCAGAACCACACTTTCTGTACAAGATAGGCTAAGAGTCTGCGATTGGATTGGGAAGGGTGGCCAGAGAATCTGAATTTAAAGCAAGTGCATTAATTTACAGTATTGCTGCAGAGCGATAAAAACAGCAGTTTTCTAAGCGTGTGTGTATACACATGCACATGCGCGCACGCACACGTATGGTTTCCACTTGCTACATATTTCTGTTCCTATCTAGAGCTTCCTATTGCTGGTGTAAAGCTATCACAAACCTAGCTTAACCCAACATAGTTTTATTATTTTATAGTTTTGGAGGTCAGAAGTATGAAAATGGGTCTTCCGGGGCTAAAAATCAAGGTGTGAACAGGGCTGCTTAAGCGGCAGGCACCTGGGCCTGAGTTTGGGTAACAAAGCCACGTTTTATCATTGCCCCCCTTAACTCTTTTGGTTAACCTGCCATTAGCCAGTGTTAGATGTGTTGCACTGAACAAGGATCTTACTCTAGACAGGCATGATTTAAAATGATGAGGCAGAACACTCCAGTTTTTTTTTTTCTAAAAAGTGGACATTGTTATTTTAATAAATTATTAGCTTATATTCTAACGGTGGCTCATGGTGGCTTCCATTTTTATTTGACACTGTATATTCAATTTTTTCTGTTACAGACTTTCAGAGGCTATCAGGTTCAGCTAGCTTCCTTCAGATATGTGTTAAAATTAGCATTGGAAAGGACACCAGTTCTTTATCACTTCGAGGTCAGATAACTGTAAAGTATTAGTATTCATGCTGGCAAGAAACTGCTCTGGAACAACGCATTATGCTTTAAGATCTACTTATAGACCCTTTACAAAAAATTAATAAGATAACATTTTATGTTAGAACTTAAAAATCTATACTCCAAGGTAAATAATTTTGAGTTTTACTACATCTTGAGCAAAAATTATTTTCATAGGCTCCTTTATTTCAAAAACAATTTATGGGGACTTCCCTGGTGGTTCAGTGGTTAAGAATACACCTGCCAATGCAGGGCACACGGGTTCGAGCCCTGGTCTGGGAAGATCCCACATGCTGCGGAGCAACTAAGCCCGTGCGCCACAACTACTGAGCCTGCACTCTAGAGCCCACGAGCCACAGCTACTGAAGCCCACGTGCCACAACTCCTGAAGCCTGCACGCCTAGAACCCGTGCTCCGCAACAAGAGAAGCCACCGCAATGAGAAGCCCGCGCACCGCAATGAAGAGTAGCCCCCACTCGCCACAACTAGAGAAAGCCCGCATGCAGCAACGAAGACCCCACACAGCCAAAAATAAATTAATTAATTAACTAAAAATTTTCCCACCCCTTTCCCTGTTAACCATCTTTAAAGTATGTTGATGGTATCCTTAATTTTGATTAGCTTTAAATGCTTCTCTCTAAATATAGTTATCAATATTTTAATGCGTAAGGCTCCAGACATGGAACATTATAGTATGTTTTGCAAAAATATAAGTTTTCATATGCTCTTGAATTCATGGTTACCTATTTATTATCTAAAATAAAACCATCTTAAGGATAGAAATTCTGCCTTCTACATTCTTTGATTCTTGTCATAGTACATAGTATAGTAACTGAATACAGCGTCCACTACATAAATGTTGTTAAATGACATTGTTAATTTTAACTAACATTTACTGAATGCCTGGTCTGGATAGGCTGTTGCCAGGAGTTTGAGACACGGAAATGATAAATACATGGCTGATGCTCAAAAGGAACTAATATAAAAGGATTTTTTTAAAAGGTGGGTTTGAAAAAGAACTAAACAGACTCCTCAGAAATGAGTTCAGTTATTTTTTATTTTTATTTTTTTTGTGGTACGCGGGCCTCTCACTGTTGTGGCCTCTCCTGTTGCGGAGCACAGGCTCCGGACAGGCAGGCTCAGCGGCCGTGGCTCGCGGGCCTAGCTGCTCTGCAGCATGTGGGATCTTCCCGGACCGGGGCACGAACCCGTGTCCCCTTCATCAGCAGGCGGACTCTCAGCCACTGCGCCACCAGGGAAGCCCCAAAACTGTGGTTTTAAAAGGCATGTTTGCTTAGTTCAGATAGAGGCTTATTTTAAAGCAGTGTTAAGTTTATAGAGATGGGCAACTCAAATATATTTTCTTAGTGTTTTATTCTTGGTTTTATTAAAGAAACTTAGAAATTTGAAGCTTTTACGATGTCCTTATATAGTATTTGACTAAAGGGTAATATCAAGGTCCAGAAGTTGAAGTTGGTGGAAATAAGGCCAAAATAAGGATGTTTTGTTCACTGTTTTGTTCACCACAATATAACCAGCACCTACAGTAGTGCCTGGAACTGAGTAGGGACTCAATTATACGTATTTGTTAAAGGCAGGCAGCAGAATGAAGTATGTTCTCATTTACGATGTATCTGTGGAATAGGTCCCCACGTCTAGGTCCAATGTTATGATTGAAAGCCGAAATCATTCCCTCTTTACCACACTTCATATGTGTCTCATACCAACTTTAACAGAAACTCCATAAACTGCTAGGAAAATAACCGGAACCCACAGAGCAAAAGGGGAAAATAATAGATTTACACATTGCTATTTTCCTGGCCCTTTTATTGCCATAATGATGTGATTGATGCATAGGTCATAGATTATAGGCTGACAGTTCCTGCATTTCACATCTCAGTGACCATCACACTACTTCATTCTCTACTAGGAATGTTCATCCATTAGCACTCTGTATTTCAACAGTGTATGTTAAGGTTCAAGATCACATAAAGTTCTACCTTGATAGATGAGTTGGATTTGGGAGGAAATTAGCGTCAGAAAAGCACTGTTCCTACCTTTGCTTTTCAACCATACTATCTTAGGTATTTCCCTTTCGCTACCATATAAACCAGACTGAGTTCCAAAGTCATGCCTTCTTAGCTCTGTGATTTGATCAATTCTGTCCACCCATCAACAATCAGCTGGTCAATTGACCAACTCAAGTGGTCTATCAGGCTTCTTGACAGTGTGCTTTTTCAGAGATGTTTCACATGTAAAACTCACTGCGAATGTTTACAATAGAGTTAAAATAGTCACAAAGGTGAGGCTGGGTTTTAGGTAGGGTCTCCATGGCAACGACTTCTTCCTGCTGGTTCTCCCTCGGGGTCTGTTTTCCAGACCTCAGCTGAGGCCATCTGTCAATGTTTTACAGCTCTTTTCTCCTCCCTCCACGCCCCTTATCCAGTCTCCACGGCAACCAGAGTGACCTTCCTCAAGACTAATTCTATCCCAGCGGCTTCAGGACAAAGCACAGATGCCTTGGGCACATGCAGCCCTCGGGAAGCCCATCTCCTTCACCAGCGTGCACAGCACACCAGCCGGACCAAAGTCAAGTGGACTCGGGCACTGTGAGGGGCTTGGGGAGAAGTCTCAAGCCGACCCTTGCAAATCCACAGATGCCTAAACACTCCTGCATCTATTTTCCCATAAAATTCCCCAAGGCACAATAACATGTGAAATAGGAGATGAGCTTGGAGTCTGGAATGGCAAGGACAGTGGGTGAGGAATTCTACAAAGCTCATGAGAACACCAGAGAGAGATCTGGTCCCGAAGTGGGTCCAGAGAAGAGCAACACCGGATGCTTTTGAGGCTGGGAGGAGAAGGAGGCGGGAAGGACAGAAAGAAGCGGGAGGCAGGTCCTGAGGGTTCCCCACCGGGAAACCACGTTCATGGTGGGTGAGCAGGGCTGGGCTGGCTTGAGAGAAGCCACGGAGAAGACCCTACCCGGGTCCAACAAAATGTGCAAAATTCAACCAAATGGGCACCCATTCATAATTGACAATTATTCTTTGAGTTTCATCTTCAATATAATAGCAATCTAGTTTAGTGACTAGAGTGTGTATTTTTTTTAAAGGACATTATAGAACAATTTTATTTGCAGCACTTTAGCTGCAAGCTTAGCCAGCATGTTTGGGAAACTTGGATTTGTTAGTCTTTGGAATTTGATATTGAAATATATTGAAATACTACTTTTCCTTTGGCTTTGAAAGAAACCTCAGATAAATTCGAGAACCTCTAAGACTAACACCGACTTGAACCATGAGGCGGTTAAGTGGCTCTATGGATCCAAAATGTTTCCAAGAAAATAAGCAAAAAATAAACACAGTATGTTTTGTAGTTCCTTTCCTACCTAGTGAGTTACTCCATCCTGCTGACACATCTTCCAGCCAGCTGAGCTATTTTTTCCCTATTATCTTTCTTGACGACTTTCTTTACAAACTTGTCTTCTAAGGCCCCTAATTAACTTAGGATCCACCAGAATCAACAGACACTTTAAACAAGCTGAAGTTTACCTTGATTCGACTTCTTTTTACTTTTTCATACATATTTTGAGCGACACGTTATTTATTCCAGATTTAGGGAGAGATACATTCTTCCCTCTTCATCCAGGGAGGGCTGGGCAGCCACACTTGGTACTTTACTCTTGCTTTGCTTATTCTCAATGTATCAAACTACCTGGACTTCTGTTCTCATGAACTTTACCCTGTTTTTAAATGTCCGTAACAAAACTATGGACAACATGTAGATCAAACGTAATTCTGCCACAGAAGTTTAAGAGTAGAATTAGCAGCAGGTGATCTTAAAGATTATCCTTTGTCTAGATTAATTACAGTATAACGACTGAATGCCCGATAATACGGAAATGCTATCATGGTATTCTATTGATACAAATTAAAACTATTAGAAAGGGCATAATCCTGATAAAAACAGGTGGCATATTAGTAGTCGTAATAACTTGAAAGAAACTTGAAATGAGACGTTAAGTACAGTTTGTTGATACTTAATACATAATCATTTTGAGCTAAATTTATTCAACATTTAAAATTCATTTTCTATTATGATACCTATGAAGGTAAAAAATAATCAAGAAGCCTCAAACCTATTTGGTTTTTAAATTGAACATTATAATTATATAAGATCCAAGTAAAACCCGATTACTTACCTTAGACGTTGTAAAAAGCACACTGTGAATTAACTGCACCGCTCCAGATCCTTCTGAGACAAGAGTGTTTCAGGCTGTCCCACGACTCGCTGAGTGAGAGGGGACAGTTCAAGTTCACCAACCAGCCTGGAAGAAAAGGCTTCCTGGCCTGGCCTTGTCTCAAGTTTCATCCCCGGTTGTTAGCAACAGGCGCATCTAATTTTACTTAGTGACACAAACAGCTCATATACCACACTTAAAATTGTTTGGGCACCAATTCCAGAACACAGCACTAAGTGTGCCAAGAGGGAAAAAATTCCTACGAAACCACCAGTTAAACCCCGAATCAGGACAGTCTTACGTAATTGTAACTTTCTAAAATGAACTTTACCTTAAATGAACAGCAAAAACTTCTGGGACACGTTTCCAGTAGAATCTAATGTTGACAAAAATCTCATAAAAAATCACTTCAAATTCACGGGCAACATTGAGAACTCGTAACTTTATTGGTATTAAATGTATACTGTTCTCCAAGTAAACTTCATATTCTCATGTAATAGTCACTCTTTAAAAACCACTTTCCTTAGGCTTCTTTTTAAGTGAAAAAACTTTAACATTTGAGAAAACCTTAAATAATGATCATCATAATAAACAGAAGGTAAACTCCACATGCTAAAATTATCACAGTTATTTTCTAAGTAAACTAAATTTATATTTTGTTTAACAAATTATGTGAATGTAACAAGGTGATGTTATGTTGTCTTACCTTTATTTAAAAAGAACGATAAGTAGATCATTCAATTTTTATAAGGTGTAAAGAACACAGAACAAATATCAAAATCTCAAATACCCTTAATCTTTTATTTTGCATTACTTTTAGAGTCTGAATTAAAACTCACTAAATTATACATTTAAATTCCCATTTTAGCACTAAACCTTGAGAACCATGAGAAGCAATGTAATGGTAATCCATACAGTTAATTTTTATTTTCTTCTCAGGAGACCTTTTCTCTTATTCTATTCATTTATGCTGGAACTTCTTTTGAAATCTGATGCTGCTTAATACCAACAGCTGCAGGTCTTAAAGGAAAAGCTGATACAGCTTCAACTAATCGTACATTTATTTATAAGACATTTGAAAATCTTCCATGAATTCTTCACACGTTACTATTCTTCTCATCATGGCAATTCGTTTAGACATAAAACCATGGCACAACTACCGATTCTCAACAAAAATATCTACTATATTTAACAGTGATGTTATGAGAGGTACTTCTGTATTACTGTGTGTCTGAAAAGTCAAAATTTGAAACTCCTAACTCAATATTCTGGTTGAAATGTCACACTGAAAGGTTACTTACTGAGGGACCTTTCCACCATCAGTTAACTGGTTTATAGCAATGAACTGTTCAGCATTGGGGGCTGCTCTGTAAGGCCATTGGTCAAGTTGTATGTTGGATCTCCATTCACGTTCACAGATTCGTTTAACACTATTGACTTCTACTTTTGGTCCTGCTGGAGGATGACTTCGAGAAAAGAGAAATCTTTTGATTTTTTAGCATAGTTGAGATTATTGAAACGAGATCTTCAAAGTTTCCACTGTAGGTCTAGTTCGGGTTTGTAACTCACATACACGTCTCATCTGTTTTCAACAGAATCATAACATCTTAAAGCTATAAGGGTCCTTAAAGAAAACTGGTCTAACCCTCCACTAGATGTAAAGTAGTTTGTTCAAGGTTAGAGCTGCTAAGGGCGTGGAGAGAAGTGACTTTCAGATAAGATAATTCAAGGTTTGGAGAGAACCGAGAAGTCTGGTGCAGCTGCCTTGAAGAGTTGGCAGGAAAGTTACTAGTGAGACCTATTAGGCCACGTTCCGGGCCCAGCTGAAGTTGATGAATACACAGTAGGCCCATTTTAAACAGCGCCTGTGGCTTTATACGCTAACTGCAGCTGTGAGCGCCTGTATGGCAGAATCTCCCCAGACCAGGCCACACTTCTATCATCTGCCCAGACCCGCTCTTCCGTCCATCCTCCACAAAAACCAGGGGCGACAGACCTGGGAATCTCCCTCGCTAACCAGCGTACCAGTGCCTACGCTCCCCAGTTCCTGCTGCCTTGCCTCCCTCTCCACCCCTCAGCGCCCCCCTGGCTGCGGGACCTGGTCTGTGTGTAGCCGACCTGCTTCCCTGCTTCTAGGCCCCGCTGTGCTCACCTTATACCTGGGGCTGCCAGAGAAACGCTGAGGACCGGTAATTCTGTCCTTATCACCGCCCTGCTTGAAGCCCTTCAGCAAGCCGTCAGGATATGGTACCAGGTTCTGGACAAGCACACGCACCTTTGCAGTGGAGCCCTGCCCATCTCACCTGTCCCCTTCCTTTGGGCTCCATAAGAAACCACGGGAGTCACAGTGCTGTCGGCTGCCTGGCTGTACCTCGGATGAGAGTCACCTCTCATCTTTTTCTCATCTTTTACCTTTTCAGAGGCAGCCTTGTATATGGATTTTTTTTTTTTTTTTTTTTGCGGCACGCGGGCCTCTCACTGCTGTGGCCTCTCCCGTTGCGGAGCACAGGCTCCGGACGCTCAGGCTCAGCGGCCATGGCTCACGGGCCCAGCCGCTCCGCGGCATGTGGGATCTTCCCGGACCGGGGCACGAACCCGTGTCCCCTGCATCGGCAGGCGGACTCTCAACCACTGCGCCACCAGGGAAGCCCCTGTATATGGATTTTTAAATGTATTATAATTGTCTGTATTTACATTGCCATCATTGGTTTATAGACCTGTTCTCTCTACTGGACCATGAACTCCTTGCTCAGCACCCACCTAGAGTCAACCCTCAATTAGTTGAACTTTGTAGTTACACCAGACTCTGTTTTTTATGATATCAATTCTATAGTGCACAGTTAACGTTAAAAAAAATAGAGCTAACATATACAATCAGGATGACATTACAAGAATTATCCAGAAGAGGTCAGTATAACAGCAATAAGGGATGGCTTTCGGGGCAAATGAAATGTGAAATCAAATTAAATTCTTTTGTAAGTGATCAACTTTAAACCTTTAAAAAATACCATGTGAATTATTTGCACTTTCAAGTGAAGCTATACGTCTTCAAAATAGGTGGTCACAGACTTTTCAAGTAAGCAAAATGAAGCGATCGAATGATTCCATACACGACTGAAAACGCAGTTTTCATCTGGAATGTAATTGATGTAATTACCTGGACGATTCTCACCCAGCTTCTCTGATTATTTTTAAATAGGGATGATCCAAGTGTACGCATTTTAACAAAGATAATTCATATTCCCTTCAGAGTTGCCATGTCAATAAAAAATGAAACATTACTAGACTACTGAATGTAGGTATTTTATGTTTTTCATGGTACTCTGGGGGAATTTAGAAGTCAATATTTAGTATAAAGGGCTAATTCAGTGTTTTCAGGGAAGACAGAGGGGATAAAACCATCGGGATGCTGGAGAAATAAGAGGTAAGAAAAGGAAAGACTAAAAGCAATAGAAAACTTTTAGATTTCAGAAGAGAAAACGGAGCATGATCTGAAATTTCAAAAGTTATCTGATGGTAATGTCTGAAGTGAGTCATAATCATTAAAAAGTATTATTCCATGAACATATAACTTTGTATAATTATAGGGAACAGATCTTGCAGCTCCAGTAAGTATAGAGTTTTTGGGCAGGGAATGGAAGTGTGGCGTGTGCCCATCAGAATGACAGGAAACCCACTGAGTAATTACCAAGGCAGAACCGGCTCACGCTGGAGAGGAAATCCATCAGAAGGGCTTGGGATAAACCCCGACGTCTCCCGCTTCTCCCTGCCATCCCCACGTCCACTGCTCTGAGGTCACTACTTACATCTTCCTCCCCATACTTACCTCTGACCTTCAAATAACTTTATATTGCTATAGCTCGATTTACTAACTCCAGACTCACCCTGTGGGTTGAGTTCATATACGTTATCACCCAGTAGCCTTCCTCTCCTTTTCTCTATTGTTGTTTTACCCGTGGTCACGTCTGAAATTCCAGTCTATGTAAGCATTTGTTTCTTGGTCCCTAATGACAGAGCATCTATCTCTCCACCCTTCTGCTCTCCAACCGAGGACATCAGCATTTCCCCTGCCTACTTTGACATGATCAAACGGATCACATTCACATTCCATTCTGAAATGATCATCTCCTGTATCTCCTCCAATTTGACCAGATGGATTCAAAATATAAAAATGCAAAAAAAACGGTGTTCGCATTTTTTACTCTTCTGGAAGAGTCTGAGAAGAAATTGCATTAATTCTTTAAACGTTTGGTAGAATTTACCTGTGAAGCCAGAGCTGGTCTCTGGCTTTTCTTTGTTGGGAGATTTTTTTATTTTGATTCAATCTCCCTACTTGTTATTGGGCTCTTCAGATTTTCTGTTTCTTACTGATTTGGTCCTGGTAGGCTGTATTTTTCCTGGGAATATATCCATTTCTTGCAGGTTATCCAATTTGTTGGAATGTAATTGTTCATAGTAGTCTCATGATCTTTTGTATTTCTGTTCTATTGTTTGTAATGGCTTTTTTTTTTTTTTTGTGGTACATGGGCCTCTCATTTTTGTGGCCTCTCCCGTTGCGGAGCACAGGTTCCGGATGCGCAGGCTCAGCGGCCATGGCTCACGGGCCCAGCTACTCCGCGGCATGTGGGATCTTCCCGGACTGGGGCACGAACCCATGTCCCCTGCATCGGCAGGCGGACTCTCAACCACTGCGCCACCAGGGAAGCCCTGTAATGACTTCTTTTTAACTTCTGATTTTGTTTATGTGAGTCCTCTCTTAGTCTAACTAACGGTTTGTACATTTTAATTACTTTTCAAAAAACCAGCTCCAAATTTCATTGATCTTTTCTATGGTCTTTTTAGTTTCTATTTCATTTATTTCTGCTCTGACATTTCTTATTTCCTTCCTTCTGCTGACTTCGATCTCCTTTTCTAGTTCTTTGGGCTATAAAATGAAGTTATTTATTTGAGACCTTTCTTTTTTCTTAATGTAGGCACTTTTGCTCCCCACTTTCCTCTTAGCATGGCTTTTGCAGCACCCCAAAGGTTTTATGTTGTGTTGTCATTTTCATTTGCCTCAAGGTATTTTTTCATTTCCCTTTTGATTTCTTCTTTGACCGATTGGTTGTTCAGGAGCGTTTTGTTTAACTCCTACATATTTGTGAATTGTCCAGCTTTCCTCCTGTATTGATTCATAGAGAATATTTTTTACCTGCCCCATAATCCTCTGTGCTGTCTGTTCATCTCTTTCACACCGCTTCCCTGCATCTGGCAACCTCTGCTCTTTTTTCATTGTCTCCATAGTTTTTTTTTTTTTTTTTTACATCTTTATTGGAGTATAATTGCTTTACAATGGTGTGTTCGTTTCTGCTTTTTAACAAAGTGAATCAGCTATACATATACATATATCCCCATATCTCCTCCCTCTTGCATCTCCCTCCCACCCTCCCTATCCCACCCCTCTAGGTGGTCACAAAGCACCGAGCTGATCTCCCTGTGCTATGCGGCTGCTTCCCACTAGCTATCTATTTTACGTTTGGCAGTGTATATATGTCCATGCCTCTCTCTCGCTTTTGTCTCCATAGTTTTGACTCTTCCAGAAAGTCATATTATTTTAATCATACAGTATGTAGCTCTTTCAGATTTCTTCTTTCACTTAGTAATATGCATTTAAGTTCTTCCATGTCCGTTTGTGGCTTGATACCTCACTTCTTTTTATCACTGAATAACATTCCATCGTCTGGATGTACCAGTTTGTTTATCCATTCGTTTATGGAAAGACATCTTGGTTGTCAACAAATTCTGACAATTATGAATAAGGCTGCTATAAACTCCTGGGTGCAGATTTTTGTGTAGACATAGGTTTTCAACTCCTTTGGGTAAATACCAAGGAACACGATTGCTGGATCATATGCTAAGAGCGTGTTTAATTTTGTAGAAACTGCCAGAGTGTCGTCCAAAGTGGCCGCACCATTCTGCACTCCCACCAGCAGTGAATGGGAGTTCCTCTTGCATCACATCCCCGCCAGCACACTGCTCAGGTTTTATGGGACACTCTTGCTACTCTAACTTACACACAGAAATAACAGAGGCACATGAGAACCACCACACTGAAGTCATCTGCCTTTGGAACAAATAGGCTATACCTGTGGGATTCTCTGGGTTCTGCTGCCTTCTCCTGTCCTACTCCTAGTGAAGCACACCTGCAGGCCTTGCATCTACTTTCTAAATCTAATAAAAGTAGCTTAGGGCTTCCCTGGTGGCGCAGTGGTTGAGAGTCCGCCTGCCGATGCAGGGGACATGGGTTCGTGCCCCGGTCTGGGAAGATCCCACATGCCGCGGAGCAGCTGGGCCCGTGAACCATGGCCGTTGAGCCTGCGCGTCCGGAGCCTGTGCTCCGCAACGGGAGAGGCCACAACAGTGAGAGGCCCGCGTACCACAAAAAAAAAAAAAAAAAAAAAAGTAGTTTATTTGCAGGAAAATATTCTTAACCAAAGTATATACAAATACCTTCCCTTTCATCACCCTGGGCATCTATTTTATTTGAAAAAAAAATCTACAAATAACTGAAATCCGTAAGTTGGAAAATATCTCCCAACTGTTTAAGGTGTAGCAAATAAAGGATAACACCACTTTTCAATATGTAGCTAATATTTTTTAAATTAAGCAACATAGAAAAATCTGGACTCCTTTCCAGTATAAACTAAGAATATTTAGTCTAATGAAATTATAAAATCTTACAAATGCCAAAAAGGCAAACTTTATAAAATATTAAGTTTTTTTTTCTTTTTCCTATTTCCAATTCTTATTTCTTGTTTATTTTCTTAAAGAACAATTACTCATCTGGCTCACCTCATTTGATTATTGTATGAAGTAATAAAAATATAAAATCAAAACCATGCACATGATCATGGTTTACTGATAGGTGCAATGCAACCTCCCCTTTAAAGTATGGGTCACTCATATAGTTTTCTACGCTGTGCATTGTTGCAACGGTTTTGCAGAGTGAGGGAACTCAGGGATGATTCTTACTGTAATGCAACACGTAGAGTATATTCTCAGTGATGCAGCTACTACAATATTATTTTTCAAAAAAAGAGAAACGCTTATTTGTACTAATTTTTACAACCTGGACATAGTTTACAAACATTAATTTACTCAGTTTGAATTCTTAGCTCCAGCGAGGAAAGCAACGTTTTTTTTGTTTGTTTTTTGCAGGGGGGCACAGGGGTTGTGTATTATCTCATTCCCTGAAGCAAGAGGTGAGAAGAGAAAGCAAAGTCAGGATAAAAGGGACTGATTCCTTCTTTGCCAAATCTTTCGAGGACGACTAAGCAGTATTTTGTATGAGGTGATTTCTCAAAAAAAGAATGTTTACATATATTCCAGTCTATGTTGAAAAATATTTCACAACTAAACATATTTCTTAATAATTGACTGCTTTCATTAGTATGGGTCAGGGTTTGGTAAACAATGGCCTGTGTGTCAAATAAGGCCCGCCACCTGTCCTTGTAGGTAGAGTGAGACCAGGTCACAGCCATGCTTATTCTCTTAGGGATCCCCATGGCGGCCAACGCTGCAGAGCTGAGTAGTTAGTTGTGACAGGGACCTTATGCCCACAAAGCCTAAAGTATGTATTACATGCCTCCTTACAGAAAAAGTTTTCTACCTCCTGATACAACCCACTGGAAATAAACTGTATTGTGGGTCACGTTTTACTTTGGTTTTACTATTTTAAAAATAAATTTACTGTGTCTAATTAGCACTGTCAATTCAAGAAGTGAATCTGATAGTTATATGACATTCTTACATCCCCTCCACCTTCAAAAAACTAAAATCAACTGTACTCAGTCATAAAAAAGAATGAAATAATGCCATTTGCAGCAAAAGCGATGGACCAAGAGACAATCATGCTAAGTGAAGCAAGTCAGAAAGAGAACGACAAATGTCGTATGATCTCACTTATATGTGGAATCTAGAAACGATACAAATAAACTTATTTACAAAACAGAAATAGACCCACAGATACAGAAAACAAACTTATGGTTACCCAAGGGGAAAGGTTGGGGGGAGGGATAAATTAGGAGTTTGGGATTAACAGATACACACTACTATACATAAAATAGGTAACCAACAAGGACCTACGGTACAGCACAGGTAACTCTGTTCAATGTCTTAAAATAAACGATAATGAAAAAGACTCTGAAAAAGAATATATATATATATATATAAAATGTATAAATGAATCATTTTGCTGTATACCTGAAACTAACACAACATTGTAAATTAACTATACTTCAATTTTTTAAAAATGATTTAATTAATTAATTAAAAAGTATATACAGTCAAACTTATAGGAAAGAGTGGAAAATTCTCAAGGGCTAGAAATATAGACGGAAGTCACAGTCAGAGACAGTGGGAGGTTAAGCTTCACAGGCGCGGAGGCAGCAGGTGAGGAGACCCACTCTCGGGCCCAGAGGCCAAGCCTGAATCTTTGTGCCCAACAGGGATAACTGGCCTCTGGGAAGAGCAAGGCCAGAGCTCCTGCCATGGAAGGAAATACAAGGAGAGGCCCCTCCCTCCTCAAGGCTGTGGATGGAAAGACAGCAAAGTCAAAGCCTGTACCAACCACGAGCCTGCACCGTGTGTGGGTGTGAGTTTGACCAAATTTACCACAAATATGTGCTCTAAATCCTCCCATGAAATGTACAGAAAATCCGGTCTAGGACCCATCAAGAAAGGACAGGAAAGGAAAAAAGGAAGACAGGCAAAAATGGGGTAGTGAAACATGATCCTGTGTAAAGGATGACAGAACTGTCCCAGGCAGATTAGGATAAATGTTAATAAAATTAAAATCTTTCATAAAAAGGAAGTACAGTGGGCTAAACCACCCTTCTACTATACTCAACTCACCTCGATACTTGCTACTAGAATACTGTGTTAGTAAGATATTATTCCATCAATCTCCTATATTTACCTGACTTACTAAAAAGTCAAAGAAATACACTTAATGAGAGGAGGAAGACCTAAAGGAGGTATCTACAGAGTTTCCAAAGACAGATTCTGTGAGGTTTTAAGGGCGTGAAGGTTAGTGGTGCTTAATTTTTACACGACGTCACTTTAACCTTAAACGTTGGTCTTCTTTTCCCTTGATTCAAGGAATCACTATCCCTAGTCACATGGACTGGCTGTTTGAGCTGTTTTGCATCCATAAGAAAAGTGAAATGCAGGGCTCGTGGGAAGGTTGTCCTGGGCACTGTGCTGCAGTGGGGACCACGGGTTTGGAGGCAGGTCTCTGTTATTACCCGGCTCCGCCCAGCAGCCACTTGGGCCAATGACAGCCTCTGTGGCCCAGTTTCCGCCTGTGTAAAGGGGGGCCCTAATCACAGGGTGCCTGTGAAGATGGGATGAAATGGAATTCCTCAAGTGCCTGTGTTAAAGCAGGAGCTCAATCGATGGCATGGACACAGCCCTTTTGTTGTTAAGGCAAATGCCAGAGGACAGAGGTAAAGGAGCAAGCTATTAGGGGTACATCTGAGAAGGAGATTCTCTGGAGAATAACTTATTGGATATTTCCCTCAATTCATCCTGAATTAAGAGATTTCAAACAAACAGACGGAGTCATGAATCTTAAAGGAGAAGGATACAGAGGAGGAAACCGTGTCTACCAAGAGGGGCCATTGGTCAGGACCCTGAGTTCCAACACAACCCACAGAACTGCACCTAAATAGCTCCACGATTCATATAGGCATTCTTTGTAAGAATATGACTTGTAAACAGCCCTAGCTTTTTCATATCTGTTTGCTCCTTAGGTCTTTGTCTTCAATGCAATATGATTTCAGTTGAGTTTTTCAAATTTAAAAATTCTTCCTTTTCTCATTCAGAGACCTTATTTTTGAAAAAAAGGGTTTAGCAACCAACATTAGACAAAGATAATAAGCACATTTTTATAAATTAATATCTGGTTCATGTTACTTTTCCAATTAAGTTTTCATTGTTTTATTATTAAGGTAATTATTAATGCAGTTATGTTTTGATATAATGGAATGACTTAGGGTTTTGTATGTGCAGCAACGAAGCCTACTGACATGCTAAAAATCTAATTTAAGTGATCTTGGTCAGAGTCCAAGACTGGGCTTAGAGAGCTGTTAACCTCTTGAAATTCAATCCAAAGTAGGTATGCATGTCCAGGCATTTCCTAGCACATCTATAACTATCACCAGACTTTCAAAGGGGTCCATGACCTTAAAATACTTAGGAAGCATCTCTTTACTATCTCCTTTTCCTGTGGCCTCCTATTCCAGTACAAATATCTCCCTCACATCTAACAAAATGATATGCTAAAAAGACACGGTGTTATATGTAGTTATTTTGTTTCCTAATTTGGCAGGTGTCATGTTCAGAAATTTATATGCAAATATACTTTGAAGGAGGGCTGTCTATACAGAGAACACTGTATTTGTATCACTGAGAGCACATAACAAGTTGTGTTTACTTCGTATAAATTTAACTAAGAAGACAATGAAATGGGCAGTTTTTTAAAAATTACAAAGCACCATTTCCTAAGTCTAGAAAATGAAATGTTTGGGTTGTTACACTACAATGATCATTCCCACATACATCACTTTCTAACAATACAATTCCGGAGAAAGAAATACAATTACCTTTTTTTGCTTAACTGTAACTATGTCTGTAGATACTTGCAGATGTTATCCACAGTAAGACAGGAGCTCTTGCAGGGCACAATCTTAAGTAGTAAAGACTAAACGCGGGTCTGATAAATTAAAAAAAAAAAAATCAGGACTTCCCTGGTGGCACAGTGGTTAAGAATCTGCCTGCCAATGCAGGGGACATGGGTTCGATCCCTGGTCCAGGAAGATCCCGCATGCCGTGGAGCAACTAAGCCCGTGCGCCACAACTACTGAGTCTGCTCTCTAGAGCCCTCGAGCCACAACTACAGAGTCTGCATGCTGCAACTACTGAAGCCCACGCACCTAAAGCCGATGTTCTGCAACAAGAGAAGCCACCGCAACAAAGACCCAATGCAGCCAAAAATAAATAAATAAAATTAAAAACAAAACTCTAAGTAACCTACAGGTTTATTAAAAAAAATCAGAACGAAGAAAATGAAATGGTGCCGATTAAAATGTAATAGTACATATATATTTTTAATATATTTAAAATATGATCTAGCCACAGGAATAAAATGCCTCTTTAAAAATGAAATGAGCATTATCCTCATTATGTGTGAGAGAGGTGTTTTCATAGTTTAAAAAAGCAAACAAGTTATTGGTTAAATGTGAGTTTTATTCCTTTTATAGTCTGCTATGTAGTTCTAACGAATCTAATTTGTTCAATGGATTATTCATCACTACATTTTTTCTGAGATTAAAGAAACATTATTCATAGATTACAATTGCTATGCAGGGCACCTTCTTATGTTTCTAAGCCTGAAGTGTAAGTGTACTATCTGTGTTAATGATTTATGTGCAGTATCTACTAAATATTGTGTGTAATGTCTGATTCAGCTCTAACAAACACTGAAAATGGAAAGAACATAAGATTCAGAGAAAGTAAAATAATTGAAAACATGATTGTTCTACAACCTCAAAAGTTCACTGCGGGATGTTTTACACACGTGGACTGGGGGCCACTTTGCAATCATTTTGTTTGGAATGTTTGGAAGCACATTTTCTCCAGAGGAAGTTTTAATACCAGACACACTGAACCTTCCAGTAAAATAGTCCATCACCAAGAACCAAGAGATCAGCTTAAGTAAATATTTGACAAATACTGTAAAATCTGTTTTTCATAGTTTTTAAATAACCTGCTTATGTTCAAGGAAAAAAAGCACAAGAGAGTCATAGAAAAAGGCTTACTTGAAAAAGTACAATTCCCTTGTTTTACACAGATTTACTCGCTTTAAGGGACACCCAACAGCACTAGTACAGCAATACCACGCATCTACACAGAGTGCCATCTCTATAACATCTGCTCCTACGACAGCAGGTAACACGGGACGAGCAGCTGTTTCCCAGAAAAACCGTACGTGACTGTTCCAGTCAACTATCCAGCGACGGCTCCTATCAACTTTCTAATTAATCCCGATTTAACCAAGTGATAACACGCAAATATGTACCTACCAACCATGGGTACTCGGTGGGTAGTGGCTGAGGCTGGAGGGACCACCCCAGGGAAGCGGGTGTGAGACACGTGACTTCAGGGCTCTCTGTCTCCACCCCCCGCCCCGCCCCGCCCCGGGAAGCCCGGGTCAGCCCCCAAGTGTGCTCGCGCCTAACTCCGGGGGCGGGCCGGTCAGTAACCCAGGGCGACGCGATGAGCAAAACCAATTCACGGAACATGAGTCACTCCCCCGAAGTTAAGTCCAGTCCGAGGGCGGCTCGGCCGGCAAAACTATCTGGGGCAAAGGCAGGCGGACGGCCCCAACTACACTGCGTGGCTTCCCCCCGGACCCGCGGGCCGCAGCGGCGGAAGGATCAGGTGCGGGGTCGGGCTGGGGGCGCCTGCCCACGCGCGGGCCAGCTCAGGGGCTGCAAACCGGGCAGCTGACGGCGAAGCGGTGGCCCGCGGCTGCGCTCCTTACCTGCGCTGCTCTCCGCGGTCCGGCGGCGCGGGCTGGCGCCGCAAGTCCCGTCGTCCCAGGCGGAAGGGCCGCCGTCTTCTCCCCGGACAGCGCGGGCCGCGGCTCCGTCTTGCGTCCTCGGCGGCCGCCGCGGCGACTGCGCTCCCGGGCGGGAGGGCCCACATCCCCGCGCGGGCTCGGGGCGCCCGGGACCCGGCGCCGGGCGGGCGGGGGCCGCAGACCTGGGCGGGGCGCGCGGGGCCCCCGAAGCGTCTCGCCCGCCCTCCCGGCGCGCGCGTCCACGTGCCAACCCCGCGTCACGTCCCCGTGGGTCGCTGGGCCCCGGCCCGTCTCCTTTGCCGCCGCGGGGGCGCCTTCCAGCCGTTCCCGGTGCAGCGGCGTCGCGTCACGCAGTGCGGGTCGGAGCTCCGGTGTTCCCGCCTCGGCCCTCGTCCCACGAGGTACCAGAACCGGCGCCGCCCTTTCCGCGCGCGCCAGGGCGGCGCTGCTGGGGACGCGGCCCTGCTGGGGACCCGGCCCTTCGCGGGCTCCGGTGTGTCCCCCGGCTTGTCCCCCGCGAGCCTCTGCGGCTCCGGACACCGAGCAGGGCCGGGGCCTGGCAGCTGGGCGGCCCCCGCGGGGTTTGCAGAAACTCTGTCCGCGGCACCAAGGGGACTGCGCGCCCACCCGCTGCTTGGAATAGCAGCTGTACTACGATTTGTTTTCTTTTTTAAAGCCTGGAGCGGTTCGCTCAAATGATGATAAGGCATAGGGTTTTCCTGGTAGTGCTTCTGTGTCTGTCATCTGTTTACTTGTTGACACCTCCGCACGGGAGAGTGACTTGGTTCCAGCAGTTTTGTGTCTGGGGAATGGCCGGGGTGTCTGCAGATGTTTGGTGAACGTACTGAGGAGGTAAATTATCAAACACATTCCTGAAAGGGTCCTACTGGTGTATTCTGTGAATTTTTAAATGGAGATAACGCTGTTTTATCTGGAAGCAAATGGAAACACAAAGACGCTGGGGTATTTAAAAATGTTTTTCACGTAACCAAGTGGATAATTGCAAGGCAGAAATGTTTACAACTCTTAGATTACATTTTTTTTAAAGCAGACTTTTCACAGGTGGAAATCAAAAGCCATTTTCCCAGAAAAGTCCAATGAAAATTTTCATTAATTATTCTCCACCTCATAGGTGATAGTGACAACCATTCTTTAAAAAAATTTACTCTCACAGGGATAAGTAAGATTGCTGTAGCTTCAGATGTGCTATTAAAGATGGATTAATAATCTTCTACATATTTCACAGGCAGCATAGTGAAAAGAATTGGGAATTGTTGCTCTAAAAATGTCCATACTATACAGTAAAGGTTGCTGATTTTATATTTGTGTCAAATAGTGTAAAAGTTATTGATGTATTCTGCTTGCCGAAACTGACACGATCCCAGAGCCAACATCATCTCTCTCATTGGCTTAGGAAAAAAGAGCTGGCAATAGTTTCCTGCTGGGGATGGTGACAGCGTCAAGGACCCAGAGCACGTGCCATGATTTCCCTGATGGAAAAGGTAATTATATCCAAAGTGGAATATGGAAAAAGCCAGGGGTGTGTACAAGGTCTGAACTCTCCAAATGGTTTTGATTGAGCACCTTATCTGAGATATTTTGATCAACACAGGACATGTACAGTTATTTGCATCTTATACGTATTTATGAATATATTACATGCAGAAAGTTAATATATTACTTAGATTGTAAAACACAAAGAGAAAATTTTAAATGAATGATAGAAGTGAACATAAATAGAAAAGGTATTGGAATGGTGATGTGAGGCTCTTTGTAGACCCTCTCTCCAGGAAACAGTCAAAAGCGAGTGGTGAAAATTATTTTAAAAACATTTGTTTAAAGTCTCTGGAAATTGTCCTGAGGGTATACAGTACATGGAGAAACATTCATCCATGAGAATCTACTAAATCTTGGTAAGAACAGCAAGAATCTGGGTATTCGGTCTAGGACTGAATCTGCGCCACCCCGGCTCAGTGTGGTGCGCTGTGTCGCTGCAGCCAGGATGACGGCCCTCCGCTCCCCCAGGTCCCAGTCTGCGCTGCTGGCTTCTCCTTGGAAGGCGCAGGCCTCCAGCATCCTCAGCCCCCTCCCGCAAGCTGCAGGCACAAGCTTTATTCCAGGCAGGTGTGGCCAACAGGTCTGGGACTTCCCACGTACCTAGCCACCACTCTAGGGTGGAACCTCTCCCCCAGGTGTGGCAGGCCAAGGATATGGGGCCACTCTGTCCCCATCTTGGCTCCCTCGTAGGGGGCAGTTCCATACTCGGAGAGGAGAGGAGACTAGGGGCTGCAGTCCCTAATCAGTGCCCTAGTCGTAGGGTGGGAGGTCATGGTGAGAGAGGAGGCCACTGTGCCCGCCTCCAGCTCTGGAGCAGTGGGGCGAGGTTCTGCCCGGGGCAGAGGCAGGCTAAGCAGGGAGTTCCACAGCCCTCCCTGAGGAGATGGATTTTATTTGGAGGAGATGGTGGGGAAGGGCACTCTCAGAAATGACGGAGAGCTTGGTAATACGCAGTTGAGAAGAGGCTTGTAGCTCCATGATAGCAAAGAGCTCAGTGGTAGACTAGCTAGAAATTTAACAGAGAAAAGCAAGGATAAAGAGAGAAGAATGCTGTGGTAAATAGAGACTCCATGCTTAAAGAGCGCATGCCACATCTCACACGCTGCAGGACCCGGGGCAGAGCAGTAACTTGGAGGGAGCCTGGGTCGGACCCGCTTGCTGATCTTGGAGAGCCTCGCAGAGAGGCAGGAGGTAGCGGCGCTCAGCCTGCGGTGAGGACTCTGCAGCAGCCATTGTGCAGAGCTCATCCCACCACGAGGATGAGGTGTTGGTAAGCGCCGTTTTGAAATCCTCCCTCTAGTGCCAGAGCCCAGCCCCACCTACCAGCCGGTCAGCACTGGTGTCCTGGGCTGCCTCAGGCCAGGCAGCTGGGTGGGCCCAGAACCCAGCCCTACCCACCAAGGGGTGAGAACCGGCCCTGGAATGCCCTGGGCCCTTGTCCCGCCCACCTGAGAGCTAACACCGACTCCAGGACCCCCAGGGTCCTGCAGCTGGAGACCTCAGGACGCGGCCCCATCACCAGCTCCAGGACACCATGGACCCTGCGGCCAGCCACGACAGGACTGGCCCAGCCACCAGAAGGTCACCCCCTCGTGACTCAGCCCCAGCCGCCAGCAGGTTGGCAGCGGGACCAAGACTCCCCTGGCCCTGTATCCGGCCGTGCCAGGACTTGGACCTGCCAACCCACGGCCGGCTGGCAGCCTCTGCACAAGGCAGGGCCTGGCAACCGACTGGAACAAAGGTCAGACAAGCCTCCTAGCATGCCCACAGTAGTCAGCCTGCTACGAGAGAAGGGCCCGGGCAGCCCACATAGGAGGAAGCCGTACAGCATATAGCTCTGGTGACCATTACTGAAATGGAATCAATAATTTTAAAAAGCCCAACAAACAGAAGTCCAAGACCAGATGGCTTCACAGGTGAATTCCACCAAACATTTAGAGAAGAGTTAAGACCTGTCGTTCTCAAATTATTCCAAAAAATTGCAGAGGACAGAACACATGTTTTGGAACACATTCTATGAGGCCAGGATCACCTTGATACCAGACAAAGATATCATAAAAAGAGAAAATTACAGGCCACTATCACTAATGAACATAGATGCAAAAATCCTCAGCATAATATTAGCAAACCGAATTCAACAATACTTTCAAAAGCTCATACACCGTGATCAAGTGGGATTTATCCCAGGGGTGCAAGGATGGTTCAGTAGCCACCCATCAATCAGTGTGATACACCACATTAACCAATTAAAGAATAAAAACTATGTGATCATTTCAACGGATGCACAAAAAGCTTTTGACAAAATTCAACATCCATTTATGATAAAAACTCTCAACAAAGTGGCTCTAGAGGGAAATCCCTCAACATAATAAAGGCATATATGATAAGCCCAAAGCTAATATTATACTCAGTGGCTGCATTTCTATACGCTAACAGGGAACTACCAGAAAGAGAAATTAAGAAAACGGTCCCACTTACAATCCTATAAAAATTAATAAAATAACAAGGAATAAATCTAACTAAGGAGGTAAAAGACCTGTACTCAGAAAACTATGAGATGCTGATGAAAGAACTGGAAGATGACACAAACAGATGGGAAGATATACTGTGCCCATGGGTTGGAAGAATCACTGCTGTTAAAATGACCACACTACCCAAGGCAGTGTACAGGTTCAGTGCAATACCTACCACGTGTGATGGATTTTGATCTGAGACTAGCTTTTAAGTGAAGCCTGCAACACACATCTGTCCTGTTGTCAGCTACCAATATTTACCAAAAGGAATCTTGCTGCTACCGCTGCCAAGAATGCCTTTTACTAGCTGCTTGACCTGGAGCTAGTATTCATTTTAGTATTGTAATCCTTACGTACATGTGTTAGAACCAATCATTTACTTCTAATCTATAAATTTAGTCCAGGTTTAGAATTAAATTGAATTCTTATTGCATTTTCCATCTTAGTCTTTCATGGTTTAATTAACTAAGCAGATTTAAATATATATTTTAGTCTATCATTTCTAAAAATTACCTTCCACGATGTGTTAAGAATTAAATAATTACTGTCAAGTTGCTGCAAAATTAATTGTTACCATTTTAATATAACCACACAAAACAGGGAAAAGTTACTGAGTCTTAAAGTGCTTCTTAAAAATTTTAGTTAAGAGATTCATCAATGCTGACATCTTAATTTTATTCTACTCTTCAACTGGTGCATTTATTTTTATGTAATTATGAGCTGTCAAAGGTCCTTTTCATAACAACAGGTTTTATTTGCTTCACTGAACTTAATGAAATCCGTGTGCATGAGGGAATTTTACAGACGTATTTAAATTCAGTACCTGAAATTCTTGTTTCTAATGGTGTCTAATATTTTAAAATATGTGAGCTTTTGAAGAAAGGAAATCATAGAATCACAAGAAACAAGTTAAAAGATACTAAAGAAGATATTTAGCAGATTTTGATAACTTCAACTGGTTTTATACTTGCATCATTTTAATCTCTTGTATAACTAATTTAGCCTTAACATTTCCAGAGAAGGTTCTGCAGTCTTCTTTGGAAATATGTTCTGTTGTCAGAAAGAGTTTTCGAAGAATTAACAGGTTTGTTTTGGCTCCTGCATCACCTTAGAGGAAGCGTTTGGGTCATTCAGTGTCTTCCATAACGCGACCACTCACGTTAAACGTTCTGTGAGTTTTAGACCAATCTCAAGATTTGGGGGTTCTGAGGAAGAGATACTGCTACGGAACGCAAGTTCATGTGCCCAACGCACAGTGAGGCCAAACAAACTGAAACGTTGGCGTTTGGAGCAGAGAAAGGTTTCTTGCAAGGCCATGCAAGGAGATGGGTGGCTCACGCCCCCAAATCCTCTAACCTTCTGAAGGGTTTCAGCAAAGCATTTTTAAAGGCAAGGTGAGGGAGGGAGGCGGTTAGTTGCTGCAGACTTCTTGGTGTAGGACCCTTTGTTCTTGCAGCTGTCAGGTAGGTCAGGCCGTGATGTTCCTGTGAACCTCCAACCAGACATTCTGCAGCTGTGCCTCTACATGAATAGACTCTTAAAGGCCAGAGCTTTGGGAATGGGCTGGTGTCCTTTGTATTTCAGGCTCTAGGCAACGTTCTTTTACAAAAGGTGCAGAGCCAGCCTGACTAAACAGAGCCCAAGGGTTAAAGTGAAAGGAACAGATCTCACATGGAGTCAGAGTCGTTCTTCCCTGTTGCAGCACCTGTGCAGAGTGTGGTCCTCCTGCCGCCCTGCACCCCGCCCTGCTCCTCTTCTCCCACCTCTGTCCTGCCCTCTCCCAGTCCTCCCTCGACTCAGGGTTCCAAATACTTGTCCCTCCTTGTGCAGATTGGCGTCCGCTTGCTTCTGAAACCTTGGCTTTTCTACTGCGGCACCTCTCCTTCTCTGCACGAAGCATCATCTGAGCACGGTCCATCTTACTCCAAGTAAGATCTCGGTTAAAAAACCGAGATAATATTTGTTCCTTTTACAGTTACCTTATGGCAGACTTTTATTTATTTATTTATTTATTTATTTATTTTTTTGCGGTACGTGGGCCTCTCACTGTTGTGGCCTCTCCCGTTGCGGAGCACAGGCTCTGGACGCGCAGGCTCAGCGGCCGTGGCTCACGGGCCCAGCCGCTCCGCGGCACGTGGGATCTTCCCGGACCGGGGCACGAACCCGCGTCCCCTGCATCGGCAGGTGGACTCTCAACCACTGCGCCACCAGGGAAGCCCCAGACTTTTTTTTTTTTATATTTATTTATTTAGCCACACCTCGCAGCGTGCGGGATCTTAGTTCCCTGACCAGGGATCGAACGTGTGGCCCCTGCAGTGGAAGCTTGGAGTCTTAACCACCTGACTGTCAGGGTTGGTTTCTCACCCTTTCTCTTCTCTTTTTTCCTTTTTTTAAAAAATATTCATTTTCCTATATGGCTGTGTTTGGTAAATAAATACCAAATGTTTATTTATTTGGTTTAGCTGTGGCACTTGGGATCTTGCATTGCAGTGCGCAGGCTCTTCCTTGCGGTGCACGGGCTCAGTAGTTGCAGCAGGCGGGCTTAGTTGCCGTGTGGCATGTGGGATCGTAGTTCCCCGACCAGGGATTGAACCTGCTACGTTCCGCTACGTTGGAAAAGTGCAGTCTTAACCACTGGACCGCCAGGGAAGTCCTATGGCAGACTTTTCTATCATCTTCACATTTTCACTTACTTGGATAGATTAAGCCGTGTTAGCCTTAGCAGCAGCGTGACTTTTTAGACCAATATTTATTTCTGTGCCAGTAAACCCGTTGCCCCTCCCCCCACCTCCCTCTCTTCTCTGCACCTCCCCCACTTTCAGCAATCACGTGATATTGATGATCTTCCTCACTTTATACATTCACTTTGGCCACTCGTATGCCTAGGCTATCACTTTTTTTTATTTTAAATATTTATTTATTAAACAACCCATACATTGTTAGTATGGACGTCGTGCAAGGTTAAAACATATTCAAACATCAAGATCGGCATTCAGGGCTTCCCTGGTGGCGCAGTGGTTGAGAGTCCGCCTGCCGACGCAGGGGACGCGGGTTCGTGCCCCGGTCCGGGAGGATCCCACATGCCGCGGAGCGGCTGGGCCCGCGAGCCATGGCCGCTGAGCCTGCGCGTCCGGAGCCTGTGCTCCGCAACGGGAGAGGCCACAGCAGGGGGAGGCCTGCGAACTGCAAAGAAAACAAGAAGTTCAGATAAGGATTCTTAACCTGGGATCTAAGAATTGGACTTCAGTATTCTTTGAAATTCCTAAAATTGTAAGCAGAATTCTGTGTAAGTGTGCATTTGTTTTGACAGTGTCTGTAACCTTTATGAGTCTCAAAAAGATTCCTTGAATAAGAAAACTTCATGGTCACTGTGTCAGATTCTCCTTCAGATACCTTTGTGTTCTGATAAACAGTTTCAAAACAATGTATTAAAGTTTTGCAGTCTCTGGACTGTGCTAGAAATTTAGAAAGTCATATGGCTTAGCACACTGGAGCAAACATGAGAGGCCCTAAAATATTTTAAGGAGGTATAAGAACATGATTACATGTGCTCACTCACATATCTATAAACTTAAGACATAACTTAACTTGAATTGGAAGTCACAGGGTTTCTTGGCTATGGGATTTCAAGCTGTCACGCTCTGTAATATGCAACATGTAAATTCGGTGAACCTAAAACTGCTTCACCATGAATAGTCATGAACAGATTTCAAGAATAACATCATCATTTCATATTAAAACCATAGTCTCAAAGGTTCATTAACTTTAATGATGAGAAAACTCTGAATTTGCTCAAACTCCTGTAGCGTGTTTTAAAATTTTACCCTTTTGCTCTTTACTGGTTTTGGAAAAACAAAAATCATTTAAAATGCTTTGGAATAATCTGTAATAGAATAATAAGGACTTTTTGGATGGAAGAAAATAGGTATTTTATAGTTTTCCTGTCATTTCATTGGCTTCAACTTTAGTGATTTTAAAAACGTTTTCCTTCTTAAACTTTTATGAACATTTAAACTTTGATTTTATATCTTCAATTAAATAAAATTAAACAAATAAAGCAGTACCTACTACATATCAAAAATTGTGCCAGCCAGGAGAGGAAAAACAAAGAGAAAGACACGGGAAATTTCTTACGCGTGAGTTGAACGACTCACTTTGGAGTGTAAGGAAATGAGGTGGTGTCAGATTTCCCATAAGGAGTTTTTAAAAGAATCTTGTTAAGATTTTATGCACGGAGAAAAAGTAAAGTGAGAAGCATACGGAGTATGATTAGATTTAGTTGTTGCGTATGTTGGTTTTGGAGTGTACAGTGTTTTAGAGAAAATTTTGTGCTGTCCATGGGAACATGGCTGTGAAACAACTTGTTATTACTCAGCTCTGTCTTGTTAGATAAGTTAAAGGAACGGTACAGATATTTGGAGACCTAACTTGGATCCCGTAACGTTCTCCTTAATAATTAAAGACGGGGTACTAGCAGCAATGAACACACAATCTCTGAGGGAATGGTCGCTGTCACATCCAGTGTTGGCAGCCTCCATCCTGATGCAGGTCCCTCAAACTCAGGCCAGTCTACCGGGTCCTTGGGGCCATAAAGAATCCAGTCCCTTCTTTTCCAGTTTTGCCCTTTACACTTAATAAATTGGGTTTGCTTTACATTTTAAAGTGCCTGGTATAGAATTCTCAATTTAATTGGATCATGAGGTAGGGGTAGGTGCACAGGGGTTCCAGTTTCTCCACATCCTTGCCAACACTGTTTTTTGTTTTGTTTTGTTTTGTTTTTGACAGTGGCCATCCTAATAGGTAAGAGGTGACGTCTCGTTGTAGTTTTAATGTGTATTCCTCTAATGATTAGTGATGCTGACCATCTTTTCATATGCTTGTTGGCCATTTGTGTATCTTCTTTGAAGAAATGTCTATTAAAATCTTTAGCCCATTTTTTAACCAGGTTGTTTTGGTGGTGGTTGTTGAGTTCTTTATATTTTCTAGATATTAATCTAGATACGTGAGTTGCAAGTATTTACCATCAGATATGTGAGTTGCAAATATTTATCAGATACGTGAGTTGCAAACATCTTGTCCCGTTCTGTAGGTAGCTTTTCACTCTGTTTGATTCTTTCTTTTGCTGCACAGAAGTTCTAAAGTCTGCAGCTGTCCCATCTGCTTATCTTTGCTTTTGCTGCCTGTGCTATGAACCTTCTTCTGTATGTCTTCGTACACAGATGAATGCGTTTCAGTTAACTATGTATCTGGAAGTGGATTTGCTACGTCATAGGGTATGGGCGTGCTTTCCAAAATGGTTTTGCCAGTTTACGACTTCGCCAGCAGTGTATAGAGGTCTAAATCATTCCACATCTTTACCAGTACTTAGTTTTGGTTATTATGTGTTTATTTAGCCACTCTGGTGGTTGGGTATCTCATTTTGCTTTTAATTTGTTTTTGCTTAATGACTGAATATTTTGAAAACTATTTCATGTAGAGTGACTACTTAAGGCGTTTCCCCGTTTATAAATTAGGTGATATCTTTTTTTCCATCAATTTTTAGGAATTCCGTATATACTATACTCTGAATATGATTCCCTTGAACAGATATATGTTTTGCAAATGAATTTTTTGTTTTGTTTTTTTTTGCCTTTCACTCTCTTAGTAGTGAATTTTGTTGAACAAAAGTTCTTCATTTTAAGAACTAGATTTTCTTTATGGTTAATGCATTCATGTTCTGTTGAAGAAATCTTTGCCTGTCCAGCACCACGAAGAACTCCCCCTTATGATAACTCCTAGAGGTTTATTGTTTAATATCTTTAAATCTGTGTTCCATCTGTCCTTTTATGTATGGTATGAAGTACATAGTGGGGCACTTTTTTTCCGGAATAGATATCTAGTTAATCCACTTTCACTATTGCAGAGAACGCCCTTTCCCCACTATGGAGCACTGTCCCCTCTGTCATAATCAAGGGACTGTAAAGGCAGCGTCTGTTCCTGGGCTTCCTGTTTGATTGCACTGGTCTGCCTTAGTGACCACTGCTTGCTCACGAGTCTTTGTATCTGGAACTCTAACCTTCCAATTTTGCTCTTTTTCAAAATTGACTTGTCCCGCCCTTAATTTTTACATTTCTATTTCTACGCATGCACGTGTACACACGCGCCTGATGAGATTTCGATTGGGATTGAATTACATTTATACTTCATTTTGGGAAAAATCAACTTAAATATTAAGTCTTCCAATTCATGAATGTGGAATATCTCTCCATTACTTAAATCTTTTCTTTCTCTCGGTGTGTTTTATCCTCTTCTGTTATGGGTCTTGCTTATTTTTTGTTAGACTTATTCCTAGGTATCAGTTATAAATTATAGTGTTTTAAAAATCAAATAATTAGCTAATTGTTGCTAGTATATAGATACATACAATTGTTTTTTCGTATTTATCTTATACCAGAAGCCTTGCTAAATTCTCTTACAGCACCTAATATGTTGTCTTTAGTTTACTGGATTATCTAAATGTACAATCTTATGATCTTCGGATAAGGATGGCTTTACTTCTTTTTTTTTTTTTTTTTTTTGCGGTACGCGGGCCTCTCACTGTTGTGGCCTCTCCTGTTGCAGAGCACAGGCTCCGGACGCGCAGGCTCAGCGGCCATGGCTCACGGGCCCAGCCGCTCCGCGGCGTGTGGGATCTTCCCGGACCGGGGCACGAACCCGCGTCCCCTGCATCGGCAGGCGGACTCTCAACCACTGCGCCGCCAGGGAAGCCCCGACTTCTTTCTTTCCCGTGTATAAGCTCTTATTTCTTTTCCTTGTGCATTTTCTTGGTAGGGACCCACGTAAATCCTCTGGCTTTGTTCTTTGAGATTGGTTGGACACTGGACTAGGTTCTAGAAGAGAGACCTTATACACCAGTGCTTTCCGTGCTTAGTCTCCCTTCATCTTCTCATCAACCTTAGTGATAGATACTAAGTGTTATTAGCGTCACTAGTACCATCCTGTAGAGGAAGAAACCAGACTTAGAAGAGTTAAAGTGCGAACATGATGAGGAATGGCTTTCCTTAATATTCTTTCCCTGCAAATACGAAGAAATGCTGCATGAAATATAAAGATTTTCCAAATACACAGCCAAGACCAAAAAAAAAAAAAAAAAGAGCCCCCCAAAACCCTAAATGAAAAATAGGAAATTCTCAGTTGCCAGAAAGAAGGAGGACCCCAGAGCTAGGTTCTGAGTGCGGGCTGCACCGCCGTGGCCCCTGGGTTATCACTCCTGGAAACAGACCCTGGGGCTGGGGCAGGGGCTTCAGTTCCTACGTAGAGTGAAGTCAATGTATAGGTTCTACACCAAATTTTGAGCTGGGCTTGAGCCCCTGCCTAAAACCAGACTCTGGTTAGGAAAATGGGACTGAAATACATAAGTTTGTTCTAATTCCCACATGAAATGCTCAGACTTTATTTATAATAATATTATTGTCCCGAGTTCTGAAGGAGGCAGTCTCAGCAAGAGTAGTGACTTCTAATACTTAGGTCACCCGGTTAGGACACGGCGGGGTCCAGGTTCGCTTCAGAGCTGTGCTCCACCTAGTCTGTGGTGACCCCTGTCGCATTCCACAGATCCCTGTGCCCCCATTTCCTGCTGGGGGGCAATTTCCCCAACAAGAGAAACTCCTATCTCAGGAAGATGATTTTTCCAGGGAGTGTAGAGGCTGACGTTCTCAGTATACATCGATTGCTTTGGGTAACGGAAGGCAGGTCTTATGTATACCATCATCCCATGAGCTTTTTTTTTTTTTTTAATCTTTTTAAATTTTGTTTTTGTATTGGAGCATAATCGATTTACAGTGTTGTGTCAGTTTCAGGTGTACAGCAAAGTGATTCAGCTGTACATAGAGATGTATCTATTTGTTTTCAAATTCTTTTCCCATTTAGGTCATTGCAGAACATTCCATGGGTTCTGACAGCGTGTACGCTTGGGTAATTCAGAACTCTGTTCAGATGTGGGGCACGACCACCACCTCGTGTCCTTAATCCTTACAGGCAAGCACAGTTCTGAGTTTTTCTATTCTAGGTTAGATCTGCCTATTCTAGAGCTTCCTGTAAATGTCATCACACAGTGTCTATTGTTTCGAGTGAGGCATCTTTCGCTCGGCATAATGTACGTGAGATGCCTTCACGTTGTTACGTGTTTTAGTAGTTTGTTCCTTTTTATTTTTGAATAACATTTTTCATTGAAACAATTTGTTTTTCCATTCCCCTGTTGATGGACACTGGCTTCTTTCCAAATTTTGTCTCTTGTGAATAAAGCAGTTACGAACGTTTCTGTACAGATCATTCTGTGGACACATACTTTACTCCTCTCGGGTGAATACCCGGGAGTAGAATTGCTTGTCGTGGGGTAGGTGTGTGTTCAGTTTTTTAAGACACCATCTTACATTTTTCCAGAGAGGTTTATCATTTTACGTTCCTACGCGTAATGCGTGAGAGTTCGGATTCCCCTCATCCTCACCAACGTTTAGTGCTGTCAGTCTTTTTAATTCTAGTGGGTGTGTAGCTGTATCTCATTATAGTTGTATAAGCATTTCTCTGATGACTAATCGTGCTCAGAAATTTTTCACGCGCTTGTTGGCCATTCACAGATGGTACTTTGGGAAGTACCTATTCAAGTCTTTTGCACGTGTTTTGTTAGACTGGCTTTTATTATCGAGTTGAAGGCATTCTTCTATATAGCGAGCCTTTGTCAGATAAACAGATATTTCCTTTCAGTATGTACTTTCTTACTCATTTTCAATAGTATCTATTTATAAATTCGTGAGTAGAGTTTTTCATTTTGATAGATTAATTTTTTCTTTTACGGCTTGAAATTTCTGTGTCCTATTAAATAAACCTTTCCCTGCCTCTTAAGTCATGAAGATATTCTGTTATGTTTTCTTCTAGAAGCTTTGTAGTTCTGGCATTTAAATGTAGGCCTGTAATCCATGATGAGTTATGTTTGTGTTTGTTTTGAGGTGGGCATTACGGTCTGTTTTTCCGGACGGTGTTCAGTTGTTCCTGCCATCCCTATTGAAAAAGTTCTCCTCTCTGTCGTTGCTTTGCTGACTTTGCTGGTAATCAAATGTCAGTACAGATGTGGGTTTATTTCTGGGGTCTTTTCTGTTCCATTGATTTATTTGTCAGTCTTCAGGCCAGTATCACCGAATCCTGACTACTACAGCTTTATAATAAGCCTTGAAATCAAAGAGTATAAGTCCTTCAACTTAATTCTTTTCAAAGACTGCTTTGGATATACCGGATTTCTACACACTAGATGGTTTCATATTAATTATAGAATCAGCTTGTCAATTTCTAAGGAAAAAAAATGAAAAATGCCTGGTGAGATTTTTATTGGGATTGCATATAATGTAATTAAGTTTTAAAATTTGATGTAAGAGCAATCAAGATACTAATAAGTGGAACTTGACAAACTGACTGCAATTTGAATGAGTAAGCAAAGAACCATTAATAGTCAAGAAAAGTTGCAGAAGAAAAATGAAGGTATATCAAACCAAATATTCAGGCTTAACTTACTTATTAAGTTGTTAAAATAGTGTTTGTATTATAGCTGGAGAGGCCATAAATAGACCCATAAACATAAGGAAACGTATTATATGGCAGAAGGACATTACAAATAAATAAAGAAATCTAGACGCTTTAACGAACTGTGCTGGGGGAATTGGCTTGTGACATGCAAAGAAGTTAAAATAGATTTTATTCTTACCCCAAACTATGCACTAAAATAAGTACCAAATGGTTTATGACCCAAATGTAGATACTAAAATTCAAAGCATATGGAGGAGCAGCAGAATGTGACTTTTGGAGAGCACAGATGTTCCTAAAAGAGACACAAAAATCACAGTTTATGAGACAAAGGCAATAAATTTGACTATATTAAAACCAAAAACTTCTGTGGTTCGAAAGACTCTGTAAAGTGTGAAAAGACCAGCCACACACTGGGAAGTGGCATTTGTGATGCATAAATTACAAAGAATTATTATTATTTTTATTTTACACTGGAGTACCGTTGATTAACAGCGGTTAGTTGTTAGTTAGTTGTGTTAGTTTAGGTGTACAGCAAAGTGATTCAGTTATACACATGCATGTTATCTATTCTTTTCAAATTCTGTTTTCATTTGGGACCTACTGTAGAACACAGGGAACTCTGCTCAATACTCTGTAATAACCGAAATGGTTAAAGAGTTATTTTTTGGGAGTAATATATAATTCCTATAAAATTAACTAAAACAATTACAAAAAGGCAAGCAGCCGACTGATAAAGGGACAGCCTTTGAGGATGGCCGTGGTCAGTTCCTTCCTCCCTTCTCTGTGTGCGTGATGCTCTGTCTGTTTAGAGGTGGACTCTGTTTTTCCTCCCCTCAAATCAAGGTTGGTTTTATGAATTACCTTGACCAATAAAATGTAGCAGATATGATGGTGAATAAGCAACTGGCAGAAAAAGAAATCTGAAAGGCCAACACGATGAAAAGATATCCAGCCTCACTAACCATCAGGGAAATGAAAACGGAATATCTGATGACATCATCTCACACACATCAGATGGTCATGTTCATCAAGCCTGACAATCAAATGATGAGGAGGGTGTCACTCACTGCTTGGGGTGCAGTAAAAGTTGGTACAAACACGTTAGAGAACAATTTTGCGATATCTAGACAAATTGGAGATGAACATTTCCCCAATTCTGTTCTCTGTGTATATCCTGGACTGATTTTCACATAAACCTGCGGAAATGTGTACGAGGGTGTTTGGCTTGGCATTGTTTATTAAAGTAAAAGATTGGAAATCAACTAAATGCTTATCATCAGGGGAAGCATATGTGACGTGTTTGTGCAAATGAAAAAAAGCAAGTTGCAGATCAATACCTTACATTATTGAAGCTGTTACAGGTTGTGGGCATAACACCTCTATGAATACTGTCATTGTCATTGCCGCCATCCTTCCCATTTTACAGAAAAGTGAAGTATCTTCCCAAGATGTACAGCTAGTAGATGGGAGAGCTGGGCTTTGCACTCAGGAATCCAGACTCTTCTTAATGACTACATTATGCTGTATTTGGAGAATGGTTGAAGACAGTGCCTTTCTCCCCTCCTGACTCCTTATACCGCGTCTCTGAGATGGAGGCTGTGTCAGGACAGGAGAATGTTGGCTCATTGGAGAAGATAAGCTTCTTGTTATATAAAATCCTTAAGAGTCGTAAATTAACTCCGAACATTCAGGAGAAAAAAAACCCCGTAGATTTTCTTATATTCAACGAACAGGATCAGCTCCCGTGTGTGAGAGGAGACAATCAAATCAGTAGACTTAACACAGTATCAATCATCTCAGCAACAGTAGTAACAGACAGGCTTGTTGTAAGGACTCAGCGAAACCCTGCACTTCTGAAGTGCCTGGCACGTGGCAGGTGCTCAGTAAACGTTCTCTTCTTTCATCTAAAATTTCTAACTCTTTGTAGTACTATTGTTTATGTTAACACCTCAGTGAACCAAGGGGTTTCATAGAAAAGCCCTTGAGGTCTGAATTTATGAATTTGTATGTGCTGATTGCAGCATGTTCTAAGTATACAAGCAAAGAAACAAGAAATGATAATGGATTTGGAGTAGCTGTGCAAAGTCAGCAGCCAGAAAGAGGTCCAAAAACCAGTACAAGTTTATTACCAAGTGGGAGAAAGTGGAGGTCATTTAGTGGCCAAGACCAAATAAGTTCTAGAAATAGTGGATAATTCCTACCTGCAGTGTACCCTTGAAAACAGTCATGAATTTCTGTCACCTTGATAGGAGAATATTTGTTCCTGTTCAAGATGATGAAGAATAGCATTGAATAAAACAAAGACCTCAGCCACCATGAAGCTTGGTGCCAGACAGATACCCATAAATACGTAAAATATGTGTCATGTCAACATAGGGAGAGATGGTGATGGGTGTCCTGATGGAAAATAAAGCAGGAGAGTGCATCGTGGTGTTCAAAGTGAGGCTGTAAATTAGGCAGGAAGGTCTCCTAGAGAAGTGGCATTTCCGTAAAGGCCTGAGAACGGTGTGAGAGGGAGGGAAGGACTCTTCTGAGGAGAGAACTGCAAGTCCCAAGAGTGTGCCTGTTCGTTCCAGGAACGGCAAAGAGGCCAGTTTGCTTGAGTGCGGGAGCTCAGGAGAGAATGGAGACAGGGTGGCCACACCCAGTACTATTTCCCCGGCCGCTGGAAAGATACTGGCTTGTTTTCTGAGTGAGACGGGAAACTGTTGAATGATACCATTATGGACTGACTTGTGTCCTCCTCAAATTCATATACTGAAACCCTAACCCCCAATGTAGCTATATTTAGGGATTTGGCCTTTAAAGAGATAATTAGTGTTAAATGAGTTCATTAGGGTGGGGCCCTAATTCAGTCTAATTGGTGTCCTTGTAAGAAGAAGGGATCAGGACACAAGAAAGACACTAGGGGTGGGAGGAAAAGGGGGAAGGACTGTGTGAGGACATGGCAAGGAGGCAGTCCATCTTCAAGACAAGGAGAGAGGCCGCAGGAGAAACCAAACCTCGACCTTGGACGTCCAGCCTCCAGACTGTGAGATGTAATCTGTTGTGTAAGCCACTGATTGAGTATATTGCAGTGATCGGGCAACATGACAGACATTTACCGTGACAGTCCCGGTGGGAGGTGACGACAGCCCGGGCAAGAGTGCGGGTCAGTGTGGAGGATGTGTTGCCCAGAGTCAATGCATTTGGTGATGGGTTGGATGTGAGGTCAGAGGAGAAGAGCCAACTTGGAGTGAACTTCACATTTTTGCCCCAAACAGTGATTGATGTACGATGGTCTCGTGGGCTGATTTGGAGATGGCTGGAAAAGCAGGTTTAGGGGAGTGATGATGAGTTTGGTTTTGGATTTGCTAAGTTTGAGTCCCCTCTAAGACATCAACGCTGATGTGTCTTGTAAGCACACGTATGCATCGGGAGATGATGCGGGAGGCTCCTGGCTGGAGCTATAAGGATGGAAGCTGGGACTTAACCCGTGACACTGGATAAGATACCTAAGGGCTGGAGTGTAGTTGGAGAGAGAAGAGTCTGGAAGACTCAGTCCTGGGTCCCTCCGGCATTTAGAGTTTGGGGAGAGGAAGAGATGTGTAGTGAGGAATCCCCAGTGAGATGGGAGGAAGATGAGGAATACATACAGGGCACTTGGCATTCAGAGCCACGTACACGTGGCTTCTCACGGGTAAGCGGGCATCACTGTGGTAAGTGAGGCTGAAAGGCTGGAGGACACGGTGGTCAAACACGAAGAGAAATCCCCAGACAGATTTCTCAGATTAACCCGCCGGAGGAGAGGTTGCATCCCGATGCTTCCTTGGCTGTGGGTGGGGTGATGTTAGCTGTTGGGAGTGAAACGTACGGCTCTGAAGGATGGATGCCACTTTCTTTGAGGGTCTTTTTGGGAAAAGCAAACTCTGATGGTCAGGAATTTCAGTCTTAGATCATAGATAGGATTTGGGTCCCCCTGATATGATATGAAGTGATACCTAAACGTATATCCTGCATGATATCTCTCCCTGAGATGTGACATATATCCGTCTGATATCACACACACATATATCCTTCTGGTACGTACCAAGTAGATTCCTGTGGTATGTATTTATATGCTGTCTCTAGAATTCCAGTTTTGCGTGGAATACACCTTTAACTTCTCCTTGATTAGAGGGAGCTAGAAGGGGCCATAGAGTTTTGTAGGAAATTCCCATCTACCTGTATTGACTTCTGAGATTCCCCTGGCTACCAGGCTTCTCCGTTTCTGTGCTTGCAGTCAAAATCCTTCCCCTTCTTCAGGCTCTTCCTGGGTCCGACCCCTCTGTGCAATCATCTCGGATTCCTCTGCCCCTTCCTGAGGGTCTGTTCTCTGAGCCATTTATTAATTATTGCATCATGTGACTTGGTTGGTATATGCCATCTTATATATTTCACATTTATTTCATCGCTTTTAGTAGATTGTTTCTTTTGATGTGTTTACCTTGCTAGGTTGTAAATTTACTGGTAGCGGCAATCATGTTAATTTTATTTTATATTCTTAAAAATATGGAGCTCACAAATGTTTAAAGCTGTGGTTAGGTAATTATTCTATGTGAGATAGAAAAACATCTCTAAAATAAATTGTACAGATGATTCTTTGCTTAAAGGAATAAATTGTTTTAATGCTTTAAAAATAATCTTTTAAAGAGAAATCATTTTCCCATTAATATTAAATTAGAGATGTGTTTTATTGGAGTATTTTGTTCCTGCTTTATGAAATAAAATCACACGAAGGAGGGGAAAATGTTCTTCTGAACAGGTGTCAACAAGACATTCCCAGTAATTACTGGAGCGTTCTGTTCTGAATAAAGAATCCAGATTCACGACACGATGGAAGGGAGTAGGGTGCTGCTGTCTGGTAGTACAATATCTGGGTCAGCGTTTCCTGTCCTGTTTACAGAGGTTATAATTTCAGTAATTTAAATTATTTAATTACATTTTTTCATGATTCTCAAATTGCCTTAACATTTTAAGGTCATTTCCAAGGCAAAGTTTAGACATTTTAAACATAGCTTCCCTATTTTCACACGTTTCCCCAGACATATGAGCATTTTGTTGACTCTTGAAGAGAGACAATGAGAAGTAACATCAAGGCCTCTAATCCCTTGCTTAACGGTTCATTCATTCATTCGGCATTATTTATCGGTGCTTCTGTGGGCCAGTGGGAGCGATGAACAGGATGCAGAGGGCTGAGGCCTCAGCCAGAGACTCATTCACCAAACCCGCACTGAGCGGCGGCCCTCTGCCTAGGTGCTAGTGGGGTGGCGAGGTCACGATTGATTGGGTTAATCCTGGGGGCTGCGTGATGGGTTGCTAGTTGTGGGTGCCAGGTCTCTCTCTGCTTCGGGGCTTCTCTGAAACGTTAGGACCTTCCCGCGTAGAGCACACACCAGGCTTTAGCGTGCTGTCAGCTCCCCACTGACCTGGGGCTCTGTGGTGATCGCGTTCACTCACCTGGCGCCAGGATCTCATCAGAAGCTGGCATACAAGAGCGTGCAAAGAGCTTTGGTTCACAAGCGGACGCATGCGTGAATACGGGGGTGATTCTATACAGCCTGCAATTAAACAGCTGTCTGCTCTTTAGAATGTACTTACAAGTTTATTTTTCTCTCTTCCATTTTAAAACTGTCATTTTTCTGAAGCAAGCATGTCTTTAATTGTGCTCAATTTCCAGAGTTATCCACGGTCCAACACATCCCTAATTTAACGTGCTGATCGATGAATGTCTGTTTTTCTGGAGGTGTTCCTATGTCTCCTTGCATGTGTTCTGCTGTTTGGAAAGTTTTTGTATCGTAATTCCCAGGGACGTGAGGAGATGCCCAGTTTTACCTGGATTTGCGTTGTTTGTTTAATAAGATAAGACCAGATGTGCTCAGATAGTTTAAACAATATGTATTTCAGTACCAGATGTGCCTCTGTTAAATTACCAATTCAGGGTAATAAATACGCTGCTGTTGTATGTTCACTTTCATTGAAATCTGTCTCTAGGCAATTTATCTTTATTAATTTGTGATATTTTTTCCTTGAAAATGGCCAGAATATTTTGGCCAAGCAATTCGGACTCCTTTCTGACAACAGAATTATACCTCTGGTCACTCTTTTGAAAGCAGTCATCATTCATCTTGCAATGGAATAGCATCTCTTTTTCTTGTATTTTCATTGTTATTTAATATATATGATATTTATGATCATGATACTATTCACATACATTGTAGAAATTTTGAAATATAAAGAAAAATTATTGTCAGTTGTAACCCCATCATCAACATTTAATATACTTTTGCACCATCTTTTTTCCTATGCCTTTAAAATGATCTCTATTAAAATTTTCCCTCAGCACTCCCTCTAGTCAAATGACCAATGTCATTCTGGGGGAAGTTAAAAAGCATCTGTTAGAGTTAAATCCAGGTACAATAAAATCCTTTCATTCCCCATGTGTATTGAGACATTGCCTTTTTCCTTTGCACTCTGTGGCTGTCTATCTTCTATGACTTTAAATTTTCTTCCATTGTCTATCTGCGCCTTAGAAAAGATGCAAAGTAATTGTCTTAATAAAATTTTGGCTTTATTTTTATCTTAATAGAATCTTAGTCTTGACCAAAGGTGGCTAACACAACCCCAGTTCCATTGTCTCTTGAGACAAATAATTCTTTATTCAACTGTCAACATTACATGGTATCACATAATTGAAATTTGCTAAGAGAGTAGAACTCAGATATTCTCACCTAAAAACAACGGTAAATATGGGAGGTGACGGCCGGGTTAATTAACTAGATGGGGAGCCCTTTCACAATGTATACATATATCACATCACTCGGGTGTATACTTTAAATATCTTATAATTTTATAGGTCAATTATACCTCAATAAAGCCAAAATTTGAAAAACCCCACTAAATGGGCATCTTTCAAATACTTACTGAAAGAATGTTCTCTAGCTCTGTCTCCAGTATTCATCAAAAATCTTGATTTCAAAGGTGACCCAGCCCATCTTATGCTCTAGATGTGAATCATTCAATGGGATGTTTCCTTTTCTCTGTCGGCCGCTAAAAGCTTAACACAAAATACAGGATCCCTGCTGTCTACTTGTGCATTTGAAAAGATGCAAAGCAAACGTCTTAATAAAATTTCACCTCACCTATTGGCCTCATCGTGTGTCCTTTCACATTCCGGTCTTATTTTTCTTTAGTTCGTGTCATATTGTGGTATTTTAAGCCTTGTATTATATGCTTCTTACCAGCCTCTTTGAAGTGAGATTTTTAGAATAAATAAAATACGCTTATTTAAACCCTGATGTCATGATTAGATTTTCTTCCTTTGAAAATGACTTTTATGTCATCTGAAATCTAACGACTCAGTGGCATTTGTTTGGAAGTCTGCTTTATTTTTATTTTCTACAGTTTTCAGAAGTAGCATACTTGTAGAAGGCTGGGAGTTCAAGAAGCATACTTGCAACGTGGACTTCAGTTTTGCAGTTCCAGTGAGCATAACGTGAAATCTGTAGTCTCGGCAGACGTTTTCCACACACCACCCGGGAATACAGTCCTGCCGTTGCAGGGCTTCTCCCCACGTTCCTGAAGTGAAGTTTGAAATGCAGAGCCCGGGCGGCTGGACTTAGGTACCATGGTTTTGGCTGGGCTGGATGGGAACAGTCATCGGACTTCACTTCCCTCCCCTTTATTCAGCTCCCTTTCCCACAAGAATCAATTCCATTCCAGAAATATTTTGTGGACACTTACACGCCATATGTTAAGCAAGCCAGAGCTCCTGATGCGGAGAGCTTTCAATCTGATAGGAGACAAAACAAACATCCAATTAGCTAAAACACAAGAAAATAGAATACTCTTTGTATAAGAATGGTTCTAAGTGCTTTGGGGTCTGAAGAGGGTAGATCGCATCTGTTTGAGGGGTGGGAAAGGCCCCAGCCAGGGGGAAGCGATCCTGCTTATTCTAAAGTCTGGGCTGTTTCCTGACCATCAGAGGTCGAGTGACGGTGAGAAGGAAGCCCAGCAGGTAAACCCAGGTGGTGCGGTAACAGAGGGAGAAGGTGTCCAGTGCACCTGGAGAGCGGGGGGGGGGGGGTGAAGCCACCTAATAAGGTGCTGTGGGGATGCTCACTTCCGGGAAGGGGAGGGGCTGCGTTGGGGAAGCCATTCAAGGGATGAGTGTGGGGAGATGGTGGAGTGCTAGAGCGCTTTGTGTGTTTCTCCAGCTTTACTGTGCATGCAAGTCACCTGGGGATCTTTTTTTTTTCTTTGAATGTTCAGCCTTCTTTTAATTTATTTATTTTTTTTATTTTTGGCTGTGTTGGGTCTTCGTTTCTATGCGAGGGCTTTCTCTAGTTGTGGCAAGCGGGGGCCCCTCTTCATCGCGGTGCGCGGGCCTCTCACTGTCGTGACCTCTCTTGTTGCGGAGCACAGGCTCCAGACGCGCAGGCTCAGTAGTTGTGGCTCAAGGGCCCAGTTGCTCCGCGGCATGTGGGATCCTCCCAGACCAGGGCACGAGCCCGTGTCCCCTGCATTGGCAGGCAGGTTCTCAACCACTACGCCACCAGGGAAGCCCCACCTGGGAATCTTTAAAGTGCTGTTTCTGATTCAGGGCCAGGGTGGGTCTGAGGTGCAGCATTTCTCCCCTGCTCCCGAGTGAGGTCTGTGCTTCTGGCCCATAAGTAGCAAGGCTGCTGGAAGCAAGGCTCTAGGCTGTGATCCTTACTGAAGGTGCCTCTCAATGCCCCTCTTGATTGTTTCAGTGTTTTTTACACTTGCTTCCCAGATCCCTGAGGCCTGCGGGGTTGGGAGTAATTTTTGTGCAAATAAATACATTCCAGTCTGATTTAGTTATTGGGGTTCTGGGTTTAAGATTTTCCTTGAAAAAGTGGGGCGGGCTGCACATGTAGCTTGAAAACCACTCATTTTGATCACAGGAAGCCAGCAACAAGCTTTTGAGAATGAGCGCATAGTCCAAAAAGAGAGCTGCAGCAGCTAGGAGCAGGGTGCATTAGAGGGCTTAAGACTTGCAGACAAGGAGACCAGGTACTTTTCCATCCCCGCGGTGTTTATCAGGGTAGTGCTGGCTTTGGATGGGATGGTGAACATGGGAACTGAAAGACAGGGCGTGACGACGTGCGGTAGCGTATTGGATCTGAGCCGTCAAAGGCAAATCGGGGCTCTGAGCCATCTCCAGGATTTGCGGTCTTGAAAAAGGAGTTCGGATTGTACGCGGTGTTTGACCCGTGGTGGGCCCTAATGTCTGCCCACTTTCCCTAATCTGGTGGCGTTCGCGTTGCCGGGCGCCTCCCACACCCTAGCACCACACCCATCACGGTGGGAGCAGATTCCTTCTCTGAACAGCACTTAACACCTCACGGTGTTTTCCCCCTTTGTTTTTGTAATTCATGAGATTTCCTCCCTAATTGGGTTAAGCATTCTTCTGGCCAAGAACAGTGTTTAGTTTTTTGTTGCAAACGTAAGACTTGGCACTTGGTGCTTGGAAAAGATATTTTGAATGAATCAACATAGAAAAACGCGTTTCAGTTCCTCATGCCTGAGTCCAGGTGTTCAGGAAATCCATATGGAAACATTGTAGATTAATACTAATATGAACGGAGCCCTGAATGTCAGCAGAGACTGCAATTTGGAGTCAGGCCGGCCCACCATGTATATAAGTTATGTGACCTTGGCTGAGTTATTAACGTCTCTGGGCTTCTGAGCTGGTGAAAAGCTTTCCAGCTTCCCTTTAAATGAAGATCAAAATTTTCATATTTCTTTAAAGACAGCCTTCATTTTGCTGTGTAACGTTTTACATTTTTCCAAGCTGCCATACCAGGGATAAAAATGTGAGTAGATTTGGGTACTTAAGTGGACCTCAAAAACAACGCTAGAACAACAGCAATTTCAGAAGGGATATAATCATCCAAAGTGGTTGGCACTGGAGGGGAAAAATAGGGACAGTTAATTTTTCAACATGACACTAAGTGTCCATCAAAACACGTACAAATCTCCTAGAGGGACAGACCATTCGGTGCTATGACCATCTGAGTCACCAAATTTGAATGTGATAGTATCTGAAATGAACTCAGAGTGGTTGTCATGAAGATCTACAGTAATAAAGATGCATTGAAACAGCTCCCTGTATACGTCTAGAGACAGTCTGTACCAAATGTAGGAGATGGAGTTGCGTTATTCCAGGGATACTGCCTCCCATAATAAAATGTAATAACGGACATGGAAAGTGTAAAATGCTTGCCTTTGAAACATACATAACTTTCGGACTTAGAAGCTTTCATTTCTTATCACACAGGATAGAAACCTTTTAAAGCCCATCGTATTTGAAATCCCATTTATATTCATAGTAGTCAGTACTTAAAAAAAATTTTTTTAAAGGAACTAATTTTTTTTGTTTTTGTTTTGCGGTACGCGGGCCTCTCACTGCCGTGGCCTCTCCCGTTGCAGACCACAGGCTCCGGACGCGCAGGCTCAGCGGCCGTGGCTCACGGGCCCAGCCGCTCCGCGGCATGTGGGATCCTCCCGGACTGGGGCACGAACCCGCGTCCCCTGCATCGGCAGGCGGACTCTCAACCACTGCGCCACCAGGGAAGCCCCTAATTTTTTTTTTAATTTATTTTTTGCTTCATTGGGTCTTCGTTGCTTCGCGCAGTCTTTCTTTAGTTGAGGCGAGCGGGGGCTACTCTTCATTGCCGTGCTCAGACTTCTCATTGCTGTGGCTTCTCGTGTTGCAGAGCACGGACTCTAGGTGCGTGGACTTCAGTAGTTGTGGCACGTGGGCTCAGTAGTTGTGGCTTGCGGGCTCTAGAGCTCAGGCGCAGTAGTTGTGGCGCATGGGCTTAGTTGCTCCGAGGCATGCGGGATCTTCCTGGACCAGGGCTCAAACCCTTGTCCCCTGCATTGGCAGGCGGATTCTTAACCACTGGGCCACCAGGGAAGCCCGGTACTTTAAACTTCTTAATAGGTACTTTCATTTCTAAAGAGAAGGGTTTGTATATGAAGACCATCATGTACTTTGTCAATATAGTTTCCATAGAGATTTAAAGAGACAAATCAGGAGGATCTTTCCTATTTCTGGTTAATTGCCTTGGAGTTTGCTCAGTTTTTCTCTTGCCTCTGTATGTGCGATTATGAGATGAAACATTGATATATAAGAAAAGCAGGATTAATCTTAGCTTTGTGTATAATATATGCAAAAATTGCATTGTTTAATGACCTTGGTCAGGGACAGTGAGACAGATTCCTTCCAATACCTTAATGAATGCCTGATACTACATTAAGTTCCTCTTTAAATTCACTGAAGTGCAGCTGATAACACTGCAGCTCCTCCAGGCTTCTCCCAGGGATGCCCCAGGCAGGGCTAGAGCCTTACCTCCTGAGACATTTCAGAACTTAAGTTCTGTATTTTTTCAGTGGCTCAGCTCTCAGAAGATTTCCCAAGTGTTTGAGGAAATGCTGTTTTAAAATATCTTACGCTTTAGGCGATGGTATAATCAAAATTGTGGTGGCTCAGCATTGCCTAGAGGAAGAACGCTAAACCCACAGGGCCCTTCAGTCTGAGGTCGCCCATCGTCCCGCTCTTGTCGAAGCATTGCCCCACATTGTCTGTCCCTGATTAAAGTGAATCCACAGCGTGGTCTCGCTTCCAGGTTCCTGAGCGTCTGTTTTCTCTGCTTGGAAAACCGTTCTTCCCTTGCCCTTTGGGAATCCTCTGTGACCCAGCTCCAGGGTCCTCTTCTCCACAGCCTAGCTACTCATCTTGCTCTGTCCCCCAGAGCTTTGGACATACCTCCATCATAGCACCTGGATGTTGCGTTTTAATTATTTATAATTACCTCACCTTCACACATCGGAGGCAGAAACTGCATCTCAGTCATGCCTCAGTCCCTGTCGAGCAACTTATACAGAGTTGGCGTGTAGTAGGTGATTGATAAACGTTTCTTTAATTCATTACAGTTTCATATGGGTTTTTCTCAAGGTTTTACAAATTTAACTGCTAACAGTCCATCCTCTCTCCTCATCTTGCAAAGTACACAAAGCACCTACTAGGTCTCTGTCGCTATTCAAAGGCTTTACAGGCGTTACACCATGTAATTCTCAAAGCGCCATATTACGTGAAGTACTATGATTTTTCTAATAAAATTTTATAATTATAAGTTCATTTGCATGTGTCTTTTAAATAGCATCTCAAAATATTTTACTCCACTACCAACTAAGTCTAGGTTTCACCAAATTATTCTCTGGTATGTGTATATACCGTAGTATGTAGAGTAATTATCAACCAGAGAAATTTCCTGTGACCAAGACTATTATGCCTTAGGTCAGTCTGCCTCACTGATACATTCTTTAACTTGTGTGAAAATACTTTCAATTATCAAATTAAAAATAGTGATCTAGTTAATTCCTTTATTCATTTGCAGACATTTGTTGAAGACCTACTGTGTATCAGACACTAGGATACAAAAACGAATAACAGTGGTTCTTATCTTCCTGAACTTTGTACTTTAGGACTGGGAATAGCTTCTACGTTCAGAATAGATTTAGGAGAAGGTAACAGGTCTTTGCTCAGAAGTTTGCCCCAGTGTGAGAGATGTGCTTTCTGTTGCCGGCATGGTCAGATCCAAACGTAAATTTGAAGGAAGAGCTCTATACTGTTGCATAGATTCTTCAATGTTCACTCCGTCTTTATTAGCTTATTTAAAATCATTTCGTAGATGCATAGCCACGCTCATTTTCAAGACCACAGTAGAAATGTTAGCATAAAAAGTAAGAGCTCTGGAAATGGTTTGTTAGCTTATAAATTTGCTCTTACTACGGGTTTAGTCCTAGAATTTGTATCTAATTAACCCTAGAAATGACATATGATCAGCTCAACCCAGGGAAGCTTTTGGGGAAGCTGGCTCAGTATAGCGGTGCTATAAACTACTGAGGCTAGTTTTCAAAGTAGAATGATAATTTTATAATATGTATAATATTATATAATCACAGTAGTAAGTATATGCACACTGGAAGGAAAAATTCTATATTTCTGAAAACTAGGGGCAAAACTTAAAATGTCTACAGTGTATGACAACTTTAAAAAGGTTATACTGTGAATCAGTGATTCAAAACAAAACACGTGATTGTGTTTCTCATGTCCTTCTTGAGTCTAAAATCTTAATACCCTAAGGAAGGATTTCAGAACCAACAAGGCATCTACAGTGATAACATGCTCTTTGAGTTTTACGGTTGACACTTTTCCTCCCATTTGCCAAATTGCTGTGTTCAGAAGGATGCCAATTTATTCTAAGTTGATTTACTCTTAGATCTTCTTCTGTCCTCCTGGCTTCTCACAGTTTGTGCTTCAAGATAAAGGGAAATTTTGAAAATAGATAAATAGAGTTATTTCGTCAACTCAGGTCTCTTCATATACAGTCATGTGTGTACCTGCTTGGGGTCGGGGGGATGATGTCAAACACTGACCTGTCCTTAGGGTTTAGCTGTTCGGACCTGCTCAGGATGAGGATATTTCAAACTTTTCTCTTAACATTATAGAACTTTAGTAAATGGGACTGGGGAATGATTTGGTTTAGTCATGTTCTGTGGGGTGATAAATTCACTTCCGTGGTAACACATTTCCTCCTCTTAAGAGGGAAGTAAATTATTTGAAACATGGTCTTCCATGTCTGTCTCCTCCTAGCTTGTGGATTCTTTGAGGGTACGGACAGCGTGTATTTCTCTCTCCATCTCTGACATCTAACATAGAGCAGCCCGTGAAATCGACACGCAGTACATTTTATTGATTGAATTAATGAAATGGAATAACATGGCACCAGTGCATTGGGCCATCTGTTTTTCCTTCTGAATACTTCCTCATTTCAGCTAGTGGTAACTCCATCCTTGTAGCCGTGCAAACAAAACAAACAAGCAAACAAACAAAAAACCAGGACCAGCGCCATCAGCAAAGCCCTGGAGTCATCCTTGGACCTCACTGCTGCTCTTACCCACATCCCATCTCTCAGCAAATCTAACTGGTTCCACTTCCACCCCGGCATTCCACCCCTCCGTCTCTCCTGCTACCAAAGTTCCTTGTCCTCCTTTGCTGGGATTATTAAAATCCCTTCCTAACTGGTCTCTTCTGTCCTTGTATCCTTTGCTGTGGACAGGTCTGTCCACAACATGGCAGCCTGTGTGATCATGTAAAATCTTGAGTCAGATCATGCCATTCTCGTATGCAAATCATGCCCGTGGCTTCACCATGTTCAGAATGAAAGCCAGCATCTCAACAGGACTGCGTGAACCTGGGCCGTCTCAGCTCTAGAGCCTCACCCCGACCTTGTTTCCCTCATTCCCTCTGCTGTAACCACACTGCCTAGTTGTTAAACTCAGTGGACAATTTCAGTCTTTATCTGACGCCAACGGGAATAACCATTGAACATTACCGCCTTAAAATTAACAAAAAGCATGAGATCAAGGAGGAAGTATTTCCAAATAAGATCCATTGTTTTCCTCTGAGAAACAGCCCCTGGAAAGAAAATGTGCGAGTGTGGTAATCTCCTGCCCTTCATCTCTGGGTTATGATCACTAGTCAGATGTTTGTCACACATCTGAATAGAGTCTGCTATTCTTTCGGGGTCTTTTTCTCCTTGGAAATGAACAGCTGGAGGTTATGATTTATGAAGCCCATTTCTCTCTCCTGCTCATAAAAAGTCATGCGTGTGACTCTCATCAGACTTCTGATGCAGGCAGGATCAAGTTTGGGCAAGTTGCCTGTAGTTTTTACAAGAAAGACAGGTTCCATGGGCCCTTGTAGTTGGAGAAGGCTCTCAGAATTCCCCTTTTCACCTGGATATGACCTGAATACCCAGATGACCTCCAGGGCCGGGCAGTAGCACAGCATTTAAAACCAGACTCCAGGCTCTGGGTAGATGCCTGGGAAGATGGCCCACTTCTACCACTGGCCTGTGTTACTCAACAATCTGTGCCTCAGTTTCCTAATCTGTAAAATGGAGGTTATAGTAGTAGATTCTTATTTGTGTTAAAAAAAGATAATCCACGTATAGCATTTAGAAAAGACCTTGGTGTCTAATAAGCACTCAGTGAACTTTAGCTGATATTAGTATTAGAATTAAAATCAGAATTAGAGGTAAGATGAAAGCAGCATCAGTAATAGTATTAACGTTATTACAGGGCTGGCTTTAAGTCTAACAGTGAAACCCCGTGTCTAATTATTAGCAGGGAGGTGAGGAAAGGAGATCCTATTAATGACAGTAAAGATGGGTAAGGCCAGAGCAGTGACAGCTGTTTATGTAGAGTACACCTAGAGGTAGCTCAGGATATACCTGCTTTTAAGTTACAAATAGATGTTCCACAGACATCACCTGTCTTCATGATCAAGAAGTTCCAATTACTTTGAAATACAGAATCTCCAATATAAACTTCCCAATGTCTCTTGAGTGCTATTCATGATCTACTCTGGTGAGTTACTTACCAACTGACATTTAGAATAGAAAATACAGTTAGTTTTAAAGGCTGATGAAAAACCATTTCTACCTCGTTTCTAAAGGAGCTGAGGTTATGGGTAACCCTATTAAAAATTATGTTTTCATAAATTATAATAAGTTGTTAGTCTTCTGTTATGTAAGGCCTTGTTCTTCATGCAAATATGAATGCAGATTTTCCACTAAAGGTGTGGAAAAGTCTGCAAAACAAGGGACTGTACTTACTAATTGGATGATCTGCCTGGTCCCTTGCAGAGCTGTCACTGTCTCTGTGACTCTAGGTGTAGAGCAATTACACAGCCACATCTTCAAGCTACTCCTGAATCGCTGTTGCTGGAGGGTCCCACAATCATGCTATGCAGAAAAAAATCATGGCTTGGCACCATGGAGGCTGGCTGTTGGTTTTCAACACATTCTAAGTAGACAGCAACTTACTTTTCCTTCAGAAGGAATTTAAAATGACCCTGACATTGTCATAGTCACAGAACACTGATTTCCCACTGAGATGATGAGAAAAATATGAAAATAAAGAAAAACACTTAATGGAATAGGTATGGAAGAACTAATTTCATGTAAGGAAGAAAAACTCACCTGTTAATCAAGGAACCACAAAAGAATCCTGCAAATCTCCTTTCTGTACCCTGTTGACTATTTAAGCAAAAATACAATCACTTGAAAATTAAAATAACATTCTCCAAAATAACTGTTTGGTAGCAAGGAAATTACTACAATCATTGGTAATTTAGATGATTAAATGAGAATACTGCACATAAAAACTTATGGGATATTTCATGTTCATGGATTTAGAGATTTAATATTGTTAAGATGTCCATACTACCCAAAGCCATCTACACGTTCAGTGCAATTGCTCTCAAAATTCCAGTGACATTTTTCACAGATATAGAACAAACAATCCTAAAATTTGTATGGAACCATAAAGGACCTCGAATAGCCAAAGCAATCTTGAGAAAGAAGAACAAATCTGGTGGCATCATGCCCCCTGATTTCTAACTATATTACAAAGATATAGTAATCAGAACAGTATAGTATTGGCATAAAAACACACATGTCAATGGAACATGACAGCCCAGAAATAAACCCATGCATATGTGGTCAATTAATTTACAACAAAGCAGTCAAGAATATATAATGGGTAAATGAGAGCTTCTTCCATAAATGGTGTTGGGAAAACTGGACATTAAAACATAATACCAAGAGAACTAAAAGATATAAAAAGAGCCAAATGGGAATTCAAGAGCTGAAAAAAACAGCAGCTGAAATGAAAATTTAACTGGATGTGATAAACACCAGATTAGATGAAAAACTCATAAAGTAGAAGACACAGAAATAGAAATTATCCAAACAGAGACAAAGAAAAGAGACAGAAAAAAAACAAAACCCACCCAAACCTAGAGACTCAGTAACCTGTGGGACACTGTAAAGCAATGTAACATGTCTGTAATTGGAGATCCAAAAAAGCAGGGGCAGAAAAAAGTTTGAGGAAATAATGGCCAAGATGTATTCCAAATCTGAAAACTACTATAAATCTGCAGATCCAAGAAGCTTAAGAAACACTTAAGCTATATAAACTAAAAGCTTAACCAAGAATGATTTGTTGACCCTCTTGAAATAAAATTCTAGAAATAAAATTGCCATCTGGTTATCTCCTTTACTAAAGTGGCAATTTGGATATTATTTTTAAAATCATGAGAATAGGAGAATAGAATAAATGTGCTTATGTGAAGTACTGATTTCTTTTTTTGCTTGAGAATTTTAAAATGCTCTAAATCTGAAATAAAATTGAATTCTTTCTTTCTTTTTTTTTTTTTTGGCTGTGTTTGGTCTCCTTTGCTGCATGCAGGCTTTCTCTAGTTGTGGCGAGTGGGGGCTACTCTTTGTTGCGGTACACGGACTTCTCATTGCAGTGTCTCCTCTTGTTGTGGAGCACGGGCTCTAGGCACGCAGGCTTCGGTAGTTGTGACATGGACTTAGTTGCTCCGTGGCATGTGGGATCTTCCTGGACCAGGGATCGAACCTGTGTCCCCCACATTGGCAGGCAGATTCTTATCCACTGTGCCACCAGGGAAGCCCCAAGTTGTAGGAGTTTTAAAAATACATTTTGGAGATTAACCCCTTATCAGATATATGGTTTGCAAATATGTTCCCCCATTCCATAGGTTACCTTTTCACTCCGGTGGTTGTTTCTTTGTTTTTTCTCTGCAGAAGCTTTTTAGTTTGATGTACTCCCACTTGTCTGTTTTTCTTTTGTTGCCTGTGCTTTTGGTGTCATAGCAAGAAGTCATTGCTAGATCAATGTTATGAAGCTTTCTCCCTGTGTTTTCTTCTAGGAGTTTTATACTTTCAAGTCTTAAATCCATTTTGAGTTCGTTTGTGTATGGTGTACGGAAAGTGTCCAGTTTCTTTTTTTTTTTTTTTTGCACTTGGGTATCCTGTTTTTCCAACACTATTTGTTGGAGAAACCATCCTTTCCCCATTGTGTAGTCTTGACACACTTGTTGAAGATCATTTAACCATATACACTGGATTTATTTTTGTGTTCCCTATTCTGTTCCATTGGTCTATATGTCTGTTTTAATGCCAGTACTGTACTGTTTTGAATACTGTAGCTCTGTAATATATTTTGAAAACAGGAAGTGTGAGGCCTCCAGGTTTGTTCTTTCTAGATATTGTTTTTGCCTATTCAGAGTCCTCTGTGGTTCCATATGAATTGTAGAATTGTTTTTTCTATTTCTGTAAAAAAATTCCATTGTGATATTGATAAGAAAATCTGTAGATCACCTTAAGTAGTAATTTTAACAATATAAAGTATTTCAGTTCATGAACACAGGATGTCTTTCATTTATATGTCTCTTCCTTAATTTCTTTCAGTAATGTTTTATAGGTTTCAGTGTGCAAGTCATTCACCTTCGTTAAGTTTATTCCTAAATATTTTATTCTTTTTCATGTTATTGTAAATGGGACTGCTTTCTTAATTTTCTTGTCAGGTTATTTGTTGTTTGTCTATAGGGTTGCAATTGATTTCTGCATGTTGATTTTGTATTCTGCAACTTTACTGAATTGTTTATTAATTCTAACCATTTTTTGCTAGAGTCTTTAGGGTTTTCTACATATAAGATTATGCCATCTGTAAACAGACATTATTTTACTTTTTGTTCAATTTGAATGTCTTTTATTTCTTTTTCTTGCATAATTCCTCCAGCTAGGACTTCCAGTACTATGTTAAATAAAAGTAGAGAGAGTGGGCACACTTTTCTTCTTACTAATCTTAGAGGAAAAGCTTTGTTTTTCCACCATTGAGTATGATGTTAGCTGTGCACTTGTCATATATGGTCTTTATTATGTTAAGGTAGTTTCCTTCTATTCCTAGTTTGTTGAGTGTTTTTATCATGAAAGGGTGTTGATTTTTGTCAGATACATTTCTGCATCTATTGGGGTGGTCATGAGAGTTTTATCCTTTGTTCTGTTAATGTGGTATATCACATTGATTGATTTTTGTGTGTTGAACATCCTTGCATCCTAGGAATAATTCCCATTTGTATGATTCTTTTAATGTGTTGTTTAATTTGGTTTGCTAATACCAATACTTTGTTGAGAATTTTTTGCATCTATACTTATCTATTATACCTATAGTTTTTTTCCTTTTCATGTCCTTTTCTATCTGTGGTATCAGGGTGATTTTGGCTTCATAAAATTTGGAAGTGTTCCCTGCTCTTCAGTTTTTTGGAGGAATTTGGTGTTAATTCTTCCTCAGATGATTTGGTAGAATTCATCAGTGAAGCCATCTGGCTCTGGGCTTTTCTTTGTTCAGAGACTTTTGATTATTGATTCAATCTCCTTACTAGTTATAGGTCTGTATACATTTTCTGTTTCTTTATGATTCAGTCTCGGTAGGTTGTAGCTCTAGAAATTTGTCCATTTCTTCTAGGTTATCCAATTTGTTGGATAATTTCTGTATAATTTTTCAAAGTAGTCCCATAATCTTTTAATTTCTGTGGCATTGGTTGTAATGTCTCCTCTTTCATTTCTGATTTTTTAGAGTCTTCTTTTTTCTGATTTAATCTAGTTAAAGGTTTGTCAATTTTGTTGATCTCTGCAGAAAGAATTTGATTTTTTCTATTGTTTTCTATTCTCTATTTCATTGATTTCTGCTCTAATCTTACTTCCTTCTTTCTCTTAACGTCGGCCTTAGTTTGTGCTTCTTAGTTCCTTGAGGTTTAGTTAGTTTGTTTATTTTAGATCTTCTTTTTTACTGTATGACTTATTTTTATAAATTTCCCTGTTAATACTGCTTTTGCTGCATTCCATAGTTTTAGTATGTTATAGTTTTGTTTTCATTTGTCTCAAGATATTTTCTAATTTATCTTTTTATTAATTTTTTGACCCATTTTTTGTTCAAAAGATTGTTATTTAGTTTCCACTTATTTGCGAATTTTACATTTTTCTTTCAGCCATTAATTTCTAGTTTCATTCCATTGGGGTCAGAAAAGATATTCGACATGATTTCAATGTTCTTAAATTTGTTAGACTTGATTTGTGGCCTAATATTTGGTCTAGATTGAAGAATGTTCCATCCATGTGCACTTGAGAAGAATGTGTACTTTGCTGCTGTTGGGTGGAATGTTCTGCATATGTCCATTAGGTTCATTTGGTTTATAATGTTGTTTAAGTCCGCTGTTTCCATATTGATACTCTGGATAGTCTATCCATTATTGAAAGTGGGTTATTTAAATTTTCTACTATTATTGTCTTACTCTCTTTCACCCTTCATTTTTATTTATGTGTGTCCTGATTTTGGATGCATGTATTCAGAATTGTTTTATCTTTCAGGTGTATTGACCCATTTATCACCACATATTGTCCTTCTTTGTCTCTAGTGACAGTTTTCTTTGTTTGTTTGTTAATTTTAATTTTTTGGCTGCATCAGGTTTTAGTTGCAGCACACGGGATCTTCATTGCGGCACAAGGGCTTCTCTGTAGTTGTGGCGTGTGGGCTCCAGGGCACATTGGCTCTCTAGTTGAGGCGCGTGGGCTCAGTGGTTGTGGCACACGGGCTTAGTTGCCCTACGGCATGTGCGATCTTAGTTCCCAGACCAGGAATTGAACCCACCTCCCCTGCACTGGAAGGTGGATTCTTTACCACTGGACCACCTTTTCTTTTGATTACCATTTGTATGAAATGTCTTTTTCTATCCTTTCACTTTTAACCTATGTATGTCCTTAAATCTAAACTGAGTCTTTTGTAAACAGCTTATAGTTGGATCTTGTTTTTTTAATCCATTTAGCCACTCTTTTGATTTGGAAGTTTAATCCATTTACATTTGAAGTAATTATAGATAAGGAAGGACTTACTATTACCGTTCTGTTAATTGTTTCCTGTCTGTCTTACAGCTTTCTTGTCCATCTTTTCCTCTTTTCTTGCCTTCCTTCATGATTCTTTGATGTTTTTTGTAGTGACATGCTTTGATTTCTTTTTTATTTTCTTTTTTGTATCTTCTACAGATATTTTTTTTGTGATCACAGTGGGACTTATTGTAAAACATCTTATAATAATCTATTTTAAGCTGATGACAACTTAACATCAATCATATACATATACTCTCCACTTTTACTTCTCCCTCTCTCCGTACTTTGTTACTGATGTCACAGATTACATCTTTTTGTATTGTGAATTCATTAGAATATTTTTATAGTTAGAGTTTTTTTATACTTTTATCTTCTATATCAGAATTAAAAAAGATTTATGCACCACAGTTACAGTGTTCCAGTATTTCATATTTGTCTATATAGTTACCTCTACCAGTGAGTTTTATACTCTCATGTGCTCTTATGTTGCTGTTTAACATCCTTACATTTCAACTTGAAGGACCTGCCCCTTAGCATTTCGTGTAAGGCAGGTCTATTGGTGAAGAACTCCTCAGCACTTTTTTTTTTTTTCCCCTGTGGTACACGCGCCTCTCACTGTTGTGGCCTCTCCCGTTGCGGACCACAGGCTCCGGACGCGCAGGCTCAGCGGCCATGGCTCACAGGCCCAGCCGCTCCGCGGCATGTGGGATCTTCCCGGACAGGGGCACGAACCCGCGTCCCCTGCAACGGCAGGTGGACTCTCAACCACTGCGCCACCAGGGAAGCCCTCCTCAGCATTTTTTATCTGGGGAAGTCTTTAATTCTCCTTCATTTTGAAGGATATTATTGTATTTCTCATCTCCAGAATTTCTGTTTGGTTCTTTTTTTAAAAAAAATATTTTCTGTCTCTTTGTTGATATTCTTGATTTATTCATGCCTCATTTTCTTGAGCTAATAGAGTATCGTTATGATAATTATTTTGATTTCTTCGTTAGGTAATTTATATACCTCTGTTTCTTTAGAATCGGTTTCTGGAGTTTTATTTTGTCCTTTTTTGGGGCTGTGTTTTCCTGTTTTTTTCATGTGTCTTATAAATTCGTGTTGGAATCTGCACATTTGAAAAACCAGCCAGTCTCTCCCAGTCCTGTAAATTGGCTTCATGCAGGTGAAGACACTCAACCAAACAGCCCAACTACAGATTTCAGGTGTATCTCAAGCATTTTTGGGGAGGATGTAACTTCTCTTGGCCCGTGCATGCATTTTCTCAAGTAGAGGGGCGTGGCCAGTTTCTTTTTCAGGAGTCTGTCGTCTCTTGCTGCATCTGGTGTCTATGTGTGATGCTCTAAGTTCTCTGGTTCTACAGCAGTAATCAGCTAACTCTCTCCTGTTCTGAGTGGCCACCAGGCATCTAAAGTATACCGCTTCCCATCAGTGTCCCAAGGCAGGCAAGACAGAATCCAGTCCCCAGGCTGCCATTAGAAAAGCTGGAACACTGGGCACGTGTTCCAGTTCCTCCCTCCCCTCTGAGGGAGAAGCCTTGAGCTGTACATCCTCTCCCACTCACACGAGCTGCACCAGCAAGACACTCTCATTTCTCTCTGCTTTCAGTGGCTTGCAGGCCTCCAAACCGTGCTGGCCCCGTCAGCGCTCCAAAGAGGTGAGACACAAGCTCTGCCCTGGGGAAGCCCTCTGAGGACCCAGAACGCTGAGTGCTTGCACGTGCTGAGGGAGAAGCACGGAGCACGGTTGTTTTCTCCCGGGGCTGCGCTATGCCAGTGGGGGCGGGGCCGAAGCAGGTAAAGTAAAATTGATCTTCTAACCCATTTCAGTGCAGCCCTCTTAGCTTTCTGCTCCCCCAGGATACTGCAACTTCTTACGTGGATTTTGGGGTTATCTGAATGCCAGTTTCTTTGTCCGCCTATCACTGTTAAATCCATTTTTCTGTGGGGAAGTAGGGCTGGGACTTCTATCCATCACGCTGCTGGCCCCGCTCCCTAAGTTATTTTATTGCTAGGGAATTCTTCTGTTAGTTTCACATGTATGTGTAGGGTAGATATCCACTGTTTGAACTGCCCCGAATCAGGCTTCTGTGAAAATCACCATCCCCCTCTCCACCCATCTTTTTATCACAGAAGTTTCCTTTTTTTTTTTTTTTTTACACGATCACTATTAATGAAGCCATGTGAAGTTCTTCACCCAAACTGCATCCATGAGCGTATTTCCTGGCAATTTTCAGACTTGGGACCAGAGAGTGTGAGGGAAATGTCTACCGGGTGATTGAGGTCATAAGACATACAACTTTGGGGTTCTCAGAGCTCCTGTTTTCACCATGTAGAGAAAACCGTGCTGCAGTAAGAACAGCATGAGGTCAGCACGCTGGGGGAAGCAGACAGGAGAGACACAGCCATGGTGGTGGTGCTCTGTGCCCTTGGCCTCTTTTTCTGTGTCCTGCATACATTCCTGCTCTTGGTGTCCATGAAAACTTTCTTAGTTAAATAAAAAAAGGTTCTGAAGAACCTAGGGGCAGGACAGGAATAAAGACGCAGATGTAGAGAATGGACTTGAGGACACGGGGAGGGGGAAGGGTAAGATTGGACGAAGTGAGAGAGTGGCATGGACACATATACACTACCAAATGTAAAATAGATAGCTAGTGGGAAGCGGCCGCATGGCACAGGGAGATCAGCTCGGTGCTTTGTGACCACCTAGAGGGGTGGGATAGGGAGGCTGGGAGGGAGACACAAGAGGGAGGAGATATGGGGATATATGTATATGTATAGCTGATTCACCTTGTTATACAGCAGAAACTAACACACCATTGTAAAGCAATTATACTCCAATAAAGATGTTTAAAAAAAATTAGTGAAAGCAGGGCTTTTATTTGCAACCCAAACAGCCTTAATTAATGCAGGATTCAAGGCTCCTAGAAAAAATATCCCGTATACCAAGATTAATTTCAGCCTCATGATTTTAAGTGTTATATCACATTGCTATGGGATCTTAATCTACCTTGTTTATTTTCTTCTCTTTTTTTACTCAGTAGGTACAGTCAAGTAAACTATTTAACTTTTTGTTTACTTTTTGCATCTGCCTTAATAGAGTAGACACTGAACTGTTCTATAGCAGGCTATCAAAAAGTCGTCTGGGGTTGTGGTGTTAAAATAGATACTTGACAGCGATGCGTGTGCATATACCCACCGAAGAAGCGTACTACGGCATGTGTCTGTAAAGCCACGCCCGTCATGTCCTTCTGTCTTCCTCCCAGCCTGTGCTTTTGCCAAATAAATATCCGTGCTTATAAAGATTGTGCTTATAATCCTTTCTTTTCCTCCTTAATAATTTTCTCTGTTTCTCTAAGAGGTCACGCTAAGGCTGTTTTTGATGTGTGAGCTGTCCTTCCCGAAGATGCATTAGTCTAACTCTGGCTCTGAAAGTAACGATAATGACTTTTAATCTTTATCATCTTGTCTCCTGGATGGTTTCCAAACGGTTCTAGGATATGCTGCAGACAACACGTCTATTTCATGGAACAATGCTGTTCATCATGGCGCTGAGACAAGGGCTCTTCTGTTGTCTAACTTGCTTACAAGAACGTTAGGCGAGTCTGTTTGGCTCAGGAAGAATGAGACTCCACGTTTCAGCTTGAGGAGGGACATGCTGTTGTGAGACAGGCAGTTCATTTTTCTTTTCTGAGCGGAGTACCGAAAGGATGCTTTCCTTTTGTATTGCCAGATGTTTAATCGTATCATCGCGATAACTTTTTTAGAACACAGTTACACAGGCAGCATCCTCAAGAATAAATAAAATTATAATCTTCACTGAATTTTCAAAAATTTTATGGAAATTAAAAAAAAATACAGAGCAATCTATGTCCAACTTCTTATAATAAGAAACTGCTGCTCTAAACTTGGTGAAATCATAGTCATTTTTAGAGCTTGAAGGGACTTTGAGATCACCTGATCATAAGACTACATGGAGATAGTTTAGAAGGAAAATTACAAGCACACAGCAGGGAGACGTAGTGTAGCTCAGAATGTCGGGAGGACATTTGGAGAAAGAAACTTTAAATCCCGCAGGATCAGAGAGGGGACAGCGGGAGTGGATGACTGAGGGCAAAGTGCGTGTCTGGCTGTTTTGAGAAGATGTGTGTGTTCAAGAAACTGAACGATGTCAAGGTCGGTTATCCCCAAGAACCGTGTAACCCTGCGTCAAATTATTTAATTTCTGTAAGCCTCAGGTCCTTCCTTTTATTTATTATTATTTTTAATTCTTGTTTATTTATTTATTTTTTACATCTTTATTGGAGTATAATTGCTTTACAAGGGTGTGTTAGTTTCTGCTTTATAACAAAGTGAATCAGTTATACATATACATATGTTCCCATATCTCTTCCCTCTTGCGTCTCCCTCCCTCCCACCCTCCCTATCCCACCCCTCCAGGTGGTCACAAAGCACCGAGCTGATCTCCCTGTGCTATGCGGCTGCTTCCCACTAGCTATCTACCTTACGTTTGGTAGTGTATATATGTCCATGCCACTCTCTCACTTCGTCCCAGCTCACCCTCCCCCCTCCCCATATCCTCAAGTCCATTCTCTAGTAGGTCTGTGTTCCTTTTAAAAATTGAGATAATAATAGTACCTATGTCCTGGAATTGTCAGGCTTAATTAGAATGCTATAAATAAAGCTTTTATCACAGTGCCTTGCACATAATGTTTCACTAAAGAGTAGCTTTGATGAGAAAAAACGGAAAGATTTTAAGTAGAGAATGACATGATTAGATTTTTAATATTTTCATTTTTTTAATTGGAGTGTCGTTGATTTACAACGTTGTGTTAGTTTCAGGTTTACAGCAAAGTGATTCAGTATATACACTGAATAATTACACGCACACACACACGTAATTCTTTTTTAGATTTTTCTCCATTATAGGTTATTGCAAGATACTGAATGTAGTTCCCTGTGCTATACAGTAGGATCTTGCTGTTTGTCTATTTTATATATAGTAGTGTGTATATCTTATTCTATATCAAAACTCCTGGAAGGAGTTGTCTGCATTTTCTATCACAGTTTCCTCTTCTCCCAATCTCTCTTGAATCTGTACTAATCAGGTTTCAGTCCCCATCACTCCATGAAAACTGTGCGTGATAGGGTCATGAACAACCTCTACATCGTTAGATCTAATGATCAGATGTGAATCAGAGGTTATTCCATGTTTTTCACTATGCATATCCAGAAGTTCCCAGCCCTTTTTCTCAAGGAGACCATATGCTGTGCTTCCCATACTGTCCTAGTCATAAATCCAGTGCCCATATGGGAGCTCTCACTTGTGTCCTATTGGTCTGTCTGTCTCTGCACCCAATACCGTACTGCTTCACTACCGTCATTTAGAAATAAATATTGATGTCCATTAGAGCAAGTCATTCCACCCTGTTCTTCTCTTTTGGCTACTCTTGGTCCTTCACATTACCATGTAGATTTTAGAACCAGCTGCCAATTTCACAAAGGAACCTATTGGAGTTTGAGTGATAATTCATTGAATCTGTAAATCAATTTGGGGAGAATGAACATCTTAACAATATTGCTTCTTCCAACCTATGAACATGGCATGTCCTTTATTCTTTTTTTAAAATAAATTTATTTATTTATGGCTGCATTGAGTCTTTGTTGCTGCACGCACTCTTTCTCTAGTTGCAGTGAGCAGGGGCTACTCTTCGTTGCGGTGCGCAGGCTTCTCATTGCGGTGGCTTCTCTTGTTGCGGAGCACGGGCTCTAGGGTTAGCGGGCTTCAGTAGTTGCGGCTAACAGGCTTTAGAGTGCAGGCTCAGTAGTTGTGGCGCACGGGCTTAGCTGCTCCGTGGCATGTGGGATATTCCTGGAACGGGGCTCGAACCTGTGTCCCCTACATTGGCAGGTGGATTCTTAACCACTGAGCCACCAGGGAAGTCCTCGCGTGTCCTTTATTCTTTTCCTTCATTCTTTATTTCTTTCAGTGTTTTACAGTTTTCTATGTAGAAATTTTGCACATTTCATTAGGTTTGTTTAAAATTATTTTTTTAAATAAAAAATTCCCTTTGTTTTGATATGGAGCAAGAGGTTTAGTCTCATGTATTAGCCTTATATAAAATAACATTACTAAACTCAAATAATAATTTTAATGTTTATTTGTAGATTATTTTTTATTTTTATGTACATAATCATGTTACCTACACAAAATGTTGATCACATTCCTGCATTTCTAATCAATGCTCCTGATTTCTTTTTCTTGTTTTACTGCTCTGGCTACGATCTCCAAAACTGTGGTGAATGGAAGGGGAGACTGAGCGTCCAAGATTGTTTCCCAGTCTTAAATAGAAGTGTTTAGCATTTCACCATGGTGTGTAATGTTTTTACAGCTATTGTCTTTTAGACTAAAGGAACTTCCTTCTATTTCTAGTTGCTAAGATTTAAAATTATCAGATGATGTTGAATTTTTTTCAAATATTTTTCTGCATAGATTGAGATACTTCTATGAGTTTTTCCTTTATTCTAATTTATTCTATTTAATTTTCTCCTTTATGAATTACGTTGGTTGATTTTTTTCTGATGGTAAGCCAACTTTGTGTGTCTAGAATATGTTCAGCTGGGTCACTCATGTTATCCCTTTATATGTAACTGGATTTGGTTGGCAGGTATTTTGTTTAAGAGTTTTGCATCTATGTTCATACAAGAGATGGGCTGATTTTTTTCTTGGAATGTCCTGTTCAAGTTTTTTAATCAAGGTTATGCAGCTCTCATAAAATGAGCTGGAAGGTGGCTGTTCATTGCCCATTCTCTGAAAGGGTTTGTGTAGAATTAGCACTAACGTCTCCCTAAATGTTGGATAGATTCCGTTACTGATCGATGTGCACTGCTCCGACCTCAGTGTGCTCTCTACCGCAGCATACTTGGAGGAACTGAGATTCCGGTAAAGGGCTCTTATTACAGAAAACGCAACCTGCTCTTGCCTCCACCTCTGCCCCTAGAAAATGAGTCCTTGACTCATTGAATTACCTTGTTGCCTTCCTCTTAAAATAAGCTTATATTGGTATTTATTTGGTGCTGACCGTGTGTCAGGTGCTCTCCTAAGAATCTTATCCACATTATCTCACTTAATCCTTTAACAAAACGATGAGCGCCCTGGTTTGCTGATGAGAAGCCTGAGGCACAGAGAGGTGAAATACCTCTTGAGGACCAAGTTGGAGAGAGAGGATTCTACCCCAGAGCCTGGCTCTGGAACTCACTCCACATCCCCTGGCTTGATGCTCCTTGCTGTGCGTTTGGACCACTGCTCTTTCTACTGTATTGAATTGACTCCTTTGCTCATATATTTCCCACTTTTCTCCATTTCTAGTAAATGCCCTCACAGTCAAATTTTCCTTGATTAGTGCTCTGTCCAAATTCTGTGTTTTGATATATGGTGTTTTATTCTCACTCATTTCTGAATAGTCTTTAATTTTAAGTTTTTCTTTATCCTGAGTCATTTAGAAGAGCGATTTAACATTTCTGAGTGGAAAGTTCTTTGGGGCTAGCCTTTGGTTGTTCACTGTCTGGTTTTGTGACATTGTAATCAGAACTCGGGCTGTGTAATTTCTGCTTTGGGACTTTCTAAAGGAATTTTTTGGTAACCTAACATCTGGCTAATTACTGCAACTGTCCCATGGTGTTTGAAAAGAATGCATAGTTTCAGTTTGTTTGCTACACAATTATGTATATATAAGTGTATATATATATCTCATACCAAGCTGGATGTGTGTGATATTCAGATTCTTTATACCATTATTTTTTTCAGCGTGACTTGCCAGTAGGTCTGGTTTTGCCAGTTTCTCTTTGTATTTTTTGAAAATATTTTCTTTATATATTTCAAAGCGATGCTGTTCAGTCCTTAAGTTTTTTGACCTTTCGATGAAGGTCCCTTTATCAATATAAAGCATTTGCCCTCCTCACACTCAGTACTTTGACCCTGTCCTCAGTTTTGTCAAATATACATTTCTCGAAGTCAGTTTTCATTTTTATAGCAATTACCTGACCGGTGTTTTCTAATCTCTTTATTTTCAAATTTGCATGTCTTAAACACATCTGCCTTGGCTCTGTCATGGTCCCCATCTTACTTGGGCTTTGTCCTCTCTGGTTATGGTGGAGTCCTTTATGGATCCATAGTGACTAGAGATCAGTGAAGTCTTGGGAAGGTGCATTTCCTCTTTTCAAGCTGGTAGGTTATAATTTAGGAAAACCTGTCTGTTGTCTGTTTCGTGTTCATCTCAGCCTGTACTTTCAGTGGGACTTGCTCTTATTGCACAGAGGGCTTCCAGAATGTTTTAGAACATAAATCATTTTCTAAAGCCTTTCCCTGACTCCTGCAGGAAAGTAAGTCCATAGTTTGGCCGCACCTCAAGGTCTTCTAAGCTGTGTTTTCTTTCACTTATGTCTCCATATTTTTTCCATCATTTCCATGCTATGTTTTACTAGGTATTAACTTTCAAGCATGGACAGATCTATTCCGCTGAAGTCGTCACGGCTGCATTCCATGTGCGCTTGGGGACTTGCTGGAATCTTCTCTTCCCTCTGCTCCTTGTCGACAGATGATGTGGTGCACAGCCCTGGTTTTCTCCTTCTTTACCTCCCAGGAGTCATCAGAAATTATTAGAAGAGAAATGACTAATCATAGAATTCATTATTGTTCCTCTGATAATACTTGGTACAACCCTCTGTTATAGCACCTACACTCTGTGTGTTACGGGGTTTTTGCTTCGGTGCCTTCCACTAAATTGTAGGTCCTAGAGAGCAGGACCTGTGCCGCATCACCTTTGTGCCCTGGTGTGTGGCATAGTGCCTGGCACAGAAGCATTCAGTAAACCGGATGCATGAGGTACATGAAAGTAGACCAATGCATTCGTAGACACTTAAGGTAGAAGGCCACCGGAGAGTAAATATGAAGATCCGGGTGTCTTTGCTTCTACCCTTGGCCCCTGATAATCTATTCTTCATGTAACAGCCAGAATGATTCTTTTAAAACTTAAGCCCGACCCTGTCACTTCTTTGCTCAAAATACGGTTCCTGGGTGGTTCTTATCTCACTCCAGGTAAAATGTAAGTTCTTACCTTGGCCAACTGTGCCCAGCACGAATATAAATGTATAGTAAAGAACTCATATAACTCAATAGCAAAAAACCCAAACAGTCCAGTCAAAACTGGGCAGGGTATCCAAATAGACATTTTTCCAAAGAGGACATACAGTTGGCCAACGGGTACATGAAAAGGTGTTCAGCATCACTAATCATAAGGAAATGCAAATCAAAACCACTATGAGATATCACCCCACACCTGTTAGAATGGCTGTTATCAGACAGATAACAAGTGTTGGTGAGGGTGTGGAGAAGAGGGAGCCTTTGTGCACTGCTGGTGGGAATGCAAATTGGTGCAGCCACTGTGGAAAATAGTGTGGAGGTTCCTCAGAAATCTAAAAATACAACTATCAGCAATCACACTTCTGGGTGTTTTTCTGAAGAAAAAGAAAATATTAACTCAGAAAGGTATGTGCACCCTCAAGTTCAAATTCAGTATTATTTACAATAACCAAGTTATGGTAACAACCTACACGTCCATTGACGGATAAATGGATAAAGAGAAGATGGCATATTTATACAATGGAATATTACTGAGCCAGAAAAAAGAAATCACAAAAAGTCTTGTCATTTTTGACAACACGGATGGACATTGAGGGCATTATGCTAAATGAAATATGTCACACAGAGGAAGATAAATATCATATGATTTCACATATTTGGAATAGGAAAAAAAAGACAGCTCACAGATACAGAGAACAGAAGAGAGCAGATTGGTTTGTGGTGGCCAGAGAAGGGGCTAGGGGTGGATGAAGTGGGTGAAGGGGTCAAACGGTGCAGACTTCCAGTTATTAAATAGTCATGGAGATGTGAAGTACAGCATCGTGGCCATAGTTAATAGTACTGTGTTGCATGTTTGAAAATTGCTAAGAGAGCAGATCTTAAAAGCTTTTAATCACAAGAAAACAAATAACTGTGCATGATGAGAGATATTAACTAGACTTACAGCACATACCAATATCAAATCAATATGTTGTTCACCTGAAACTAATCTGTTGTTATGTGTCAGTTATACCTCAGTAAAGAATATGATTGCATCCTGCTTCAGCACGCTCTGTTCCATTATTTAAAAAAATATTCTAGTTAAATCTTTAGTTTCCAAAGACTTTCTTAATATTTCTAGACGTTTAAAAACTTTTTTATATTTTAAATATCGAATCATCTAGAATTTAATTTTGAATATGATACGTAATAAGTGGTCATCATTTTTCCCCAGATAGGCAGTCATTTCTGGCAACATAATGGGATTTACAAAATGTGTTTTTGCACATATATATTTTCTCATTTATTCTTTATGCTGAAACAGACCCTACAAATTTATTTTGTAACAATTTCGTGTGGTCATCAGGTAGTCTGTTATTATGTATTCACTGCTTTTTAAAATGACTAAAAATGATATGTGTTACTTATTTCTAACACATCAATTAATGTTTTATTCAGAAATACATTCTAGTGTTACATAATTGGGTTTGAATTTCGGTTTTGAATTTCTACCCCTTCCTACCTATGCAACCTCTGCAAGTTACTTAACCTCTCTTCACTCAGTATATTCACTTGTAAGAAGTGATTTACGTGAATAATATTTGTTTTGAAGGGTTGCAGTGAGGTTTAAATGAGATAAGCAGATAAAGCGCTTAGCACAGAGCTCAAATCTTATTTATCAGTAGTCGTGGCATTATAATCTTTTGCAGTAGTAATCAAAATATTAATTTAATTAGAATATTCCAGTGCCTGGGCTGTTTGCCACAGTTCCCATTCAGCATCAACAGTAGGCAGATGACATGGTGTAATTCTCAGCTGGACCTTGTGAAAGATCTACAGGACAACAGCCTTGTAATACGTGTTGACGCAGTGCTATAAATAGGGTCTGAAGTTTGAAATATTCAGTAGTACATGCAGCTGTTATTGCTAACACAATCGTAGCAAATGCACTTTATTGGTATGTATATATGCATATACCAGCCATCCTTTGGTCCATTTCTTTGAAATTCATTTTGTACTTTGGTGAGAGATTTGAGCTTTGAATGTACAGACATGAAGTGAAGTTTAAGAGTTCATAGACAGGATGAACTTATTGATGAGGAGGTTACTTTGCAAAAGCCACCAGTTTATACAGAATCCCATGTTAAAAGAAAGATACTAACTTTAATGGTTAAGTTATACATGTATATCTAGATATCTGTCTATATATTCATATACAAATATTCATATGCATGGGTAATTTTGAGGACTTAGTGATATTTTGAGAACATGAAGGTTTTCATGGTGGTAAAACCCAATCAAATAATTTCTGAAAGAGTAGTATTTCGGACATTTAAGTCTCTCCCTACGTGTTTCCTAATATTTTACAAGCCCTATTGTCTTTTTCATGACTTACCCTTGATCAGTATATAATTTATTTTTCTCTTGTCGTTTCATAGAGTTAGCGTTATCTACAATGAAAGCCCTGGTTTAATTAGTCCGTGTTTAGTATGATTTTTCACTGGAAGCCAATGACCTAAAAGACTCTAGCAAGTTTTTAATTATTTTTTTGTGTTGTTTTGTTTTATTTTGTTTTTGAAGATACTCTGGTGATGATAATCCCTTACACTTTCAGTATTTTGATTACTTTTTTGGCTTCTCCCAGGAAATTAAAAGAATAGCATGATAGAAAAAAGTTTCTCTTAACCCAACTTTTTTTTTTAAATAACCTTTAGATAATTAAAATTCTAAAGTCTTTTAAGAGATATTGTAATTGATGTCTAAAAGTTTTTTAAGCAGATGACTTATTTGCATTATGATAATTCTTTGGGGGCAAGATTTCTTATTATTTAAGGTCATTCATTGCAAGGTTGGAACTAAGCCTGTCCTGAACCAGTAAACCGTGTACCTAGGTTACACAAATTTTGTCCTGCACTTAAGTTTCTTTTCCACAGCTGTAGTTTATTGTAATGTCCATGACTTTCACAGAGCATGTGTCCTTTGGACCGTGCTAAGTTTTAAGTCCCTCTGAAACATGCAAGTGGAGATGCCAAATGGAAATCAGGATATCGGTCTGGAACTCAGCAGCCTAGTCTCGCTCACTCTCAAGTGGGAATTGTCTGCCGGTAGGGGAATGTGTTATTTTCTTATTGCTGCTGTTATCAATTACCACAAATGTATTGGCTCAAAGCAGTGCACATGTATCATCTTACAGTCCTGGAAGCCAGCAGTCTGAAATGTTCCCCCGAGCTGACGGCGACGTGTCAGCAGGCCCGTGTTCCTTCTGGAGCCTCTAGAAGTATCCATCTCCGGGTCTGTTCCAGCTTCTAGAGGCTGCCTGCCCTCCTCAGCTCAGCGACCCCTCCATCTTCACACCGTCCAGGTAGGAGCTGCAACTCTCTCTCTGATCAACACCCGTGCTTCCATCATTGCGTCACGTTCTCTGATTCTGACCCAGATAATTTCAGATAATCGCCCCATCTTGAGATCCTTAACCATATCTGCAAAGTCCCTTTTGCCACGTAAAGTAATGTATGGCCTTACACGGTTGTGAACATCTTTGGGGGTCTTTATTGGGTCCAGCACAGGGAATTTGAAGCCATGAGAGAGATGAGATCTCTTAGGGATAATGTAGACAGGATGGAGAGAAGAGGACTTGGAAGTAGGAATGCAGAATTGAAGAGATTCGAGATCTGTCTTGGCATCATAATGAACATGACATAGAAGACACACAAAATGCATGACATGTATACACTCAGAATACAGTAGAATTTATGAGCTTAGATCACGTGGGGGGCTATTCTGGTGCGTACTGTACTTTTCTGTTTCTCACTGGGGAATCCCTAGCCCACCAGTTTTACACACAGCTAAGTAGAATTATTATTTCTACAAAGGACTCTTGTAAAGACTGAAGAAGATCTAGACAATTTCACTGGAAAACACCTTTTTTTCCAAATTTTCTGTTTCTTTCAGTCATAACCTGATTTTAGTATGAATTTGTATTTTTTAAAAAATCATGGGTGCAGTGGCATTCTGCTGCAGTCACGTGCAAAAATACCTAAATGATTGTTTAGTTTGGCTTCATGCCAGAAGGTGAATATGTGTGAGTGCCGAGTCTGTGAAACAGAATTCTTTTATAATTGATGTTAACATCCACAGTCCCTTATCCAGAATCCTGGAGAATAGAAGTTCTTTTTTTAACTGATGGAAATTTTTTTTTTTGAATCAAATGAATCAATATATCTGCAGAGAGTTTGAATGTATGATGCAAAATACATGATTATCCTCACTGAGTAGAGGGTATATGAAGACTATTTTATTTTTTAACATCTTTATTGGAGTATAATTGCTTTACAATGGTGTGTTAGTTTCTGCTTTATAACAAAATGAATCAGTTATACATATACATATGTCCCCGTATCTCTTCCCTCTTGTGTCTCCCTGCCTCCCACCCTCCCTATCCTACCCCTTTAGGTGGTCACAAAGCACCGAGCTGATCTCCCTGTGCCATGCAGCTGCTTCCCACTAGCTATCTACCTTACGTTTGGTAGTGTATATATGTCCATGCCACTCTCTCACTTTGTCACAGCTTACCCTTCCCCCTCCCTATGTCCTCAAGTCCATTCTCTAGTAGGTCTGTGTCTTTATTCCTGTCTTGCCCCTAGGTTCATGATCCTTTTTTGTTTTTTTTTTAGATTCCATATATATGTGTTAGCATACGGTATTTATTTTTCTCTTTCTGACTTACTTCACTCTGTATGACAGACTCTAGGTCCATCCACCTCACTACAGATAACTCAATTTCGTTCCTTTTTATGGCTGAGTAATATTCCATTGTATATATGTGCCACATCTTTTTTTTTTAACATCTTTATTGGAGTATAATTGCTTTACAATGGTGCGTTAGTTTCTGCTTTATAACAAAGTGAATCAGTTATAGCACAGGGAGATCAGCTAGGTGATTTGTGACCACCTAGAGGGGTGGGATAGGGAGGGTGGGAGGGAGACGCAAGAGGGAAGAGATATGGGACCATGTGTATATGTATAACTGATTCACTTTGTTATAAAGCAGAAAATGAAGACTATTTTAAAAAACACACAGACAGGAAGGAGAAAAGAGGACCCAGGAAGTGAGGAGTACAGAACTGAGTTGATCTGAGATATATTTAGGCATTATGATGAACAGGGCACATACACACAACACACACACGGCACATACACACAACACACACACAGCACACAAGCACATTCAGAATACAGAGAATTATTATTATTTTTAAAAATTTATTTATTTAATTTTGGCTGCGTTGGGTGTTGCTGCACGCGGGCTTTCTCTAGTTGCAGCGAGTGGGGACTGCTCTTTGTTGCGGTGCGCAGGCTTCTCATTGTGGTGGCTTCTCTTGTTGCGGAGCATGGGCTCTAGGCACACGGGCTTCAGTAGTTGTGGCTTGCGGGCTCTAGAGTGCAGGCTCAGTAGTTGTGGCGCACGGGCTTAGTTGCTCCGTGGCATGTGGGATCTTCCTGGACCAGGGCTCGAACCCGTGTCCCTTGCATTGGCAGGCGGATTCTTAACCACTGTGCCACCAGGGAAGTCCCAGAATACAGACAATTATTGAATTTGATCACATGGTAGAATTTTTTTGCTGTATACCTGACTTTCATATTTCTCATTGGGAAGTCCCTAGCCCACGGATTTTTATGAGCATATAATCTTATATCAGATTTTGCTTACAAATAATTTTATAAAATCCTATTACTTTAGTTTCAGAGCATTTTGGATTATGGAAAAGATTATGAATGTGTATAGCACTTATACGGGTAACAGTCTCTTGTCTTACTCCGATTGAAGACTTTTTGGTCTTGCAGAATATTTGTAAAGTTTCTATAGGAAAGAAAAACTTTTGCTTGTCTGTAAAGGTTTTATCTTTCACTTATCTATGGATAAGTGAAAACCTGTTATTTGTTTAGATAAAGACATTCTTGCTAAGATTAAAATGGCAAGCCTTTCTATGTAATATATACAATAGAATATATAGTATATGTCATAAGTCACATAATGTATATCATAGTAGCACAAATAAATGTGAAAATATTAAAACAAAAGATACTCACAAGAAAAGGAACATAAATGGATGATAAATATTAAAAAGCCAATCCCTTATTATTGAGTGGAATGTCAAATAAATTTACTTTATCAAATGAGCTGTTACTGGTGAGGATTTGTGAAATTTGGTTGGAGCATTTTATCCATTTATATTTAAGGTAATTATCGATATGTATGTTCCTATTACCATTTTCTTAATAGTTTTGGGTTTGTTTTTATAGGTCTTTTCCTTCTCTTGTGTTTCCTGCCTAGAGAAGTTCCTTTAGCATTTGTTGTAACGCTGGTTTGGTGGTGCTGAATTCTCTTAACTTTCGCTTGTCTGTAAAGGTTTTAATTTCTCCATTGAATCTGAATGAGATCCTTGCTGGGTAGAGTAACCTTGGTTGTAGATTTTTCCCTTTCATCATGTTAAGTATGTCCTGCCACTGCCCTCTGGCTTGCAGAGTTTCTGCTGAAAGATCAGCTGTTAATCTTATGGGGATTCCCTTGTATGTTATTTGTTGTTTCTCCCTTGCTGGTTTTAATATGTTTTCTTTGTATTTAGTTTTTGACAGTTTGATTAATATGTGTCTTGGTTTGTTTCTCCCTGGATTTATCCTGTATGAGACTCTCTGCACTTCCTGGACTTGATTGACTATTTCCTTTCCCATATTAGGGAAGTTTTCAACTATAATCTCTTCAAATATTTTCTCAGACCCTTTCTTTTCTCTCCTTCTGGGATCCCTATAATTCGAATTTTGGTGTGTTTAATGTTGTCCCAGAGGTCTTTGAGACTGTCCTCAATTCTTTTCATTCTTTTTTCTTTATTCTGCTCTGTGGTAGTTATTTCCACTATTTTATCTTCCAGGTCACTTATCCATTATTCTGCCTCAGTTATTCTGCTATTGATTCATTCTAGAGAATTTTTAATTTCATTTATTGTGTTGTTCATTTTGTTTGTTTGCTCTTCAGTTCTTCTTGGTCCTTGTTAAACGTTTCTTGCATTTTCTCTATTCTATTTCCAAGACTTTGAATCATCTTTACTATCATTACAGTGAATTCTTTTTCAGGTAGACTGCCTATTTCCTCTTCATTTGGTCTGGTGGGTTTTTGTCTTGCTCCTTCATCTGCTGTGTATTTCTCTGTGTTCTCATTTTGCTTAACTTACTGTGTTTGGGGTCTCCTTTTCACAGGCTGTAGGTTTGTAGTTACCGTTGTTTTTTGGTGTCTGCCTCCAGTGGGTAAGTTTGGTTCAGTGGCTTGTGTAGGCTTCCTGGTCGAGGGGACTGGTGCCTGTATTCTGGTGGGTGGAGCTGGATCTTGTCTTTCTGGAGGGCAGGACTGTGTCCTGTGGTGCGTTTTGGGGTATCTGTGACTTAGTATGATTTTCGGCAGCCTCTCTCTTAATGGGTGGGGTTGCGTTCCTGTCTTGCTAGTTGATTGGCATGGGGCGTCCAGCTCTGGAGCTTGCTGGGCGTTGGGTGGAGCTGGGTGTTAGTGTTGAGACGGAGATCTCTGGGAGAGCTCTCGCCAATTGATATTATGTGGGGCTGGGAGGCCTCCGGTGGTCCAGTGTCCTGAACTCAGCTCTCCCATCTCAGAGCTCAGGCCTGACACCAGGCTGGAGCACCAGGACCCCGTGAGCCACATGGCCAGGTATATGGGGATTTTCTTGCCTTTTGGGAAGTCTGAGGTCTTCTGCCAGCGTTCAGTAGGTGTTCTTTCAGTTACTTTCTGTGTGATGCTAAGGTTACCAGTATCCTCTCTTCCTTGGGTCCAGGGCCCTCACCATGGGCTCTGGGTACAAGAGATGTGAGAATGATGTAATGTCTACACACCCAGCACGCTGCCCCAATGCTCAGAGCCTTCTCCTCATGTCCTGGCCCAGCTCCCTGACCTCCAGCGCAAGCTGCTCTCGCAGGAATAAAGCACTTCTTCCCCCTGGCTGTTTCCTACTCTGGGGCCTTATCCCCTGCCTCAGCCCCAGCACGAGTCAGAGGGCCCCCCACATTAAACAATTCAAGGGCTATTCACCGAGGACCTATGGGCCAGGGACTCTCCTAGGAACGGAGTTACTACAGTGAGAGGGCCGCTGCCAGCACGCACGCAGCCCGTGCCAGGTCGGACTCTAACCCGTCCCAGGAGGAGGCCACCACTCCTCACCTCCTACCAGAGGCCAAGCAAGGGAGAGCCACTGGGGAGGCACACACTGGACAAGCTAGAGCTGGTCCAGAGGAGCGCAGAGTTCAGTGGTGCAGACTCTCGGAAGTACGCGTGTTTAGGGCCAGGCATGTGCATTTTAGCAATAAACTTGCCATCGGAAGACAGTACCATATTCCAGGTACACAACTGATTTTAGCATGTCTTTTGATCTGTATTTTTTTAAAAATTTCTTGCTCTGTGATCAAACAGTCTTAATGGCAAGTAAGAAATTCAGAGGAAAGAGAATTTTCTTGACCTTTGTTGTTAAGATGCTAGCCCTGGCATGTTTGGGCACAGATCTCCATCTCAGAGAGAAAGGGTGGCAGGTGGAAGTTCAGGTGACCTTCACCTGAGAGTCTTGTAAGGCTGCATTTCTTAAAGTCATTTGTCCTTTTATTTTCTAAATATTGATCAGGCATCACAAGGAAGTGTATAAATCAGGCACAAATACATTAATTTCTAAAGGACGTTATTCTTTCTTCTGACTGGAATGATTTTTCTTCTGCATTCAATATAATGATCCCATTTTTGTTTCTGAAGACCTTGAGCAATTCAAAACTTGAATAATTCAGGAGTAATTTTCATAAAGAAATCAAATTGGTAAGGTAGGTAGTATGCTTTTTCAGAGCTTAGAAATTTCCCGAAATTGAAGTGTAAAGGCACATTGCTATGGCATTTATTTTGCATTATGTCACCAGTATTTTGTCATCATCCCTGCCTGACATACAGTGATTTTTGCCAACACGAAGCTGTGCTCCCATAATGCAGCTTTAAAATTTTCAGAATGTTCTCTCTAGCATTAACTGAAAAACATTTGGTCCTTCCTTGATTTGGGGGTCTGTTTTTCCACTCTCATATTGACACCACAATTTAATGAACATTTGAATAACATTATTTGTAGTATATAAAATTATTTAAAATTTTTTGCGTAGTGAATGTTAAAATAAAAGCGCCATGATCCCTAACTCACTCTCAGAAATTTCTGATGCATATAAAAGGCATCACAAGACTGATAATATTGACAAGGAAAAGGAAGCATTTCTGTTTCCATCTAAGGTGGTTTATCTGCAGCATGGCTTAAAATTCACCTTTTTTCTTTAAGAATGACATTTTTGTATGATTTAATATATTTTACACAAACGTTTGAATTTTTCTTTTTTTAAATTGCACTATTTCTAGTTGCATAATTTGTTTGCATAAAATAGAATGGCGTATACTCTGGAATGTTCCTTGGTAATTCAGTAAAGTTCTTACTGATCATATAATTAGAGGGAAATGGTGTGAATACATCGGAGACCTATTTCAGCAGCGTGTGTGGTGATGCCAGGTGAGTCGTTCTTATTCCATAACGGAGGACACCTCTTCGTGTGCTAGAAATTTATGACCCCATGCGTTAGTGTGTATCTTCTTTGAACAGTGATGAGTAAACACTGGCATTTCTCATTTTTTGGATGTTCTTTTCTATGCTGCAGGGTGATAACCCTCTTTTAGTCATCTAATCTTCCCCTACAGGTAAAATAGGGAAGGATGGACTGTTATTGCCTACCTTATAGCCTTGTGCCAGGGCTTCCCCCCGATGTAGGATTTGTAGATCACCCCAGCAGTTCGGAAACCCATTTTTGGCCAACACAGCCTTGAGGTGAGAACAAAGACTTTGATGTTTAACAGCCTAGGTTTCAGTCTTAGCTAGGACTTAGCCAAGTTGATTTTTCTCTCTCATTTTCCTCTGTGAAATTGAGTTAATCCAGTTTAAATCATGAGATTGTTAGGAGGATTGGATGAGGTAAGAAAATGTGTAAAATGTCCAGTTCTCTGACCAGTTCGTAATAGGCAGTTAACAAGTAGTGTAGCTATAACTATGCTAGCGTACTCATAGGATGGCTTTTCTCATCTGCTCTGGGTGGGTTTTCCTAGTTGAACGCTCAAAGAACAGCTTCATTTTCCTTACTTGTAGCTCATAGTAGGTACCTCCCTGTTTCTCACCCTGACCTGAACTCTCAAACATTCTCTTGTTATTCAGAGGAGATAAGGTCTCATTTTTTGTAGATCTAAAAAAATGCATTTCGTTCTATCCTTCCCGGTTTACAGCAGGACATGCCAGCTAGAAACACTTGCGGTTGAACTGTCCATGGAGTGTGGCATTCCGCATCACGCTCGAGGGCAGGGACAGCCCGTCCGCATTCCCCGCCCCGGGACCTCAGCCATCCTCACTGTTGTCAGTGCCTCCGGCTCCCCCAGAACTGGCTCTGTCCATTCTCTCCAACTCAGAATAATGGCAGATTGATAAAATGGAGGGAAAGAAGTAGGGAAGCGCAGCAACAATTTTTCTTCTTGAACACTTTTTCCCAAGGGAGAGTGAAGACCGTCGCTGTCTCTTGAAGGATGTGACGTGGCATAAGCCTTTGGTCTGGAACAGCACCTAGTTTGGAATCCAAGTCCATCCCACAGTGGCTGGAGCTTCAGTGGTACACTTAGCCTCGCTAAATCTGTCGTCATGTTTATAAAGGAAGAGAGAGTGTTATCATTTGTATTTCCCTGACTTTTTATGAGAAATAAGTGAAATATCTGTGCCATGGTTATTTCTCCGTTGTTTCCCTTTTCCTGACTACATGTTTTACAAGTTAAAAAAAAAAAAGCTAGAATGTATGTTCACTCACATGGTGCTTTGAGGGGCGCGGAAGTTGTTTCCCCATCTTGTAACTAGTGTTGATTGAGCTGTGTGCTGGCTTTCCTCCACGTTTGGCTCAGCCCCAAGGCACAAGCTCATAGCAGCAGTATTTACCCAATGCTGTCCTTCCCAGACTTGACGTTTTATGACCTGTCATCTCACAGCCTTCAGGGTGCCGTGGGCATCCTAACACTCATGGCAGGATTCGAGTATATGACTTATGACAGGAATTTCATATAATAGGGGAAAAGCTGTAAGTCAAGAGGTTTCATCCTGACTGTGTTAGTGTGAGTTCTTGATGCGTTTTCTTGTGAGCCTACAAAGACATATGTAACCATGGGGTGAAAATCAAGGGGTTTCTTGGATTGAAAATTGAAACAAAATGACGATTTTGTTTTAAAAGTGCGATTTCCAGTCATTTTATCAAATACAGGAAGAAGTAAATTCTTTCCTATCTCCAGCAGCTGTGTAGCGGTTCAGAGTACTCTATGAAAACATGTAATGTTAGGGCATTTAAAATCCATTCTGGGGCTTCCCTGGTGGCGCAGTGGTTGGGAGTCCGCCTGCCGATGCAGGGGGCACGGGTTCGTGGCCCGGTCTGGGAGGAGCCCGCGTGCCGCGGAGCGGCTGGGCCCGTGGGCCATGGCCGCTGGGCCTGCGCGTCCGGAGCCTGTGCTCCGCAGCGGGAGAGGCCACAGTGGTGAGAGGCCCGCGTACCGCAAAAAAAAAAAAAAAAAAAAAAAAAAAAAAAATCCATTCTGTCTTGCAGAAGGTCTTGTGCAATAGTTTTCTTGCCCCTTTCAAATGAGAAAGCTGTGATCTTTTGCGTTCAGCCACCTCCTCTGCGTAAGGATTTTTAAAACCTTGTACCTCGCCGTGAATTGCTAATAGTAAAATTTGCTTCCTGCTGTTTCTAACCAGTAGCCTCCACCTACTCTCGCTATTAATTTGAATAATTCACAACTTCCTGACCTATGCACATTTGAGAGAAACCGTCAAAATAGGAAAGAGATAATTTTGTATGCATTTTCCCTATTTCGATGTGCATTCTTTTATGCAGCCTTTTATTTAATATAATTTCGAAAGTGGAAAAATTTCAAGAATAGTGACCTATTTATCATTCTTTCTCTAGAGACAGGTATAGTCCATAGAGAGATAATACAATATAGAGATAACATTTACTTTTCTTGAACCCCTTCAGAGTAAGTTGAACATATTGTGCCCCTTTGGCACTAAGTTCTTTAGTGTATATTTCCTAAGAACAAGGACAAATACTATGTAACCAAATTACAATGATAAAAATCAGGACGTTTAATTGGCAGTCCAAGTCCAAATTTCATCAATTGTCCAATGCCCTTTATGACTATTTTATTCCTGTTCTAGGATCCTATCCAGGGTTTAGACACTGCATTGAGGTACCATATCATTTTAATCTCCTTTACCTGGGATTAATTAGTTCCTGAGTTAATTTTTCGTCTTTCTTGACCTTGACTCTTTTGAAGAATGAGTCTTTTTTGATTATTTTAGTAAGAACACCGCAGAAATGATGCTGTGTTCTCCTTATTATATCATATGGAGAAACACGTAATGTCAGTTTGTACCAGTGTAGCTGATGTTAACTTTGATAACTGGATTAAGGTATTGTCAGCAGGTGTCTCTGCTGTAAAGTTACTGTTTTTCCTTTTTAAATAATATGTAATTTATGGGGAGATACTTTGAGCTACATGCATACGCTGTTCCCCATCAAACTTATCCGCTATAGTTAACATGCATTAATGATTTTTATGCCTCCATCGTTATGTCTGTGTTTATTTGTTGGCATCCTATTTTAAGAAATATTCCTTTTCTCTCCTATTTGTTTATTTAGTAATTTATTTGTATAGGTTTGGGCCAATAATTTTTTATTTTATTCTGAAAATTTTAATCCATTACAATTATTATTTATCTTGATGATTGAATTCTTCTACATTTGACCAGTGGGAGCCCCTCAAGCTGACTCCCGTGTCTTTTTTTTTTTTTTTTTTTTTTTTTTGCGGTACGCGGGCCTCTCACTGCTGCGGCCTCTCCCGTTGCGGAGCACAGGCTCCGGACGCGCAGGCTCAGCGGCCATGGCTCACGGGCCCGGCCGCTCCGCGGCATGTGGGATCCTCCCGGACCGGGGCACGAACCCGCGTCCCCTGCATCGGCAGGCGGACTCCCAACCGCTGCGCCACCAGGGGAGCCCCACCTTGTTGCTTTTTAATACAAGATCTTGCAGACTTATTTTGTGCTTTTTCTGTCCCAGCCTTGGTATCAGCCTCTTCTCTGAGGTACTCTGGTTCCTTTTCCTGTAGAATATTAAGTGTAAACCAAGGTACTGGCACCAGCTGCAATCATTGTTTTAGGCGAGTCATCGTTCCTAGGCCTTCTCAGCAGAGCTAAGAAATACATCAGCGTTCATCTCTCTGTCTATCTATCTATCTGTCATCTGTTGTCTATCTAATTATGTATCTATCTACTATCTATCTAGCTATCATCATCATATATCATCTGTCTTTCATCTGTTATCACCTATCTTCCATCTGTCTGGCTATCATCATCTGTCTTTCATCTATTTATCATAAACCATGTGTTCATGCCCGGGCTTCCAATTCCAAATCAGCACCACAGGTTACATTTTTAAAAATTTTCCTTTTTTATTGAAGTATATAGTTGATGCACAATATTGTGTTAGTTTCAGGTGTACTTATGGTTTTATAAGTGATTCAGATTATATATATATATGTAATCTGAATATATATATATTTATATATGTGTATATATATATTCTTTTTTAGAGTCTTTTCCCTTATAGTTTATTAGAAAATATTGAGTAGAGTTCCCTGTGCTATACAGTAGGTCCTTGTTGCTTATCTATTTCATATATAGTATTCTAATCCCAGACTCCTAATTTATCCCTCCTCCCCCGCTTTCCCCTTTGGTAACCCTAAGTTTGTCTTCTATGTCTGTGAGCCTATTTCTGTTTTGTAGATAAGTTCATTTGTATTATTTTTTTTAAGATTCCACATGTAAGTGATATCTTATGATATGTGTCTTTCTCTGTCTGACTTACTTCACTTAGTATGATAAGAACCACAAGTTACATTTTTGTCTTTCTCCTTTTTCATGTTTGTAACCACTTCTCCAGCGGTGACAAACCTGACTCCCATTTTCTTCAGTGTATGTGCTTATTTACTCAAGCATGGAATACACAGGGAGAAGTTTCAGAATTGCTAACCCATACCAAAAAGGAGCCCTTCTATGTAGAGGTCAATGTTGTTTACAGTTCTTTTATTTCAAAGTAAAATTTACATACAGTGAGAAGCACACATCTTAAGTGTGAAGTTCACAGTTGTGACAGGTACATACACGTGTGTAACTGACACTCCTGTCTTAACTAAGATATAGAATATTTCTGTCATCCCAGAAAGTTTTCTTATACCTTTCCCCAACTAATTCCTTATCCCCCAAAGGTAACCATTTTCCCCATTTTTTCCACCATGGATTAGTTTCTCCTGTTACAGAACCTTACACAAGTAGAATCTAACATTTATGTGTGACTTCTTGTGTTGTTGCGTGTAGCAGTAGTTTAATTTTTTTTCTTCCTGAGTATGATTCTGTTGTAGGAATGCACCACAGCTTGTTCATCCAGGCTCCTTTTAATGGACATTTCACTTGTTCCAGGTTGTAATGAATAAATATTCTACGGCTACTCTGGGACTGGTTTTACAAATATACTTTGTTTTGCTCAATATTTAGGGGTGGAGTTACTGGGTTGGACGGTAGATATTAGTTTGTTTTATAAGAAACTACCACCCATGTTTTCAGAGTGGTTTTGGTATTTTTATACAGCCAGCGATATATTAACTAGCAATGTCTGCGATTTCAATTAGCCAGCGTTTGGTGTTATTCATCTTTTTAATTGTACCCATTCAGGTGTTCTAGTGGTATTTTGTGATTTTATTTGCATTTTCCTGATAACTAATAATTTATTTTTGGAAGATGTTGGGGGTAGGAGTTTATTAATTAATTTATTTATTTTTGCTGTATTGGGTCTTCGTTTCTGGGTGAGGGCTTCCTCTAGTTGTGGCAAGCGGGGGCCACTCTTCATCGCGGTGCGCGGGCCTCTCACTGTCGCGGCCTCTCTTGTTGCGGAGCACAGGCTCCAGATGCGCAGGCTCAGTAGTTGTGGCTCATGGGCCTAGTTGCTCCGCGGCATGTGGGATCCTCCCAGACCAGGGCTCGAACCCGTGTCCCCTGCATTAGCAGGCAGATTCTCAACCACTGCGCCACCAGGGAAGCGCCTGATAACTAATAATTTTGAATATCTTTTCATGTGCTTTTTGGCTATTTGTACATCTTCTGTTTTGAAGTGTTTATTAAGCCTTTTGCTCATTTTTAATTGGATTGCTTATCTTCTTTTTTACTGAGTTGTAGGTATCTTTTATATATTTGGCATAAAAGTCTATTGTTAGATATATGTTTTGCATATATTTTCTCTGTGATTTGCCTATTCATTTTCTTCAAAGTGTCCTTTGGCTGGCAGAAGTTTTACACTTTAATATATTCCAGTTTATCAATCTTACTTCTTTGTTGTTAGTGATTTCTGTGTTGTGTTTAAGAACTATCGATTGGCCACAAAGAAATCCTCCCGTGTTTGTTTTCTGTAAAGATGTTATAGTTATAGCTTTTATGTTCTGGTCTGTGATCCATCTCAAATTGATTTTTGTATACACGGTGAGGTGGAGGTTGAATTTTATTTTATTTTTCCCTCGTTGATATCCATTTTTTCAATGCCGTTTATTAAAAAGATTTTCTTTTCCTCATTAAGTTGCTTAAGTGCCTTTGTTGAAAATCAGTTGACCTCATAAATGTGACTCTATTTCTGCACTATATGTTGTGCACCATTGAACTAGGTGTTGATCCTAAATGCAACGTCAAACTGATGAGAGTAGCTTTATAGTGGGTCTTGAAATCAGGTAATGTAAGTTCTTTGTTCTTTATCGAGATTGCTTTGGCTATTCTGCATTATTTGCATTTCCATATAAATTTTGAAATCATCTTATCAAATTCTAAAGAAAGCAGGCAGGGCTTCTGACTGGAATTGTGTTAATACATAGGTTAAACAGGAGCTCCCTAGCATCCTAATAACTTCTGAGTCTTCCAGGCTATGAACATGACTTACCTCTTTATTTACTTCGCTCTTTAGTTTTTTTTTTCACCGCAGTGCTTTGCAGTTTTCAGTGTAGAAGTCTTGCATATCTTTGTTAAATTTATTTCTAATAACTTTACACTTTTTATATTATTGTAAAATAATTTATTTTTATTTCATTTTCTAGTTTTTGCTGCTAATACCTAGAAATACAATTGATATGTTGCAGATTGCAGAATAAATTCACTAATCAGTTCTAATAGTTTCTTTACAGATTCCTTAGTATTTTTTACCAAGGACATAATCATGTTGTCCATTAATATAGGCAGTTTTACTTCCTATTTTCCCAACATTATTTCCTTCATTTTCTTTTCTTGCCTTGTGCACTGGCTAGAACCTCCTGTGCAATGTTGAACAGAAGTGATGAGAGCAGATATTCGTGCCTTGTTCTCAACTTTAGGGGGAACCATTCGATATTACACCATGAAGTATAATCTTAGCCGTGGGTTTTTCCTAGATGTGTTTTACCAGATGGAAGAAAATTCATTCTACGCCTAGTTTATTGAAGGGTTTGTATCATGAATGAGTATTGAATTTTAAATCGACTTTTCTACCTCTACTGAAATGATCATATGACTTTTCTTTCTTCTTTTTACATATGCATATGTAAAAGTTTTATTAATATGGTAAATCACATTGGTTGATGTTAAATTATTAAACCAACCTTACATTTCTTGGATTACTCCATCTAGTCATAATGTATCATACTTTTTATATCACTGGATTAAATTTTATCAGATATAATGCAGATATTTTCTCCCAGTTTGTGGCTTGTCTCCCGATTCTCTTCATGGTGTCTTTTACCGAGCAGACATGTTAATTGTAATGAAGTCCAGCTTATCAGTGATTTCTTTCTTGGATCACGCCATTGGTGGTGTATCTAAAAAAGACCTAGTTGTACCCGAAGTCATCTAGATTTTTTTTTTGTTGTTATCTTCTAGGAGTTTTACAGTTTTGTGTTTTACATTTGGTCTGTAATCCCTTTGGAGTTAATTTTTGTGAAAGGTAGAAGGTCTGCCTCTAGGTTCATTTTTTGGAATGTGGATGTCGTTTCATCACCATTTGTTGAAAAGACAGTCCTTTCTCCGTTGAACTGCCTTTGATCCTTTGTCAACGATCAGCGGGCAGTACTGTGAGGGTCTGTTCAGGGCTCTCTGTTTCGCTCTATTGATCTATTTTTCTGTGTTTTCGCCAACACCACTCTGTCTTGATTACTGTAGCTCTATAGTAAGTCTTGAAGTTGGATTGTGTCCGTTCTTCGACTTCGTTCTGCTCCATCAATACTGTGTTGATTTTTCTGGGTCTCTTGCTCGTCATACAAACTTCAGAATCAGTTTGTCAGTATTCACAGAGTAACGTGCTGAGATTTTGACTAGGATTGAATTGAATCCACAGAATTTGATATATAGACCTACTGACAGAGAGATGCTGGGAATAACTGTCTGTTAGAACTTGTCACCGTGCGCTAAGACTTTTTCTGATTGGTGACCTGTAGGTTCCTGATCGGCCTTTGGGGCACCCCCGTTCAACTCCCCAGTGCCTGCAGTTTTAGCCAAAGTGCCACAGATAACAAGGTTATCCTCGTTACCATAAGATCTGACGTGATACTCAGACTAAATGTATTATTGGAAAAATCAAATACAATGATCAGGGTGATGAAAATACATGACAACCTATTGCATCCTTTGCATTTGAATGTTTTCCTAGCATTCTCTAAACACCCTCAGATGAACAGGCTTGGGTACTGTCTCATCCTCCCGGTGAGGAAGGTGATGGGCAAAAAAGCTCAGATATTGTCTAAGATTATACACTTAGCAAACAATTCAGTTGAGGCTAGCCTTCAAGACTTCTGAACCTTAAGTCAGTTCTTCTCCAAGTACGTTTGATCTGGATGGAGGTGAGGGTGAAAGAGGGTATTGACCGGCTGACCTCAAGTCTTCAGTGGTTCTGCTGGTCACTACAGACACTGCCTGAACTGGGCGGGAGCATTCGCAGCTCGTTAAAGCAAGTTGCTTTGGTGCTTTCAGGATGTTTCCCAATTAAGTTTGCAGAAACAATAAACTAGAACAGCATGTTAAAATAGATTTCCCCTGATAAAATTTATCAGGATTCTCAATCTTAATACAGTCAATTTTATATCACTTAGAATTTATTGATAGGGAGATGGGAAGAATGTGCCTAAGTCCAAGTGGGTCCTCACGCTCAGCCGGGGACCTGTATCTCTGAACAGTGAGCTGTGGAGCTGCCACCTGTGAGGGGCCATATAGCCGTCCCGACCTCTGAGCAGATCTCATTGTGGAGAATGTCATTGCGAAGCTCTGTCGTTGAGTATGCCTCATGGAAGAATGATGTGGTATCCATCAAGGAAACATCTCTCCTGATGCACTTCATGGAATCTGACCTGAAGTTTATTTTGTGGTGAATGAAGTCTCGTTGAGGTAGAGTCCTGAGTTATGATTCCATGCTATTAGTTCAGGTACAATGGCGTGAAAATCAAAATAAAACGAAACCTATCTTTCTGAGGCTGCCTCCCAAGACGTTTATATAAGAGTCCGGGTAGTCTGGAGGTTCAGGGCATGGAGAGATGGGCAGGATGTTCTCATGCTGAGTCTCTATAGAAAAGGACATTTCTGTTCCCACATGTTAATTAACGTAGTATAGCCACCCATTAACAATTTGAGTTTACCGTAGTGATAATACTTCAGACAAGATATGTAAATACATATATATAATATCTTGTTAATGGTTTTGTATAGACTATATATGATCGTTATTTATATATAATATCCTATTAATCTTATACGTGTGTGTGTGTGTGTGTGTGTGTGTGTGTGTGTGTGTGTGTGTATTCTTGTTAATTGTTCTCAGTCTCTTCCTGCTAGAATATAAGCTTCCCAAGGGCATGGATTTTCATTCTGTTTGGTGTCTGTGCAGTGGAAGGGTGTTCATGGCCTTTGAATAGCTAGTGTTTTTGCTTGGTCAAGATAGTTTAAGGTGTTGTAGTGAAGATAGAATCGCCATTGATATCAGAGAAATCAGCTGCTGATTTCAAGCTGTTAGGTCTTGAGATAATTACTTAATCTCTCCAAGACCAAGTTCCTCTTTGATAAAATGAGAACAACAATATATGTTTCTCTGGAAACAAGACCATTCTCTGGTTGTGACCATTACAAGAGAAAATGGATCTAATATTTTCTGCTATGGAACTGGTTTTAAGTAAATGTTAGTTTTTTTTAATTAAACCTTGCTATTTCTTGCTGCAATTTTGTAACCAGCACATAGGGTTAAACAAGCCCCAGATAGGATTAAACACGACTAAAGAGACAGCTGCTGTGCACAGAACAAAGACAATAAACCATGACCTCTCCCTTTCATTTTATTTTTATTCAGTTTATAAAATGGTGAAAGAAGCAGAGACAGGTGCGAGACCCTCGTGTCACTGAGGTTAAGACTCTGTAGCCTGATCAAGCAGGACAATTTAAATCTTATAGGAAGCAAATAAGATAAAAATTTCCTACTTGGAAATAATGTGTTCAGTGCAGTCTCTAAATGATAGCAATATGAATTCATGTGTGTATACTTCTAAAAATAGTGTTTTGAAAGGTGCAGAGAAATTACAAAGTTATATATGACAATAGGCCCAGCAGGTGTTGGGGGAGGAGGCTTCTAACAAAACATGACCAAGCCAAGTGAGGAAAGTGTCAGCTTACCTTGTAGCTACAGAGCTATCAAGAGGATACATTGAGGGGCTTCTCTGGTGGCGCAGTCATTAAGAATCCACCTGCTGATGCAGGGGACACGGGTTCGAGCCCTGGTCTGGGAAGATCCCACATGCCATGGAGCGGCTAGGCCTGTGCGCCACAACTACTGAACCTGCACTCTAGAGCCCGCGAGCCACAACTACTGAGCCCGCGTGTCACAACTACTGAAGCCTGTGTGCCTAGAGCCTGTGCTCCACAGCAAGAGAAACCACCTCAATGAGAAGCTACCGCAATGAGAAGCCCGCACACTGCAACAAAGAGTAGCCCCCGCTTGCCGCAACTAGAGAAAGCCCGCACGCAGCAATAAAGACCCAATGCAGCCAAAAATAAATAAATAAATAAATTTAAAAAATATATATTAAAAAAAGTATATATTGATAGTTTATGTGTGGGTCTTCAAGTTCTTTGACTGTGTGCAGCACTGAATCAGACTCAAGTTCACACCAGAAGGTGTATTATGATGCATTGACAGGGGATTCAAATGTCCAAGTGTTTAAATATATTATGAGTCCCTCTGTTGCTTCAGTTATGGCTACGTAGAGGATTAGCTTGCTTTAGAAAACATTAATCAAATAGTTGTGTATTATAAGCACTTGAAATTCGTGTATTATAAGCACTTGAAATTCGTGTCAGAATCATTATTTGGATCTAGTTTTCCTTGATGGCACCTATCAAAGTGGGATTTTAAAGCTTTTAAAATTATTTCTTAATTTCTGTTGCTTCTTCTATAGTTTAAGATCCATGATGGTAAATATCATTCCTATTTATTCATTTTCTGGATCTATTACTTGCCGTAAGTAGATGTTTAATAATTGTTTATTGAATAAATGAACGCGTTTTCTTCAGCGTGGGGCATATGCTTTATTTGTCTCAATATTCTCAATATTTGGCTTCGTGCTTCCACATAATTGATTGTTCAGTCTATCTAATCATCTCTTACCTATTTAAGTCTATCTATCATCTATAGCTATTGTCTATCACCCATCTATTATCTATTTAATATCTATCTATCTATCATCTCTGTCATCTGTCATCTCTATCAGTCATCTGTCATCCTCTCTACTTTTTTTACCTGGTATTAGAACAACACCAACACTCCCTTTACCAGCTTTGCTGAGCCTGCCCTGTATCACTCTACAGGGGGCAGATCCTTTAAGCATCATATACTCAAAGAATAACCCAAACTACGATGATCTGAGGTCACTTGCTTTCCTTTAGAAGTTGACTCACAAAAGCAGTAAAGACTAGAAAAGTTTAGATGGTGTAGATTTTCTTCTTCTCAGACTTTATGTTAAATGTGTAATTTGGTTGGAAAATATTTTATAAGTGTGATTTTCTCAGGGTCCAGAAATGTGTGAACTGCATTATCGACCTCACCAATAGCCTGAACATAGACCATTGTTTCCAAAAGATTTTCTCCAGTTAGATACCAGTGTGGTTTTATAAAAGGATTCTGCATAAACCAGAAAGATCAGGGGCCTCAAAAACTCAAATACATTGTGATTGCCTGTTATAAGGTAACAGTACTGAAAGGATGGGTAAAACACAACGACGGCTACATAAAAACAGTGAAAAATTAAGCTTCTCTATTGATAGGGTATTCTTCTTCCATGGACTGAATTGTTTCTCCCCCCAAATGTGCTGAAGCCCTAACCCCCAGTGTGACTGTACTTGGGGACAGGACCATGTGGTAGCCAAGGTTAAGTGCCGTCCTGGGAGTAGGGCCCTGACTTTGATGAGTCGTGTTCTCGTAAGAAGGGGCACCAGTGGGCTCACACCGCAGCCCCTCCCCGCCCCGGTCCCTCGCACTTGCACAAAGAAGAGGTCGTGTGAGGACACAGTGGGACGGCAGCTGTCTGAAGCCAAAGAGGGAGTTCTCACCACACACCAACCTGGCTGTCACCTAGACCTCGGACTTCAGCCTGCAGAATTTCAGCTGTTTAAGCACCCGGTCTTGGTGTTTGTTACGGCAGCCTGAGAAGACTCAGGCATCTTCCATATACCAAGGTTTGAAATATGGGATTCATCCTTCTTTTTCCTCCATCCTCATCTATTCTGATTAGAATCATTTAAACATTTTATTCCCTTACAGTTTGTCTGTCTAAAAACTGAGTCCACCATCCCCTGGCCAGGATCCTAATTTAGAATCTCTAACACAGAAGATTATAATAGTTCCTCTGTCTCTGTGCCTCCAATACTGCCCTTCTCTCCATTTATTTATTCTCCACATTATTATATTGCCAGAGGGCTCTTTCTGAAGTATAACACTGGTCATATTGTTCTCTTGCTTAAAATCCCTAAATAGATACCTTTAACAGGAGAACAAAACCCTGTTTCCTCATGTGGCGGTAAAGGCCCATCCTGTACGAATCGTTGCCTGTTTCTAGTCCCATCTTTTCCCCTGTTCCTGATGTCTCAGACTCAGTATTTGAATCCTAATGAAATTCTCAAAGTTCCTCAAACACCTCTTTCTGTTTCAGAACTTTATGGCTTTTATTGGTTTAGGTGCTTTTGCTGTGAGCGTCTTTGAGTAAGCATTTTTGCTGTGAACATTTTTGTCCCATAACTGATTGGCTGTAAGGCAATTTTGCCGTAAAAGATAAAATTACAAAAGATAAAGGAGGAACATTAAAAAGGACGTCAGGGCTTCCCTGGTGGCGCAGTGGTTGAGAGTCCGCCTGCCGATGCAGCGCACACGGGTTCGTGCCCCGGTCCGGGGAGGTCCCACGTGCCGCGGAGCGGCTGGGCCCGTGAGCCGTGGCCGCTGAGCCTGCGCGTCCGGAGCCTGTGCTCCGCAACGGGAGAGGCCACGGCAGTGAGAGGCCCGCGTACCGCAAAAAAAAAAAAAAAGGACGTCAATGTGAAGCGTGGAAAAAGGAATAACAAAATTAAAAAGTTTTTTGTGAAATAGAAATATTTGCATGCATTTAAAATGTGTGTAGATCGTAGCAGTGCTGTGCCAGTAACTGATTTTACTTTGTGCTTCTGTGCGTCGTCTGTAAGCACTTGTCCGCCAGGTCTTTCACTCATAGCATTTTGTTCGTTTTTGTCTTGCTCGTTGATTCGTCTTCTCGTTCAGCATCAGACTTTTTCTGTTGTTGCTAAAATTTCTTCCCTCGTTAGGAGAGGTGTCCGTTACCAAGCACCGGGACGCACCTTTGCACCTGAGCTCTCTGTGGTGCTGTGAAAGCCTCCTGACGGTTCTTGGCACGTGGTCCCAGGCCCATCCATAGACGTTCCGAGGTTCTGTGGGAAAAGTGGGCTCAACTCCGGGTCCTTGAGGCCCTCGGCCTCTTTCTTCTCCAATGTGGTGTGTCTCAAAGTAAGAAACCAGCTCTTGGGGCAAATCATTGTGATCTGTCAGCCGGATAAAACCATCAATAAGGTCGATGACTAGAAGAGATGCTAACGCATTTCAACCAGTCGAAACCAAACCATCAAACCAAAAACTGTCAACCAGTTATTTTACTCTTCATGGCAAACTCGCCTTTTGGCCGATTAGATATGCAGCGAAAACACTTGCCAAAAAGATGCTTATAGTGACAGTACCAGGCAGTTTGTACCATGCTGTCTGACTATCACTTACCTGGAATTTCCTTGTCCTCTTTGTCTTCACTGAAATTATTTGCTTATATCTAAAAATTCAGCTTAATTGTACTATCCTTTATGAAACACCTTTCCTTGACAACTCTGTCCCCATGCTGGTAAAATTGTCCACACCTTGCCTGTGTGTCCTCTGCAGCAACGGGAATATAATGTCATCGTGGCACCTTTCTCTTTTCTTATGTGTTTATCTCCTTTGTTATGTTCTTATTTATTTGTGTGATGAAATAGAAATGATTAATGAGCTAGTTCTGAGACTTTTCTTTTCTCCCAGGACACAACAGAGAATTTTGACTCCGACATGCCAATTCTTCTTGAAAATTCTTGAGGCTAAAAATGAGGGAAGCGATGTAGGTTCCATAACAAGATTCTGAGAGACAGTGGAGGGAGAAGCCGGATGAAAGAGGGCAGTTACCAAGAAGCAGGCTGAGGGCGGGGCTGATGCTCTGCCCTTTTGTTTTGCCCTTGCTCTGCAGTCTGTCCTTGGAGTCTTCCATTAACCAAAATCAACCTTGAATGAGAGAGCTGGGAGCCTACAGGAGACCGTCCACAGAAGGCAGCTTTCCCAGGCAAAGAGCAGGAAGGAGCAGGGTCGAGAAGGGTTGTAATGAGGCCAACAGAGTATCCAGCACCAGAGGGCACCTCTTGTGAGCACTTTCTAGGAAGAGCCTGCCCCAGCTTCCTTCTGGGTCCCCTTGATCTTATTTGAGTCTTTACTTTTTCCTCACTCAATGTTTATGGCCAAATCCTGAGCTTGGGGTGGGATCAGCTGCCCTGGAAATGCATAGACTGTACTTGTGGACAGGTTCCTGCCTGGATAATAAATCAGGGTACGTTTAGAAAGAGGAGCTGGATGGATGTCGGGCCGTCAGGAGCACCAGGTGTCCCCATGGAACCCAATGCATGAAAATAAATGATTTTAATGGATAGGAACATTGACTCTTTAAAAAAATTTTTTTAAATTTCTTATTGAAGTATAGTTAATTTACAGTGTTGTGTTAGTTTCACGTGTACAGCAAAGTGATTCAGTTATACAAATACATATATATTTTTTTCAGATTCTTTTCCATTATAGGTTATTACAAGATATTGAGTATAGGTCCCTGTGCTGTACAGTAGGTCCTTGTTGGTTATCTGTTTTGTATGTATGTGTGTGTGTGTTAATCCCAAACTCCTAACTTATCCCTCCCCTCCCCCACTGCTATCCTCTTTGGTAACCATGTTTGTAGAAGCACTGATTCTTAACCTAGTTTTAGTAACTAGAACACGATGCTATATAGATCTGTAGGATTTAAGAGCATGTCCATGAGGCATGAAAACAGAACTAAGATTGTTTGGTGTCTCCGATATATCTTTAGCATTATGTGCATTACATAAATTAACATTCATATAGGCCCAGGGAATTAAAATAACTTATCCGAGATCACTTAGCTGATAATTAGCAGATATGGACTTCCATGTCACAGTTGTTTCTAATCTAAATGTAAAATTTCCAGACCTTGCTTTCAATTTCTCCTAACTTCCAGTTGAGAAGTCCTTTAAAATCTTTAGGAATTCCTCATTACTTTACAAAGGACAAGCTATAATTTATTACTGTACAGAAATTCCAAATGTAAGTTCATTGTGATTATACAGATGCAACTGAGGTTTAATTGAGACTCAGTTTTACCTTCAGTAGTTGTATAAATCCACTGTCACTTCTGCATCTCCACTAAGACGTTTATTGGTGGTGTTGGGGTGAAAATTATTCCATTATGCTCTTGTTTATAGTAGCGTTTCTCACCTGTGTGCTGTGGAATACTTCTTCCTTAATATGCTCAGGGTGTGGTTATATAGCTTTGAGAAATTATATCAAAAAGTTCTAGCAGGTTCTTTACTCCAGAATTTCTCAGCATCCTTAAATAATAATACTCATTGTGAATCTCCAGGAAGGAGATAAGTTATGTAGGCTTTTGAAAACTTATTTCATCATAGAACCTTTCTTTTTTTAAATTAATTTATTTTATTTTTGGCTGCATTGGGTCTTCGTTGCTGCGTGCGGACTTTCTCTAGTTGGGGCGAGCGGGATCTACTCTTCGTTGCGGTGCGCAGGCTTCTCATTGCGGTGGTTTCTCTTGTTGCAGAGCACGGGCTCTAGGCGCGCGGACTTCAGTAGTTGTGGCTCGCGGGCTCTAGAGCGCAGGCTCAGTAGTTGTGGCGCATGGGCTTAGTTGCTCCACAGCATGTGGGATCTTTCTGGACCAGGGCTCGAACCCTTGTCCCCTGCATTGGCAGGTGGATTCTTAACCACTGCACCACCAGGGAAGCCGTAGAAACTTTTTTCTATAGGAAACCTCCTATCGTTTACCTGGAATAGTCCTCTGGAGAACAGTTAGTGAGACAATAGCTTGAATGTATTAGGAGAGAGCTGTCTTCTCCCATTTTAATTTAATCACTAAGGAAACAGAGACTTATATGTGTTCATATGATTTTAACCCAAATTAAAGCTTCCTAAAGCATAAATATCCCATGCAATTGAAAATCATAGACATATAATTTAGGGCTACTTCACTGTATCATGTCTTCTTTTATTTTAAATTAAGCCACGTGCAATTCTGTCATATAAAATACCTGCATTTTTTGTATCCCTTTACAATTTTGCTTCCCCAGAAAAATGAAAGTCAGTTTTGCTTTCCCAGCAGAAAAGTCTTATATTATTAAAGGAATTTCTATAAGGAAGAATAACCAGTCGATTATTTGGATGATCTTTTAAGGGCCTGCTCTAGAAGACGTGTAATAAGGGACATTTTCAAAGCATTTTTATTTCAAGTCACAATTTTCAAAACTAGTGCTGGATTATTTTTTATATCTCAAGGATGTCTTATATTCATCATCCCTTTCAAAGATCAAATGAACATGACCTTGAACTCTCATGTTTAACATTGAAGGAATCTGTTTTTCTCCAAGTTCTCCTTCTAGCAGTAGGAAAGGCCACCTCTGGATACTAAACACAGGACAGTCTGTCCATAGAGTCACCCTGTCCGCTGACCCGCCCACCCTGGTTTTATGTCCTGACAGGGGCATCTCATTACAGAGGTTCCCTGGACCCCAACTCTTGGAAGTTTTGGGTCAGTTCTTCTAGTTCTTCTAAGCAACTCTCACCCAGGCACAGCTCACGATCTGAGTGGGGACTTGCTTATATCTGTGTGGCCAACGTGGTATCTGGTGATGTCCGAAAAGCAAGGTGAGTTCCAGGCAGAGGCCGTTGAAATCATCACCCAAGAAACCAAAACTGCAACCTTCCCAAATGTCCGTTCCTAAACCCAGCCAGGGAAAAAGGAAGTTCCTCTTTATGGGAACCTGACCACACATACTTTATTCTAAAAACACCCTCAGAGTTAGGAAAGAGCACACAATCATACGGTCAGATTTGACTCAAAGCAGGGGTTGTTCATGTACTTGTCTCTGAAGCAATATTCTCTGACTGGTGCATTCTGAATATGGTCTCATACACACATGAAACGTTAGAGCAGAGAGTGGCCTTAGATATTATCTATTGAGTTTAGAGATGATGGCAGTGAGGAGGATAAGTATAAATGTTTATTCAATAAAAGAGTGGGGGCTTCCCTGGTGGCGCAGGGGTTGAGAGTCCGCCTGCCGATGCAGGGGACATGGGTTCGTGCCCCGGTCCGGGAAGATCCCACATGCCGCGGAGCGGCTGGGCCCGTGAGCCATGGCCGCTGAGCCTGCGCGTCCGGAGCCTGTGCTCCGCAACGGAAGAGGCCACAACAGTGAGAGGCCCGTGTACCGCAAAAAAAAAAAAAAAAAAAAAAAAAAAAAAGAGTGGGATGATTCTAAAACGGTATTCAAGCCCATCAGCAATTCTCAAGATTCATAAATAAAGTTGTATTCTTCCACAAATAAGACCTAAAGATCATTAACACAAACATTTCATGAGAATCGGGAAATGGATGGCATATGCACAAGCTTAAGAGGTCAAACGTAAACAACATTGAATGAGGCAGGATCAGTTTTAAGCAAAAGTATTTTAAAACTCTTTAAAATTATATCATGGTGTTTGAAAACACACTTTAAATGTGTTTTCACATCTCACATTAAAAAACAAAATTGAAATACCTTTGGATATTTTAATAGACAAAGGTCAAAAATAAAGCAAAAGAATTTTCCAAGTTCAGCTTAAATTATGATGGGTATTGTTTAAGAAACCCCTGAAATTAAGGATCAGTGTAACTGATATGTATATATAGATTAAGGAAGAACCATGGTGCTCTCTGGTGGTAATATCCTTGTATCTGCTTGAAAAAAATAAAATCAACTAACTTCCAGAAGTAAATAATGATCTTTTTTAGTAACTTCCATTCAACACGATTTTCATGTAATTAGGCTGTATTTTTTGAGCATAAATTTCTTTTAAGAGCTCACCGTACCTGTATAACCTGAGAATTATGGGAAATTCAGTTCTGTTTCGTGCCCAGAGCTAGAATTCTGTCTATGCTCCTGCACCTTTGATGTGTGAACGTTGAGGGTGAGGGGACCTGTGGGTAGAGATCCAGGGATGGGTAACCAGTGTTAACTGAAATGAGGGAGCTGGGTTTACGGCCGTTCGTGAGCTCAGGCACCATTTGGAGGGCCGATGACATCTGTGTGGTTGCCAAGTTGGGGCACATCTGTGACGTGTGTGAGGAAACCAGACCAGGTGATGGCAAAGCCCCCCGCATCCCCGTAGGGTCCTGCCCAGTCATACACGTTCTTAAGCTTCTTGTATGAAACGTAAGTGATGGATGAATGCCCTGCTTAGGGGGTGAGATACAGAAGACGAGCAGGCAGAGTGAAGTGTGGTGTCACACGTGGATGGGGGGGCCTGGGTTTCCAAGGCAAATCCACTGAAATCCATGACACTCTGTGAGCCGGGCACACGGGAGGCGGGTGTGGATTCCTGAAGGAAAGGAATCTACACTGCTGAAGGGAGTTGACCTCAACCCCGTCAGACCCAAAGGCTCTTTCCTTATAACAGAACAACTTTTGAAATAACCGAGCTGATACTTTGTCATTTCTTTCACAAACGTAAACTGTTTAAGTTCCAGGAAACGCCTGGCTTGCATTCCCCTTACGTGGCTGGCTTTGTAATTTTTTTCAAAAACAAAATTGCCCTCATTAGACCCATAATTAGTAGACTGAATATAAGGTCTCCCTTATTCTCAGCAGGTCCATGGCTCACACAGGAAGCAGTTTGCGTTCGCAGAGACCAAGAGCTGGGCTTGCATGCAGGTCACGCTCTGCTCATGGAACTGAGTCCTGGGATGTGACCCACGTGCCATTTTCCAACTTATCCACCAAAGGGGATATAGCTCCTCCCCTGTGACCTGTGTCTCCACCAGTTTGGCAGAGTTCACCCTAACAGTTGAGAGAGGGAGGAGGCCAGCTGGTCTCCATGGACTTGGCTGCCAGCAGGAGACGGATGGACCACCCGTCAGTGGGTCTGTGCCCGTGGTGGCTGAGCTTGGACACGGGGGAGCAGAGGAAACGCGGTTCCTTCCTCTCCGTGGCTCCCGCCCGCTTCTTTGATCTCGTCTGAGTCTGTTCGCATTTCCTCGTGTCCTCCCTCTTGTCCTCCATCCTCCAGACTTACTTCTTCCCTCCATCTCATTCCATCTTGGGGCTGGTGTCCTTGACCAGGGCCTCGGCCACTCTCCCGACAGCCTCCTGCCTGGCGTTGCATCATGCAGGCCTCAAGTCACACCCTCAGAGACGCCTTTCCCAATCATTCTACAGATCTTGTCCTCCTTCCCCAGTCACTGTTTACCAGTCACTCGTTGTCTTCACAGCACTTACCTGAAATTATATTTTTATTTGTTGATTGTGTGTTTTCCTCCAATAGAAGATGAGCTCTGCAAGCTGAGGTCTTTCTACATGGACGTGGGAAGTCCCACTTGTGCTGAGTGGATGAACAAGGGGCCTGGTCACTCGTGGACCATGACCTCTTTGTGGCCAGGACCCCCTGGGTTTGCAAGATCATGAGTGCTTTTCTCTGAGTAAATTCTAAGCACTAGCAGTTAAAATTACTGAACTCCTTAAACAATTATGACCATAATTTATCATTTCCAATATTGTATTTTTTTTTCAAATTTGAACATCCCAGAAATCAGAATGTATCTTATAGTTGAACTCATCCCAGTTTAATTGGCTGCATGTATTTTCTTTCTTAATGGAACCTAAGATAATGTGTATTTCACAACCTGTGGCATCCTAGATTCAACAGAATACAGTATTTCGTCAGAACCTGAAAACAGGGCTATTAAATAGCATCTCCTACTGGTGAAGTACCACGAGGTCGTCTCACTCTCTGTTTTGGTTGGGGCTCGGCTTCACATCCTGGCTCCCCAGATCACTGGTTGTATGAATCTGGCAGAAAAGGATCTGAGATGGCTAGCACCTCTGTAAGTTAATGGAAACCCCCTTAAATGACAGAGCGATTAGGCCTGGGCAGCCCATAGACCTGAAGGTGCTGTAGCCTATGTCCACTTCGTATAGTGCCTCTGTTTATGGAGCTTGGAGACTAATCTTGTCAAATGTAAGTGTTAATGACTGTAGTAATCTGTTTTGAAGACTTCTAGCTTAAGATGGGCAGCCCTGTTTCTTTATATGGTAAAATTTAAAACATCTGTAAAAATAATTGAACCTAGTAAATATAATATTGTGGGGATCTGGCATCTACTGAGCACTTACGTGCCAGGCAGTGCATTCGTTGCTTTACTTATGGCAAGAGCTTTTACTCCTATTAACCATCCAGTCCTTAGACAACCTTTAGAGTTGAATATAATCTCCAGTTTACTGATGGATCTGAGGCACTGAGAGAGTAAATGACTTCCTGGAATATGCCTAGATGACAAATCATGGGGCCAAGTTTTGAAACCGGGAAGTCTGGCTTAAGAGTTTGCAATGTTGATCATCACGCTATCCTGTCTTGTAAAATATAATATTATATAGACAAATACATATATCCCTGTATCATTTAAGGTAAATGACAAAGACTTTGCCATTAGAGGCAGATCCCTTGTGACAGGAATCATTTGTAGCCGCTGCTGTGTTGTATGACCTTTCTAGGCATTGTTGTCCCAGTTTGTTAGAGATCAAAGATGGAAATCTGTCACTGTCTCCTTCTGTTGGTATCTCTCTGTCTGTCTGTCTATCATCTGTCTGTATACCTATCCATCAGTCTATCTTCATCCATCTGTCTGTCTGTGAGCTCCCACAGTTCCTAGGAGGATACTTCATGCTAGTCATGGACTCGACAGATTCTTGTTGAATACATTAGAAAATGTACCTGGAGAAAACCAGTCACTAACTCTATTCCAGCTGGTTATTTTTTGCCTGTAGCTAACTCACAAATACTTGGACTCCACTTTACTCATACCTCTTAGCAATCAAAGGCACCCTTGCAAGTGAAGCCTCATTTAAAAAGTACACCCACAAGTAACTCCACGCCCGGTCCGGTCGAAAGCAGCATTCAACATCTCATCTTTTACTTAATATCCCACCCAAAAGACCAGAGTCACACAAACTTCTCCTTCTGGATGGCAGCGTTTTCACGGAGAGACAGGGAATAGTGGTACAAGAGGTGGTGCGGAAGCCACAGATTGAAGTCCAGGGAGCCTGATGTAAAAAATAAAACAATGAGGGGCTTCCCTGGTGGCGCAGTGGTTAAGAATCCGCCTGCCAGTGCAGGGGACATGGTCTCAGTCCCCGGTCTGGGAAGGTCCCACATGCCGTGGAGCAACTAAGCCCGTGCGCCACAACTCCTGAGCCTGCGCTCTAGAGCCCACGAGCCACAATTACTGAAGCCCCACATGCTGCAACTACTGAAGCCCGTGTGCCTAGAGCCTCTGCTCCGCAATAAGAGAAGCCACTGCAATGAGAAGCCTGCGCACCACAGCAAAGAGTAGGCCCCCGCTCGCTGCAACTAGAGAAAAGTCCTCGCACAGCAACAAAGACCCAATGCAGCCAAAAATAAAATAAATAAATTAAAAAAATTTTTTTAAATGAGTCTCTGTATATTACCACATGGTGGCACCATAAATCCACTTATGTACCTACCGTGCCTTGGCAGCCAGGAAAAGAAAAAAGGTACGCGTTATAGCCCATTGATGTACACAAAGTCGACAAAAAGTCTACACTTCCTAAACGTGGGTAACAGTGTGTGTACATGAGAAAGAGAGACAGAGACAGACTTTGCTTAGGATGGATTTCCCTGCAACTCAGAATTGAAAAGGAATCCAGCCTGCAATAGGGTAGAGTCTCAGAAATAGTAAAGTAAAACCGTATTCATCGGGAATCTACGAAATTTGAATTCAGATTATTTGGAAAGGAAGCTGTTCTTTGCATTAATACAGGCAGCTCGCTTACGGCTTCTTCTGTGACCGGGAGAAGTAGGAGGATGTGTTAACCTGGATACAGATGGTTCCAACTCTGCCCCTTACAAGCTGCAGGAAATGACACTCAGTTCCTTTTTCTAGAAAATGGGTAAAGCAACCTGACTCACAGAGAGTTGTTTTGAGATAAATTTCTCGTTACATTTCCACTGGTAAAAGACTCTCAGCTGATGGCCCGGCACCCCCCTATTCTGCCATTTCCTTTGAGAATCCTGTCCCCTCAGTACGAGGCTATTTGCCCACCATTTGTTAAAGGGCCACTTCCTAGTCACTGTGAAACTCCTGTAAAATACATACTTAGATATAAAAATGCTCAGTGAAAAACAGGGTTCTACACTCTACTGGGCTTTTGGAGAATCAGTTAACAATATTTTATTTTCTTTAAGAACCTGCATTGTGCTTGGCGGATGAAAGAACAAGGATTTTATTTATTTTGGTTTTAAAATAAAATACGTAAAATTCGTACAAAGCTAAGGCTTGAAAGAACATACCTTTTTTCTCTTCTACTACAAGTAGGTCTAAAATGACAATATGGTTTGACTTCATGAAACAATACTACTGTTTTTATGAATTACGCATTTCACAGTTATGACAGTAAAGGGCAAAACAAACAAAAAAACAGTGTGAAATGTTACTCCCAGATACCGTCCTTGGGCCAACGTTGTGATGGCTGTCTTATCTCAAAAATATACACAACATTTTTTCTCAGGTTGGCATGTGATAAAGTTTCAACAACATTTAGATAACAGTCTTTAAGATATAACAGTATTTAAGATATGCAGTGACACCACTGGTTTGGTGAAGGCTGTGATTTCCCAGGGAGAGCGCAGATGCTAAAGCCAGGATGGCACTAAAGAGTTTCCTTTGTTTCGTTAGGTGGTTCCTTAGTTTTATGGAAGACATTGAATTTGAAATGGTGAGTTAGAGCAATATAGTTAGAGAAGGGGAGGAGACAGATAGAAATGATGGGCACCCTAACCTTGATGGCAGAGAAAGCAGATTAGAAGGTGAGGCAGAAATCAGACGGGCTTCGTAGGTGGTGAAATGACAAAAACAATTTAGGGCCACGGTCTAGAGGGATGAATCTGAGAATGATTTGAATTGTGGTCTGATACCTGTGATTTTGTAAGTCATCAAGTTTAACATCAAATCGTAGTAAAGTTTGAAGCTTTAAGAGGACAGGTTTAAGATAAAGGAAAAAATACTGTTAATGCAGTTATGAGACTTTCATATTTAAGAAGCCCATAAGAAAGGCTTAAAAATACGGCAAGCGAATTGTGAGCATTTATCTGTTGAGGCCCCAAGGGAGGTCTCTACCTTTGCTCAGATAAAAGCTCGGGATGTTTCGTGGTGAGAAGAGATGGGGGTGGGAGGGAACTGACACTCTCATCCTCACTTTTCTGCAAGTTATGTTCCATCCAATTATTTTTAGAAACTTGGAGCTGGAAATGGTCTTGCAATCATACTGCCTTATTTTAAAATGAGGAAGTTGAGGTACAGCGATATTTCCTGGCTTATCTCAAGCTGGGGGAAAGACTAGGTTAACAGAAGTGGTCAAGCCATGCAGGATCATTTGATTCTCAGGCTCTGGTGAGTGAGGGGGGATGATCTACCCACCCAGAAACCTCTGAGAATCAGGAGAAAGGTCCAAGAAGGATGCCAGGAGTGCGGGGGGGTTAGAACAGAACAGCTTTACTGTCTTTGTGTGGCAGCGATGTTCTGTCCAGTCACTGAGGCCGCCGTAACAAAGTACCACAAACTGAGTGGCTTAGAAACAAATGTCTAGTCCCACGGTTCTGCAGGCTGGAAGTTCAAGATCAAGGCGTCCGCAGGGCCGAGCTCCCTCTGAAGGCAGCAGGTAAGGATCTGTCCTGGCCTCTCTCCTGGCTTCTGGCCGTTTCTTGGCTTGTGTCAGCATAACTACAGTCTTCGCGTGGCATCCTCCCTGTGTGCAAGTCTGTTTCTTCACGTGACATTCTTTTTTTTTTTTTTTTTTTTTTTTTTTGCGGTACGCGGGCCTCTCACCGCTGTGGCCCCTCCCATTCCGGAGCACAGGCTCCGGACGCGCAGGCTCAGCGGCCATGGCTCACGGGCCCAGCTGCTCCGCGGCATGTGGGATCTTCCCGGACCGGGGCACGAACCCATGTCCCCTGCATCGGCAGGCGGACTCTCAACCACTGTGCCACCAGGGAAGCCCCACGTGACATTCTTTTTACAAGGACACCAGTCAAACTGGATTAGGGGCCCACTCCTCCAGGAGGACCTCATCTTAACCCATTACATCCAAAGAAAGGCACGTTCTGAAGAACCGGCGTTAGGACTTCAACGTATGTATTTTGCGGGGGACACGATTCAACTCATAACAGGAGGCGATTGACTCTTTATCAATAATGACAGATTTTCTGAGTAACACCATCTTTCTAGGGATGGTGAGGGCCTCTGTCTACACCTTAGTTTTGTTGTTCCCTAGGGCTCCAGTTATAATCCTTTTCTCATCCTCTGCCCTCTTCCTGGAAAGCTCCTCCACTCCCAAGGCTTAAACGGCGACCTTTATATTGGAGACTTCACAGTCTGCGTGGCCCAGCCACGCCCCTGCCCTCTGTGATCCGCTGCCTGCCCACGTATCACGGGATGATAACCCAGGCGCGGAATCCTCCATGAGCACCAAACTTCACTTCTTCTCTAACCCCAGCCAAGCAAGTTCCTGCCCAGGTGAGAGGCGCCTCCACGAGGGCACGGCCTGATCCTGCCACCTGGACACATCTTTGGGGTTTGCCTTCCTCTTACCTTCCGCGTCCAGGGGGTCAGTCAGCCGCACAGATGACCCTCCCCGCCCTCTCGTAAACACTACCTCTCTGTTTTAATTCCCGTGTGTGGTTCAGGCCCTCCTTTTCTCTGTGTGGATAGACGGGTACTTCTACTTTTATCTTGTCCTTCTCCGGTCTGTCCTCAACCCTGAGGTCAGAGAAATGTTTCTGACACTCGATCCAACCAGTTGACTCTCCTTTCAGTCTGAAGACTTGTAGAATCTGTCCATGTCTCCAGCCTCAGCTGTTCTCTTCATTTTTGTGTCCTTAATTTTTAAACCATTCACTGAGAAACTGCTGTGTGCCTAGCACCGGTCCAGGCACACATAGGATGCAGGGGAGGCGTGAGTGACACATTCTCAAGTTGTATGTGGCTTTTCCAATTGAGAATGCTTATTACGTTTTACATTTACATTACGTTTTACATGTATAAAAAAAATATGCTTCACTAAAATTGAAAGCAGTGGGACTGGCTGATCTGATAGGAATGGCTTAGCCTTTGGGTGAAAAGGACAAATAAAACTGTTCTCCTATACCCCCCTATTGTACTTATTTCTCCAGCAACACAGATCTGTTTATCTCTATACACAGTTAACCCTCCCTCGTCTTTCTGAGCGTGGAACAACCTGACCCCAAGGTAAAGGAAGAAAGCACAGTCACTAAAGTGACCGTCTTTGAAAACCGTGTGACCTGGCTCACGTTAACATGCATGTGAAGATGGGGGGTCACAGCTGAGGGTAAAAACAGGCAAAGAGATGAAATACCGGGTAGAAAACTCAGATGCCTCTAAAGGCTGCTCACCTGGTGACCTGCAAGGGCACGAGGAGTTAGGGGCCAACTCTCTGTGAAGGTGAGAAGTTTGATTCTAGTTAATGTATCAAAGACAAAGTACTCTACCAGCAAAATAATAGTGATGATAATCATCATAATAATGATAGTTTCTCATTTACATTGTTCATCTTTAATAAGTCATCCTACTTAATTGAGGCTGATGGGGACTCTTTCAGGAGCTTGCTAGAAATTCTATTTAATGTGCTTCCTGGATGATACCTAAAATCAAGACAAAACAAACAAGAGGAGGAAAGCCGTGCTCTCAGGAGGCTGACACCCTACCCGGCCAGTGGTACCAGTGTCCCCCGCAAGGCTTCCCCTAAACAGATTCTCTCACGTGAGAGGTTAGAGAAGTTATGTAGAATTTAGAAATGTCAGCTTTTATATTTGAAATATGTTTGTGGAAATAGTGTATACAGTGAATTCTGTCTGCTGTGCCCAGTGATGCTGTAAACATTCACGTGCACGTGTCTTCATTTCTCTTGTGAATCTTCCTAGGAGGGGAATTAGGGGTCCACACGATGGCTCAGTAGTTACAATTCTGAGGAGCTGTTGAACTGTTTTCCCACCAGCGAAGTATAAGGCTTCCAACTTTTCTGTATCTTCCCAACACTTGCTGTTGTCTGTTTTTTTAATATAGCCATCTGGTGAATACGATGTGTTACCTCCTTGTGGTTTTGATCTGAATTTCCCTAATGACTAACATTTCCATCAGCAGACGAACGGATAAACAAAACATGCTCTATCCACACAATGCAATATTATTTGGTAACGAAAGGAATGCAGTGGTGACACAGGCTGAGACGTGAATGCAACTCAGAGACACTGTGCTCAGCGAGAGGAGCCAGTCAAAAAAGGCCACGTATTGTATGAACTCATTTACATGAAATGCCCAGAACAGGCAGAAAGTAGGTTAATTGTTAACCCCTAGGGCTGGGGTGAGGGAGGCCAGAGTGAACGCTAATGGGCGCACCGTTATTTTTTGAGATAATGAAAATATTTTAAGGTTAGATTGTGGTGGTGGTTGCACAGATTTTGAAGTATACTAAACGCCATGAACTTGTACAGTCAAATGAGTGAACTTTATGATAGGTACAATTTACATCTAACAGAGCTGCCAAAAAGCAACTCTACTTGGGATGATCAAAGCTGTGCTAAAGTTAGTAAATCTTTTGTAATGTGAATAAATACCTAAGCATTTGCTTTTTAAAGAAGTATGTGTGTAGAAATATTCGGTTTTTGTAAATTAGATTCTTTTTTTGTATTTCTCAAGCTCTAGAAAAAAACCACTTATTTTGCAATAGATACTAATCCATAAATCTTTGTCAATTTGAAATTGAGGCCTGAATTTTAAACTTAAATATTTAATTGCCTCTTATCTTGGCCAAATATGGGCTTTTGGTCTCAGTTAGAAATTGCTTCAGGTTGAGAGCTGACACAGGAAATGACCGGAAGGCAGGGCAGAAAGTGCTGAAGAATCCACTTTTCTCTTCTGTTATGCAGTCAGTGGTCCAGTGATTTCTTTGTCTGTTAAAGAGATGAAACTTGGAAATGGAATGGAGAACGAAATTTTAGATTAACTTTTCATTCCCTATCAGTGAGATTCACTCTAACTTCAACCCAAGGATGAGTTCATCACAATATTTCAGATTTTTTTCCCCAAACCAATTCCACATGCGTTTATCTTATTTGGTCCTGAAAAAAACAAAAACTGTGTGTGGTAGGTCCACAAGATATTGACTGTCAACTTTTGACATTAGAGAGCTGCACCAACAAGACTTAGTATGTAATTTGGTATCGGGCATTGGAACTGAGGCTGGAAATTAAATTCTCTGATATCCTGCCGTTTTCATCTTATCCCCCCACCTGCCGTCAGCTGAGACTGAAATTTACAAATATAAAGAAAGCAAACCTCTGAGGCTAAAACTAAGACTTCACTCAGGGTGGCTGCGAAAAGAATTCCTTCTTGGAATCAAAATGTATTTTAGGAACAAAAAAGCTTTAACCTCAACGCGAGTTTGGTCAATTAATCATTTTAGGTATTTGAGTTCAACTTTGTTAACATTTAAGATGCCTGTCCTCCAGATGCTGTCTTCATACCTGACTTTTAGGGCCTTTCAGTTTTCTTTCAAAAGAGGCTTGTTTCACTCTACCTGCTGAAGCCTTATCTCAAAATTCCATTGGACGCTTAGCTCCCAAGCTTGGGAAGACTATGTCAGAGATATGCTTTTTATTCACGTGTTAAAGCTTGCGGTTGAGCGAGGCGAAACTAATAAAACCACTAGAAACACAAGACGGACGTCTCTAGCCGGTACATTGTTCCCTTTTAATCCTCTCTCCTGGTGGGGCCCAGAATGTATAGTCGTCTTTGTGAGGCTTCAGAAATCGCTGAAGATCCCTTCAAAGCAAATCCAGTTTGACAAAAACCTCCTCCTCCCCCAGCTCCCCCCGTCACGTGACCAGGTAATGTACTCGGTTCATACAAACAGGTAATCCGCAGGCTGCACTCCAGACAGCTAAGTGGGTTTAACGTAAACTCTTCCTGCCAGGGGGAGAAGCCAGATAAAAGCATCATTTGTCTTCTGAGCACTTGCTGAAAATCTACCCATTATACGGCGCAGACCTGGATGAAGGCTGCTGGTGCCTTTTGGACGTGGAAGAATTTCCCTCGTCCCGTGAAGGGGCAGTGACTCAGCTTGGCTTTCCCTTTGGCAGAATGCGGGTATTTTCTTGCTGCACATTCCAGGGCCTTGATCGATGGCTTGGCTGAACTTGGCCTCTGCCGACCCAGGGGATCAAGTCTTGGACAGATTCTTTGTTCTGTCTTGTGGTGTCAGCAGCTTGGAGCAGTCGGTCTGTCGACTCCAGGGCCTTTCAGTGGGAGGACCGATCCTTTAACTCACAGATAGAGCAACAAAGGTCTGCTTATGGAGTGGTGGCCGTCTCTAAAAAATAGCTTTTTTGTGTCAGGACGTTTATCATGTGCTCATGTCATCACCACAGGGTGGCTTGTGGCCGTCCTACCCCGGACGGTGCACCGAGCCTTTTATCTGTGAATGTGAATATGGCTTTGAAGGCTGGGCAGGGAATACATTACAAGTTTAGTGATAGAGGAGCTCAAATAGTTGAGTAAGGACCGAGAGAGGATGAGAAAGATATACAGCCGCTAATGGGAAACCGGGGAAACTAATCTCATCATCCTTTAGTTAGAGAAATAAATCCTTTGTTCCCCGCCTTACTGAAAAATCTCAAGCATTCAGGGGCATGTCAGTGTTGTTTCATCTTATTCCTCATCTGGTTTTATGATTTGCAATAAAGCAAGGACTTCAAGGCAATCAAATTAATTAGATTATTTTTCTACTCACAGAATGGTAAGATCAGAGTACCTGGGGCAAACAGAGATTATCTCCTCACCGGAACCAGGCTCCTGTTTACATTTGACTTGAATATTCTGCATCCAGAAAAGCCAAGAGGCGGGTTGTTTTGGAGTCCTGTTTTATCAGATCTGAATTTGCTCGAGTTGATTCATTCATTTAAATTTAAAAATAAACTCAAAGTGAAATACATTTCTTTCTGATTAACTGTAGTCTGTTATAAAAACAAAATCCCAGAGCAACCATAGAGCTTCCTGAAAAAAGTACTGGTGTGTGAAAATGCCCAAGACAGAATTCTAAGTGAAGATACCTCAAACTTCATGAATTGATGAAGTTTAGGAAAATAAAAAACAGGCTACGTGCCATTCACTGCACTGTACAGTGTTTAAGTTAAAATTCAAATAAAATCTCTTGGACAGAAGCTTAACCTGCTGCTATAGGTGGCTGGTTCTCACCACTAAGTCTAATCACATATTTACTGATTGTTATTCGTGGAAAATTATGACCAAACTTGCACTGTTCACTTACACTGAGGAAAACAAGTTTATTCACGGGCACTGTATATGTTTACTTAAAAATAACATGAAGCAAAACGTGATCTTAGCTATGCTAGAATATAATTTTAGTGGAGAAGCATAGTTAGCAATTTTCTTCTATGTAGCTTTAAATTGTAAATAGCTAATGAGAAACAGGACACGATTTTACTGGAATTAACGACGACGTTTCTTTTGTTTTCATTATCCCACTACCTATGAAAATAGATTACGGTTTATCATACGTGAGGGACTGTCTCTAAACTGAAACCCACACCAAATAAACTGTTTACGTACATATATATTTGTTTTACTTCCCTAAGCTGATCGTTTTTCTCCATGCAGATTTCATTGTCTCTGCTTCTTTTTCCAAATCTTGCATTATTGTATATATGTAAAATGCTTAATTACTCTTTTCAATGAGCTAGATGTAGAGAGAAATCAATTAACCGTGTAAGGAACACTATGGTTTTAGAAGGAAATGTGCTCTATCAATCTTAAGGATTCATAGAATAGTCAGCTCTTAAAACTATGAAAAAAGTATTTTATAATAGCCATGTGGTAAATACGAAATCAGTATTCTGTTCACAATGGCATAAAAATGTTCAACCGAAAACAGTAAAGAACCAGGACTAATTGGCTCACACCACAGTGTTTTGTTATTTATTTAGCATGTGTTCTGGAAGTGGGCAGTCTCAAGGTTATTCCGCTGTTTTGTTCCATCGCTCAGAGTGTCTTGATGTTTCGTCTTTATACTTCCCACTTCTTTTCTTTTTATAACAAAAAATAAAGAAAAGTAAAGAAAGAGCCAACATAATCTCATCACCCAGTTTCTACCGTTAACACAATCTCGTTCATATGTTCTTTTTCTTTCTCTTTTGCTGAGTGATTTCAAAAAGCAAATACAATACTTTGGTTTGCACCGCCAAAAATTACAGGCATTTTCTTACATTAAACAAATTAGCAATCATACCTTTGTATTATCTCACGTCCAGTCCACATTCAGGTTTTCTAAAAGTGTCTGAAAGCACAGAGCGCCCGCCTTTCTTGCTCATCCAGGTTTGGAGAAGTCACATCTTCTGGGTTAAGAGATGTCCTTCTTCAGATTCTTTTGGACTAAGCTTGCATGTGGGAATTAGGACAAAATCTAGAAAGGAGCCAACAAGGGGTATTTAGTGATAACCCTGGATTTATTCATTCATTCATCAAATAGTCATTGAATCTATTTCTGTTTTGAAGCAAAGAGCGTTTGATTGTACAATAGATTCTTCCCAAGTCTATTTCAGGTTTCTGCTCTCATGCGACTAAATCCAACGTGAAAAAACTTACTGAGCTTAGTTTAAATTCAATGGCAGCATCACTATCTTGCTTATTCTGGTGCAGAAACCTTGGGGTCACCTCTAACTCCTCCCCTTCCTTTGTCCATCTCTCCAAAATATAATCACGTCCTCCAGTGGACCTTCAAAATACTTCCTTGTTTTTCATTTTCTTTCTTTTGGTAATAATAGTAGGACTGAATTTTATTAATGAAATATTATGTGGCAGGCAGGGTGCTCTGATAACCTTTTGTGTGTTTCAGCTCATGCGATGTTCACAATAACCTAACAAGGAAGTCCCTTTATTATTCACATTTTACTCAAAAGAAAATTGCACTTCAGAGACTTTAATTCGTACCTAAGATTGTCCAGTGAGTAATGAGTTATCATGCCAGCCAAGGTCTCCCTGGCAGGTCCACACAGTTGGTCAAGACTACAATGAAAATTAAAATGATGTCTTCTGGAAAGGACAATCTTTCCCAAATTTTGGAATGTGCTTCTGAGGTTCCCCAGGGTTTCTTGAAGGATCGGGGTCACTGACCTGCATGATTGGCTTCTTAAACGCTTGCAAATAAAAGTTGAATGACCACGTCCCCTCCAAATCCAGTAAGCCACATTGTATATACTGGATCAAAATGAATTTCAACCTGACCGAACGGTCACATGGTTCGTTCAAGAAACTGTGAATAAAGTGAGTGGACAAATTGGACAGACTGTCTAAGACCCTCCTCTGCCACCATCGGCCCTTGTTCTGGGAAGAGATGGCAAGGGGGGTGGTGAGAACACACAGGAGGAGGAAGGGTTTGTAGGAGGTGGTGTCTGTTGTCTAGCTTCCTCACTAACTAGCATAACTAATTGGAACCATGTGTCCTTGTCTGTAGAAAATGAGATAATTAATCCTAAAACTTATTGGGAGGCTCAAATGGGAAAACATAAATAAGAGTTCAAAGTCTAATATATAATGCATGGTATGGATGCAAAGAATTTCTTTTTTTAGTCTGTAATTCATTGGGTTTTAGTATGTTCAGAGTGGTGCAGCTATCATCATAGTCTACGTTTAGAATATTTCATCACCTTGAAAAGAAGCTCTGTATCCTTGTATCCATTAACCCATCCATATCTTTTCATGGCTTGATAGCTCCTTTCTTTTAAACACTAGGTACTCTTTCATTAGGTGGATGGACCACGGTTTATCTGTTGATTCACCTACTGAAGTACCTCTTGGTTGCTCCCCAGTTTTGGCAATTACGAATAAAGCTGCTGTAAACATTCATGTGCAGGTTTTCTTGTGGGCATATGTTTTCAGCTCATGTGTGTTAATACCAAGGGGCATAAGTGCTGGGTTGTGTGGTAGGAATATGTTTAGTTTTGTGAAAAACTGGTAAGCTGTCTTCTAAAGCGCCTGTAGCATTTTGCTACGTTAGCAATGAATAAGAGTTCCTGTTGCTCCATGTCCTCCCCAGCATTTGGTGATGTTGGTGTTCTGGATGTTAGCCATTCTCACAGGTGAGTAGGTGTATCAGTGTTGTTTAAACTTACAGTTTCCTAAGGCCATACGGTGTTGGATGTACTTTCATGTGCTTGTTTGCCATCTGTGTATCTTTTTCGGTGAGGTGTATGTTCAGATCTTTTGCCCATTTTTTTAAACCAGGTTATTTTCTTATTGTTGAGTTTTAAGAGTTCTTTGTATATTTTGGATACCAGTCCTTTCTCTGATATGTTTTGCAAACATTTTTTGCTTGTCTTTTCATTCACTTAACAGTGTCTTTTGCAGAAAACAAGTTTTCAATTTGACTGACGTTAATTTATTATTTTTCCCTGCAAGTATTGTGCTTTTGGTGCTGTATCTAAAAATTCATCACCAGGCCAGAAAAAAAAAAATATTAAAAAGGGGATTCCTTGGCGGGACTCTGTGCTGTCACTGCTGAGGGCCTGGGTTCAATCCCTCGTCGGAGAACTAAGATCCCACAATGTGTGGCAATAAATAAATAAATAAATATCTAACATATTTAAAAAAACAAAACATTTAAAAATTTTTTTAAAAATTAAAAAGTCATCACCAAAACCAAGGTAGCCTAGGTTTTCTCCTATGTCATCATTTAGGAGTTTTATAATTTTGTATTTTACATTTAGGCTTATGATCCATTTTGAGTTAATTTTTGTGAAAGGTATAAAGTTTGTGTCTAGATTCAATTTTTTGGTCCAGTTCCAGCACCATTTGTTGAAAAGATTCTTTTTTTCTCCACTGAGTTGCCTTTGCTCCTTTGACAAAGATTAGGTGATTATATTTATGTGGGTCTCTTTCTGGGCTCTCTTTGCCTATTTTTTTCATCAATACTACACTGTGTTGATTGCTGTGGCTTCATAATAAGTCTAGAAGTAAGTCTTTCATTGCTGTGTTGGGTATTTTCAGTCTTTTATCTGTCCATATAAACGTTAATCCATTTGTCAGTATTCACAAAATAGCTTGCTATGATTTTGATGGCCACTGTGTTGAATCTATAGATCAAGTTGGTAAGAACTGATATCTAGACAATATTGAGTCTTCTTATCCATGAACAAGAAGTCTCCATTTATTTAGATCTTTGATTCTTTTCATCAGTTTTGTACTTTTCCTTATATTAATCTTACACATATTTTGTGAGATTTATACTTAAGTATTTAATGCATTGGTGCTAATGTAAATGGTATTGGGTTATTAATTTCAAATTCCACTCGTTCATTGCTGGTATATATGAAAGAAATTGGCTTTTGTATATCTTGCCACTTTACTATAATTGCTTATTAGTTCCAGGAGGTGTTTTGGACTGTTTCTTTGAGATTTTCTACATAGACATAGAAAATCATGTCATCTGTGAACAAAGAAGGTTTTATTAATACTTTTGCTTGTTTAAAGAATTGGTTTATTTATCTTTTTATTAATGAGTTGTAAAAGATTTTTTAACATATATTCTGGAAACAAGTCCCTTATCAGATATATAACTTTCAGATATTTTCTCTCATTCTGTGGACTGTCTTTTACACATAAAGTTTTCCCAGTTTTTATAGCACAAAAGTATTTTTAATTTGATGAAGAGTAATTTACCTATTTTTCTTTCGGTTACACGGGCCTTTACTGTTACAAGCATGAAACCATTTCCTAATCCAAGATCACAAAGACTTCTTATGTTTTCTTCTCAGAGTTTTATAATTGACCTTTTTCATTTAGGTCTATGATTCATTTTGAGTCAACTCATGTTTATGTTATGAAGAAGTCTAACTTCATTATTTTGCATGTAGAGATCTAGTTGTCCCAGAACCACTTATTGGGAAGACTAATCTTTCTCTATTTAATTGTCTTGGCATCCTGTTGAAAATCAATTAATCATAAGGGGAAAGGATTATTGCTGGACTTTGAATTATATTCATTGCACTGTTTTGTCTGTCATTATGCCAATACCACAGTGTCTTAAATACTATAGTTTCATAACAAGTTTTGGAACCAAGAATGGTGTGTCCTCCAACTTTATTCTTCTTTTTCAAGACTGTTTTGGCTATCCTGGTTTTATACCATTTCCATATGAAATTTAGTAACAGCTGGTCAACATTTTTAGAAAAATTTGGTACCGGGGATTTTGAAATAAAATGTGTTGAATTAGTAGATAAATTCGGGGCAATACTTCTATTTTCATAATATTAAATATCCTATGAATATTCCATTTATGTGTCTCATTTAATTTTCTTTCAACAGTATTTTATAATTTTTGGTGTACAAGTTTTGCACTTCTGTTAAGTGTGTTCCCAAGTACTTTATTCTTAGGTTAAGGTAGTTATCACCTGGCAAAGGGGATGGTATGACAGAGAGAAGTTTCCTTCCTGAATAAGGTGGGAGTGGGAGATTTAGCCCTTCCTCTGCCATTGAGTGTGAGGGGGAGAAGCCAGGTGGAGGGAAGGCAAGGGTTTAAGATTCCCTTCTCCCTGACTCCTCTCCTTGGGTTCCTACGTTGAAGTCTCCTTCCATCTCCACTGGCACTTGTAGAGACTCATGAAAAAGTTAAGTTTAAGGCTAGCAAATAGAAGCTTTTATAGAATGGGTAAACAATCAGGTCCTACAGTATAGCACAGAGAACTGTATTCAATATCCTACGATTAACCATAATGGAAAAGTATGTAAAAAAAGAATGTATATGTATATATGTCCCTTTGCCGTACAGCAGTAATTAACACAACATTGTCCATCAACTATACTCCAATAAAAAATATACATGTTTTTAAAAGTTTAGTTATAGAAAGTGGAAAAGTCAGAATTTCTTTGCCTGTTGGCGTAGTGCCGTGCATCAGTTTGCAGCTGTGCTAAACTGTCCTTGTTTCTCTCCATCTGCTAAAAGCCTCTCCACCTGCAGTTGGTGGAATGGTCCACATCTTAACCCTCTGAAGCTGTGAATGCGACCTTACTTGGAAAAAGAGTCTCTGCAGATGCAGTTAAGGGTCTCAGGATGAGATCATCCTGGATTATTTAGGTGGGCTCTCAATCCAGTGGCAAGATCCCTCGTGAGCAGAAGCAGAGATGCCCAGGGAGACGGCCATGTAGATGGAGCCAAAGATTGGAGGGATGTGGCCACGAGTCTAGAGACACCATTGACATAATGCAATTTCTGGACAAGAATTGTGACCTGTAGCTCTGCAGCAAATACCCTAATATATATGTGTAGCCTACATGCATGGACTTGCTCAAAAAGGAATCCATACTGTCAGAACTCCTTGATATTATGCCCTGATGGGTGAAGAATCTTTTCTCACTATAAAGCTAGGGTTTTATTGGTTTAAAGTAAAATAAAAGGTACCCTAACCCTCCTCTTTCCAATTCAACCCTGAGCACATTGACACACACACACACACACACACACACACACACACACACACACACACACACACACACACACACACACACACACACACACACACACACACACACACACACACACACACACACACACACACACACACCAGGCTAGAGATCCTGAGATATTTAGTCAAAATTAAGCTCTTATTTCTTCACTTAAAGCAGTCATCCTGAAAGTGGCAATAAACATTACCAGATTAGATGGTTTTCAGTCATTTAGGTTCAATTTCAGGTGATTCTAAACAGGGGTCTCTGCATCTAGGCTCACCTGGAGAGATTTCTTTAAGGGATGCACACAAGGTTTCCTGGCCTTCCAGTGTCACACTCCCAGAGTATGTTCCCATCATCCCACACTGGCCTCTGAAGGAGGGGCCTGAGCCCCTTAGAGTTAGTTTTGACTCAGTGGCTTATATGGTTGAGCTCAAGAAAGAAGCAGCTGGGGGGCGGAGGAGTGGGTGATGTTAAGACAAACACAAAGGCCGTAAGCTTTTCTTTCCCACATGAAATGCCTCCACCGTGTTGGTTGGTTCCTGTGTTAAGGATGCCTGACATTAAAAGAGCATTAAATTAGCCGTGGTCCTGTTTCCAACCGTCCGTTGTTTGTCTAACACTTGACGGGAACGGGAAAGCCTGTGGTCAGGTAGCCGGCCTGGGCTCCTTCAGGAAGACGTTGGAGAACCAGATTCTTCAGGTACAAGGACAGCATCGGCACCTGTATCGGTTTCTGTGGAATCTGAGCTCCCGTGACCGTTGATCTCGATTCTGCGCATGAGGGAGACGTGGGTTTCTGTCTGCTCCGCTGTGCGTGTTTTATTGGGTCTGCTCCTGGGTGGGATAGAAAGTGAGGTTGTGCAGGAGATGGTAGGGGTTTCAGTTCAGCAGAGTCAGCAGAAAACCCTGCCAGAGCTTCTTTCGGATTAAAATGAAACTACGTAATGGTAGTTCCTGTACATTTAAAGGAATGTCTGTGAGTTTGCATGTATTTTGAAGCCCTTCTTCAGTTTTCCTCTGGGGTGATGCAGCAGTCCCCGTTGCCAGGACTTGTGACCCGGAGCGGGGGAAGCAGAAACACCTCCATGCGCCAGGACTCGTGCAGCAGCTTTGCCGGGGCTTCCTTTGCTCTCCTTCTGTCCTCTGTTTTATGTTGCAGATCTGAACGCACACGGTGAATGTAGTCAAAACGAGGAAGACTAACGACGGGCTTCTCAATACTTTGATATGCACAGCTAAGCCGTGTGTCTTTGCTCTGGGCCTCCTGGCGTGCCTCACATGGATGGGGGCCCGCCGTTGCTTCCTTTCCTGGGGGGACATCACCCGGACGCTGTTTTTCCAGGGCCCGGCATCTCACTCAGAGTCTGTGATGAGGATGGAAGCGGGTGTGGGTGACACAGCCTTGTTCTCTGGAAGCCTTTCCTGCTTGAAGGATGCTGAGAGGCTCCTGGAGAAAAGCAGACGGCCTTGGTGAGGTGCCCCAGACGGCATCTTAACAGCAAAGAACGTTGTCGCTTCACGGCTTCCAGGGTCACTCCTGACGCCTGAGAGTGGCCTGCAGACATGGGATTTCATTGCTGCCGGCGCCCTGGAGCCCCGCGGGAGACGGCGTCCTGCCACTGGGCCAGCCTAACTCTGTTCTGTCTGCTTACTTCTTCTCATGATCCACTGACATGTGTCCTTTCCACAAATACAGGGAATAGAAATATTCATAGACTTCTACTTTAATGGTTTATGTTACCCAATCCAGTGGCCCCTTCTGTCTTTATTTCACACGTTTCACTCCACCGGTAGCTTCTGGTAGAGAACTCCTTGCTGTCCCTTTGGTGCTTCGCCTGGCTGTCCTCTGGGACCCCTCTGCTGTCTCCTCTTCCTCGCTGGGGGCTCTCGGCAGGCTCCCCGGCGTCTCAGGGCCCAGCGCTACAGCGCGTCCTGGGCCCAAGCCTCTCTCTCCTCTGCTTGGTCCACACTCATTCCCTGGGTTACTGCGTTGCATCGCGAGGCCGGCACTCTTTCCTAGAAGCCCGTGATTTCCCGAGCGCGTGCCTTCAGTTCAGAGTCCTCCCTTGAACCCGTTTTGTGTCTGATGCCTTCTCAGCGTCTCTTCTGCACATCTGTCCCTCGCACGGTCTCTCCTCTTACTTCTAAGTGGCAACTGTGACCTTTAGATGCCTCTGTTCCTCTCACGCCCACTCCAGCCCTCCAGCAAATCCCTCGGGTTCTTGTTTCAAAATATACCACCCCCCCCCAAAACCCTGACCATGTCTCATCACCTCTGCGACTTCCACATGGGTCCCCAGCTCTTACCTGGGTGCACGCCAGGACCTTCCGACGGCCAGAGCGGTCCTACTGAGATGGAGAACATTATGCCACCGCTCTGCTGAACACCCTCCCACAGCTCTGCGTGTCCCTCAGGGAAGGGGCCCAGGTGTCTGTGGCCTGGGGCTGGCTCCCCTCACCCGCGCCCAGAGTCGCCACGTCTACCCGCCTGTTCACCCGCCCCACCGAAGGCTTGGCCAGGCCACGGCAAGTGGGAGGAAGCTGCAGGTATCAGGCGACCCCACCCTCACTTCCTTCAGACCCTCACTCTACGCCCTCTTTTCCGAGAGGCCTCTTTGACCTTCCTACACAGGGCGTCAGCTCTCCTACCCCACACGCCCTCCCCTACTCTGAATCATTGCCATTGCACCCACCTGACATCCTTCTAGGCATGTGCTGACTCCCTATCGACTGCCTCTCCCTCCACTAGAAGCTTGTGGGCAGGGATTTTTCCACGTGCAGTTCCCACGCGCGGTCTCCCAGGCACCTAGAAGGACACCGTGTTTCCCCCGTGCTCATTCGATACTTGTTGAATGAATTAGAAGTACCAGCTCTGGGGAAGGGATAGGAAATTATATGACTTTGAAAACACACACATTCACACATGAAAGGGTCGGCAGAGCTCGGCTCTGCTGGTTTGCTTTGTTTGGTTTTTATTTGTGGGGAGGGGAGAGAGCTTTGGGGTCCCGGCAGTTTTGACATGGCTGGGTGGCCACGCACTCAGGGAAGTGGGAGCAGGGGTGGGGGGCTGCTGGAAGACTCGAATCCCCTACTGCCCATGATGGAGATGCTGACAAGGTCTCCTCCTACAGCCGTCCAGGGTGGGGAGTACATTTTCCATGTCCAGGTGACCGACCTGAACCTGGTTAAAAATTTATCTTTGGCCAACCACGGACAAAGCTACTGCCATATCATTAAACCCTTAAATCAAGTCATAACATCTTTGGGATATAATGTAAACAATTACAGAGCTGGTGGAAAGTATCTCCTTTGCATTTCCAGGAGATTTACTTTTCTTTTGGAGATTTTTCGGGGCTCATATTATATTCAAATTAGTCATGATGTCGAGTTTGGAAACACTAATTATTCTCCTCTCTGCTTCAAAGAAGAAATGAATTGTGTGTACGAGAGTGAAATTATTTTTAGGCACATGAAGGTCATACATAGAAAATATTCTCGTTGGCTTTAAAAAGGTCCTTTTAACTTGGATGTGAATAGACACTCATACTGCTGTGTGTGTGCTTCTATATTTATCCCTGTACAAAGATTTTTCTCACCTTTAGAATAGAACAGATGCTCTTTTGTGCAACTTTCAGAGCAGGTAGTTATGTGTCCTCATTCAGTCCCAAAAGGGAAATCTATGTAGGTCAAGAAAGCAATAGGAAAATGCGGCCTCTTCCCACGCCCCCTTTTCTGTACCCTCCCCCACCCCACCCCTCCTCTGGCCCCTTCCTCACCCATACACCTGTGAAGACACCCCTTCTTCCAGCCACCAAGCCCAGGTCTTTGTCACAGCTAAGAACTGACTCAGAGGGACGCTAATTACAGCCACCCTGGGAAAACGAGAGGGTTTTCTGATGCTTTCCCTCACCATCTTCACTAACAATGATCAAACGGCCCCTCTCCCGGCTGCTTTCAGCTAAATGGAAGATGATTATTATCCAGAGATTCCAGCCAAGTCAAAACTCCCTAAGAAGAGTGTGGGGAATGTCAGTGTCAGAGAGTCAAAGCCCAGGGATGATAAAAACAGCGTGTTGAGTTTAATTAACTGCTGACCATGACTAGGCTTCATCATTTGGACTTGTCTCCTGTATGAACTGCCGTCTCGTTCAGCTGTTCTTGGTCTTACAACATTTGTGTTATGGGAACTCAGAGCGATGTCTACAATGCTTCTGATTTTCCCCTCGTACACAAAGTGCAGCCTTCCGCGGGCACAATGCTCTCTTGTTGGTGTCCACTGTTAACTGCCTTCCTTCTAGCCCCTCAGCCGGGATCAGGAACCTCCAGGCTCCCGTCACAATAGCCATTTGTTTCCGTATCCCCACTTGTTCCTTTGTGTATTGTCCAGATCATATACGTTCCTTTCAGAGTCTGCGGGTGGGGTTTGGAGGAGGGGACGCCGGCTCGCTGTGCTAAAGACCTTTGGAAAGTTAACTTAGCTTAGATGAATACATTAAACTGGACCCGCGTTAGGCAGTCTTGAATGGGAAATTGTTTCCCTTTGTAATCAACACTTGAGTTGTAATTGATAAGAGACATCTTTAAGGAATGTTGACTTTTTTTTATTCCCATAGAAGTATGTGTTTCCTTCATGCATAGGACTCTCTTGGAATCCGAAATAGCTCTGCCCCTGGAGAAGCTAACTTGGAGGTGCAATGCCCAGAGTCAGACCTGTGAAGCAGGGAAACTCAAAATGTTAAGAACAAGTTTCGGTTTTAAAAAAAAATCTGCGTTCCAATGATTGTTCTTTTATTTCTTCTTTTGTTCTGTCTTTGATTAGGGCTGATTCTGACAGTCCAAGGGCATCCGAGGGAAGCCCTGGCTTTGCTACAAGCGTAGAGAGAGATTTCCAGGTATTAAACTCTCCAGTTCAAGTCTCCAGTTGAAGATTTTGTTGCATCTAGAACCAGAATTTTTGCAGAATTAGGGGAAGTATTCACGTGTCTGGTTCTGTGTATGGGCACAGATTCCCTTTAAAGTTTTAGCATGGATTTTGCAGTGTATCTGCTGTGTTACAGCACTTGGTTTATCTTCTAGTTCCTTTCCATAAATTAATTCATCAAGATCTATAAACCCATGCACATTTTTCACTGAAGCCACTATACCACTTATCACTGGTCTGAAAAGGGAAACTGTCATTTACTAAATGTGTACTAAGAGGAGCCACAAACCATGTAATTTCCATCCATCTTCGTAGCAACCCTGCGAGTGAACTGTTACAATCACCATTTAAGCATGAGAAAATTCAAATGTTAGAAGTTTAGGAATCTTCCAAAAAGGCGTAGGATGGATTTTAAACAAGATCTGGCTTCAGAGTAAACTTTCTTGCCTGGATACCCATTCACTGTCTTTTTAATATCGCTTTAGTGTTATTTGAGTCACACCCGTTCGCTTTTTGGAAAAAGAAGGCTCATTTTATATTGATTGGATTTACATATTTAATTCAGAGTATTTATTGAACGCCTTTGGGATGCTAGGCAGCAGTGATACTCCACAGATACGAACCTGAGAGCAGCATTGTTCTGGTCCTTTGGGAAGACACCAGGCGGCGATGTAGGTGAAGTCAGACGCAGGTGGCAAAGCCCCATTGTGATGCATTGTTGATGCATTTTTCCTGTTTAATTGCTTTAAAAGTTTTCTTTAAATCAAAGTAATACCTGTATGTATGAAAAGTAAACTTAAAAGAGTCACACAGGATCCACCCACCCTGTGCCCAAGCCCCACTCTTTGGGTGCAATCAGTTTCAGATTTTTAGCTGCTGTATTTTCATGTTTGAAATAATAGGTTCAAATGAATACTGCTGAAATACTCATTCATGGTTTTTAAGTTCCTCTGTACTCAACACCCTCTCAGCTACCCCCCCCAACACACATGATTCACGTACACATTCACGTACAAACACTCATACACACACCACCTCCCATCTCCCTGCTTAATTCATGATGATTTTGGCTAAATTAGCGGTTATAATGTACGATTAGGTAAGCTTTCTTTTGTTCATAGATGACACATAGTATATTTTGAATATATGTCACCTTGGTTTGTTTTTTATTTTCTTAGAATGATTAATGCTTTAAAAAAAATTTGATTGCCTTTCTAAGTCCCTGTAAATTAGTTTCCCCCTTTGAAAGGACTGTGGTGCTCCTGTCAGTTCAGTGTGGCCTTCAGGTGACCTACTAGTCCATGATCGATGTCTCTCCTGCGGCCCGTGTCCTCCTGCTGGACCGGTCCTGGTCTCGCTGCGAGCGCTCAGCAAAGCGTGCATCCTACACCGTCCCTCATCGTCATGCTGGTTCCCCTTCGCTCCTCTGTGTTTAATCTGGATCCCTTCCATCTCCCATACAGATCCTGTAAGCACTGTCACCACAGTGTGAGAACCACCCAGGGAAAGGGCTGAAGGGAAGTGAGTGGGACCGTTCAGTGCCAAGGCCGCCCCTCTGCCCACTGTCCCCGCCCTTGCCTGTTACGTCCCTTCCACTGTGCCTGGTAGTCCCTTCTGCAGGTCCTGGCTCAACTTCCACAGAGAGGAGACCCGGGCCCTGCTGCCCCTGGTGAGGACACGTGGGCGGGCTGCTGCCCCCACTGAGGTCACCTGTTCTCCCACCTTCAAGCCCAGCTTGCCCTCCACCTTGAGGGGTGCCCGATGCCTCTATTCCTAGGCCTTTCTGTTGCCAGTCTCTGTACAAACCAGTTTGCTTCATAGGTTTGTTTCATTTTGTTTTCAAATTAGCTGTATTTTTAGAGGCGTTTTAGGTTCACAGGAAAGTTGAATGGAAGGTACAGAGATTTCCCATATAACTCCGGGCCGCACACACGCATATCTCCCCCATTATCAACATCCCCCTCCAGGTGGTACATTGGTGATGATCTGTGACCCTACATGGACACATCATTATCACCCAGAGTCCATAGGTAACGTTAGGGTCACTCCTGGTATTGTACATTCTGTGGGTTTGGACCAATGTACAATGACATGTACCCACCATTATAGTGTCACACAGAATACTTTCACTGCCCTAAAAGTCCTTTGTGTTCTGTTGCTTCATCCCTGCTGTTTCCTTCTCCTGTGTAGGCACTTAGGGTTAAATTTTCTCCACCATGTCAAGGTCATTGTGCCCTGTCCATTGTGCCCTGTCCATTAGCTTTCAGTACTCCATGGCTTTGCTGATAGCTCATCTGGTGATCCCAAGACCATGTCTCTCTCTCTCTCTCTCTCTCTCTCTCTCTCTCTCTCTCTCTCTCTCTCGCACACACACACACACACACACACACACGAATATTACTCAGCCATAAAAAGAAGGAAATCTTGCCATTTTTGACAACATGGAGGCATTATGTTAAGTGAAATAAGTCAGACAGAGAAAGACAAATACCTTATAATCTCTCTTATATGTGGAATCTAAAAAATAAAAAAAAAACACAACCCAAAATCAATCTCATAGATACAAAGAATAGATTGGTGGCTGCCAGAGGTGGGGTGGGAGAAGTGGGTGAAGGGAGTCAAACAGTTAAAAGAAAAAAAGAAAAGGAAAGGAAAGGACCCCTAGACTAGAACACTAGGCCACTGGAGTGTGAGGAAAAAAATAGAATTCAACTAAACAAATCAAATCTGAACTTCGGTTTTGACCTAGGCTGCTGGAATGATGTTTTCTTTTCTTTATTTCTCTTTAAATATTGCAAAACATCTAAAACTAGGTGTAACTTTAAAATGAATTATTTGTTATTTTTGTACCTTCTTTAAATTCACGCTTTATTTAGCTATGTTAGAGTTTAAATTGAAAGAGATATTTCAGTATTTCAATACCAAAAAAAATACACAGTGAGTCTTGTTTCCTGTTCAATTGTATTCCAACCAAAAAACAAAAAAAAAGTTTCATACTGACCATGATATTTATGAGATAATTTGAAATCTGAACTCTGGATATTTTTATTACATAATATCAAAGTGGGTTTTTTCTGTTTTTTTTTTTTTTTGCATTTGCATGTCCTTACATAGTTATGATTAAGAACTTTGTCTTCTAAAGTTAATAGTGAGATATCTATGGATGAAAAGAAAAAAGATAAGAAAATAAATACGGAAAATATAGAATACACATTTATTAACCAGTCTTAATAAAGGTGATATACATATATAGAAAGGGGTAATTCAGGAAAGGTAACCTGAATATAAAAACAACAGTTTTTATGTATTAAGGTTATGAATTTAAAAAAGAAGATAAAAAATTTAAATGTGTCACATATATTTTTGTCTTGCATGGGGGAATTAAAGCAGATTTTAATTTTGAATTTAATCAACAAAGAAAATTTATTTCACATACATTTTAGTTTTTAATTTTTTTTTGGAATATTTATTTATTCGGCTGCACTGGGTCTTAGTTGTGGCACACGGATCTTCGTTGCAGCATGCAGGATCTTTTTTTTTTTTAGTTGCGGCATGGGGATCTTTTATAGTCGCGGCATGAGAACTCTTAGTTGTGGCATGTGGGATATAGTTCCCTGACCAGGGATTGAACCAGTGTCCCTTGCATTGGGAGTGTGGAGTCTTAGCCACTGGACCACCAGGGAAGTCCCCTCAAATACATTTAAAAAAATAAAATTAAAAAGAAGATGAAAACCATCAAAGTCAGTGGTAAAATGAAAGTCAAGAAGATATTTCATATGGTATTTCTTATAGTATAAAATAAGAACAAATAAAATGGATATTAAAAAAATAAATTTAATAGTTCAAACAGTTCAGAGTGGCAAAATGAGAATCCTTTTATGTTGATTAAAAGCATAAGTCAAATTAAAATGTGCTTGAAGTTTCATAGCAAAATATAAAATCAATCAATAAATGATAAATGATTAAAATAAAAAAAATACTGTTTTGGTTACTACAGCTTTGTAGTATAGTTTGAAATCAGGAAGTGTGATGCCAACAGCTATGTTCTTCTTTCTCAGGATTGCTTTGGCTATTCAGGGTCTTCATTCCTCCATATAAATTTTAGGATTGGTTTTCCTATTTTTGTTAAAAACACCCTTGGAATTTTGATAGGGATTGCATTGAATCTATAGATGACTTTGGGTAGTATGGACATTTTAACAATGTTAGTTCATCTAGTCCATGAACATGAGATATCTTCCCATTTGTTTATATCTTCTTTAATTTCTTTCACCAAAGTCTTAGTTTTCAGTGTAAAAGTGTTTACCTCCTTGGTTAAATTTATTCCAAAGTATTTTATTGTTTCTGATACTATTGTGAATGGGATTGTATTCTTTATTTCTTTTTCAGGTAATTGGTTGTTAATGTATAGAAATGTAACTGATTTCTGTATGTTGATTGTATATTCTGTTATTTCACTAAATTCATTTATTATTTGAGTTTGTCTTTTTTTTTGGTGGAGTCTTTAGGATTTTCTATGTATAAGATCATATCATTTGCAAACAAAGACAATTTTACTTCTTCCTTGCCAGTCTGGGCACTTTTTATTTCTTTTTCTTGCCTGATTGCCCTGGCTAGGACTTCCAGGACTATGTTGAATAGAAGTGGTGACAGTGGGCCACTTGTCTTGTTCCTGATCTTAGAGGAAAAGATCGGGTATGACCATCATATCATTGAGTATGATGTTGGTTGTGGGTTTGTCAGGTATGACCTTTATTGTGTTGAGGTATGTTTTTTCTATACCAGATTGGTTGAGTGTTCTTTTTTTTTTTAATGAGAGGATGTTTCTTTGTGCCATCTATGGAGATAATCTTATGATTTTTATCTTCTTTAATTCATATAGTGTATCACACTGATTGATTTGTATATATGAATCATCTTTGCATTCCAGAGATAAATCCCACTGATCTTGATGTATGATCCTTTTAATGTGCTGTTGAATTCAGTTTCCTAATATTTTTTTGAATATTTCTGCATCTGCATTCATCAGGGGTATAGATTTATGATTTTCTTTTCTTGCGGTGTCCTTATCTGGCTTTGGTGTCAGGGTAATACCATCCTCATAAAATGAGTTTCTGCCTCTTCAGTTTTTTGGAAGAGTTTCAGAAGGGTTTACATTAATTTGTCTTTAGTGTTCGGTGGAACTTACTAGTGAAACCATCTGGTCCTGGGCTTTTCTTTGTTGGGAGGTGTTTGATTACTGCTTCAGTCTTCTTACTCATTATTGGTCTATTCAGACTTTCTATTTCTTCATGGTTCATTCTTGTTAGGTTGTAGGTTTCTAGGAATTTAACAATTTCTTCTAGGTTATCCAGTGTTTTGGTTTTATTGTTCATAGTAGTCTCTCATGATCCTTTGTATTCCTGTGGTATAAAACAGCAAAACAAACATAACAAAGAGATATAGTCAGGATTTCTATTGACGTATATATTTATAAACGTATCACAACTAATCAAGATTGTTCTGGACATTTTGGTCAATGCAACAAAAATGCATGAAAGGAGATAGAACTATTGCAAAGTTGACAACCTCACCACTACTTGAAATCACATAATTCCATGCTTAATGAATGCAAAAGAATCAATTGGATAGAAACCTAAAATTAAACATGAGTATTCAGTAAAGCAAGTGAATGCTAGCATACAACTAAAAGTGTTCTTGTCTAGCTTCTATAAGTTTGATGGTATAGAGATGAGAGAAGATTATGACAGCAAAAAAAACTAGAACAATCAGAAAAATAAAACCCAAAAATTCTACTAAGAATCTCCCGAAAGAGAATTATGTTAAACATACAGGAAAAAAACCCAGAAAACTTACTAAGAAACTTAAAAGTGAATTTTAAGGAATAGAGAAATGTGCCATGATCTTGAATAAGTAAATGAACTATGTTAAAGATACTAACTTTTCCCAAATTAACTTAAATTCTTAAAGTGTTAGTACAATTATTAGCCATGGGATAAAGGAAATAGGTTTCATGAGGATGCTGAGGGGGAGGGCTTAATAAAAGTTAGAATGGGGAGAATAAAAAATAATAAGAATGTGGGAAATTAAGCCCTATCAGATGTAAAATGATACTTACTTATATTTGAGCATCCTGGTTCTGTTGCTAGCTTCAACGGGTGGAAGGAAAGCCCTTCTCTCCCTTTCTGTGTGTGTGTGGTGTGTGCATGTGTGTGATCAAGAAAACACACCACACCAAAGAAGAATGGATAGTTTGATTAGTGGTACCGGGAAGAACATCTAATTACTTGGAAAAACTCAATTTTTGTTCTCATCTCATATCATATACCAAAACATAAATTAAACACTAAATTATCAATCTCTTGAAAAGAATTGAAGTCACAGAGGAAAACATCAATTAATTACATTGAACACACTGAAGTCAAAAGATTAAAATTATTAGAGCTAAGAAAACAATATGCTATATAAATGCCAGATAAAGTATTAATTACTATAATAAGCTTTTGTAAACAAACAAAAACACCTAAATTAAAGCACTAATAAAAATCAACTAAGGTCAATTAACAAATTTCATACAAATGGCAAGTCAATATAAAATCAAATACAATGTGCAATAGATTTGTAATAAATGGAACACAAGTTACATTCCTTAACTATTAACTATAAAATAGGAAACAATTAAAATATGACTAATTTATGGTCAGGAGGTATGGAGTTACAGTGATTGATAAATTTGATAGAACCTTTCTAGAAACACATTGGCCTTTGTGTTCCAAAAGCTTTTAAATGTTTTAAATTTTGAGCCCACAATTTCATATCTCAGAATCCAAGGTCATGATTAGAGATCTGGCCTGGATCTAAGTACAAAAATGGAAATATAATAGTACTACAGTTTGGAATCATGGAAGTGTTTTCAAAAGAATGGACAAGAATTCATAGCACATCCAAAAGATATTATTCAACCGTTAAGAATAGCGTTTTCGGGACTTTCCCAGTGGTGCAGTTGTTAAGAATCCACCTGCCAGTGCAGGGGACATGGGTTCGAGCCCTGGTCTGAGAAGATCCCACATGCCGTGGAGCAACACCTGTGGGCCACAACTACTGAGCCTGCACTCTAGAGCCCACGAGCCACAGCTACTGAGCCTGTGTGCCACAACTACTGAAGCCTGTGCTCTAGAGCCCTCGAGCCACGACTACTGAGCCCACGTGCCACAACTACTGAAGCCCGCGTGCCTAGAGCCCGTGCTCCACAACAAGAGAAGCCATTGCAATGGGAAGCCCGCGCACCTCAATGAAGAGCAGCCCCACTCGCCGCAACTAGAGAAATCCTGCGCGCAGCAACGAAGATCCAACACAGCCAAAAATAAATAAATTAAAAAAATATATATGTAAAAAGAATAGTGTTTTCTGTCATTTTGTTTTTAATTTTTTATCATGCACAATTATCCATTTCATTAGTTGTAAAAACTATTAACTTATTAATTAACAAATACATCATTAAGTACCCATATGCTTTACTTGGGTATAAATAAATATAGAGAGAAAAATCACGAAATTATTATTCCCAAATTTAATCTTTGTTGTCTCTGGATAGTAATGTATTGATTTTATTTAACTCTTTAATCGTTTTATTCATTTCCATTTTTTTCCAAATTAATTCAAATTTATAAAAATTAAGGGAGGGTATTAGACATACTTAACGCTGATGAAATTCATAAAATGTGAAAATCAGACTTCATCTAGAGTGTAGATTTGGTTTCACTGTAACGTTACATACAGAACAAAGAAAGTAGAGGGGGAAATAAATCTGCGTGCTCTCAGAAAGGTAATATGTCCAGGTAATACCAACTCTTCATTTCTGGTTGTGACACTGTTTATGCGATTTTTCTGAATCACTTCATAAGGCCTTAGTGGATTAAACAGAGTTTGTAGGTGTGTTGAACGGGTTATTATGGGTCCGGAGTGTGTATCGATGTGCCTGGTAAGGAAAATAAAACTGGGTGGAAGGATACGTTTGATTTTTGAAAGGGGGCAGGGAGAGGCAGATAAAGAGATGCTGCAGATTGAGCTGCTTTGCAGGGTGAGAATGTCCCAGCCTGGCTTTGACGAGGCCAGTTAGGAGCACCCAGAAGAGTGGTGCTTTCACTGCACAGAACAGAGACTTTCACTGCAGACCAACAAACATTTTGCGAATTTTGCCTGAACGCCTGTGAATTGTGATGTAGGCCACGCGCTGAAGTTCTAAGAAAGATCTGTGTTTCTTGCAAGCAGAATAAAATGATGCTGGTGGGTGATTTGTTCCCGGAATGTTGCGCCTCCGTCAGTTCTTGGAAAACACCTTTCTGAGCCTCTGCCTTGCTGTCCCGAGAGCATCCATGGCCTGGAGCCTGGGGAGGGGACGGCATGGGGGTGATTAAAAAAAAGAGCATTAGACTGAGGTCTCCCTCTCCACAGGCTTAGGTGAATTCCACTAAAAATTGTATTGTTGTCACGAAAATGACACCAATTCCCCCTGCTGTCTATTATCTCTAAGGCGCTAGTATTTTAGCAACTAAATATTAAAATTTGAAATGCAGTGTAACCTGCTTTCTGCAACTCAACAAAAGCTTTCCTTAAGTAACATTATAGTAACTATTTACAAACATAGGGAGAAAATTTCCAACAAACCTTACTTTTTATGGTATCTACAATTTTTAGTATATTACTGTAGGCTCCTACTTGTAATCTGTAGCTTTTAATGAATTTTATTCTCCTCTGTTTTTCTTTCCCTATTCCCCGTGTGTGTGTGTGTGTGTGTGTGTGTGTGTGTGTGTGTGTGTACACATACGTATCCTTCATTGTTTTCTGTTCTTAACATTTTTATGTCCCTTTATTGGAACACATTGTCTCAAAATCCTATAGATAATATAATTATCTGTAGGATTCATAAGGAAAAGATGTTCTAATCCTCCTTAAATAGAAGAAAAAAACTCACGAGAAAATACTTCAGAACACCTCCTAGGGAAATGGTGAGTTAGTGCCTGAATGCTGTAATGTATTAAGTATTAGCTAACAAAGTTTGTTTAAGAAAGATCATCTCAGCCTAATTTAAGTGTAATTCTAAGATAAGATAACATCCCTTGTAGAATGAAGGCTGTGGAGAGTTGAGGACCTGTCTGGAGGATCATTGAGTTGAACATTCGTATAACAGGTTGGGAACCTTGAAAGGAATGCACATTTATGTCACTGGAAGACTTCAAAACTAGTGTCAAATGAATCTTTCCAGGCAAGGGAAGTGCTAATGTCTGAAAGGAGTACGCAGCCTACTGCACAGTACGCTGTGTCTATACAGCCCCTGCTGCTGTGGGATAGTTATTATTGTCCAAAAAGAGGAATAAAAACTAGCAGAGAGTTGCCATTTCTGGAATACACAAACTAGGGTTGGAGAGAACAGACACTTTCAAAGTCATTTCAAGGACTGATGTTTTAATATGTTTTAAAAAGAAATCAAATAGCTTCTTAAATGAAAGTGTAAGGTTAAGCAAGAGTTAAATTTTAGGCTGGAAAAAATTAAAGTCCTCCTACAATGTAGTGCTTCTCCGAAAGTAAAAAACTTAGATGAACTGTAAAGATCAAAAAGTGGGTGATCAAATGATGACATCAGAGAAGATGAAAAATCGTACGAACGTAGTAATGTCTGGAAATTGTTGAGCTGATTCGGGCAGGAGGAAAGATCCCGAAAGCAGATAACGGGGTGGTAATTAAGTGCCTGGGTCTCCCGCAAGACAGTGTGCGGGTCAATAGTTAACTTTGGTTCTAGCTAGAAATACTGGTGCGTTGGCGCGGAGGACCCAGAAGTCTTCAAAGAAGCATACACAAAGATTTCTAAGAAACGGACCACTGGAAAGCTTGCAAACCTGTAACACACACACACTCAAGAGTTCTCAACCAACCCCCTGATTATGCTGTTCATAACTGAAATGAATTCTGGGAATATTGTCTCTGTTCGTGGACTGGTGCACAGAATGTTGATGGAGGGACATCTCTGATGGAAAAGTCAGAGGAAATTGTTATGTGATTCTGCAGAGACTGTTGATTGCTTATCAAATTCTTCAGCTGGAAAGCCACTCCTTTGCAGAGCCCGTGGCATCTCTGCGTTGTGGTCTGAGCGATGTCAAGGGTGCCCACCAAATACAGTTTAGATGGGTCAGCCATGTGGCCACGATACCTGATACCCGCTGATAACAGCCCTCCCCAGGACGATGCATCTCGTTGGAATTTGAAGTGACCTTTGGCTCACTGTATATCTGGGGAGGTGAGATTAAACACAAGGAGGTAAATGAATGTTCTAGAGGTGTCACGTGTTGTAACGGAAAAAGTATAAGCCTCAAAATTGAAACAAAATGAAACAAGCTCTCCCCCTCCCAGTTGGATGTGAAAGGCAGCTTCACCTGGACCTAATTTAGGACCTGGGACTTGCCACCCCCCGACTTCATCTGTGAAGGGGGAATGATAATACCAATCTGACAGTATTGGGAAGATTACATAAGACAATGCAGGAAAACCAACTGACTTACGGTAGGTGTTCAATATAGGATTGCTATAACTATCAAGTGAACGGTACAAACAATAACTGGAAATGGTTTCTGTGCAGTTCTTTGGATGAGATCTGTAGCTACTGCTATCAGCTAGTTAGGAGACTAGGACTCTTCCTAGGTCCAGAGTTTGACACAGAACAAGGCAAGAATCTGCTCCTTCTATATGAATTATATTGCAGTTGAATCTGTACACTATTTATACTTTTTAATAAGTTTGAGAAAAGGATAATTTATCTCTCGGTATAGACCTTAAACATGCATTTATAGGGAAATTTATCTTTGGGTGGGCTTCAAAGCAGATTGACCTGATTTAAATCATCCCTAGATGTGTGATCTTGGGACTACATTTCTTTGTTTCTCGATGTATAAGAGGACGATAATAATAATAATAATACTTACATCACAAGGTTGTTGTACATGCGCTAAAATATGTTAGTACATGTAAAGCAGATGTGGGCCTGACATGGAGTAAGTGCCTCATAAATGGCAGGGGGAATTATTTTGTTATTGAAAAGTTGCCCTCAGGATATAAGAGATATTTAAGAAGCGCACATGTGCTAATGCATTAGCTGTATATCCCGCATAAACAGGTGGGTCCCTGCCTGCAGACGTGACCTTAGTGTCATGGTCATAGAGCCACCATCACCTGCCAACTCACTGTTGGCAACAGGTAGTGTCTTTCAAGGGTGCAGCTGTGAAAATTCATCCAGTCCAGAGGGTTGTCATAATTCCTGTGACCTCCTTTAACACCTAATGGGACAGGACCAAATGCTTTATTGGTCAAAAAAGCTTCATTTAGCTGGTACTCCCACAATCTGCCCAAAGAAAGAAGACCAAAGTCACATCGAGAGAGAGAAGTTTGTAATTCTCCCATTATGTACAATTTGTGGTCTAAAATCCATAAATATAATTTGGACCTCACCCTCTTGGGCTGGAAATATTTAATTATCTAGATTTGGCTAGTTTGGTAATTCATCTGGGTAAAGTGGAATTGGAAGCGATCTCCTCCTTTAAATAGTCCCACTGCCTTTAGAACCATCTTGGTGCCGGTGTTGGTTATAGGGACGGTACCCAGGTATTGCCGACACTCGGTGGTTGCCCAGGAATGACCACCTTCGGTGACTGTGAGCAAAGGTGACTGAGTCTTCCCTGGGTTAGTTGACAAGCTCAGGGCAGGCACCTGAGTCAGGCAAGTCCAACTGCAGTGTTTGTAGATCAGACCTAAGACCCCCCAGAAGACACTAGAACTCAGAGGTGAGTGCCCTGCGGTGCCCACCCCTCCTACCTCTGTTATCCGACTCCTTCTTCCGTGATGGGCGCTTGAAATCCCTCCCAAATCCTGTCCTTTTCCTTAGGCTGGTCAGCTTTGGGTTCTCACAGCAATAGTTTTGCAGAATTTATTTTTTTTTAAATTATACTTGTAGGCTGCAACGTAAGGATACAGACCAAAGCGTGGTAGGAGATCAGAATGTTAAATCAAAGAAATAATTTGTTTAATTTTAAAGCCTTCTTAAATTTATAAAGGGATGACCTTATGGTTTTATATCTTCCTATACCTTTTGAAATGATGTGATTTGCACAGAGATGTAAGACTATTGTGTAAAATAGATATTGGATAGAATAAAACAAACCATGAACTTTCAACCCAACGTTGTAAACTGTAAAATAATATTGCAAAACATTCTGCAAGAGTTTATGTTTAAAATTCAAAGTTCGTTTACCTTAGCATCTGTTTTCCTGCGGGGTGAAAATACTGTATTCTTATAACCTCTTAAACTTAGAACAAGATAAAAGGACGTACATTAGTTGTTCATAAAAGTTGTTTCTTACTACTTTCAATCCTTTTTTTTTTTTGGTCATGAGACATTCAATTCACCATGAATAGGTATGTTTAAATATTTGGGAAGATTCTTTTCCCCTTGAATATAAACTGTAAGTTCTCATGATGCCATGTGGTGGAGCTGGTGGACAAAGTTTAAGGCATTGTTTTCATTGTTTTGCTGGTTGCTATGTTTGAGGTTTTATTTTTTACCACATTTATTACCATGTTAAGTCTGATAAATTTCCTGTGAAACCTACTGTTTACTTTTGTATTGCTCTTCGAAATTCTCATGCATAGTCTTAGTTCTCGCAGAGTTGCAGAAATAAATAATAGCCATAATGATTTTTCAGTCAGAGGTGATACCTCTTCAGAGAAGGCAAGTTGTGGGACATCCTGCAGCCTCAGTTACTATACAGGTATTTGGAAAGTAGGATGGGGTTTCGTAGGGCATAACATCATAGCGCATCCTTTAAGTGAATGCATATACTTAGGGTTTAGATACTCAGAGAAGATTCATTACATGTATATTTCATTCACTGACTGTTCCTCAAAGAAAACAATCAATATTATTCTAAAACTAGCATGTTAATAATTTGAAATCAAGAAACATTTGTTCAGTTAGTCTGTGGAACAGGGCTCGTGGAGACCTGCTCAGCTTTGTTCGATATAACTTTTATTACATTAATACAACGATGAGAAAAGAAGAGATGCCTGTGTAACAGGCAGAATTATACCAGGTTGTGTGAGAATATAAACATTAATAAAATAATTTTATTTCATACATAGAGCTTATAATCTGTTCTTTAAAATAACACAAGTTTATAAAAAAGGTTAAATTAAACTGAATATTAAAATATTATTCCAGAACAGAATTAAAGGCCTGTCACAGGAAAATAGATATTTGGGAACCAAATGAATTTTAGGAACACGGCTTGGAGTATGAATAGGAATTTGTGTTGTGCAGAAAGAATAAGAGGGTGCAGACACAAAATTAACAGCCATCTGTATACTTCTGATTATAAATGAAAAGAAAAAAAGTTCTTAAAAAACGCTTGATTGAATAATATCATTCATTGAGTTACTGAAAGCCAATGGCTACCCAAAATGTTTAGATGCATTTAAGATACAGTAGGCCTGAGTATATGGGGGTTTCCCCGAAACATCTAAAAATATAAAGATAAATATTTTCCCTCTATAGACAGAGCACATGGTTTTTAAAAAGAGTCACATCCAATTAAATACTATCAGTTAATTATAAACTAATTCTTGGCTATAAAATTTAACGTAACATATATTACTTGAGTATTACAGAGAGACTAAATGTCTCCAGAAGGAATTAGCTCTTACCACATGTTCCAGGATCAAGGGCATCAGGTAGTGTAATCGCAAACCAAGAAAAGTTAAAGGGAAAATGAGTTTTCCTCCAAAATTTGTTGAAGATCATACTACCAGCAATGTTAGAACGAGCCCAATAAGAAATAACAGGAACCATTTGTAGAGTGTCAGCTACGCATTCAAAGCCCAAGGTTTACTGACTGCCCACGGTAACCCTGGGCTGCACCTAATCCTTTTACTAATAAGGAAACTTTGCCTCGAGACAGTCGTAATGTGCCCAGGATCCTAACTGAGCCTCAGCTTCATATCTGTCTGACACAAATCATATTCTTTTTTTTTTTTTTTTGTGGTACACGGGCCTCTCACTGTTGTGGCCTCTCCCGTTGCGGAGCACAGGCTCCGGACGCGCAGGCTCAGCGGCCATGGCTCACGGGCCCAGCCGCTCCGCGGCATGTGGGATCTTCCCAGACCGGGGCACGAACCCGCGTCCCCTGCATCGGCAGGCGGACTCTCAACCACTGCGCCACCAGGGAAGCCCACAGATTCTATTCTTTTAACCACAATGCAGATAGATTTAATTTTGAGCCCTGGGTAACTAAGACTGAGGATGTCATTAACAAGAGGAGAAACAGAATTGGGAAGAAATAGGATGAGTTTGGTTTAAAACATGTATAATTATATTTTTAGCAGGAAGACAGCATAAGGAACATGCAGGCCATTACATCGCACAAGTGCACAAATGTTTAACAAGCAACGATTCAGCATAAATTACATAGCATGGACTTCAATAGATATTGAAGCTTCAAAGCATAAGCTGAAAATCAAGGGGTGAAGAGAGACACATGAAACAACTACAGAAGGGCACTGGGAGTGTTTTAATGGACTCTAAGTGTATTCTATATGGGAATAAAAGGAGGTGTAGCTAATTCTGACTAGGCACAAGTATAGTATAAGGACCAAGATTTTTTTGGCCACACTGTGTGGCATGCAGAACCCGTGACCTGCAGTGGAAGTGCGGAGTCTTTTTTTTTTTTTAAATAAATTTATTTATTTTTATTTTTGGCTGCATTGGTTCTTCGTTGCTGCGTGGGCTTTCTCTAGTTGCGGCAAGTGGGGGCTACTCTTCGTTGCAGTGCGCAGGCTTCTCATTGCAGTGGCTTCTCTTGTTGCGGAACACGGACTCTAGGCACATGGGCTTCAGTAGTTGTGGCACACGGGCTCAGTAGTTGTGGCGCACGGGCTTAGCTGCTCTGTGACACGTGGGATCTTCCTGGACCAGGGCTTGAACCCATGTCCCCTACATTGGCAGGCGGATTCTTAACCACTGTGCCACCAGGGAAGTCCTGGAAATGCAGAGTCTTAACCACTGGACCACCAAGGAAGTCCGGTACCAAGATTATTAATACACAATCTTGTAAGCATGAGTGAAGGAAGGCTTCATCCAAGAGGCAACATTTGAGCTGGGTCTCAAAAATGAATAGGAGTTTAGTAGGCCCATAAGGTAGTGGGCGAGAGGAGGAAAATTCTAGTCAAAAGAAATAATTTCTAATGCAATAGTTTTGTGATATGGAGGTCATCATATGATTCTCTTAAGGTCAAACAACTACTTAGTGCAAAATTCAAGATATAGCTCTGGCATTGGCAAACCGCAGCCCAGGGTGAAATAAGACTTTCTGCCTGTTTTGTAAATAAAGTTTGACTGGAATGCTGCCACCCTCATTTGTTAGGTATTGTTATGGCTGCGTCTACCCTGCAGTAGCAGAAGAGAGTATTTGCAACAGAGACTGTGTAGCCAGCAAAGCCTAAAACATTTACTCTCTGGCCCTTTAAGAAGAAGTTTGCCAACACCTACGCTAAGATCTCAGTTCAGCCTTTTCTTCAGTACACCACTCCGAGGACGATATTGGTGGCAATGCAGGGCGACATGTAAAATAGGTTATGATCAGATATATATTTTGAAAGTGACAATCATAATGGTGACATTTAATATCCTAAAATTAAACGAGGCCTCTAAAATTCAGCTATCACGCAATGTAGGAGAGCATCGGCAGAGAATCCAAGGGCATATCCACGTTTAGGAACCAGGGTCAAGGAGAGAAGGTCCAGCGAAACCGGCAGGAGGAGAGGAGAAGTCAGAAACCACAGGAAATGAAACGGAGCGAATTCAGAGGCCGGAGTGATGAATCCCAGCTGGAGAAAGTCCAAGGGGTGGAGAAGACTTGCATTTGGGATTTGAAGCTCCCTAGAAGTCCCCTTAGCTGATGGAGTCACAAATTCTGGTAACACTTTTCTTCAACTGAAAAAAAAAAAAATCTCCTCATGGAGCAAAATTTCACGAGGTACTATTTACATGCAATTTTCATTATATTGTATTACACATTTTACAAATGGGAATCAGAAGTTCTTGTTTGCATGTGACACATGATTAGAGAAATGGTGGAGGCACTCTCAGGAATGAGCTCAGAGTTAGACGGCCTGAAATGTCTAAGAGTTTCCAAGGGTGAAAAACAGATCACGTAAAAAGAATGAACTACCAGATTGGCCCTGGATTTCTCAAACAGCAGTGCCTCAAGCTAGAAGACAATGGAACAAAACCTTAAAATGCTGAGGGAATTTAGAATTTCATACCTAGCCAACTATCAATCAAGAATGAGTATAATAAAGACATTTTCAGACATGCAAGTTCTCGAAAAATTGACCTGCCAAGTACCATTTCTCAGGGAACTCTGGAAAATGTCTTCCCCTAGACTGAAAAGTAATCCTAGAGAGAGAAAGTCACAGGACCAAGGGGACAGAATCCAAATCAGAGCAGAAGTCAAGGGAATTCTTTTGGCAAAGGTAGAAAGAAGTCCAAGACTGACTGCGGCAGCACTAGAGCGCCTGGGCTTTTGGAAAAGAAGCATCAGTAACAACAAGCTTGTGCATTTGCCCTTCAGCAGTTACTAAGGGCCTAACACCAGGCACTTGCTGGGGAGAAAATATTAACACATAATAATACACGTGTTTAATTGTTTAAAGAATTTCTAGAAGGATGTTACTACCCTGGTTTCATATACATTTCCTTCTGTGCTCTCACAAAATTTTAACATTATAGAAATTAAGATAAAGGACTGTGGTTGTATTTCTGTATTCCATTTGTATTGAAGAATTTCTTAACTCTTAATTAATCGACTGAAAGTGAAGTCATATCGCTAAGTAGAAATCTGGGCATACGGCCATATGCTTTTTAATGTGTAGTTTCAGTAAATACCACCCAGGAGCTTCCTTGTGTTCACCTGTAGTTTTCAAATAAGCCTATGAGAGGAAGTATTTGGGGGGAGATTTTCAGTTAAGCGATGGCGGGAGGGGTGTCATGAGTCTGGGGTCCGAGCCCTAGAGGGCTGACCCGTGATGCTGGAGGTCAGGGGAATGTGGGCAGTCGTATCAGAGTCCCAGCAGCCTCCCATACCATGAAGAGTAAGCTCTGCTCTTCCTCGTTCTCTCTGGATAAACGGTTTAAAATCCCTACCTCAAGTCTGTCCTAAATGAATCCAGGCAGCATTAACATTTTTTTTTTTTTTTTTTTGCGGTACGGGGGCCTCTCATTGCTGTGGCCCCTCCCGCCGCGGAGCACAGGCTCTGGACGCGCAGGCTCAGCGGCCATGGCTCACGGGCCCAGCCGCTCCGCGGCATGTGGGATCTTCCCGGACCGGGGCACGAACCCGTGTCCCCTGCATCGGCAGGCGGACTCTCAACCACTGCGCCACCAGGGAAGCCCAGCGTTAACTTTTTATTAAGTGCCAAAGAACAACACCAGCTCTCTTCTGTGGTTTTAGATTGTGGTCATGCAGGATGGTGGCCGGCCCCACTGAAAAAAACTGCAAAATACTGCTGCATTATTTCTCGGTGATCATACATTCTTGCTGGACACAGAGGTGACAGCTGCCTCGTCATTTTGACGGCTTCACTGCCAATCTTAAAACAGCTAAACAAATGCATATTTACTTGTTCATAAAACAAAATGTAAGTCACAGGCTCCGAATCAGTCTTTCAAAGTGAAAACTTAAGAGCGATCCAGAACATAACTGCTGAAACCTGAGGATTTATACGGTTTTCGTTCTTTAAAGAGCCATGTATAAAAAACGTTAATAGAAACAGCAAATATCAAAAGAAGCATTAGAAAGCATTACACTGTTATTAACTATTCAGAAGGAAAATGAATAAATGAGAAAGAAAGCTTAATTGTTCTTAATACTATTGAAGTTTGATTAGAGGTCATATAAGCCCAGCACATTTTGGTCCCAAATTGGGGTGATGCTCTTAGGACATTCACTGAATTGTAACTGGGGAGGGGGTTTATGGAGGGGGTAAAAGTTAACATTTAAAAAGTACATTAGGGCTTCCCTGGCGGCGCAGTGGTGAAGAGTCCGCCTGCCAATGCAGGGGGACACGGGTTTGAGCCCTGGTCTGGGAGGATCCCACATGCCGCAGAGCAGCTAAGCCCATGTGCCACAACTGCTGAGCCTGTGCTCTAGAGCCCGCGAGCCACAACTACTGAGCCCGCGTGCCACAACTACTGAAGCCAGTGCGCCTACAGCCCGAGCTCCTCAGCAGGAGAGGCCACTGCAATGAGAAGCCCGCGCACTGCAATGAAGACCCAGTGCAGACAAAAAAAGAAATAATAAATAAATAAAAATTTTAAAAAAGTGCATTAAAAAATTCTTTCTCTAGTCTCAACTGGTGGGTGATCTTGCCCTTCAGGGGACATTTGGAAATTTCTGGAGACAGTTTTGGTTGTCTTCCCACTGAGTGGGGGATTGCCATGAGTATTACCACTATCTAGTAGGCAAATGCCAGAGATGCTGCTAAACAAAAAATTATCCAGCAAAATATTCATGATGCCAAAGTTGAGAAACCCTGTTTTGTCCAGAGGTCACGGATTCATGGGCTCTTCAGTTAGGGAGGGACTTGGAGCATAAATGTCCTAATCTACCATACAGATTCCTATAATGCTGCAATCCCATAAGGCAGTCTTTTTTGAGGTTAGAATTATTGATGTTTTGTTTTCCTGTGTCATTTGTTCCCGTCGACCACGTCTATGAAAACACCAAATTTAAGATTTTTTAAAATGCAGCTCATACTACATAAATGGTCAATCATTGATTGGCCTTAAATTAATAATCACCTGGCCCAGATTTACCCAAGCATTTCCACTTGACGTTTGAAGCTCAGAGTCATGCCCTCTTCAGCATCTTAGACGCTGGAAAGCACTTCATCAAGCGCTAAAGTTAATTAACATGCCTACGTGAAACGTGGGTATCTTTAAGTATAGAGTCGTAGGCTCTTTACGTGAAGAAATGTTTTCAAGGTGAGAACACCTCAGAGCGCGTGGCACTGGATGTGAGATACCTCCCCAAGCAAAATCCGTAAGAAAGTAGCTTGTTAAAGCGCGTGAATGAAAATTTAAGTGCAAGAGTAACCAGAATTCTCTGCTAGGTTGCCAAGGATGCAACAGTGATACTGTTGCATCCTTGGGCTTAAATTTCCCGCAAACTAATTCAATCCTGCCCTTCCTCAGAAATAAGTTTTTCCTTTAAAATTTTTTTTAAGCTACAATACATCAAAGGGTTGTATTCCTAGGTGACAGTGGACATCCCATCCCACTCTAAAAAGTTGGCTGACATCCCCTGGTGAACGGGGGTCTACACCTCTGTCGTGATCAGGGTTTGACAGTCCTGTATTTTCAAAATAACTCCAGAGGGGCTTCCGTGGTGGCGCAGTGGTTGAGGGTCCGCCTGCCGAGGCAGGGGACACGGGTTTGTGCCCCGGTCCGGGAGGATCCCACATGCCGCGGAGCGGCTGGGCCCGTGAGCCATGGCCGCTGAGCCTGCGCGTCCGGAGCCTGTGCTCCGCAACGGGAGAGGCCACAACAGTGAGAGGCCCGCGTACCGCAAAAAAAAAAAAAAAAAAAAAATACTCCAGAGAGTTCCTTGGCCTTGGGAGGAGGCTATTTGCCAGTGAAAAACACTCCAGGGCCTCCATCTCTGCTTCTGCAGTTGAAGGTTGGACTGGCTGAATTCTCGAAGTCTCTTTCCACCCTGCAACAAAGTGAAGCTACACATGAGAGCCTGGGAATGGAAATAACGCTGTCCTCATGCCACAAGAAAATTCAAAGTTGAATTTTAAAACAGCACTTGACAGGAGGCATAGAATCAAATCAACTATTTTTCTTTTCATTTTCTTATTTTTCCCCCTTTTCGAGAAGTCTTGATACCAAGGGAACTATCAGCCGTCCTTATAAAAACAAAACACAAAAAATAGATGAATTCACTTTAGCTTCTTATTGTTTGAGTCATACTTTGAAAATCACTCATAGGGCACACCCGCTCTGGGCGTCCAGGCAGACATTTTAAAAGGAGGAGATTTTTGGTCCATGAAGTAAGACTACAGATATTCATCTCTGTTCACTAACTGTCTAGACATGGGAAACATCTGGGAAAAAGACCAGTATTTTCATATAAATTTCCTTCCATGCTTCTTCTAGGCTGTGCTCAGGAAACTGCTTACTGCTGGTCTCCCTGATAAAAATCGTCAGACTCACAACCTCTTTCCTTTATGTGCTTATCAGCTCCTTCTTTCTGCTACCTTCCTAATCAATGTAAAAGGGAAAGAATTCTTTTTTTTCTTTGCAAACTGATCATCTGTGCAAACATTTTCCTCTGTTCAATGGACTTTTGCATATACTTTGAGTTGCAAAGGCTGTCACTTTCTAAATCCTCCTGAATATGCTAGCTCAGTCAAGAAAATGTGTTTTCTGTCCTGACATTATTGTAACACAGGTGCCTGGTCTCAGCCTGAGCCGTAAGAATCCTTGGTGATTTGACTCTCCCTCGTCCACAGAGAGTTTCCTGATCACCCAACCTCTCAGAGAGCCCTCACTGCCTAACCCATAGCAACCACTGTTTTAATTAATTGGTCCTGACAGCGTGTTTCCCTTGTATTATTAGATTTTTTTGAAATGTGGATATGCCTTGTTGACTCAGATGGTTGCGAGAGGACAGATCCCGCAGTGCATACGAGTGTGTATGCTCCTAAAGACGTTCCATACACGTGGTCGATTCCTGATGCAACCATATTTCATGCCCAGTAGAACGGATGGATTGCAGGCCCCTCCCGTTGACATTCACCACAGTGAACCCATGGAGAGGAGGAAATGCTTGAAAATCTGTACATGATCCTTGCTACAACTGATGGCATAGCCTAAATCTGTTTCATTGTTCAAGTCCACATGGCAGAACTGTACTTTGAAGACATAATGATTTTTATCAAGTGGGTTGTGAATGATTGAACACTGGTGTTGGAAAGAGTCTGAGAGATCACCTGATGAAGTGGTTCCCAGAACAAAGTTGTAAGACAGTTTTTAAACGCAGTCGTGTAATGCAGTTCAGACTGAAAACATCAAGACTCTCTGCTTTTGACTAAAGTTACATCCATTAAGGATGGTAACAATGATTATTTCATCCTCATACGAAACCCTGATTAGTGAGTTAGGTAGACAGACATATATCTATTACTGATTAATAAAAGGTAGATATATTTTATTAATATTGTATTATTATTAATAACTACAAGCCAGTAAGCACAAAAACATACTTAAAAGTATAGCTGTTACAGAGGAAGAAAAGAGAATGTAAAGAATTATGGTGCTGAAGAAGTGGTCGACCGTACATCTAGCCAAGCCTTATTTAGATGGGGCGTAAAAAATCTGAAATCCAAAGAAATTAATATTTGAGGGCACAGAGGTGAAGTTGGCAGGACTCACATCCCGTAACTATAAATTAGTTCCTTTTACAGTTTATCTTTTTATAGCCTTTTAGGAATGAACCAATAACCAAGTTAAAAAAAAAGTAAGATGACAAATCCTTTGAGATGCTAAAGCTGTCTGAGAATGGGGTAAGAGTTGTGCTGAAAGAAAGTCATCAAGAGTAAGCTTTCATCCCTGAGTTTAAAGTATAATTCATTAGACACCTAGTGGGAAGCAGCCGCATTGCACAGGGAGATCAGCTCAGTGCTTTGTGTCCACCTACAGGGGTGGGATAGGGAGGGTGGGAGGGAGACGCAAGAGGGCGGGGATATGGGGATATAAGTATACGTATAGCTGATTCACTTTGTTATACGGCAGAAACAAACACAATGTAAAGCAATTATACTCCAATAAAGATGTTAAAAAAATAAATTTTAAAAAATACGTTTTTAAAATGTGAAAGTAGTTTGCAAAACTGTGTACAGCATGGATCTACTTGGGTTGTAGATCTTACACATGAAGAGAAAATTTCTGGAAGGATACGTAAGAAATTATTGATGATTTTTTTTTTTATGCTGGTTTTTTTTTTAACTTTTTTTTTTTTTTTTTTTTTGCGGTACGCGGGCCTCTCACTGCTGTGGCCTCTCCCGTTGCGGAGCACAGGCTCCGGACGCGCAGGCTCAGTGGCCATGGCTCACGGGCCCAGCCGCTCCGCGGCATGTGGGATCTTCCCGGACCGGGGCACGAACCCGTGTCCCCTGCATCGGCAGGCGGACTCTCAACCACTGCGCCACCAGGGGAGCCCTTTTTTAACATTTTTGATGATGATTATTTGTGAGGAGTGAAATGATGGGGTACTTTATCTTTCACTTTATAGTTTCCTGTGTTGTTGAAATTGTCATAAGCATGCATGACTTTTATAATTTAATAAAACATTTTAAAAGACTAAAAAAAATAAAATAATGTATAATTCATGTTAAATAGTTTATCGACATGATGAATTATAACGTTTGCATTCATAATTTTTCTTTATTCTCTAGGAAAGTTAATAATTAAAAAATCTTATGGAAATGGTTAGTGGGGAAAATATCACTGATGTATTGAGACAGTGGTGTTTGGTCAGGTACAGGGCTGGTGTTGAGGGTAGATTTCTTTATGAAAGACTAAAGTGATGAATTGCAGGAAGTAGTCAATTAAGAAGAAAAATTTACTCTTTCCATCTCATTTAACTTCTTCTAAATTATTACCATGAACCAGCATGCAGTTCTGTTTGGTGAAGCTTAATTTCTATCGCCTTACAGATAATCCACACTGCAGCTGATAGGGTAGAAATTCATACTCAGGGCTGGACTTAGCTCTCAAGAGTTAGTTAGATTTATTGTATGAATAACTACAAATAAAGGAAAATCACTTTCTCTGCTAGCAGATAATGGATTTTAATGACTTTTGGGAGGTTTAAGAGTGTGATTCTCTACCACAATAGTGGGAAGGAGAAAAATTATTTTTTCTCTCTAGCAACTGGTAGCCCTACGTATGAGTACAGAAGACGAACATAAAAAAAAAAACCCAGCAAATTAATCTTTATGCTCTATATAACTTAGGGAAAATATATATTAACATGTGACCATGTTAAAGTAAGACAAAAATAAATAAACTTTTTTAAAAAGCTAAGTTAAAATACCACTGTTTCATTTTCAGACCATGACCTGTACTTTTTTCCCTGAGGAGTCTAAGCTGAAAATGATCACTGAAGTGAGGTCTCTATACACCAACATTTGTAAGTACATAGAGAAGGAGCCGCAAGGCCATTTAATACTGAGAATTATTTTTAAAAGGTTGCATTAACTGTTTACTTCTAGAAGAAACAAATATTAAAATAAATTTAAAAGCTGTCTAATTGGCATGTGATTTTAGAGTACTTTTGCTGGCGAGATGAGAATATCTTAGTATTTCCCCTGAAAGAGCTTAGTTTTAATTTTATTTTTAGCATCTTTCAACCAAGACATCAAATTAAGGTTTTTAAAAAGCTCTTTTATTTAGAGGTCATTCTTTGTGATTCAGATTCTCCAGTCAACACGTAATTTCCATGTTCATCATGGAAGCAGTAATATAATTAAATGAAGTCTGCAGACAGGCTCTAGATTTTATTTCAGCCCCAACTGCAGTGTTCTGCCACACTCAACTCTTACCAGAAATGCTGAGGTCTAATAAAATGGGAGGATTTAATTAAATCTCCTTTAGAATCCTCCCCAAACTCTGGTTAGGTTTGCTAAACAGTGGAAATAGTCCACATCTGGGTAACAATAATTTGGGACTTCACTAGTGTACACGGTAGATCATGCTTTAAAGATAGAATTAGATCCAATATACTGGGACTAAGGATCACGAGGAATGATAAACAGGTTTAACTGACAGGTTGATAAATGGCAGTGAAGATGGACCGATAAGTAGACACTTGGTCACTCATTGGACTGTTTATAGAATGAGGCCTTCCATTAATTGAAACTTGAGGTCAGAAATGAATAATTAAGGTAGTGTTTTGTAAAATTTTGTTTTGCTTTATTTTGCTTTGAAGAAAATCTCCCTGTTATATACACCAGTGCCTGTTTATCCCATAGTGAATCAGGGTTAGTAAATAATATTTGTATTCTCTTAGAGGTTCTTGATGCTGTAGTAGCGTGGATTGGAATGTCAATGGTTGTGGTACAGGGCTAAGGATGTAAAGGATTGAGAAAACTGAGGGGATGCTCCTGATGGAATGGGTTCAAGTGCAAGCCCAGCTGTGGAGGTGGAGACGTTGCCAAGGCTGGGCACTGAGAGGAGAAACGCTGCTCTGAGCTGCTGTGGGAGCAGCTTCAACAGACCGGAGCTACTCGTTAATTCTAAGATATTTTGCTTTCAAGAGCAGACCGCTAACCTCAACTCTGCAAAAACCCCTAATTCCACAGTCATAAATACAGTTATAGCTACTGAATATTACTTCATTCCAGGCACATACTAAGCGTGCTTGGTACATTTCAACATCTCATCATCCAAACAACGCTACGTGATGGATTTCGTTGCTATCTGCCATGGATTTCGTTGCTCTTTGCCTCTTACTAAGAGGAAAAGGAGGCACAGAAGGGTTCTGTGATGTGTGAATGGTGATGCAGCTATTAAATCACAGTGCCGGGGCTTGGTTCAAATCTGAGTGTCCAGCGTGGGACTCTAGACTCAACCAGTACCATCTATTCGTAAAGAAACTAGCTTCCTTGTGCCTGGAAAGAGCTGTTCTGTCCTCTGGCAGGTGCCCACCCTACACAGAAATAAAATCTCCCTCACCTTTTGCATCCTAATATTTATCCTAATATCATGAACCTAGTATTTTGTCTTCCTTCGTGAAGTGAATAATGGTAGAATTTTTACTTGTCTCGTGTATTGGAAATGACATTATTACGCTGTTGATCAGGGCTGATTTTTATCCAACTCAGATGATCTTAAGTAAATATGGGAACTTATTACAAGGATGCTGAGGTGCCTCATAAAATGCAAGACTGGAAAGCGGTCTAAGCTGAGGGACACTGAACGAGGATGGCGTTTTCACATCTTATTCGTGTGTCTCCCTGTGTCTGTCTGTCACTCATTCTCCACATTGGTTTCCTCTGCTTTCCATGCAGAAGGATAAGATTGGGCGAATATAATCTATTCCTTGAATCCAAAATTAAGTTACAAGTTCAGCAGGTATTCCCAGCTTCATAATGACATACGAGTCATTAATTTTACACTGCAATTGCCTTTCCTTCTCATTCCTCAAGAGAAAATGAATTAATGGCTCCCTCTGGACAGTTCTACATAAATGGAATTCTGTTCATCTATTCCGTGTTGCCTAAATGATAAGATTTGACTTTGGTGTTGAAGTTATAGTGATAGTGATAGTATATAGTGATATATAGTGATATATAGTGATATATAGTATATAGTATATATAGTGATAGTAGATTGAATGTTTTAAAGGCTCAGAACTGCCAAGTATTTCTCCTTACATTATATTTCAGAGACAAGCATGAAATAAAATACTTATTGGGCATCTACTGTGTTCCTAAAGCTATGCTAGCAGGATATAGTTCATGATTCCTGGTCTCCTTCAAATACGTCTAATTTGGTGGAAGTAGCAAAACCAAACTATCATGAAAACAAGTATGTGAAATAAATAATAAATAGTATAAAAATCGAAACATACAATTGAAAAATATTTGCAGTTGACAGACATGCCCTGTCTCATCTGAGCCTCACAGCAAGCTCTGAGGACAGTGTCGCAGTTCACCGACGCTGAACTGTCCCCGTGGGGAGTGATCTGCAGCGAGTCCCCAGTTAGAAGTGGTAGAATTGGTCCTTGAGCCGTGCCTTCCAAATCTGAATCCATGCCATTTTCCATTTTCCAGTGGTTCTGTGGCCTTTAAAGTAATATCAGAGTCCAATAGTCAGGAAATAAGGGGGGGAGGTGGTTAGAAAGACATGAATAGATTTAATGGAATGAGAAATTGAGGAGTATATTAGTTTAGGCTAATAAAAGAAGTGACAGAAGATAAACTCTCAAGGAGTTAGGCGAGAGAGGACTGTTTTAGAGACAGTCTGCTTGTCTTTGGGCACATTTGTCTCTGGAGCTTGGACAGCAGTAAGAGAGAAGCTGGGAAACAGTTTTGGGGACGTGTGTGCGGGTTCCTTAGAAACCAGGCTGGACAGGATTCGTGGAGGTGACCAGGGTGACAGGGATCCGGTAGCCTGATAAGGACAGCCTCGTTCAGGAATCAGCTTACGAGGCCAAACAAGTCACTGACCAGAGAGGTGCAGAGAGGTGTGAGGATTTAGGGACCGGGAAGGAGAATGGGGCAGAGTAAAAACGGAAGTTCTCCGGGAAGGAGAACATTGGGAGGCAGGGTCGGTGTCCTGAGTGAAGGTCGCCGAAGACCGTACTGCCCCCTCCCCAAGAACTTGTATCTAAGGAAGAATGAAGGTCGGAGCCAGGTCAGCCTCAGGACCAGAGCAGGGGTATCACCGACTAGCCAGTACTCTCTTCTATAATTTTCCTTGTAACTGAACATGTCTTTTTTGTAGAAAACCCATTGAATGTGTGTGATGTGCTTGGCCTCCTTCCCTTTCGGTCACAGAGGTGGCTAATCCGAGTCTGTACCAACCAGCCACAGTGATTGGTTCAGGGAAGGGGCCATAAGCCAACTGGACCAGGCACCACCTTTCTAAGGCTTTTGCTAGAATTTCCTGAAAAAGATGATTTCTTCTCGCTGGATTTGCTGGCTGGAGGGACATTGTAAGCCCAGAACTGCCACGGGGCCATCTTGCCAGCCTAGAGAGAGAGACCGCCTGCCTGAAAAGGAGGCCAAGAAAATGGAAAACAGAGCCTGGAGGTGAAGAAGAGAAGGCTTCCTGGGGAGATGTTTGCATTCCTGAATCCCTCTATGCCCACGCCGTTTGCCCCTTTCTTAGGCAAGGGGCCCAGTATGTCCCCCACCAGATCAAGCTGGTTTGAGTTGAGTTCTGTCACGTGTAACTTTAGCGTCTGCTGATACGGTTAGTAAATGCACATGGCTTCACCCACCAGGTAGAGTAGATTCTGTGTGGGAGGTGATTGTAAGCTGGTGCAACTTTGTGATTTTTTTCAGGGGTGAATTACATTAGGATTCGAAACTAGGACATATTAAACTAGATTTCATGAGGTTTAATGTAATATTGTTATATAAAAATGAATGAAGAATGGAAAAAGAAAACAAACCTAAAACTGAAATAAACAGGAAAGAAAGTTCTTAGAGAAATTGCCTGTTTTATTCTACCTTTTATTATAGTTATTTGGTTATTATGGTTCCTTAATGATGATTTCTATCCCCTGCAGCACAAATATCTGTTGATTTGAAATCAATAGGATTGAATGTCAGTAGCTGTTAAAATGCAAGAGAAAGGAGAATGGCACGGCTGCTTGCTTGGTACCAGACAATATAAAACCATTTTCTAATGTTGTCTTATTATTTGCACAACGATCCAGTGGGAAAGGCGTTTGAGGAAATTTAAAATGCGGTAGGATAAGTGGCTACCGATGCCACGCAGAGCTGGGATCTCAGCCCACTTCTTTTGCTCTTTCTTTTCTGCGATGGTGCCTCTGTGACCCTCCACGTATTAGGAATGGATGCTGACGTGAAGTGCAGCACGGAGCCTATGGGACTTCTGCTTCAGTATTGGTCCTAAATCATGAGAACATATTCTGATGGGTTAACTTCATTGGCGGCCCTTGTTTGAGAAGTAAAACCTACTAATGGAAGAAGTCACAAGTGTTAACCTTTCCTCTCTTGTTTAGAAAACCCTGATTTTTTTTTTCTCTTTCTCTTCCTGTAGGACATTAGTACCAGAACCAGAAGCCAAGTTTCCTCAGGTATGTGTTACTTTATAACCACTTCAAACAAGAGGCCGTTCTAACTGACAGTAGCTTCAAAAAACGTCTTTCTGGTAAATTAAAGGAGGGCCACTGATCACTGAAGGTAAACAGGTGATGAAATGCGTCATTAGTACCTCATCCGTAATTCATCTCTCCTGGAGCAGTTGACAGAGCGTCAGGTCGTGAGTCGTGGGCGCTCAGAAGTGCAGGCTCTGGGGTCAGCCAGGCAGATTCATTACAACCCAGTGTAAAGCGCAGCCTGTCTCTGTGTCAATTACCGCCGTTTGATAACGGATAATATGTCAAGGTCTGTTCTTCTTCAAGATGCAGCCACACATTTTAAAATCATTACGCGTGTAAGCGTGAGCCCCATGGCCTCGGGGTTCAGTCCATTTGTTACATCCCATTAGGACGTGAAGACACAGGCCGGGGTCTGGGGAGAGCACAGGGTCCCTGCCTCCTCTGCTCCCTTTACAGGGACATGAACTGTCGTTTACTTTCCCCAGGGGCCCTTTATGATCCCCACGATATCGGTGGTGGGGGGCAAGTCACCCCTGTAATCACTCCCACTGCAGGGCCACCAGGGGCATCACTGGGAATAAACCTGATCCAGGTTTCAGTGGAGCCTGAGAAGTTTTACTGAAAATGAAGCACTTTCTGCCGGTCTCTCTGTCTGCTGGGGATGGAAATGTGCCGTTTCTTTCTCCCCTTTCTTTCAAAAACCACATGTGTGCTTTCCAGTAGTCTTTTCACATCTTGGCCCTTCCAAGAGCGCTTTGTCACACATTGGCGTGGATTTGACACATGTGACCTGTCATCCAAGGGCAGCCTCTGTGCTGCAGAAATAGACCCTATCCCGGTCTTTAGACTGATGTGCAAACGCCATAAAGAGCAGGGGGGATGCCGTAATTCACCATGAAGACAAGAAAATGAAGAAAAATTATTCAAAACGTCTTTAAACGATCGAGGGTGCTCAAACGGGCACTGCCTCCGGGATGGGCTTCATTTTCCTGTCTGGAGCCCTGATTCAGGCTGTTTGTGAAGGGCAGGAATCTGGGCCACATACACCCTGCAGGAGTTAGAGTGAACAACTCACATTCCTTTCGTGTTCAAATCCTCCCTTTACACCAGTGGGAGCCCCACGTGGACCGGATTCAGGATATTCAATTCCTCTTCCCCTTCTGTAAAGAAGCCCAACAAGGAAAACTTCACCCTGACGCACTTTCCCCCAAGCACCCTGACCAGGCTGTGCTCTGGGAATCACAGTGTGGGGTGAGCTGATCTCGGGATCTTCTCCATTTGCCAACAGGCCGTGAGGTGAAGTAGGCCGCATGGGCTCACACTTCTCCTGGCTGGATTTCCACAGACCCCTGTTCGTTAGAAACCTTTTCAAGGGACCAGCCACACTGGAGGATGCTGAGAAGAACCCACTGTTAGCACAGATTTATCACAAAGGAAAAAAGTCCGTTTCAAAATTTGTAATATGTTAACGTGCTGCATTAACTACAATGTTTGCTTTCTCAAGGAACGTTTAGGGCTACTTTTCACACATCTAAGCATGAGGAAGAATTCACACAATTCTCCTCCCTACAGGAGGGGGTAAGAAATCCAAACAACCCATAAATGATAAGCTAGCTCTGCAGGGTAAGGGCAGGAACACGTAGTCCCTGATTTATTCACTTGGTTGATAGCTTTCTCAGTGTATCTGCAAGTCTGCATCACTTGTGACCTGCTTCTACACACACACACGCACACAGGATATAGGCACACGTAATTCCATTAGATTATATGGAAAGCTTATTTCTGGAATAAAAGAAAACTGCGGAGCCCCTCACTTCTACTAATTTTATGAGAGTAAAATATTAAAACTTCCAAGCGTGTATATACACATTCATCATCCACATCTATGGAAGATATTTATTAGTCAGTGAGAGAAAGATTTTAGAAATGGATCGTCTTGCGGAATCATTTGATAAAAGACTCAGAAAGGCTCTGGTCGTTTTTGATTCCTGTAATTGTTCAGTTTCTAGGGCATTGTGTCCCAAAAAGCAGTTCCTGGCCCAGTTATGACCTGGTTAAGCCACGTATTTTTCACCGTCATGGACCACCCCACACCCTGTGCTTAGTTTTAATATGGTGACTTCCTACCATTGTCACCTATTGAATACGATGGAATATTAATAAAAATGAGCCAATTCCACAGTGCCTTGGTCCCCGGGAAGAGACTCTTCTGCGTAATTCCTGAATTTGATTCATAATCATTTTACATGGAGCAACTCAGAATGTGCTACAGCTTTGGTGAATTCTGCCAGCTCATTTCACCTACATGCTTTATTAATCACACGAAGATAAGCATAGAAAAATACACTGTTTTATAAAATCAAAGGAAGACGGTGTTTTGTCACAGTTCAGCTCTATCTCTTAATTGATGAGATTTTTGTAAAAATCTCTAGACTAATTTTGACTGTAGCATAATAGTCTAAATATATTTCATCGGGGTCAAAATAATTCAGTCAGTAAGAGAAAGCATTTTAAAATAATTTTCATTTGAGAATAGACAGATCTACAGAAAAGTTGAGAAGGTAGTATAGAGTTCCCATACATCCCAGGCTCACTTTCCCATCATTAACATCTTCTGTTACTAGGGCACATTTATCACAGTGAATGAACCAATACTGATGCATTGTCATTAACCAAAGTCCACAGTTTGTTCCTATTTCCTTAGTTCTTACCAATCCCATCCTGGATTCCCTGTTACAAGGCGTCATCATACCCACTGAGGGTCCTCTGGACTAGGACAGTTTCTCAGACTTGAGACTCGTTCCTAAATGCAGAATCTTAGCTTTTCCTCTCTGTTCTCCTTACCTACATATATTTAGGTAGTTTTATTTGTAGAGGGAGAGTTGATTGGAGACAAAGATGGGGAGAGGTAATTAATCCACTTCTCATTATGAAATCAGTCGGATAAATTAGCTAATGCCTTTTGGGAAAATCTTCAAAAACCAGGAAACAATGGTAGATTTAAGAGTACACTGGATGAATAATAATAATAATAATTTCCAGTGCCATAGGGGAGATCACCTGGCACGTCCATTACCGTGGGGAAGATAAGGGTGTTTATTCACTTATGCAGGGACTATTTTCCTGGCCGGCGCTCACATGCCATTTTTCTGCCTTACAAGATAAAAAGAAACAGTTTGTGACCATTTTCTATTTAAACAGAAGTTTTAGGTATTAGATAAACACATGTACTAAGAGCACGTACACCCCCCGTGAATTTATTTAAGTGCCAAGGCAATTCTGAGTCATCCCAACCAATATCATTCCTTTTACTTAATAGAGGGGTTATCATTCCCCAGCGATGCTGAACAACGTTATTTTCCCAAGTAGGAGCTGTTACAGAAATGGCACTGGTTAAGAGCTTTGCTTCGTTCTCTTTCTCTTCACACTCATGTCATTCGTTTGTAATATTTTAGTTGTTCAAAATGATAAAAAAAAAAACTCTGCCTTCCTATATGAATCTTACTTTTCAATTAAGAAGGAGTATTGGCATGTCGAGTATTCAGGACGTATAATTTTCTAGTAAGGAGGTACAGTGAGTATCAAAAATCAAACGGGTTCTCCTTTTAACTTGTAATTTTGCTTTTGATCTTAAAACGGAGCCAAGTAAATTTGTCTGTTTGCTGAGTTAGAGTCCATTTCTGTAGATAGTTCGGATGGATAAGCAGTACTGCATAAACAATTATAATAACCTGAAAAACACTTGGACAGGCCCTTAATTTCGCTCTAGGGGAAATTTATTCTTGACAATTACCTTATTTTAAGCATGTGGAATCACGGCTTTTAGGGTGTGCTATTTGAAGTGGGAAAGCAGCTCTGGGTTGTCATGGAAATTTTGTGATGAGTGAATACATCCGATGGGCGGGGAAATGGGTGTGAGCCGTTCTCTGTATCCCTTCATCCCTTCTGTGAGTCACTGACCGTTGAACAAACCTGTGTTTGGGTACCACACGTGGCTCTGGGCATCCACTGAGGAGACACTCAGTTTGTGCTTTGGGTGACACATTCTGAGAGGGAGCCGTGTCCGTGCAAATAGAAGGGAATAAGAGTTAGATTAACTAGTGCTGTTAAAACTGAAGCGGTGTGGACGGGGAGGGCATGGGGCAACACTGTGCGCTCGGTGGGCGCTTTCCACACTGGCTGGTTTGGGATCTGGGGGCAGGGCCTGCATGAGGGGTCGGGGCACAGCTCAGCTGAGCACACACACGGGGCATAAAAGACTCAGATTCCGGGGCTTCCCTGGTGGCGCAGTGGTTGAGAGTCCGCCTGCCGATGCAGGGGACACGGGTTCGTGCCCCGGTCCGGGAAGATCCCACATGCCGCGGAGCGGCTGGGCCCGTGAGCCATGGCCGCTGAGCCAGCGCGTCCGGAGCCTGTGCTCCGCAACGGGAGAGGCCACGACAGTGAGAGGCCCGCGTACCGCAAAAAAAAAAAAACAAAAGAAAAAAATTGGAAAAAAAAACAAACCTCAGATTCCATCCTGGAAAGAGGATCACCTCAGTCGTCTTTGGAGTCGTGTTTACACATATGCTGTAGGTCTACATTTTACATCAGTTGATAGGATAGGAGTGTGTGGGAAAGTATCTGAATCCGTCAAAGGGAGAAACCCAGAGAGTCTGTGGGTGATCTTTTTCTCAGACTTACCCCTTTCTTCTCCTTGAAACATTCCAGTTCATACAAAATCTAATTTAGAATGAACTGGGTTTTTTAAAAAAGCAAAGCCAGTATTTTTTCTAATGAAATCAACAAAGAAAAGGGAACAAAGGGTATGTTTAATATGATAGTGGCATAACTAGTTTTTGATTTTCACAGCAATTTAAATACAATTTATATACACTTCAAAGGCATTCTTATTTTGATGATAGTTTCTTACTTTCTTTAAGTAAACTTCTATAAGAGTTAAAGTCAGTATCATAGCCTTAACCATAGATTACTTGATCTCTTACTCAGATTTCTGATCACAGATACTGTCCATAAATGATGGACATCTAATTTCTGAGGTGGAACAGTTTTGAAAATGACTAGATCCTGAAAGATTTACCTGTTGGCTCTGACAGTTGCCATGTAAGGTCTAGGTGCTTGTTGGAACTCCATACACGATTCAGTGGTGCAGTGACGCAGTGTCACCAGCAGATTTGCTCTTCCACGTAAGGCCTAGGTGCTTGTTGGAACTCTGTCCACGATTCAGTGGTGCAGTGACGCAGTGTCACCAGCAGATTTGCTCTTTTAGCTATTAGTTTTCAACAACCGGATCAAACCTGGGCAAAAAGCTTGGCAGGTACTGAAGTAATTCAAGGAAGGTGGCTCTGAGCAGTGGTAGGTATAAACTTAAAACACATGCACACAAGAGACTGGATTTAGTAGCAAGTTGTTTGGATTATAAAAACAGGTGTGGTAGGGTATCCAAGCTGGCAAAACTAGGAAATGGGCAACAGCTATTGTTGGTGTGATTCCAGCTCCTCTGAGAGCTGATTTCCTTCTTTCAGTGATATTTTCTAATTATTGCTGACATTCTCTCTTGATATTTCCCTCATATATATTCCATTCTTATCAATTCTTGTTAAAGTATTAACCAAATCTATGTATCAGACCAGACTTTCTGTGTTACAATTTCTCAGAGAATTGCAGATCATTTATATATCTCAGTCTGGACTCCCAGGAAACATGCATAATTGTTCCATAAAAATTTCTCCTTATACTCTATTCTTAAAATATTATCACTGGATTGATTAAAAAACAATTTTTGATGGTATGGTGATGTTCCGATTGTCTGATGATGTTCTGGTGGTACGACAATGCTGTGATGGTTAGTGGGCGTGTGTTGGTTGGAGTTGCTGCATTAGCTGGTGATGCTGTGATGGCTGGTGATGCTGAGATGCTGCTGCTGTGATGGCTGGTGATGCTGTGATGGTTGGTGATGCTGAGATGGTTGGTGATGCTGAGATGCTGCTGCTGTGATGGCTGGTGCTGCTGTGATGGCTGGTGATGCTGAGATGGTGTAATGATGAATGCATGAGCGGTGATGCTGTGAGTTACCAGGTTACAAATGACTGGGTAGTGACTATATGTAACATTCAGGGTTGTGAGGGTAATAATGAATGGGTCAAAAATGACTTCTTGTTAAAAACATCTAATCAGTTTCATGGAACACAGATCTTTGCCATAAAGAAGATGGCTCTCCAGGTGAAGATAGAAGTTAGGAAGATAGAGGCATAACATAGTATACTGCTGCCTTAGATGAATCTCTTCCAAAGGGCTCGTTTTTCTCTTCCTTAGGTTTCTGCGGATTTTAATCATGATGATACGATTTTGTCACAGCCCACCTTTATATCAAAAAGTATTTGCTTTGAATAAACACTACTTAAAAATTATAGCATTACTTTTTTACAGAAATGAGTATCTAATGCAAATGTTTATTTTCAGTGCAATAATTGGCAATTAAAATATATTTGGGTATGCACTCGGATTTATTGCATTATGTTCTCCTATTAGATAAACCCATATGTTTTCAAATGACTGAAAGAGAGAGATCCTTAATACACATCCAAGATTTTATGATATATTTGTATTGAATAAAAGGTCTTCTAACAATGCAATTAAAAACTGTTCATTTCTTTTTTTGTTTTCATTGCAAAACTAGTTTTAGTATCAAAAAACAAAACATGGTAACAAATTCAACAAATTAAATGACCATCAGTAAGGAAAGAGTTAAATAAATTTTGATATATCCAAGCTGTGACATACTCTGCATCCAATAAAAACAATGGAATTAATCTATATGTCCTGACTAGAAAAGATGTTCTTAGCATGTGCATATGTTAAGCAATTACAAGTTGAGATCAAATATAGTCATATAATAATGGTTGTAAAACTGTTCATTTCTTAGGAAATTTAAATGACATGGTTTGTACCGTACCTTACCAGGGAATTTTGTTTTAATTTTTGTAAGCTTTGGGGCTTAATGTATCCCAACTCCGGAAGTGTCTTAAATTCAGAAAGGATCAGGCCCTAAATATTGGGGGTGAGATATTTTTTCCTACTGTACCTGTATTCCATCAGGAACTGTGTACATGTCGGATAAGAGCCAGATAAAGAGTGACACGCAGTTTCTGAATTCCAGTCTCTCCTTGGTATAAACCTTGTGCCCCAGAACTTGCACTGCAGGCAACCCTGATCATTGTCATTAAAACAGAAAAGCGAACAAACCCCTCAAATAGCAAATAGAGTGGTGTGTACCTTATCCTTGGTGTCTCCCTTCCAGCTCCCGGGAGGCCAGATTTGGGGGAGAGCGTGGCCAGATTTCCCTGGACCCCAGCCCTGGCAGTGGCTCCTGGCAGCAGCCCAAGTTCTCGCACGCGGCCCCTCCTTCCCATGGTCCCCAGCTCCTCTCCTTCCACCTCACTACCTCCTTGTCCTTGGCGTTCCCTTCGGAGTTCCAAACTCAAGCTGTCAAGTCTAATCATGACACCTGCCCACTGTGTCTACACAGGGAAAGACAGTGCCACCGGGGAACACCATCCCCACTGGCCACCGCGACACGTCCTCGGGTTTGCGTGTGACACGGTGGAAAATGCGAGCCACGGCACTCCCTTCCTGTTAAGCTACGTTCCCTTTGTGCACGTGCAGCTTTCTCTCTGCGCTTCTACGAAGAGATAACAAAGTTAATACAGCCATTAGCTAAAATATGATAGAGTTTTGCTCATTATAGATACCTAAGGGAGCTTGATGCATTCAGTGCTTAAATATAAAGGACACTCACTGAACAAAAGGATTCATGTATCTGGGATGAGCCACTTCGGTCAAAATTAGGAACTGAGAGGACAAGACAGATCTGCTAATGACCAGCAAATAAATGTGAGAGGACACAGTGGTATCATAATCAGTATAAAACACGATATGCTCCCACATTCAATTTTAGCTACAGAAATGTAGTGAACGTGGCTCCGAAGGGACACGAGTTCAAAATGAAATAGGACAAAGCATCTCCGGGAGGTTTGCTGCATGTAATTTTGAGTATGGCTCAGGGTCCTGTGGGCTTAGGGATGCTGTGTTCACTGAGCTCCCACAGGGAGACTCGAGGTCCACACTTTGCAGATGGAAGGGGCGACTGGAGCTTCACGCTGGTAATTCCTCCTCCCACGTGAATACCCTTTAGGTGCCACTTCAGACAATCTGCCTGAGCCTAAAAGACAGATGGACTTCATGGTCAATGGTTTTTTTTTTTTTTTTTTGGTATTTCTGTAATTTAATATCACTAATTAAAAATTGAGAGGGGGAAAAACTTGGCTATTTCTTTCACTTAAACCTTTTGAAATTATTGTCACACTGTTGCAAAACTTACCTAAGGCAGAATTTGATGATCCCCTGGGGCAGTTCAACGGACTAGTAAACTAGCCTTGATGACCTGTAGGTAAAATTGTGCTGGGTTGCCTTGTAATCTTTCCGACATACAAGCACCAAGCAGGCTGCAGACCAGACACTCCTGCCATACAGCAGTTTGCTCTTTAAACAAATTGCACATAGAAAACAAACTTACGGTTACCGAAGGGAAGGAGGGGAGGGATAAATTGGAAGTATGGGATTAACAGATGCACAGGACCATGTATAAAATAAACCACAAGGGTTTACTGTATAGCACAGAGAACTATACTCAGTGTCTTGTAATAGCCTATAATGGGAAAGAATCAAAAAAAGAATATAGATATGTACATACACATGTATAACTGGATCACCTTGCTGTACACCTGAAACTAACACAATATTGTAAGTCAACTGTACTTCAATTGAAAACAATAAATTGCGAAGCACAGTGACTCTGCAGGGACATTGATTCACATGCCCCTGTGAAGACTGGCACTCAATCCTTGGAGTGCGTATTTTATTTAATCTCAAAATAATGTACTGAATGTCAGTTTTAGGTCTGCTCTAGAATTCCCGACACTCTATTGAGAGAATCGAAGGCTAAGGCTGGCTCCTCCACCAGCTCAGGTCTGCGCACCTGTAGGTTCTTGGTGGTCTTGGTCACAGGTGAAGGTGGCCTCCAGGGTCCCTTTCGGTTCCAACACCACGGGTCCAGGCTCTGTGAGATCAGCCTGAAGTCGAGTGTGAGTGTGTCTCATCATGTCAGCCCACAAACGGGCATCGCCGGCCTGTGCAAACCTGCCCCTCGGAGCTTGGAAGACACCCTCACTTAAGAGGACTGCTTGCAGGAGGCATAACTATTGCTCTACAGCAGGAGTTGGCAGCTTTTTTCTGCAAATGGCCAGAACAGTAAATATTTTAGTTTTAAGGGTCATAAGGTCTCTGTCAAAATGACTCAATTCTGCCGCCATAGTAGTTTGAAAGCAGCCCTGGATGGTAGGCAGATGAATAAGCTAGATTCTGTCCCCAAAGAACTTTAAAGCCTTACAAAGATGCAAAATTTCGGTTTGTTAACCTTAGAGGCAAAGGTGGTGTGACCTGGATATTGTGGTTACTTGTACCGGTCAAAAGCACAGTCTCTGGGACCAGCGTGCCCCTTACGTGCTCCATGACCTTTGGAAGGTGACATCATATTTTTGTGCTTTAGTTTGGTCAGCTGTAAAGTAAGCCTGTTAACAGCATCTACATCACAGGAGTATCGTGATCATTAGGTGAATAAATACGTAAAGTCATGTAGCACGTGACTGGCCCAAACTAAGTGTTATAAAAGGATAGCCTCCTTGAAAAAGTTAACTCATTATATTGTGAAATAAGAGTGAGCTTTAACAGCATTTTAAAACATGGGATTTAACTCTTACATAAATATTAGATCAGGATGAATAGTGAGGGGACTATTACCGTAGTAAAGATTATGAGGTCATTAGATGGGATATAAAGAAGCAAGATTCTAAAACTGTAAAGGAGATAATGTCCGGTCTTGCTGACCCATTGATTTTGAGAACTGAGGCTCAGAGAGCATTCAGAATTATTCCTCGCCATCCACGTCTGGGGGACTTGTGTGGGGGCATAACCAACTTTAATAAAGAATATAAGTGAAATTCCAGTGCTGAGGGAATATTTTGAGCCAATAAGCACTCCTCAAATTTACCCCCATGTTGGGTTTGCTGTCTAATCTACAGTGTGTAACTCTAACATTGCGTTTCCACTTTTCTGTTTACGCAGTTGTCCACTTATTGCCTTTCTCTTATAGTAAAATATGTCTTCCTTGGAAAAAAAATAATAAAAGGAGTCATGCTGAGTTCTTGGTAGAGGGCCAGCAGAAGTGTGGTGGCCAGGGCTGCGCGGCCAGGGCTGCGCGGCCAGGGCTGCGCGGCCAGGGCTGCGTGGCCAGGGCTGCGTGGGCTGTGCGGCCAGGGCTGCGCGGCCAGGGCTGCGTGGCCAGGGCTGCGTGGGCTGTGCGGCCAGGGCTGCGTGGCCAGGGCTGCGTGGCCAGGGCTGCGTGGGCTGCGCGGCCAGGGCTGCGTGGCCAGGGCTGCGTGGCCAGGGCTGCGTGGGCTGCGTGGCCAGGGCTGTGTGGCCAGGGCTGCGCGGCCAGGGCTGCGTGGCCAGGGCTGCGTGGCCAGGGCTGCGTGGCCAGGGCTGTGTGGCCAGGGCTGCGTGGCCAGGGCTGCGTGGCCAGGGCTGCGTGGGCTGCGTGGCCAGGGCTGTGTGGCCAGGGCTGCGTGGCCAGGGCTGCGTGGCCAGGGCTGCGTGGCCAGGGCTGCGTGGGCTGTGCGGCCAGGGCTGCGTGGCCAGGGCTGGAGGTCCTTCTGGCACAGTGCTCCTCAGAACAGCTGTGCTTCACCTTGGTTAACTGCATGAATGAATGCAAGTTATATCCCCAATATCACTTCAGAGTAGGGGCTCTGGACCTGCAGAGGCTGGGATTCAGGAGTGGGCTTCTGGGGAAGATGTGCACCACTGCAGTTCCTAGAAAAGTCAGTAAAGAGTGAGTGTGTGTGTGTGTGTGTGTGTGTGTGTGTGTGAAAGGGAGAGAGAGAGAGAGAAAGACACAGAGGCATGGAGATCCTTCTTGACAAGTTCTGCCTACAAATCCAACTTCCAAAACATTCTAGTTCCAAAGACAGTTAGAGAATTGAAACTCAGTACTGTGGCATTTACTCAGAATGTGTCCCCAAAAGACAAAGAGATTTTTTGAAAATATGAAAGAGCAGTTAGGTAAAGTGGTAGACAGACTTTGAAGGTCCAGGATAAATCAAAATCCAGTTAAGAACAGAAGGACACCAAGACCAGAGGAAGTGGACCCAAAACAATGTTTATGGAGACAGTGGCTAAAAGCTGAGAATTTTTCAGAGTGAAGAAAGGTATGGAGTCTCTAGATTGATTATCCATTTTATTTTATTTATTTTTATATTTTTTTGCGGTACGTGGGCCTCTCACTGTTGTGGCCTCTCCCGTTGCGGAGCACAGGCTCCGGACGCGCAGGCTCAGCAGCCATGGCTCACGGGCCCAGCCGCTCCGCGGCATGTGGGATCCTCCCAGACCAGGGCACAAACCCGTGTCCCCTGCATCGGCAGGCGGACTCTCAACCACTGTGCCACCAGGGAAGCCCGATTATCCATTTTAAATCCCATGAAAGATTTAAAAAAATCCACACCTAGATAGAGGGGGAAGATATTAAACTAATAATGGGAAAACGAATTCCCCAATCAAGAATGGCAGTTATTTGAATAGACTTCTCAACATCAACAATACAGAGCAGAGGGCCGCAGAGGAACAGCTTTCAAATCACCGAGAGACAAATAATATCAACTTCAGTTCTATACCCAGCTGAATTATCATTCAACAGGGAGCACAGAATAGAGAACTATAAAGACAGGTGAGACTTTACAAACCACATATGCTTACTAAAAGTACTATAAAAGGTATATTTGCAGGAAGCAAATAAACATAGACAAAAAGAATTGAATGTGTGTGCCATGACAGAGACAGTAGTGAACAGAGAAAAAGAATTCAAAACATATTACCAAAGTTAATTCATCGTCAATCACAAAGATACTAAATCTGCCTATAACAGTAAGAAATATGAACAGGAAAGGTTAAATATGCTAAAGTCTTTGTAGTTTAGGGAGAAAGTTAGAGGTACCGAATACTGTCATATGTTGTTAGAAAAACACATAGTTAATATATATATTTAAACTTTTCTCTGAGAGGCTTAAAAATCATAATCTGAACAGAGTGAGCAGGGGAAATTCAGGATTGGTCAGGATATGAACAAATAAACAACACTAAGAATTACAAAGTAGGCATAACTTTAATGAACAGAGACATATTTTATTTTAATTATTTTTGGCTGTGTTGGGTCTTTGTTGCTGCGCGCGGGCTTTCTCTAGTTATGGCAAGCAGGAGCCATTGTGGTGCACGGGCTTCTCGTTGCGGTGGCTTCTCTTGTTGTGGAGCACGGGCTCTAGGCATGCGGGCCTCAGTAGTTGTGGCTCATGGGCTCAGTAGTTGTGGCTCGCAGGCTATAGAGCGCAGCCTCAGTAGTTGTGGCACATGGACTTAGTTGCTCCGCGGCATGTGGGATCCTCCTGGACCAGGGATTAAACCCGTGTCCCCTGCATTGGCAGGCAGATTCTTAACCACTGCACCCCCAGGGAAGCCCCTGAGAGATATTTTAAAACAAGAAAATGCCACATACAGCATCGTACCAAACTTTTGAAAATATAGATGAAGTAGACTATTATCTAGAAAAATATACCTTACCAAAATTGTCTCAAATAAATTTGTTTTTTAAGAAACTTAAACCAATAACTTTTAAAAGAAATACATTTGTATGCTGGTCCCTCCTGATCCCTCCTTCAAATAACAAGATGAGACATTTTTTAATAGATGACTCCTAACAAAACTTCAAGACAAACTGTTCCAAGAACATAGCAAAATAAAATTATGCATCTTATTTTAAGGTGCATTCAATTATGCACCTATTATTTTAGGCCAATAATCTGCATCTAGCTAGACAAGGAAAATAAAATAAAAACCCAGAGCAAGGTTACTCATGATCACATTTTCAAAAATCTCACCAAAAAAAAAAAAAATAGCGAATGTATGTAGCAGTATTTAAAGAAAATAGAGCATGCAGAGGTGGAATTTGTCACAGGACGCAGTATTATTCTTTATCATTGCACTTACTCATATTAGTAAGGTAAAGGAAAGAGACAACATTGTGTTTGGCACAATAAATGCGGAAGAAGCTGTCAGAAATTCAGTGCACATTCATGACAATAGCTCTTAGCAAACTAGATAGGAGGGTTTTTTTTAACTTTAAAAACATATCTGTTAAAAGTAGCATTTCATGGTAAAACTTTAGATGTATTTTTTTAACGTCTTTATTGGAGTATAATTGCTTTACAATGGTGTGTTAGTTTCTGCTTTATAACAGAGTAAATCAGTTATACATATATCCCCATATTTAGATGTATTCTTATTCAAGTTAGGGATTATCCCTACTAGTTAATATTTCTCTAGAGGTTTTAACCAAAGCTAAAATATTTGAATTGGAAAGGGAGATTCAAAATATTTGGTATTTGAAAGTAGTGGAGAGTTTTTATAAGAACAATAAAAGTAATACAGTAGAATAAGAGATATACTTCTCATTGTCAACAAAAACTATATGGTATCTGGGAATACATTTAACAAAAATTGTTTAAGACCTCTGTAGAAAAAACTATGAAAAGTTATGGGACATAGGAACCCAGAATAAATGGAGATATATTTCATTTTGCTAAATGGGAAAAGTAAATATTTTAAAGATGTCAGTTGTACTCAATTTAGTATACAGATTCAGTGAAATTCCAGTCAGATTACTAAAGGGCAGTTTTAAATGAGACTTGACCACTGAGCCTCAGCTCATATGAAAAATTGAGGAATATCCAAGATAATTATAAATAAGACAAAAGGAAGGAAGAGGGGGAGGGGCGAGTCACTTTTACAAAAGGCAAAAGACAGAGTTTCATCAGATGGAGTTGGAGCCACCGGACATCCATAGGACAAAAAAAAAAAAAAAAAAAAAAAAATAGTGACCTAAACTTCACAGCTTAAACAAAACTTAAGTCAAACTCTGTCATTCTATTTAAGGCTTTTAGAGAAAAACAGGAGAAAATCCGGGGACGTACGGTTGGGCAAAGAGTTCTTAGACTTGCCATGAAAAGTACAGCCCATAAAAAAGAGAAATTGATCAATTGGACTTCATCAAAATTAAGAAGTTTTGCTTTGCAAAACACTCATTAAGAGGATAAAAAGACAAGCTATACACTGGTAGAAAAATTTTGCAAGCTAAATATTTGATAAATGACAAGTGTCTATAATGTATAAAGAAATCTCAGAACAGAACAGTATAAAAACAATCCAATTAGAAAATAGTTAAAAGATATTAACAGGCATTTCAATGAAAAGGATTTACAGATAAATACAAATAAATACACGAGACGATGTCCAACAATATTAGCTATTAGGGAAATGCAAATTAAAGCCATGAAGAGCTGTTTCTACTCACCTATCGATATGGCTAGAATAAAATAGTGACATCACCAAATGCTGATGAGGGTGCAGAGAAACTGGGTCCCTCAGGCACTGCTGGTGGGAATCTGGAAACTAGTTGGTAGTTTCTTAAAAAGCTGAGCGTGTAACTACCGTATCTACTAGCATTTGCTCTCCGGGGCGTTTATCCCAGAGCAATGAAGACTTACGTTCACACAAAGACCTATACACGAATATTTATCGCAGTTTTATTCATAAGAGCCCAAACCTGGAAAGAACCCAGATGTCCTTCAGTGGCTGTGGGGCGTCCATACCACAGAATATTCCTCAGCATCAAATAGGAGGAAACCACTGATACCTGCAATGACCTGGGTAAATCTCCAGAGAATTATATTGAGGGGGAAAAAAAGCAATCACAAAAATTTTCATATAATATATATGTACTATATAGCATATAGCATATCGTACATATGTACTTGAATGTACTAAATTGCACATATGCTATATAGTACATATATATTACATATATAACATACGTATTATATATGCAATATGTAACATTCTGTATATGTTATATATTATATATAATGTTTCCATATGATTTCATTTATATGATGCTCTTGAAATGACAAAATTATAGAGAAAGTACAACATATTAGTGGCTGCCAGAGGATAAAATGGGGTGGTCCTTGGCGTGATAGAATGTTGTGTATGTGGACTGCATCACATCCTGGTTGTAACATTGTAGTTTTGCCAGATGTTACCATGGGGGAAACCGGGTACAAGGTATTCAATACCTGGGATCGCTTACAACTGCATGTGAATCTACAGTTATCTCAAAACAAAAATTTTAATTAAAAAAAAAAGCCTAGTCCTTAAGGGACTTGGAGCATAAAGCTTCTGGAGCAGTCAGTCTGGAGCCATCGAGGTGTAGAGTGGCTTTCTCTGCCCGGAGGGGTTAAATATTTTCCTTAGAATTATTGGAACCCCCACTAGCTGCTGAGGTGTTTCTGAAGAGGAGAGGGTGGACGTTGTACAGCTCGCTGGTGGGTTGGCACAAACATCTAGTTTCTAGGAAATCTGAAAATTCAGAGGGTGAGGGACATCAGCCAGCAGCAGCGCAGGGCCCCGGGTCCAGGAACCAGAGCGCCGGGTGACGATTGTTGCTGGGGCCGCCGGGGCCGCCTTGGAGAGCTCCTGGAAGCTGCAGAGGGTGTATCGAAACCCGTCAATGCTTCTTGCACCAGCATGGGGTCAGAGGTGCCTGAGAAACAGCCCGGAGACCTGCAGGGTCCTTGAAGGAGGCCCAGCTGGGACCTGGGAGGTTTTGCTGCTGGGGACCAGCCGTCCCTGCAGAGACGAACATGACTGGATGGCCTAGCCGCCCGTGCCGGCACTGCCTGGCCCTCAGGTGATGGGCTTCCCTGGAAGTGATGGGAAGGAACTTCCTGCCCCTGGTGGGACTGGGGCATGCCGGGACATAGAAATTAAGTTCCATTATTAAAAAATTATTTTCCTATATGGGTGTTTAATGCACATTTAGTGCCTTCTATAGATGAACAGGAAAAAAAACATCTTCACCATGGCCCGAGCCTGAATGTGGCTGAATTAGGAGGCACGTAGAATGCTTTCCATTTCCTGGGTCAGAGCGAGGCGGTGTGTTTTGTCCTGGCTGTCGCTGTTTTTCTACGGCTCTTACTTTGGTTCCAGATTTCTCACAGACACACAGGTCCTCACGAGCCCAAAGAGGCTGCTCTGCACCACAGCTCAGAACACAGGGCAGAGGGGCCTCTTTTCACCACCCAGTAATCTACCATAAATTCTCTGACCTGGGACACCCTTGAGAAGAAACTGCTTTGGAGGAAAACTCTAGAAGGATAGGAAGCCTCCCAGCCTGAGGGGCACCACTGCTAAATTGGCCCAGGTGCTAAGGGGACACGGAAACCTTATCTTTGCTCTGCCTGAACCTCAGCATATCCAGAAGACTGAAAAGCTAACAGGCCCGAGGGGGCTCAGCAGACCCTGAGGGGCACTGTTTCCTGATCTCATCCAGCCCCTGTGGCCTGGTTCGCAGCTGTGAACCCACATCTTAACTTGTGTTTGTTTTCATCGTACTATAAGGCGAGGTTGGTGAGGATTCTCCACCACTGGAGGCCTGGGCCTCCCCAAACAACCAATTAAGGACAGGACTGTTTTTTGTCTGGCTTCCATTATTTCTCACACCTTCTTGATAGTTCTTTAAGGGTAAGACATATCTGACAGCTTTGTGGGAAAAAGCATGGCCGTCTGAGACCAAGACTTCTCAAAATCTAACGCACCTGCGACCTCTCCCAAGGGGAGACACCCACCCTCCCTCCGGCACGAGTCCCCCTTCACCAATGTGGAGCCTCTGGCGATGGATTTCTGAAGACTTTTCCTGATTTTCTCACAAGACCTTGCTGTTCAGCTTAATATCCTGCTTGAATTCTTGTGTCAACTGCTAACAGAGAAATACATTTTAGTGTCACGGACCAGTGAACTCACTGTTAAATTCTGATTGAGGGAAAAGAAGATTTTGTGTTTTAGTTTGAGTTTTCTGCAGAGCTTTCTCTTATTTGCAAATAGGGTGACTTTTTGAAAAGTAAACTCCTAAACTAGAGATAAAGCTTAATGTAAGGTTAACTAAGACAAACAACCAGCAGAATGGGTCCATTTAAAGTGACTGTAAGAGAAATCAGAGAGATTTTCTTTTTAATACAGTGAGCTTTAAGAAATAATTTATAATTGGTATTGCAAGGGTTTTCTACTTCTGAAATGCAGCCTGCTCCATTAGTCCTGCGTACGTCTATATTTTATTGACTGTACCTCATCACTTCCAAGATGTGCAGTCATGGGATTGCGCTGCCGTCAGCTTCTTTGGTCTTCCTTGGAGGAGGAGTAATTATGAAACATGGAAACCGCCTCTGCTGGATGGGATTCTTCTGAAGAAAGAGGTGAAGAAGCAGCAGCTGTAGCGAATGAAGTAGTAACTTAATGAGACGGTGTCTAACAACTGGTTTAGAAGTGAACATTCTTGAGAGGAGAAGTACCTCCAATCCCGATAGGAATCCCCCAATTAGTAACTTAAACCAAGGGGCGCAGTTAATTACCGTATATTAGTAGAACAATGAGGTAATTCATCTTTAAATTCTGAACTTGCTTCCCTGCAATATTAGGGAAGAATGTGCCTTATCCCTTCCTTGTGTGTTTTTATAGGAACAAGTTATGACTGATCTTGAACAGAAAATCCACCTCCATCAGAAAACTAAGATTCCTTCTCTTGCTGAACATATCGGATTTCTGACAACTAATCCCTTCTTCAAGAGAGAAAATATTTTCATAATACAACCTGCAAGAAGTATTCAAGATGTATAAACTTGTTCATATAAACCAGAACAAAGTTATCTTTCATCAATGGTTGTGGTAGCACTATTACACATTTAAAATATATGTATCGTGCTTAGACCATATTTACCTGTCTAATTATATAGGTTGTAAACAACTTTTTTTATCCCAAATAATTTTTTTCTTTCTTTCTTTCTTTTTTTAAATTTGTATTGGAGTATAGTTGATTTACAATGTTGAGTTAGTTTCAGGTGTACAGCAAAGTGGATCAGTTATACATATACATATATCCACTCTTTTTTTTTTTAGATTCTTTTCCCATATGGCCATATAGGCCATTACAGAGTATTGAGTACAGTTCCCTGCGCTATAGAGGGAACTTATTAGTTATCTATTTTATATATAGTAGTTGTAGTGTGTATATGTCAATCCCAATCTCCCAATCTATCCCTTCCCCCCTTATCCCCCGTAAACAATTTTTAAAATAGTAGTTTCCATGATTCAAGTTGTACACTTCATTTTATTCAAAGAGGGCAGAAGAATAAATTAATCTGAGGAATGAAAGACCCCTGGATTATCCAGTAATCCAGAGAAGCTGAGAAATTTGGACATGTCATTTCGGACTGAAAATGAATCTTTAATCCAAATGAAGAGTGTTTCATTTCTAGGGAAATAAAAATGAAAACAGGGCACAGGTAAATCGGCTTATTTATTTTGTCCAGATCTCATGATTGCCCTGGGACAGCTCAGTTTAATTATCACGTCATTTGTTTATTTGTTGCTCGGGTCGCGTAAACCTTCATTCACAGGCACTCCCTGAACCCTCTGGGGCTCGGTGATGTGTGACGCACAGGACAGTAGCAGACTGAGAGCGGGCAGGTCGGACAGAACAGACTGTTGAGTGCGTCTCTAGGGGCAGCACAGGGAGGACTTTGGAAACAGGAAAGACCAGGGCTCACCAGTTTAGAAGGCTGGGGAGGGAGGGCTCAGAGGAAATGGGGCTTGAGGACAGATGGGTGGGATTGCTTAACATTTGAAGCTGAAGCATTTATCGAGTTTCGTGTAAAAGATGTGTCTTGGCGTAAATCTGAAGATCTTTACGTGAACAGAGTAGTTTGACGACTGACCAGCCCAAACCCCTTGACGGGGGGCTGGGCCACGTGCTGTTAGGGCTGTGCCCTCCACACCCAGCATCTGCTCAGACCTGGCTGCACACACGGCGCCTGCTGCCGAAGTGATTCAGACATGAACCAAAGCAATGCCCGTCTCGGTGCTTCTGCAAAACATACCTGTTTAGGTAACACATACTTTCAGTTACCAATAACATTTCTAACAATTGAACGTGAGATGTTGATAAATAACCGTGATGGTGGCTATTCATGCGTGAAAAAACAAATGCTTTGAAAAATCGTAGTTTTGAATTTTGCTTTGCATTTTGTTTGTGATTTACGAGATTTGTTTCAACTAAACATGTCTGCAGGCTGTTTTATATCTCTTCAAATGCAAGTTAGATTTTGACATATCCAGTTTTATCACTAATTTTAGGCGAATATATATGTACTTACTTTCTAGAATTGCCTGAACGCCATTTTTAAGCCTAAAGTTCTTTTACGCCTTTATATAATCCTTTTCATGAATGTGTTATTTATTTGTATCGTAATTGTTATCTTAACTCTTACCTTGCTAAGTAGAAAACAATTCAGAATTTCTCCTATCCTGTGCAAAACAGTTCAGTAGTTCCTCTTTTTATGTTTTCTTTTTATATTTCCCCTTTCCCTCCAGTATTACCATCTGCTTGTTTTCTCCCTGTTCCCAGTGGTACCCGCAGGGAAGTTTCCATCCACATTCTCTGCTGATGTATGCGCGGCTGTGTTTATTTCTGGTGCTGTTGTGTTAGGGACTTGGTCGGTTACACCGACTCCGGGTTCAGGTTTCCTGCTCACAGCGTTTACTCACAGCTACTTCAAACTTTTCTTAAGATGAGAGCTTAAATTACCAAATACAGATTCTTTCCCACTACAGATTGAAGAGCGGAAGAGAAGAGAGTGTAAAGGGAGAGAGAGCTACTGTGTTAAAAAATGTCCAACTACTTTTTTTTTAAATTAGTTTTTATTGGAATGTAGTTGATTTACAGTGTTGTGTTAGTTTCTGCTGGGCAGCAAAGTGAATCAGTTACACGTATACATAAAATCCACTCTTTTTAAAATTCTGTTGCCATATAGGTCGTTACAGAGTATTGAATGCAGTTCCCTGTGCTAAGCAGTAGGTTCTTATTAGTTATCTGTTTTACGTATAGTAGTGTGTATATGTCAATCCCAATCTCCCAATTTATCCCTCCCCCCGCTTTCCCCCTCAGTGGATGGACCTAGAGATTGTCATACTGAGTGAAATAAGTTAGACAGAGAAAGACAAATATCATATGATACCGCTTATATGTGGAATCTACAAAAATGGTGCAAGTGAACCTATTTACAAAACAGAGATAGAGTCACAGACGTAGAAAACCGACTACTTTTAAAACCCGGTAGCAGGACAGCCTCTTGCAGACTTGGCGTCCCCCTGGCAGTGGTTCCTCCGGGCATTTTCCTAGCCTTGTGGCCTGGTTTACAATTGCACTGGCTTCTCTTGGAGCCCCTCGTGGATACTGAGGCTTACGTGGATCTGTACATTGCGAGTCTGGACCTTTCCTTGTAAGTCACAGAGTTTGCCTAAGTGACCGGGAGGACCTGGTCCTCTAGAGTCGATGTTTGGTTGCAGCGAAGGTCTGGCCCGGGAGCTTCAGCAGGTGGATGGCTCATCCTGCCCCTGACCATTGATGAAATTTGATCATGGGAGAAGACCTTTCTTCTCAAACCAGCTGTTAGTCGGCCTCCATCCTGAAGCGTAAGGATGGATCACCCTGGTAACTGCATCCTCCCTGGTGTAACTGCAGACGTTATTCGAATTCTTGGGCACCTAATCCTCTTCAGATTCAACAGACATAACTGTTCCCATAGGTGTCACCGACACTTGGAGATACGGTCAGTGAGGCTTGGTTGGCCACTTCTGGAGCTTCCAGCCAGGCCTTTGTTGCAGACATAGGCCGTGGATGAACAGGGTTTCCTTATCACTCAGGTGACCCCGTGTTTTATAAGGAAAATAATTTCCTGAAGCACAAAAGCCAATGAAAATTATTTTTACTTTAGGAATTTTATCACGTCTTTATGAGAAGGAAACATTGCAGGTATGATCCCCACTTTGCTGATCAAGGAAACCGAGGCCTATGCTTTAAGGAGATGACTCAGCTTGGTACAAAGAACCACAACACAATTTGGGGCAATGGAGAGAGAGCTACGGGTCTGATGTTTTATTTTGATTGAACTAGAGATGTCAGACCACACAGTAAATCTCAGTTCCAGGTGCCAAATTAATAGAAGTGGATGCATGGCACTGAATTTGCAAAATGAGAACAGGAAATTGACACAGAAAGTGAAAGATCACATAACTTATAAACCCAATAAGGAGATGCGAGATGCAAGAGAGAAATCACCAGGACGGTCCAAGGGGTGGTGATGAACATGCATGGCCACCCGCTGACGCGGACACTTTGCGTTAGGTGTTGCTGGCCTTGCGGCAGGTTAGAAGTATGGCTGGGAGTGGGGAGTGGAGGGCAGGCTACAGCAGTGTTTTTAAAAATGAAGGAAAATGGCCCCAAATGTGAGATACTGGAATTAGTAGTTTTCGTCTTAGAGGATTTCTTTTCAGCCGTAGCTCTCAAAAAGTCAAAGGACAGAGGAGAGAGGCAGCGAGAGAGATCTTTCTCTTTTTTTGTCTCCGTGCTATATCTTTTTTATATACATTTTGAGGGCAAAATGTGGCACCCCAGATACCGCAAGGGCCAGGTATTGCGGATACAGTAGCGTTTACACGTACCCCACCTATTATGCAATTGAAGCTTCTCCTGACACAAGTTACTTACAAAATGGGATCAAATCTTAGGATATTCAAGCAGATTTTCAAGTCTTGCTGTGCTCAACAAACACCAGTTTCAAAGTCTGCCATCTTCCTGGGGCAGATTCAGGATCCGGAGCAACGACCAGGACGCGGCCCCTGCCCTCACGGGTCCACCGCCTAGTGTGAGTGGGTGGCACCTGGCTAAATGCACAGCCCTGCACGGAATCCCAGCCTGACTCTGTGCCAGGAACTGATGGAGTCAGGAAGACCTCCAGAGATGGCCACAGCTGGCCCGGTCCCCGTGGCGCTGGCTCCTGCCCTCGGGGTGCCGGGGGACCCTGGCGCCCAGTCTCTGGCCATCTTCCCTTTTTGGCCATCCACCCCTCTGCCCCTGAAGCTTGAGTGCTCCCAGGAACCATCATTTTCAATTCTATTGACAAGTGGAACTCGCGTCTCAGCCCTGCCGTCCCCCGTGGTCTGCAGACTCAGAGTCCCGCCAGCTCACATTCCCTTCCAGGTGCGCGCAGGTAACACTGAGCACGTGCCAAACTGACTCTCTTGTGTTTTGCTCCCAAACTTGTTTCTCACTCTGTCTTCCCAAGTTCACACCGTTCACGCTGTGAAAACGCACTTGACTCATGGAGCTTCGAGTGTCTTAAACAGGCTGCTTCTGACCACGCCCATGTCACCGTCAGGACCGCCCTAGCTCCACTGCCTCTCTGCCTTTTGTGTAAAACACCTCAGCAGCCTCTTAAAGGCCTCCCCGCCCCTTAGATTCAGTTCTCTACCTGCTGATCTGAAGGACATTTTTGTCAAATGCAAATCAAGTTCCTCCACCTTGTGGCACACAGCCTCCGAAGGCTGCGCACACCGCAGGCCTGCGTCCCCATGCTTTCCTGTGGCCCACAAGGCCGAGGTGCACACCCCCCGGCCTTGTGTCCTATACTTGAGAGTTTGCAAAGCTCCGAAGATCTGTGTCCTCGTGTGCTCCTTCTAGCAACTCTGAATTGTGGGTGTTATTGTTATTTCACTATAGAAAACTGAAAGAAATACCTGATCAGAACGTTGAGTGATTTTCCCCCAATCCCAAAGCTGGTGAAATTTGGATATGATCTTTACAAAAAAACCTGGTTGGTTAAACGTCTAGCCAGAGCTCTTTCTGTTGGGTGTGACGCACACAGGGTACGGTGACGACAAAGGCTGTACGAACTCCCGACCTCAGAAAAGCGTGACAGGAAAAATACTGATTTAAACCTTGATAGGAAGATGGCTTCGCACACCTGGAGACCAGGGTTTATTTCATACCCGCAGGGCACTGAGAGCTGGCCTTGCCCGCGTTCACCCCCGGTATTGTGATCTCGTGGAAAGGGCTTACGTATGCTCTGTCTTCCCCAGGAATCAGCTGCGACACCCACACTGGCATGGGCTTTGGGAAGAGACAGGAAACTGCTGGCTGCGGGAATTTTTCATTGTTTCCAAACATCCTGCTGTCTCTGTGCGTACCTGTCAATAACTTCTCTTCCACCCTGGTGTCATCGTCCGTACCAGGATCCGATCCACCTCACTGGAGGAATTTACCGAAGCAGCTGCCCGCCTGGACCTGCAGCAGGTTGGCCCAGAGTCTCCCACGTCCGTAAATTTCTAGAAAACAAGCAAGGAGAGGGCAAACGAATGCTATACTTTAGTCCACGGCGGGTTTGCTTTTCGGCTCTGACGTGAGCTCAGCTCCTCGCATGGGGGCCTCCATCCCTGAGCATCCTCTTCCCACCCGTGCACCGGCCGGGCCCCCAGGAGTATGCGGGGCGTGGCGCAGCCCCGCCTGTTGCCCCTGCCTGTGGCCAGGGCTCCAGGCTCTGTTCTCCCACACCCTCAGCTCTAATGAGGGAAACTTCCGAGGCTGAGAGTCCATCTGCATTGTCTATACATTTTGAGAGGTGCTTCCCCAGGGACCAGCTGGGGGCGGCCAGCGGAGGCCGCGTGTCTGCGTGGAGGTGACACGCGCAGCGTCCTGAGGGGCCTCGCAGCTCCACGGGCCCCGACTGCTCAGCTCACGTGTCTTATTCGCTGGAAATCCTTACCCCGGAGTGAAACAAGTAGCAACTGGATGGAAACCACTATTTCATGGAACCCACCTCCCCTTTGGGATGTGACCTTATAAACGAAATGAGAAAAGTTTATTTTGATTATGCTAAGAAAGAAGCCAATTTCTTTTAGTTTGCCCAAACTTCCAGGGATATGACACGTTATATGCTAATATGGGCACTTAATCCTTGTCTACAAAATGCCAAACACCTGGATGAGAGGAGCAATTCAGTCAAAAACAGATATTTCCAAATAGCTGGATGTTTGAGCTAAAGTTAAGTCAAATAGCCAACTTTTTTTTTACTATCAACATGTTTTTCAGACTTAAATTACATGCTTTGTACTTACTTGTGAGCTCTGACCATCAAAGCCTTTTTGAAAAATCTGAAAAATGAAGATGTGGCTCTGAAACCCAGCAGGAGCAGCTCTGCATGAGGTGAGGCTCCCGGTCGGCTCCCGGGCTGGGAGGACAGAGTAGCCAGGGAGGTGTGAGCGGCCTTCCAGCGGGTGCTGGATTACCCCTCCCGGTTCACTGGAACTCAGAAAGTGGCCTGACTTTATCTCATTTAATCAGCGAGGAAAAAGCATCTACGAAGACAGCCAAGTGGATGCCCAGAGGCTCAGGGGAATGAAAGGCTTTGTTGTCCCAGAGATGGCATTATCCTCTGTCACATGTACTAATTAATATGCAGGGAAAAGGCAGCACTACAGTTGTCAAGAGGGGTTGTTATAAACAAGCCAGCCGCTGTGCCGAGTGAGTTACAGTGGACAGAAATGCATGGTGCACGGTCCGTGACTAACATTCATGGCATGGTGTCTCATTACATCATAAAATTTTATTGTATGGTTATTAATAGTTATATAAACTAAAACAGACATTTGACCTGACTTGTACACAGATTTGAAAAAGTAAAGAAATCAGTTATTCTGATAGCGTTTGATCAAGAAGCACAGATTTTATTGCCATCACATTGAAAGTTGATTTTTTGTTTTTGCTCAGCTGCGAATTTTATTCTTTGTCTGTTTTAGGAAATGGATCAAAGCATCCATGAGAGCCAGTTGCTGGTGCACTTTTTAAATCTGATATGTTAAATGTTCCCGTTCGTGTAATTGGCTGGTGGGGCAAGAAAAATAATGTGATAAAACTTTTTCTAATTTTGTTCCTTTATTGTTTTAGTCCTATCTGTACACTGTGAGCAACTTTATAGTGATAGGTAACATACTTTTGTAAAAAAAATATATATATATATATTAAATTGTAGCTAAGCATCTCTAAGAAGTATTATTTATATATGCTATGTACTGAAATGAGCGACCTGAATATTTCGTCTTCGGGATTTTACGGGCATCCTTGACGTCCTGGCGCTTTCTCCCGTGGTGGGCTGGCTTTGGGGGCCAAGGCTGGTCATTCCCCGGCACGAGGGGGGTGGAGCGTGGGGCTGGCCAGCTGGGAGCCGCAGCCGTGGACTTTGGGCCAAAGAGGGAGACAGCTGAGCCCCTAGTGGCCTTCGGGTGCCCGCTTCCGTCCGGAAAGGAAGATCTATCCTGGCACCCATTCCGGCTTGACCTCGGGCAGCCGCCGCAGCCGCCCCAGCCTCCGAAGCGCTGCCAGGCCCCGGGAACCCTCGGGGGAGCCCACACTGAGCCTGCGCCCCTCTTCACACGCACCGTCGGCTCTTATTTTCAAAGCGCATCCCGCTGCTGAGATGCACGGGCCCCAGCCTCCAGCCCGGCAGGTGCGCCGCTGGACCGGTCAGGGTCAGGGTCAGGGTCAGGGTGGAGGGCTCCCGGGGCTGGCTGGCCCTGCCCTGGCGGAGAAGGTCGCTGATGCGAGTTCCTGGGCGTGCGGGAAGCCTCTCTCCTCCGGCGTGGGAAGACGTGCGGAGGCCCCCCAGACGGAAGCGGATCCCCGCGCCGTGTGCTGAGCCTCACTTCCCAGTGTTAAGGGACATCGTCCGTTGCTGACGGTCTTCTTTCCCTTCACCAAGTCTTTAAGTTTCGGGAGAATCCTAGGAACCCACACTTGATGGGACTCGCCCATTACATGCTACAGATTAGGAATTTTATCAATTTCGCAAAAAGTGCTCTCAGGAAAATGAGGATTAAAAAAAAATCTAAAGGTGAAGTCAAGTTCACAAAAACATGCGTGTGAAAAATGTACGGCTGGGCCTATTGTGTAAGACAAAATGCATTTCAACATGAAATTCCCGGAGGAGGCGTGGTGTCAGAAACTTGCTGCCTCGTGTGCACCTCCGGGGACCAATCAGAGTAGAGGTGAATTGTTAGGGAGAAAAAGACAAGTTAACTATAATGGTAGAAAACGTCAGCTCAAGGAAGAAGGCAAACTGAAGGACCTTCCGTTTCAAAAGATTCCATTTGTCCCCTGGAAGGCCAACAGTGTGGCTCCTTGGGAAAAGGAAACCCCCCAGAGAACCAAATATTCTATTAGCTGACCTCCAGCAAGGCACTCTCCTTCTCTGAGTGCGTATGGTGGGGAGAAGGGAAACCATCTTTCCTTGGAAGGGCCTTCTGGAATTGCCTTTGCGTTTATGAATCTGGGCTCGGGCTGGGGCGGAGGTAACTAGAGCAGTTGTTGTTCTCAGCTTTTCTGCATGGAGCTCTCCTGGAATAAAGCTGTGTGCACGCCGATGAAAGCAACTGCAAAGGCATTCAATGCAGGCAGTTTCAAACACAGGCTGCGTGCGTGGCTTTGCAACAGCCCGCCCCATCCCATCCTCATGTGCCAACCTTTCGGTCACCCCGTTGCCGGCGGAACAGGAGTGCGGATGAGACCGTCACTGCATGTGGGGCATCCGAAGACCACCTTCTCTGCTGGCTGGGACCAAAGCGGCAATAATTGTAGTCACTCTTTTACTGCCTAAAGGTTCTATGTAAGCAAACGCAAGCCGTGGGCCTTGAAAGGGGAATTGTTTTCTCAGCCTCTTCCCCAGAACCACCCTGGACCACTTATTATTATGCTTTTCCGCCCAGATTTCACAGGTTTGGGTAGTTGGGTCCTTGCTGTTCACCAGTTGGCACGAGGGAAGCGCCCTTTTTGCCTTGTAGTGTGGTCTCTCCGATGACAGTTTTGGTAGCAAGGTAGAAAATGAACATGTAGTAACAAATAATAAAAGCACATCTCTCGAGTTCATTTGCAGCCTAAGGATGAGCTTATGAAAGGTTAAACTGCCAAGTTCATGGCAATGCATGTGATGCCTGGACCCCGTCCAATGTACCTGGAGCAGCTGTCAGCCTAATTAAGCCAGATGTGCCTTCAACGTAAACGGACCTCCCAAGAGGAATAAGAACAGATTTCAGGTTCTAGCAAAGGACAAAACGGGGGGGAGGGAGGTAAGGATGTAGGAGAGGCAGGGCTACAGCCAAAGAACATTCCTCGTGTGATGTCATTCTTACCTGGCAGGGTCCCAGCTTGTAAGTGTCACCTTGATTGAACTCAGTAGAAACAGTCCTACAGGAGGCTGAGAAAAGCGACTTATTTTAAGTGAAGTCTGAGTTCATTTTCATATTCAATCAAATGAAGATATTTGCTAAAGTCTTTCATTTTTTGACACGTGCCCGCATACGTGCACACGCGTGCACACACACACAACCTCAGCCTGCCTTTAGATCCTCAGTTATTTTAAAAAAATGACATTTAAGCTGTGCCAACTTTGACAGCCCTTCCAGTAGGTGTGCAAAGCAGAAGCCGAGGAAGGACATCAACAGGCCGCCAGCTTTCTCGGGTTCTGCGATTCCCAGATCAGGAGGCACATCAGGCAGGCTTTCTGCAACCCTATTGCTATTTAAAGCAAACATTCTGTAAACCATGAAATGTAAGGTACACATAGTGGGTGTTCCGTAAAAAAGAAAAAAAACACTCTAGCTTCCAGGCAGTTTTTTCCATTCATGCTGTAAAGTGTCGTATCTCCAGAACAGAAGTGTTTGAGCAGCAGACCTTTAAGCTCAGCCAGGAAAACGCTGCTCAGAAAATTCTCCTTCGTGTCGCTGCCTTTAGTGACTACGTCGATGACACCAGCTCTCAGTTGCTACGTCTCGAAGAAAACGATGAGAGACACCCAGAGCCTTTTGGGCACTCGATGGCTGCGTCATCATTCATTTACAGAAAAACGTCATTGCCTTTTATTCAGCGACGTGAAGTACAATTTATTTAGCAAACACATATGCAGCATTTACTCCGTACCAGGCACAGCCTTAAACACTTTATAAATGATAACTTGTTTAATGCTTATAGCAATCCTATGTTTTAGGTACCCTTATTTGTACCATTTTACAGGTAAAGAAACAGAGGCACAGAAAGGTTAAGTGACTTACCAAGGCCACACAGCTACACTCTGAATATATAGAAATATGGGTGGTCGAGGAGGGTCTTCTCTTGTGAGAAGAACTAGAAGAAAGGATGTGATGAGAATCCTACTGGAATAGAATAAACTCAACCACAGATGGCAAACTTGCCTCTCCGTGGGTGGACTGGACGGTGTCCTCAAGCTGATTTGGAGACAATCAGTGAGATTAACGGGAAACAGTTATGTGGCGAAACAGGAGGATCAAAATTCAAGGCTCAATCTTAAATCATGCTCCGATGAAGTGGGCATTATTTAGTGTATTCATCTCAACTTTGAGGTTTACACTGGTCCCAATTGACAGAGTTAATGATTGAGAACATCCTCTCCCTCCCTCCCTTTCTCTCCCCTTTCCTTCCTTCCTTCCTTCCTTCCTTCGAGTGCCGGACACTGCTAATTCTGGAACTATAAGGATGATCAGACACACTACAGCCCACAAAGAACACAGAACCCGTGTAATGGGTTGAATAGTGTCTCCACGAAATGTGACCTTATGTGAGAAATAGGATTTTTGCAGATATAATTAGTTAAGATGAGGTCATACTGGATTAAGTGGTCCTCAGTTCAGTAACTGGTGTCCTTCTGGAAGAGATGCACTGAGACAGAGACACGCAGGGAAGAGGGCTACGTGACAGTGGAGGGATGCAGCTACAAGCTGAGGATCTGCAACCCAAGAGCACGGAACAGATCCTCCCTAGGACCCCCTTGGGGAAGGTCAGACTCTGGCCTTCAGCACCGTGAGAGAATACATTTCTGTGGTTTTAAGCCACCTAATTTGTGGTACTTACTTACGGCAGCCCCGAGACACTAACATAGATTCTGGTACCGGGAAGTAGGATACTGCTGTAACAAACAGCTAAAAATGTGGAATCGGTCTTGGGATTGGGTAATGGGTAGAGGCTGGAAGGGTTTTGAGGTGCAAGGTAGAGAGAAACGCAGATTGCCCTAAAGAGGCCACTGGGTAGAAATATGGACATTACAGGTAGTTCTGGTGAGGGCTCAGACAGATGTGGGGAGCACAGGACAGAAATCTTCTGATGTTTTAGATAACCCCTGGATCCTCCTGAACAGATGTTGGTACAAATATGAGTGTTAAACATGCTTCTGGTGACGTCTCAGAAGGAGAATCTGAGGGAAACAGGAGGAAAGGCTGTCCTGGTTTTCAGGTGGCAGAAACCTCGCTTGATTTAAGATCTTAGCCATGAGTCCTGTGTCCTTTACTACTGATGATTATAGAAATGACCAGACAGCAGAAATTTGAGCTAAATACTACATCATGATAAAATTTTGTGCAGAGAGCTTATTCTTCTTCAAATTTCCAATCCTTCCCCCAAATTACGAAAGAAAGAAAAACCAATTTTGATGTTCCATGTAAATAAATGTTAAGTTATTAAATGGGAAAGGAAAGCAGAGATCTGACTTTATATGACATTGCTGGGTCTTATAGTTTTAGAGTTGGAAGAAATTTTAGAAATCACCTAGACTCTCCCCTTGATGCCATCCCCAAGAAATCACTGAACATCTTTAGTGCTTTATGCTTTTCTACTTCCTGCATTAATTTACCCACCACAGTATTGCTCCAATTATTAAAAAGTTCTTCTTCATATAAATCTCAAGTCAGTCCTGCTCACCCTTTGACCCTGAGCCTCTCTTCTTCCTAAAGACCAAGAATGCCTCTTATGCTTCCATGTCAGAGATGTCCCAATATTGGAAAATTTGTCCCTTGACATGTACTAGCTTCTTTTTGGTCCTGTGAACTATTCCACACAAACATGGTTTAAGAGTCATTCACTGTCCTAGGGACACTATATACTATCTTGTCATTGATGTTGCCCTTGAGTGAGGTTTAAAAAGGACACCAAAATCAAGGTGAGTCCTGACCACAACAGAATAAAGCAGGCTCAGCACTTCTCTCGTCCTGGCATTCGACTTCTACTTTTTCATACTAAAACCACATTTTACTAAGCCAGCTATATCACATGGTTGCCTTAAAATAGAGCTTCAAGCACCTGAATTCATTCAATGACATTTGCATAAATTCTCAAAGTGATAAGACCAGTTATACCAAAGAGAAACGTTTAATACTATGTGAACACACGTTAGGTAAAATATAACATGGAAAATATTTTCCTATTTATATATTTTATGTGTTCATCACTGATGGAATAGAACTATCTTTACACTCAAAAATCTTTTGGAATGTGAAATAAAGGGCACGAAGTTTCTTCCATATGTCTGTAAAGAATATAAAGTTTTAAATATAGATAAATAGAGCAGTATGGGATTAGTATATTTTGACTGAAAACTGCATATTTCACACTGATAAAAATGGCATGAAATGTATTTGAAACATGCAAAGATTACACATCTGACTTTGTAGATGGTCCAAAATTTACCATGTGAAAAGTGAACAAACAAACAAACAGGCTGAACTTCATTTTTCATAGCAGTTCTGGTGACCTAATGAGGTGATCACAGGAAGCTATTGCATTTAAGGTAAGCCGTGTGTCTTACTAAAAGTTAGTGTCTAACCCCAAATATAACGACGTCTGTAAAAGACAAGGATGTTTTGCTGCTGGTTGACTCTGACCAACACTTTTGGGTGATTTAGAGAGTAGCTGATTGCTGGATTGCACTTACTCTTGTCTAATGAAATGGTGTAGAAGCTTTAGTTCCTTGGAATTAAAGACGGTAACCTATTAACAACAGTAATGGATGCAAGAAGTACACATTTTTATTTATCAAATGTGCCTTGACACTTCCGCTTCCATTTATTATGAAGGAGCTTGCAGCAGACCAATACTCCAGCTTGAGGACAAACAGGAAAACTGGATGAAACCATTTGAGTACACTGGAGAGCTGTCAGGGCGATGAGAAATGGAAGGATCAAGGTCCTGGAGGGAAGGAGACCTCTGAGATACATAAGACCTTCCCCAGAGTCACTGTTGTCTGGGCATTTTTCAATTTGTCCAGAGGCGAGAACCAAAGCTGCAGGCAGAGAAATGCTTCTATAAGGCACCAACAGAGCATCTGGCAGTTCCAGAGGACTGGAGACAAAGAAACTGGAGTTTGGGGCTTCAAAACAGCTGGGATGTGAGAAGCTAAATTCCCAGTGACAGAAGAGACCTAGAGATGTATTAGAGTTTATGTTTTTTTGCCTAGAGGCATTTACTGAATTCTTAAGAAGAGCAGAGGCTCAGCGTAAAGCCACTGAAAAACATAATAGAATTTCCTGAAAATGTCTGGAGATAAAAACAATGGTATTCAAGCACCATGAAGCAGAAAGGTTCTGTTAGACACTCCAGGCCTTGAGGTGGGCCAGCTGGGGAGAAAGGTTCTAGGAATAAGTGAAGGATGGAGATGGAGCCTGCAGTAACACCCAACCCAGCTCACAGTCGTCTTGGTCCTAAATTAGATGAAAATGATGCACCCTGACTGAGTCTCACCACCAGAGGGTATATTGTAACCTTTCTGGAGGAGGATAACAATCTTCCTTAGATTAGGTAGAATCTAATTCTCAATAAGAAACTAACAGTCACACCAAAAAAGCTGAAAAGAGTAAAAAATAGTGTTAGCTTACAAATAACCCAATTAATGAAAGTATGATAAACAGATCTTAAACAACCATGATTAACATGTTCAAGAATGGAGATGACACGATGTAGAATTCACAAAATAATAGTAAAAATCCTATAATTGGAAAATGTAAAATTGGAATTCAGAAGTCAAGACAGGCTTCCCAGCCGCATAGCACAGGCAGATCAGCTCGGTGCTTTGTGACCACCTAGAGGGGTGGGATAGGGAGGGTGGGAGGGAGGGAGACGCAAGAGGGAAGAGATATGGGAACATATGTATATGTATAACTGATTCACTTTGTTATAAAGCAGAAACTAACACACCATTATAAAGCAATTATACTTCAATAAAGATGTTAAAAAAAAAAAAAAAGACAGGCTTCCCAACAGCGAGAACAGAGCAGAAGAGACTGACTGAACTAGAAAATAAGCTAGCAAACATTTTCAAGACTAAAAGACAGGTGTAAAATAGAAAGAAAAAAGTAAAAAGGATATGGGTTATGGTGAACAAAAATCAAAATAATTCTTTTCATCTAGAGCTGCTTTAAACTTAACCTAAGTGGGAGCCATTCAGAAAGATCAAAGTCCCTCTAGATGGAGACGTGAAAATGCAAAAAAGAATGAAGAGTAACAAAAAGTGGAAACATATGAGAAAATACAAACACGGTAAAACAATAAAAATGTCACCTATCATCTAGTATGATGACTTAAAGTATATAAAACACTAAGATGTATGATAACATTAGGGTGAGAAGAAGCTATATGTAATTTTTAAAAGTTCCCAGGAATAAAGAGTTGTGTGGGAAGCAAAGTACCTATTACACATTAGTATATTATAACCAATGTATATGCAGTATTTGTTATAATAAAACAAATTATAACTAAATATACATCAGTAAAATTACTGATTATATTGTTCTAAAATAAATTTAAAAATCAGGTTTTAATCTTTGTGGTAATCAATACAAATGGTAAAAATAATGCAGGTCAGTATTCAAAAAAATTAACAATTAATCCAAAAGAAGATAAGAAGAAAGAGTAGAAACAAAGAACACATGGGGAAAATATGAATCAAACAGTAAAACGTGAGCTATAGACCCAAATATATCAGTAAATGTAAATGGCCTAAATTCTCCAATTAAAAAACAAAGACTACCAGTCTGGACAGAAAAACAACTACACGTTACTTACATAGCCTTAAGTCCTTCAGTTGAAGAGTACACACCCTATATGTAATGTTAAAGGAAAAATAAGAGAATGGATAGAAAACATAGTAGACAAAACATTATTTAGAAAAAACTAGTATAGCTAAATAAAATCAGTAAATGTAGGTGATACAGCAAGATGATAATAAGCAAATAAAAAGATTTCTTCATTAACCGTGACCTAATGCACACCAGACTTCAATGAGATAACCCTACCTACCAGAATTAACAAACAGACCAAACAAAACAAAACCTGAAGTAGTATGCAAGGAAGTGAAGGAACTGAAGTTCTCATTCACAGCTGGGGAGAGCATAAACTGATAAAACCACTTTAGAAAACCGGGTGGCATTGTCCAGTAAAGCTAAACACTCTTCACCTGGAATTGCACACCTAGGCATATATCCAAAGAAAGGTGTACCTGTGTGTGAACTTCCCCTGAGGAAAGTTCACCAAAGTGTTATTTGCCCCAGATGGGAAACAATCCCAAATTTTCATCAACAATGGAACAAAGGAAAGAATATTTTTATATTCAGACAAGTTAATAGTATATGGCGATGGGAACAAATACATTGCAACTAACAGCGATAGCACGGAAGAATCCCGAAAGCATAATATTAACTGAGAGAAGCAGACACATAAGAGGGCATTCTATATGATTTCCATTTATACAAAGTTTAAAAACAAATAAAATTATGGTATTAGAAGTTTCAACAGTGTTTACCCTCGTGGGTGGTGTGAGAAGTTACCATGGTGGTTATCCCTGGGCTTTCCCCATGTTTCCGTGATTCCCACTACAAGAAAAGGACAGTTTGCCGTAACAGAGAATTCAGCTGCTACGAAAACAGACCTGGCAAAACGTGGAAAGGCTCTTGGAAACATGTAAGCCCTTGGTTCCTGGGCTTTTGCAGTGCAGACGCACCCCTGTCTTTCTTGAGGCTTCGGTGTTCAGCATACCCTTAGATCTGTTATCCAATCAGTTCTCTTATTTGCGTTACTTGCTTTAAGATAGTTTTCGGTCCCATGCGAGTGAGTGAATCTCAGGTAGTAACCATGGTTGCCGGGAGACAGCATCTGGGGGGGAATGCTGTCCATTGCGGGGCAGCCGTGCCGTGTCCAGGGAATGGTGTGCCACACGGACTGGCCATCAGAACCCTCACTGGAAATTCTCTTCCAGCTGTTGGGATGGGTGTTGTGTTTTCAAGCACCACGAGGTGAAAGGAGGGTATGAAGCTGGCTGAAGTGTGGTCAGAGAATAGCAGCTGGGGCAGTCAGGGAGGAGAGGTGGGCAAGGCTCTGGAACCCTCGTCTGAGCACCCGAACTCAACCAACCGAGTCAGCCCCAGACTCTACGTGCAGTGAAGGAACGTCAGCTTGTGTGATCCTGCCAATGACACCTTTGCTCTAGCTGCCTCAATTCTAAGCTGAAAGTTGTTCAACTTCCTAGAGATGTTAACAATGAGCATTTAAAAAGATCACTTATGCATTTTCTTAACCAAATATGAGTACCTCCTAAGTGATAGGCCACTTGCCCGGTGGAGTTACTTGTTGACGTTACCTTGGGAAAACGATATGGGACCAAAAGGGGCAGAGGGAAGAGACTGCAAGACGAAAAACCGGCAAGTGCCCGATTTCACCGCTTCACTAATTTTCTAATCATGGCGCTGGTCATATTTTTGTATCATATGTGGTGGAAGGTTCCCATCCCCCCAACCAAGTATCAAATGAAAAGCTAGGGTTACAATTGCAGTCCAGTTGTTACTTTACTAAGTGCAGCTGTTTTCTGTTATTTGATAGCAATGACCAATCACTGAAGCATTTTCAGCTATGTGGAGTGTGTGTGCGTGTGTGTGTAAACCTGCCGCCGCCCCACGCAGCCCGGCCATAAGAACTCGGGGCAATTATTTCTTTGTTGAATATTCTTGTTGATTTTACCTAATGGCCTCTGAAGTTATTTTTGGAAACAATTTAAGAAAACAAAGTAAAGAATTTCAATGAATCCTAAATTATGGTGCCGGAAAATGTCTTAAGCGCACCCAGTTCAATTCCACTCAAGGTAAAACAACTTCAGCTAAAATAAGAATGGCAGATTCAGAAAGAATCAAGACAAAATTCAATCCTTGAGTCTCATGGAAAGATTTGATTCACCGATTTCCCTATTCTCCACTTAGAACTTGTACTTCGTACATTAGAACTGGCATTCGTAGTTAAAAGCAATCGGTTAAAATCAGTATCTACAACAAAAATGATTACCTGGTTTCATGGACTAAAAAGGCTCCACTGCCATTTCTTGATTGGAGATTTCTCTCTCTGCCTCTATCTGTAGAGATGGAGTTGGAGATGCAGAGAGAACCAAGCCTCAGTTACCCGAGTAACCATTCAGTTACCTAAATACATCAGGTTTATCTTGAAACATCTTAAAATACTTATGCATCTAATAGTGAAAGAATCATAGGCACATAGAATGCAATAACCAGTTGATGTTGTGATAGTGGAGAAATGCTTAAATAAATAGCTTAAGCTTAGGAGTTCTTTGGAATCAAAACCCCATGCCATAGGAGAACAGAGACATAAATGTTCCTTTATGTTGGCTTTAGCTCCCTAGGTATGTAATCCAATATTCTTTCTCAAAGCCCAACAATAACTATATATTTATTTAAGCTCTTACCAATGTAGATGAGTTAGTGATGCTGATCTCTTGAGTTGGCAACAAGATGTTTAACAAAATTATGTGATTAGAAGGAATTCTAAGAGAAGGTCTTATCCATCTCCCAGTCTTGAAATAATACTATTTCAAAAAAAATAAATCCAGAAAAAATGCAGACAGTGAGTTATTTGACAGCAGATTTTGTTTGTTCATCTCTGAAAACCAAGTACCCAGAACAGTATCTGTCCTCAGTAAATGTTTGTAGAATGAATGAGTGCCGAAAAAAGTATGTGCTGGAAGGAGGATTTAATTAAACTCGATGTAATTAAAATCCATATTCTCTCTGTTTTTCACTGGAATCTGTGATTGCCTGCATGTAACATATTTTAACAACCCTTTCCATTTAATTTAGTCTTTCAGAGTCTGGCTCTTGCTTTAATAATAATAGTCCTAGAAAAAAAGTTTTTTTGAAGAAGAAGAAGATTTTAAAATATCTGAGCTTTAAACTCCCAGTTTTGAGCTATTATTTTTATAGTTCTAGATTTAATATAAAGATTCTGGAAAAACATTTGTTTAAGAATCTTGATTCCTTTCCCACCCAAGGACAAATATACAAAGTAAAGGTCCTATTTCTTGTTCTTTTTTCCTTTATGGTAAGTGCCTTTGTGTCTTCTCTAAGATACTGTTTCTACCCAGAGCTCTAGGAGAGGTTAAATAGTTCTTCTGAGAGTTCTGATTTCTTATGCAGAATATTTTCTTTTTGTATTCCAACAGAATTTCTCTGTTACGGCATGATGGATAATTTTCCAAATTTATTCTCAGAGAAGTTTTTTTCCCCTCTACTCTTGTAATGATCTTCTCTGTTCTCTTATTAATATTCTAGAGATTTTCTCAAATTACACAGATGAAATAAAATGCAGCCACCAGCTCACTAGACAATCATGTGAGAACTGTGCTGACTCTTCTGTGTTATACACTCTATTATTTTACATGTTCTTTTACACATGCTTTTAAAATTACAGCTCTTTAGTACCTGTGTGTGTGTCCTTGAAAAGTCTTAAAATTTAAGGGATTATTTCTTACTAGGGCTTAAGTTCCAAGGGCTTAGCAAACTTCCAGAGATCACTATAAAAAGACGTAAGACAGACTAAAATTGCTGGTCTGTGGTCCAGAGGTAAGCCTGCTGCAAGAGCGTCAGCCATCTCCTTAAATTTTCCCCTCAGTTGGATTGCCGTGGCAGTTGGATACTCTGTAAACTCTATTTTTAGTTCCTTTATGAGATCAGCACTCTTACTGTACGCTCATGCAGTTTATTTTCCTTTGTAAATCTTTAGCCCTCTGTCTTCCTTTTCTAATTTCTCGAGTTTAATTAGTGATCTTTCTTTAATAAGTAATGTTCTTTCACTCACTCCCTTCTATTATTGCAGGTCTTTTAGGGAAATTTACGATTCAGGCAATCTTGGGGGAGGGATGGAGTGGGAGGCTGGGGTGAGCAGATGTAAACTTTTATATATAGAATGAATAAACAACAAGGTCCTACTGTGTGGCACAGAGAACTATCTTCAGTATCCTATGATAAACCATAATGGCAAAGAATATAAAAAAAGAATTAATATATATATAACTGAATCGCTTTGCTGTACAGCAGAAATTAACACAACACTGTAAGTCGACTGTACTTCAATTTAAAAAGTATTGATTTAAAAAGATCCAGGAAATCTTCTGCACCAACAGTTGTACTGAAGCTGCTTTTACCAAGACCATTAATTACTTATTTGATAATAAATGCAAAAGACTCTTTTAAGTGTAATATTTCAGTTAGCGTATTGTTTACATAAGTGAAATCAACGCCTTAAGTTTACAGTTAACTGTACTTTTACAAATGAATGCATCCCAATCAGGACGTGGAACTTTTCATCACCTCCGAGAATTGCCTGGTGCCCCTTTTATGATCAGGCCCCCTCCCTGGAGGCAATCATCCTTCTGATTTCAGTGGCCATAGATTATTTTTGTCTATTCTTGAGTTTCATATAAATGAATCCTACAGGAGGTACACTTCTCTGCCTGGCTTGTTTCATGTGTCATAATATTTTTTGAAATTCGACCACATTGTTCTTTTTATCAGTAGTGTGTTTTTTTCCTTTTTTATTGCTGAATATTCCATTATATAAAAATACTGGAATTTACCTTATCCTCAAGGAGAGGAAGCATAACTCCTCACTCCTTAGTGTGCGCTGTGCAGAGTGACTGCCTTTTAAAGGGTCAAGTGTGAAAAAGGGGAATAAAAGAGTAACTCTGCAGTGGAGAAACCTGACAACCTGACCTCAGCCAGGTGATCAAGGTCAGTGTCAACAGTGATAAATCATGTTGACAGTGTGTATGTTGATCGGGGGCAATGAGATAGCACTTTACTTATGCGATCTTCCTCCCCCAAACCTATAACTGCTGCCTCATTTTGAGAAAAGCATCAGATGAATTCCAGCAGAAGGACAGCCTACAAAATACCTCATCTTAAAGCGGTCAAGGTCATCAAAAACAAGGAAAGACTGAAAAACTATCACAACTCAGAGAAACCACAGGAGCTGTAATGACTCCATGTACTATAGTGTCCCAGATGGGTCCTGAACAGAAGAACGTTAGGTAAAAATTAAGAAGATCTTAACAAACTATGAAGTTTCTAAAACATATAATGCTATATTTGTTCCTTCGTTGTAACATATGGACTATACCAATGTAAGATGCAATAGGGGAAAGTGGGTGCTGGGTATATGAGGATTCACTTCACCATCTTCTCAAATTTTCTATAAATCTAAATCTGTTCTAAGAATAAAATCAATTTTTTAAAAGTAAATTTAACCCCCCCCCAATTTGATTACTGAAATTGTTGCTGAAATTTGAGGTTGTTTCCAGATTTTTAGCTAAGAGAAATAAAGCTCCTACCAACATTATTATACGTGATTTTTTGGGTGAACCCTTGCTGGCCTGACAAAATGAGTTTGGGAGTGTTCTCTTCCTCTTTGAAAGAGTTTAAGAAGAGTAGCTGTTGGTTCTTATTTGATGTTTGGGAGAATTCACCTGTGAAGCCATCTGGTCCTGGGTTTTCTTTTGTTGGAAGGTTTTTGTCTGTTGTCTTTGTTTCCGTTTTGTTGGAAGGTCTTTTGATGATTGATTCAATCTCCTTGTTTGTTATTGGTCTATTTAGGCTATCTCTTCTTGATTCCGTCTTGATAGGTTGTACGTTTCTAGAAATTTATCCATTTCTTCTGGGTTATCTAATTTGTTGGCTCATAATTGTTCATAATAGTCCTTTATGATTCTTTTTATTTCTGTCATATGTTGTAATGTCTGCTCTTTCATTTCTGATTTTATTTGTTTTCTTTTTTTCTTAGTCTAGCTGTTTATCAACTTTATCTTTAAAAATCTCAGTTTTGTTGATTTTTCTATTGTTTTTCTATTCTCTATTTCTTTTTATTTATGCTCTGATATTTATTATAGTCCTCCTTCTGTTAACTTTGGGATTAGTTTGTTCTTTTTTTATACAAATTTATTTATTTTACTTATTCATTTTTGGCTGTGTTGGGTCTTCGTCGCCGTGCGCAGGCTTTTCTCTAGTTGTGCTGAGCAGGGGCTACTCTTCGTCATGGTGCGCGGGCTTCTCGTTGCAGTGGCCTCTCTTGCCGCGGAGCGTGGGCTCTAGGCACGTGGGCTTCAGTAGTGGTGGCACGTGGGCTCGGTAGTTGTGGCTCACGGGCTCTAGAGCACAGGCTCAGCAGCTGTGGCTCACGGGCTTAGTTGCCTCATGGCATGTGGGATCTTCCTGGACCAGGGCTCGAACCCGTATCCCCTTCATTGGCAGGCGGATTCTTAACCACTGCGCCACCAGGGAAGCCCTAAAAAAAGAAATCTTAAAGGGCATCATTATCATCTTTGTGCTAATGTTGCGTTGCCACTTTGAGAAGCAACAAGCACATGAATTATCCCCATGGTCAAGCCTCCTGCAGCCTCATTGGGAAGGAAAGTGACTTATAGCAAGTGAGGAGTACACACGACCAAAAAACCCAAAAACGTGCTAGAGGAAGGTCAAGGGAGAAGACGCTGATGTGAGCAGAGCAGCTGAGAAGACAGGAAGATGTGAAGAGTGTCTCTAAGACAGTGTAGGCATTTTTAAATGTATTTTTATGATTAGAAAAGTAACTCATTTTTATTATTTAAAAAACACTGGGAGAATATAAAGACAAGTAAAAATAAAGGGGAGGCAGTCACTAGTCCTATCAGAAGGACTGGAATTTTTTAAAGTAAAAATGAAGCTATTACCAGGTCCGTTTAATGAGTAAGTTGCAAATACAATAGTTCTTTAATATGATCACGTGCAGTGAATGCTATATTTTGGTTGAATTAGTCACTTAGTGAGATATGTACACAGCAGTGGAACCACACTCACTTTTAAACTCTTCTCCACTGTTTTCTGCAGTGTTGACCTGAGCTTTTTTATGCCAGCTTATAGCCTGGTCAGGTCTTCCAGCCCCACGTTCCTCCGTGGAACGTCACAGACATGATATATGTAAGCACCATAATTTTGCGTCTGGATTTCTGATTTAGCTTAAAGATTTGTAAAAATGTGTGGAACCACATCTGAAGAAGCAAAGGAACCCTTTTTATTTCCCAACGATCAGTGTGATTTATGATCTCTAAACTGTTTCCCGATCCCTTATTTGAAAATTGGCCACAGAAAAAAATGGAAGAGATGCACATCTAAGGATCTGGAGAACTTGGAAAACGGGTATCCGTGGATCAAATGCTTGGCATAGGCTTCGCTGTCAGCACCTGAGGCGCATAGTGCATTTCAAATTTTAAAGAGACTATTCTGATTTTGAAATAATTCACATTGAACTGTTTCTTTAGATAGGTCTGGGTAATAGCTATACAAAAGAAAGATATTACCTGGAATGAGTTACAACATGCTTTTCTAACTTTCCCAACTCAAGCTAATAGGAATGTCATTTTTCCATGGCTCTGATAAATAAAAGCTTTAAAAAAAGTTTTTAATGATCTTATCCATTGTAGGTGCCAGAATGACAAGAGAGGCCATAAATCGCAAGAGCACATGATGATGTTTTAAAACAGGCAGGGAAAACGTGAATGGTTCTTGTCAGCTTTTCTTGAAATGCAACATTTTAAACCCTGCTTGTGAGACATATAGTCTCTGATCAGTCTACCTCTCATAGATCTAAAACAAATGAAAATGCTCCCCAAAATTCAGGTTTGAGAATCTTTCTTCTTTGAGCCCTAGAAATCGTAAGATAACTGTCACTAAGGCTGACTGTTACTCCTCCACACCGGTGCCTTGCTCTTGGCCACGAGATAAAACAAGCAGAAGAGCCACACCGCTTAGCCTCTAAGCTAAGCTGAAGGAGGCTGGAAGTTCCTGGGGTTCATTTCCAAAAGCTTCGAAGAAGTCTTATATTTGGAACTTGGAATCATTTGTCCATGAAAACACTGGTAAAAGATGGCAGGCTCTCACAAAAGCCTAAACCAGTGGTGGTTGCATCTCTTACCTGAAAATTGGGACTGCGTGGTGGTGAGAGAATTGGAGCGAGCTCTGAAGGGATGGTGAGCGCCAAAGGTGGCACAGGGACTTGGGAAGGAAGTCTCCTTGTCTTCTGAGATCCCGTGCACGTGCCCACCTCACAACTGCTGACCGAAGCGTCTCTCCTCTCCAGATCCACAGCTTTTTTCCTATCTTCCTGTCTTTCAGAGAAGTGAGTCTGTGGGTCTCTTAAGATATACCCTTGTTGTACTTCGGGAAAAGATGAAGCCCACCAGAGATTTTAAAAGAAAATATAAAACAAGCAAACCAGAGATTAATTACCACGTTTAGATGTCCCACAGCTCTGACACAAACTCACATGCGTGATATTTGTCACCAGGATAATAAAGCCAGTCCTATTTTTTCTTCCTCTACATTAACGTCTGGGCCTCTGTTCGTAAGATGGTAATGTAGCCATTCTGTGTCTTAAAATTCCAGCCTGGTCATCCTGGGTCTACCTTTCTTTACTATATATGCCGAGAACTCCCTTATATCCTTCCTTAGGCTCATCCTTTTCTTAAATCTTGCAGTTAAAGACAAGCTCATATGCGTGGGAAGTAAGGCACTGAGTACCCATAACTACCGAAGTGGGATTCCTACGCAAATCTTGTCTATTGACAAGAAGAGAAAGAAGTGCTCATCACTTTTCATTTTCCTATAAAACATCACTGCTTTGTCCTTCACACATCACTGTCAAACCCATCCCTCCTCCTTCCTTTACATGAAGTCAAAGACTCCACGACTGTGTAGTTTTCTCCGGGAACGACCCACATTTGGGAACGCTACACAAACTGCCCGGAGACGCCTTTGGATGACGGCGATTTAATTGTTTGTCAACAAATCACACATAACAAGTAAAACAGAAAATTGCCAAACAAGATACTGTTGAATTTACCCCTAAAATAAAAACTTGTCACAGAAATGAAATCAATTCAGATGGTTAATTCCCTGACAAAAGATAAAATATGTACATTCATGTTGATAGTGGGTAGGATTTGGGGTATGTCCCTCATTTCAACCTGATTTAGAAACCAAGAGATCTCCTGACCTATCCAAGCACTCCTATGAGATAAATGGCAAATTTAAGAACCTTGAAATGCTGTATGATCACCTAAAAAGACAGCGATGATAGAATAGAATGAAATTAAGACATTTCACCATATTATCCACAGGAGCAGGGATCGGCCTGAGCTGGTGAGCTAGTTGTAGGAGGTCTTGCTGGTGCTGTCTGCACGCCCACCCGCTCATGGAAACATTTCAGCATGTCTGTAGAAGCATCAGAGAAGCTGCCCGTGAGCGTTGAGGGAAGATACTCTCTGAATAACGGACTTGCCAGTCAAAGTGGAGGTGTGTGTCCTGTTAACCAACACGCAGCACTTCTCCTTGACACTAGACGTCCCATCCTTTGAAAGACCCTAAACTAAGGGTTCTTTGGAATTCTCCAGAAGCCACTGACTACAGAAGCAGACGCCTTCCACCCAAGACAATGGAATCAGACTATTTCTGATTGGCCCACGCACTCTTCTGTGCTTTTGCTCCACTACTAACCTTACCCATTAGTACATTATGGCCCCCTTTAGGACCCTAATATGATTTCCCTTATCATCATCCTATATTTTTATCCCCTGGGGTCTCTCTCCTTTTCCTACTGAAGGACACACAAAGCTCTCCTGCACATTTTCCCAGTGCACAGGGGCTTCTCTGAGTACCTGTCTGCTGCATCTGATAACCCCACCGGATAGCTGCTCTTATACACACTTTGGAGACTAGACGGTCTTTTTACGGGTGCCTTTTAGTTCTTAAGTTTCCCTCACATGAATATCAACCTTCAGTCTTCTACAAAGTGAACTTTAACCTCCACATTATCAAAACATTTCCGCTGAGGTCATTACAACCCTATCAACACGAGTTAGCCAGTCCCAAGAAACGCTAATATTGGAGCTACGCTGACCACAATGGTTAACTTGTTCACTTCAGGGACACTTTGCCTGTTTTAAATTGACTCAAAAAATGTGTCCTCATAAAGGGACACAAAAATCTGCCTCTTCCTGTTGAGATAAATGAGCCGGACATTCCCCAAACAGTCTGGGCACCGTCAGATCATTCTTTCCTACACAGACGTCAGGTTTGCACCTATACCTCATACACACTTAGCCTGTGTGTTCAGGATATGTGTTAGAGATTTGCAAACACTTACAGTTATCTACACTCCAATTGATCATGTTTGCATGGAAAAAATTACACAAAAACCTCCAAAATGAGGTTTATTTATAAAACTCCCAGAAGGGACAGCTGAGATAAGCCTTCGTGCACACCAAGTCCAGCGCAATTCTCAGTTAGGGACACCGCAACTGCAACGTTTGTCCAAACCTTGCCTTTGACGCTAAGAAGAGTCTAAAACCCAAGCATTAGCCAGAGTTGTTGCAGAGAATCACCGTCGGTCTTTGGCCCTTGTTGAGCCCTGGGGAAACGCACGCTCTAGCGAACACTGTTCTGTTGGTGCCAACTGCAAGATCGTCAGCCCTTGACGGAGCTGAGAGAAGGTCACCTGGCTTCCCAAGACCACCCGACTGGCCTCCTCGTCTGGTTTTCTAATCTAGGCCCCTGGTTTCAAGGCTCATTCTGAGGACTAATTTTTCTTCCTTTCTGATGACTGCCTCTGTTCCAGTTGGCTGGTGTGTCCTGTGCAGAATCTTCCAGGCTACTGGGCAGCTACCGTCATATCAAAGAACCCAGCAAATCTCCTGGGATGGATGAGGTTCGTGTCCTCTAAGTAATCTCAGCCCCGGCGAGCAAAAGCGAAATGTCCCCACACAGAGCGTCTGAGGAGCATGGAGTGTGTCCAGTGGCCTCCTTTGCATCGGCCAAATCTGGGGGCTGAGGGAGAGAAAGGCAGCCCTGGTGTCCAGGAGCTGGCCTGGAGCTGTCAGCTAGTCCTTTGTGCTGCTATGAACTGGACTGGCGCTCAGCGCAAGGCCTCGGTGTTCTCCTGTTGACCATAAACCCATTTCAATGTCAGGAAGGCTGTTATGTGGCGATGAAGCATCAGGACAAACAGGACAACTCGAAGGATATCTGAGCACAGACACAGACCCTGTCCAGATGCGGAAGTGACCAAACGTCTCCCCTCCCACGCAGGGCGGGTGACGGCCGCTGTTTAATCATTACTGTCCAGGCCCCCCAGCTTCTAGGTGGGATTTAGGAGGTCCCATCATGCGGTCACCTGTACCTCCTGACACCTCAAGCAAAGACTCGCTACCTTAAACTCTCCTGCAATCACCCGACACAAGTGCAAATCCTCTGAGAAATCCTAGCATCTCTCTGGGTGTGCGTTACCCTCAGAGCCAGCTTGCTAACTACTGCTGTGCTCCTGTGAGCCTGGCCAGAGGCCCTGAGAAAACTCACTCTCTTCCTCAAGCAACTTCTTCAGGATGGAAGGTCCTTTTGGAATTTCCATCAGAGAAGACCTGGGCCGGATTCTGAGATCACGGTGGGAGGGGGCCTCTGTGCGGACAGGAGTCCTGGGACGGGAGATGTACAAAGGCCACGCAGGACCTTGGGCGGCCTCTGGAGGAGAAAGAGACATGCCCCTGGAGGTGTTTTATTTCTCACTCTGTCTACTTTCTGCTGATTCCTGCTTGTCTAGAGAGAAGCCACCTTTTCCCTGGATTAGCTCTGAGCCAGTGCTAAGGCGGGAAGGCAGTCGGGCACTTCAGAGCATTGGCTCCAGTGTCTTGAGCATCCACAAGATGCTGAAGGTGAGAGGTCAGAGCGCACGGGACGCGTGTTCCAGCAAAGATCCTTGAAGCTGCTCTGCTGAGGCTCCGCTCCTCCCTGAGAAGGGCAGGTCTGGAACTTCCCCCACGCTGTCTCAAAGAACACTTCGGGCTGGTCAACCTAGCTTTGGTGCAGTTTTGTTTTGTTTTAATTATTTATTTATTTAATTTTGGCCGCATTGGGTCTTCGTTGCTGCGTGCGGGCTTTCTCTAGTTGCGGCAAGCAGGGGCTACTCTTCATTGTGGTGCACGGGCTTCTCATTGCAGTGGCTTCTCTTGTTGCAGAGCATGGGCTCTAGGCGCACGGGCTTCAGTAGTTGTGGCTTGCGGGCTCAGTAGTTGTGGCTTGTGGGCCCTAGAGCGCAGGCTCAGTAGTTGTGGCGCATGGGCTTAGTTGCTCCACGGCATGTGGGATCTTCCCAGACCAGGGCTCGAACCCATGTCCCCTGCAATGGCAGGCGGATTCTTAATCACTGCACCACCAGGGAAGCCCCTGGTGCAGTTTTTACACTCTTTAGGCAAACTCTCAGGAAATGGACAAGAGATGACTTTTACGTTAGTTCTCTAGGATATTAGATACTTAGGACAAGACACATCTCAGTAAAATTAGATGTCAGATACTTAATTTTGAAAGACGTACAGGTGGAGCACAAAAATCAGAACCAATCTGGTGGTCTTGCTGCCACTGTTAGTGACATCTTGGACATATCAGCCAGAGAGAGAGAACTTAGCCGTACCTTGGAAAAACAAAAATAATGACAGCGTCACTTAAGTTTGAAATGCTTTGTATTTGTGTAAATGATTTTTAAGGAGGTTTAATTTTCTTGATTGCCTGTGCTAATGGGTAGCACTTGATTCATTGTTATGAGCACTACATTGTATCAGTAAAGCAGGGGATAAATAGCTGTTTGACCCGTGCCGTGGACGGTGCAATGCCGTTCACCCACAGAGACCAGGGTTCTGAAAGAGGAAAGAAAACCATACTGTTGACACTCGTCTAGCCTAGTTGGTTTAAAGACTCTAACATCTGGAACTTTAAAATTGCCATTATTATTTTCCTAAAATTTTTTGTATAATTAGATTTCTGCTTTTAAAAGGTCTCTAAGGAAACACGTGCAGTTTTGGCAACCCTGGCTATCTAAATTCTAACAACATCTATTTTGTGAAATACAAAGCATATGTCGGTACCTACAATGGATCTCCAACGCATAGATATATTTATTCAAGCTTTTATAATTTCGTATTACGTTTTCACCTTTAAAATTTTTTTATTTAAAAAAACATGTACAGTTGGCACTTGATGAGATCGCTTTCCTTTTTTAAGTGAAAGTTTTCATCTGGAAGATCATGGACGTGATAATAGTTTAAATATCTAATCCTTCTCCTGCAAAGTCAATTTATGAAAACATAATTGTTATTTAATATCCTTTCCAAATGCGGTGGGCTCACTGCAATAAACAGGTATAGTTGGGCTTGATTTTCTATCATTGCAATTGTTTTGGAGCAGAAACTCCAGAAAGGAAGCTCATGCAGAGTCCCGAGTGGGTGTGTTCTGTCCCCCCCAGAGGCTGCTGAGAGCGGGAATCAGGGAAAGGGGGAACGTCACCCCACAGCGTCTTCCTTCCCATCAGGAAGCAGTGAGGGGCCGGCCTTTGGAGGAGGACCAGAGCAAATCATATTGTGTTATTTCTGTGACTGGGAACAAGGGAAAGTGAATCCTGCTACTCTTCCCAGAGAGACATCAGTGAATCTGTCGTCAAAGCTCCAGGTGATGAAATCCTTGCCCTGGTACCACGCTGCCTTGTATATAAAAGTGTTGGTTGAAAGGTTTATTCCTTGTTAGTTTAGGGGGTTCCTAGAAAGAGAATTATGGACTTGAAGTCACTCTTAAAGATTGACTGAGGGCTTCCCTGGTGGTGCAGTGGTTGAGAGTCCGCCTGCCAATGTAGGGGACACAGGTTCGTGCCCAGTCCGGGAAGATCCCACATGCCGTGGAGCAACTAGGCCTGTGCGCCACAGTTACTGAGGCTGCGTGTCCGGAGCCTGTGCTCCGCAACGGGAGAGGCCGCGACAGTGAGAGGCCCGCGCACCGCGATGAAGAGTGGCCCCCGCTCGCCGCAACTGGAGAAAGCCCTTGCACAGAAACAAAGACCCAACACAGCCAAAAATGAATATAAAATAAATAAATAAATAATGTTTAAAAAAAGATTGACTGAAAGAGAGAAAAAGAAAGAAGGAAGGAAGGAAAGAAAGGAAGAAAAGGGAGAAAGGAAGAAAGAAAGAAAGGGAAGGAAAGAAGAAGAAGGAAAGCGGGGGGAGGGAGGAAGGAAGGACCTAAAGGCCAGAGAAAAGGCAATTCCAGGAGTCTGAGATAACCTGGTTATTGCCCCTAAAAAGGAGAATTCTGTATTCAAATACCTTCTTCCTCTTTTTCTGCATTCCACCTCTGCTCAGGGAAAGGCTTGGGAACCAAGAACGTCCACTTTGTTCTGCCTTAGAGCATTTCCCTCTGTAGAGGGGAGAAGAAGGTTACCATCAGTCGCAACGAAATCAATGGCCGTAGGTGGTGTGGGACACAGGAGACATGTTCCAGGTCCCCGCATCTCCAAGAGGCAGGGCAAGTTACGCGAGCTCAAGGACAGCCCAGAGCGCAAAGGCCTCCTCGGGACGGGCGTCCCGTGATGGCCTCTGCACCGGGAGGCCCCGAGACCAGAGAGGACAGGCAGGCCAGGGCAGGCCCGGTTACTTCACTTGCCTGCCCTGTCTCTGCCCGTCGCCACACGGGCTACGATGACGCGCTTTCTCCAGGTTCTTTCCGCCATGCACGTCACTGCAGCTAAGTCCCTAGTCAGGGTTTCGTTGTGTTTCCTCTCCTGACTTGTGGAAAAGATGGAACACTTGCATTGCCCCGGTCTTCAAAGGACTGAGGTCATCCAGTATTTAAATGAATGAATGGCTGAATCAAATGCGTCACCTCAAAAATTCGGTAGTAAGTTCTGGAAAATTTCAGGAACCTCTGGTAACTTTAACCTGAATATCATTACCCCCATGCATGCGCAAACCTCCAAGACCTAGTGCTTCTTTCTGTGAGATAACATCCAGGCTATAAACTCAAAGTACCTACACACACAAAAATATAAATTTCTATGGAATTTCTACGAGTAAGGGAGAAATCTGTCCCTTAGACAATAAATTAGCTGCATTTGCAACATAATGGCTGTGACACTTTTATGATACTTTTCTACTAAAAATATTTCTGTTTGCTAAACCAATCCCAGTAGAAAGATGCACAGTTGGCTTACTTGTACTGATACTTAGGACTGCTGCTGGAAAACAGTGGTGGGCCTCCTGAGTTCTCTGAATGCACGTGTTAAAAGCAAACTAAGAACGCATGCTGTTGTCTGTAGACGAATATTTATATCTGTCTTCCTGCGCCCTCAGGTAGGGATAAGGTCATCTCATACACGTAAATATGATTTAGTAACTTACTTCTTATATTCAAGGAAAGCCCTGGGAGTAACGACAGCTTTTGAAATATCCACGTGGAGGACGTTTTCAAATGAGCTGAATTCAGACTTCAGTTCTTTGGTGGAGCCCATGCAGCGGACACCACGCAGCCTCAGAAGCCTCGGAATCTGGCAGTGTTTGTCATTACGATGTACTAGGATAAATCCATCCTGTTTCCTAGATGCAGTCATCATCTTTTATAATGAAAGACAAATCAAAAGGCGTGTTTCGAAGAGTGCGGAGGATGCTGGTGAGGGAGGGTCACCGTGAAATTAGGCGTATTGTTTCTCAAAGTCCTGTTAATCTTGGCCTCGTCCCCATGGAGCTCCCAGCAACACACTGCCAACCCCACCGCTGACCCACCTCCGCGGCAAAGCTACTGGTGGAGACACGGTTATACAAGAGGAGAATTTTCCAAAATACACTTTACTCATTTTTTTCCCTTCTGTTTTCCTGTTGGCATTACCGTGACGTTTAAAGGGCACTTAAGGCAGTAAATTAGAACGTTAGGCTAAAACCTCTGTAGAAATGCAGGCAACTTTTATTTTTAGTTTGGAAAGCTTTCCTCCTGGAAGCTGAAACGAACCCTTGGAATGAGGTGGAAACAAGGGTTGGAATGCATTTCTGTGCAAATATCCTGCTCCCCAAACATGTGGACCGGTTTTCTCCCCGTCCTACATTTGTTGCTTTGGGAAGGGAGTCTCCTCCTCCGGATCTGTACTATTCAATGGAGGCGCCAAAAATGAGATGCCGAGGCCCGGTTGCCTTCGTTTCTTCCATAGGGTGTGAAAGGGCACCTGCTGTGGCTTTAACTGCTCTTTCCCCGATGGCCAGACACGTTCAGCACTTTTGCATTGGCTCACTGGGCACCTGCATGTCTTCTTTTGCCCATTTTCTAAGATTCATCCCTATCTGTTAGGTCTTGATATTGTAATGCTTTTGAAGTGATATTTTCTTTTACAATTTTATATTCACATGTTTTGTTACTATTATATGGAAATGTATTTGAAGTTTGTATATTAATCCTTTAAACCTGTGACCTTAGGGTTACCAAAGGGCAAAGGTTGGGGGGAGGGATAAATTAGGAGATTGGGATGAACACATACACACTACTATATATAAAATAGATAGCTAACAAGGACCTACTGTATAGCACAGGGAACTCTACTCAATATTCTCTAATAACCTATAAGGGAAAAGAATCTGAAAAAGAATAGATGTATGTATATGTAAAACCGAATCACTTTGCTGCACGCCTGAAACTAACACAACATTGTAAATCAGCTATACTCCAATATAAAATAAAAAGTTTTTTAGAAATCCTACGACCTTACTAAGTTTACTCTTTGGTTCTAGGACTTTGGTGTTTTCCTCATTTTGTATTTTCCATGAGGTTTTCCTGCATACACAGTCATCATCTTTAAGGATGTACAGTTTTCCTTCTTTGTTTCCAATTGGGATGCTCTCTTGCATCCTGCTTTATTGCACCGACTGGGACAGGAAGTCCCAGAACAGACATGGTGAGAGCAAACACTCTCCTTCCGACCATAAGGTAAAGCGGTAAAGGAGGCACTATTAACTGCGATGTTAACTTTAGACGTGCCTTATTGTTAAATGAGGAAATTTCATTTTGTTCTCGTTTGCTGATTTTCTTTTTTAAAAATCATGTTTGGCTGTTGAATTTTATCTGCATCAAGTGACATCACCTTTTTAAAATTTTTACTTCAGCTTGTTAGTGAGGTGAATTATGAGGATTGATTTTTAAATGGTGAATTCATGTGTACACCTGGAATAAACTCTGTTGTAATAATGTATTATCTTTTGCTGGATCAGGTGTGTTTATATTTTGTTAGTAATGCTTGGTCCTGTGCTCCTGGGAGATGTTTGTCTATATTTTCTTTCCTGGTAATGTCTTTGCCATATTTTGGCATCACGGTTATTCTTGCTGAATAAAACCAGTTGAAAATTTTTCCAATATCATTTTTTCGGTAAATGTGTGTGTAAGATTGGTGCTGCTTTCTTCTTAAGTTTTACAGAATTCACTACTATAGTCATTTGGACCTGAAACCTTTTTTATCGAACGATTTTTAATTTCCTAGTCAATATATCTAATAGATAAAGGACTTGTAGACATTTCATTTCTCCTTATGTCACTTTGATCAACTTTTTTCAGTACATTTTTCCATTTAATCTATATAGTCAAATTTATTGGCATAGAATTTTTCTTCATATCACCTTAATATCTTTTTAACATTTGAAGTATCTGATATTGTTAATTTGTGCTTTTTCTTTCATTGATGAGTCTCATTAATGTTATTACTTTGATTAGTTTTTGAAAGAAGCTGATGTTGGCTTTGCACGTTTTCTCTTTTGTCTATTTCCAGTCTTATCTGCATTAATTACTTCCTTCTACACACTTGGGGATTAATATGCTCTTTCTCTTTTGTAACGTCCTAGAGTCAAAGCTTAATATCAACCTTAATGGAGGGTGATTAAAGACCTTTCCCCCAAGTCAAAATCAAATTCGTACTCAGGGCAATAGGACAAAAGAAAGAGCAAAATAAAAGCCATATGGATTGTGGGAAAAAAAGGCTAACGCTCTTCCGTTTCCTCTTAGCAGTTGTATGAATCTCCTCGGGCTGCCACAATGGATTACTGCAGAGTGGATGACTTTGCAGAAATTTATTCTTGCTACCTCTGGAGGCCAAGAAGTCTGAAATCAAGATGTCAGCAGGCCATTCTCGGAAGCAGGGTTTTCTTCTGAAGGTCCTAGGGGAGGATCTTTGAGTCTTGTGGCTTCTCGGGGTGGCCGCAGTCCTCGGTGTTCCTCTGCCATCACAGGGCCTTCTTCCCGCCGTCTTTCTGGGTCTCGGTGTCTGCCTCTCCTTTTCTGATAAGACACCAGCTGTTGGATTTGGGCCACACCCTAGTCTAGTATAGCTTCATCTTAATTTGATTATATCTACAAGAGTATTTCCAAGTAAGGTCACATGTACAGGTGCTGGGGGTTATGACTTAATACCTTTGGGGGCAACAGTTCAGTCCACCACGGCAACTGTAAATGCTTGTTCATGTGTTCTGATCATTTCAACTGTTGTTTCCTTGACAATAGGGTGACATGTCTTGGCTAACGATATTTCACATAAAGTTTATAACACACAGACATTTCCAATAGTTCTGAGGTGGGTGGCAGGAAGGTGCAGGGGAGCACAAGGCTTGAAAACTACAGCGATGTTACCTGTCTCTCCTCACCCAGCCCCATCGAGCTCACACCTGCCCTGTGACAATCACACAGTCCTTGGGGACAGACAGAATGGGGAACTTCGTTCACCAGCCACGCGCCTTTAGTGAAGGGGAGGCACGGAAGGTTTGAGGGATTAATTTGGACGGTCACTGTGGTTTCACTGTAGTGTGGACTTAGACCTGTGCAGCAGATATCTGGGGACTTCTGTTTCAGGCATATATCAACTTTCCAGAAGCCTCGGCCCCATGGTGAAGATTTAGAGGAGATAATGTCTAAGAAGAACCAATCCCAGAATAAGATCAGTGGCAGAGATGATGGAAAAGATGTAAACATTGTAGGTAGAAAAACTTCCTTAGAATTAATTAAAAGAGTTCAAAGAATTGTTTTCACAAAATGGGTGATGGCTATGCTAGTTAAACTGTTCCACAGCGGAGAAAAATGGAAAAAAAATAAAAATTAATCCAGTAAAGTAAGTCGGATAATCCAGATACTGAAACCTGAGGACAAAAACAACAACAAAAATGCACACGTTCACACTAATAATTGCATTCAGCGAACACTTGCTCTGTGCCAGGCACTGTCTGAAGCACTTTACTCGTATCGATTTATCTCATCCTCACACCAGCTGTTTGAAAGTGTTCAGTGATTTTCCCAGTTTCACAGATGATGTAACTGAGGCACAGTGACGGTGAATATCTTCAGGTTTGGAGCCATCAAGAAACAGACAACAGGACTGAAACCCAGGAAGTCTGGCCCGAAAGCCCAGGTTCTTACTCCATCCGCTTCTCTCAGATACAGACCGGTCTCTTAACGGAAGTGCATATAAAAACTCTAAGTAGTAGTCAACCAAATCTAACATCACACCAAAGGGTTATTATACCAGCCTCTTCCAGATGAAAAGAGATAAAAACGTATGACTACATTAATTGATGTGTGTATTAGGTATGGTATAGACGAAGCTTCTATAAGAAAGAGATGCTAAAACACAATCACTTAAATATATACATGAATATATAATATATTTATACATTTACATATCATATGCAAATATTAATATAAATTTATGTATACATTACACATACTATGTCCTTTCCTTAGCAGTCTAGGGGAAGACAGTGGTCTCGACTGGTCAACTGCTCTGACCCTTGAGATAACCCAGGCTTTCAACCAGGAGGGTGGACACTATGGAATCCCAGTAACTTCCACCTCTTGTTCCGAGTGCTGGTCTGCTTATTACTAACCCAGTCCAACACTGGAGAAAGAAAAAACGTCTCCACAGAGACGCTGACCTTAAGGCAGGAAGACAAATGTTGTCACTTCACTTCTGCTCTCATCCCACTGCCCTGAAATTAACCACATGGGCTAATTTCAAGGAAAGCTGGGAAATGCCCGTCCTGTGGTAGTTGTGTGCCCAGCTACACTCAGGGACTCTATTTCTAAACTTCTATTTCTAAAAGTTTAAAGTGGAGAGTAGATATTGTCACAAAGTTTTTAGAATCAATCAGAATCCCTAACGACAGGTAATAACATTGAGTGTGCAATCTAGTTAAACACTTAAGCAAAGAAGAGGACGATATACTTGCTTCATCTGATGAAGAATCCCTAAAATGTCAGACTTATGTTAAATGGTGAAACATTAGCGTTTGGAATTTAAAGAGTTTCTTACTGTCATAGTTAGTCAAACAAAAAAGAAAAGGTGGATGCAAATTGGTAATTATTTTCTGAGGATTCAATTATCTATTTGGACTAAGAAAACAATTAAAATCAATCAAAACTTAAAAAAAAAACTCAGAATGGTCTTGGTTACAAATTAAGTAGCATAATATATAATATCCTTATTGGGGATAAACAGTCATAAACTATGGGAACCAGATCAGATTTGCTCTGGCAATAAGCAATACATTTCCAAAAAAGCTAATTGGTTAGATTTAAAAAGTCATCTTATCATAAACATAAACACAAAACATAAAACATCCCACTAAAAGTTGTAATACTTGAATACAGAAACATATTGTAAATCCTCCCCAAAATAATCTATACACTTAACACAATTCTACTCAAAATTTCAAAGATATTTAAAATTACTGGTTGATTTCAAAGTTCAACTGAAAGAATAAATGTGCTAAAAAGCTGTATATAGAGATTTAGCGTACCGCAAGGACTAGCAAATCAGTGGGGAAAACAGACAATATTTAACAAATGATATTGAGGCAACTGATCAACTATTCAGAACTTTCTAAAGGTAAGGCTTCTGTCTCTTATTGAATAAACTTCCTCATGGATTTTATGTGTGGGAAAGTACAAGAAATTATTTCTACATTCTTGGAGTTGGGAAGACCTTTGTAAATAAGCATGTTATCAAAGGTAAAACTCCCAAGAAAATATTTATATTTGTTACTTTACGCATATTTAAAATTTCTGTGTATGTAAGTTTTCCATAACAAAATTCGAAATCAAATAATGAAGTAATAATATACATGACAAAGGCTTAATTACTTAGAATATAAAGAGAGCCTAGCAATAAATTGGAAAACGTTGGATACCCAGTAGAAAACAGACCAAAGGAAATGAATAAGCAATTTGGAGAATAAGACTAAATTGTTTCAAAATTTTAAAAAAATATCAGCTTTTCCTATCTAATTTATGGTGCTGAAATGAAATAATTTAAAGGGTGAACAAAGTGCAAGGGAAGGTGGGCAATTATTCATATCATTTCTCATTAATTATCATTCACTATGGACTTTGGGAAAAGCTGCTTTGCAACATGTAGCTGATTCCTTCAGAGCATTCAAAACGTGCACACTTTTGGGTGTAGGAATTTTCTGTAATAACCTTTATGACTTAAATATACTGTTTATAGCTTTGTTTAATCTACAGAAACAATTTGTTTTTAACCCAAAGGCCCCATATTAGGAATTTTAAAAATAAATCATGTTATACTCGTAATTGACATATTAATAAACAATTAAAATGGTAAAGAAGATTATTATAAAATAAAAATATGGGACTTCCCTCATGGCGCAGTGGTTGAGAGTCCGCCTGCCAATGCAGGGGACACGGGTTCGAGCCCTGGTCCGGGAAGATCCCACAGGCCGCGGAGCAACTAAGCCCGTGCGCCACAACTACTGAGCCTGCGCTCTAGAGCCCACGAGCCACAACTACTGAGCCCACAAGCCACAACTACTGAAGCCCGCACGCCCAGAGCCCGTGCTCAGCAACAAGAGAAGCCGTTGCAATGAGAAGCCCGTGCACCACAACGAAGAGTAGCCCCCACTCGCTGCAACTAGAGAAAGCCCAAGTGCAGCAACAAAGACCCAATGCAGCAACCCTGCAAAAAAAAAATGCTTTCTATATTTTTAAAATTAAAATATGGATATAAATTATAAATGTCTATAAACTAATAATTTATCGGTATTTGTTTTTCAGTGTACTTAGTTTTCTGCATCAAACATGTTCCGTTTTGGAATACGGAAAACAATTTTTTAAAAACCTCTCTCTGTAACATAAAAATAAAATAATACATACTTTGTTCTCTTCTTACAGGAAAGTTTTCCATATGTTGTTTGGAACGTAGTGAACCCATTAATAACTGGTCTGTCAGCTGGACTTTTCCATGGGCCTAGTTTAAAACAGCAGAAGAGAATTCTGAACGCTCAGCCACAACCTGTGCTGTGTCTACTGAACTTGACTCCTTACCTTTTCAGAACTTTCCATCCCCTACTCTGCTCTTTCCACAAAATCTTGAATTGAAGCCAGCTGTTCCTAGACGTTACCTAAAAGGCTCCCGGCCACGTTCACAGGCCTGTGTGCTGAATCCACACGTGCCTGTGGACTGGTCACCGCTCCAGGTCCTGCGGCCCTGCCCTGGGGTCCCTCGGAGGTGAGGCCATTGACATCACCGGAATTTAAGTGCTTATAATTAAACTGCATGTTAGCACCTCCTTAAAATAAAAAACACAGGGAATTCATGCCTCCTTTGGTGCTATCCTGAAAGGATCAGCCTCCGTCAAGAGGCAAGTATAGGTTTAGGGGCAGAAACTTTGCTTTTTTGAATCAAAGTGTAAATTCAATTCAGTAGACCTGGTTGGGTCAGATGATGTGCCCTGAGAACTCTGTCTGTGTAGGGAAATGGCCGTGCTCTCTGGGTCCTCTCTGCCTCACTGCTGTCTTTTCCTCCTGCCCCAAGGCCTCTTCTTTTTTTTTACGTTATTTTTTTTTTTTAATGACTGGGTGTGTGCATTTTATTTATTTATCTTTTATTTATTCATTTTTTGGCCGCACCGTGTGACATGTGGGATCTTAGTTCCGCCACCAGGGATCAAACCTGCACTGGGAGTACGGAGTCTTAACCACTGGACCACCAGGCAAGTCCCGAGGTCTCTTCCTTTTCCCCTTCACTGGCCATCTTTTCCCCTTTATAATAATCTTCTTTACCATTTTAATTGTTTATTAATAAGTCAATTTATGAGTATAACATGATTTATTTTTTAAATTCCTAATATGGGGACTTTGGGTTAATAACAAAGTGTTTCTGTAGATTAAACAAAGCTATAAACAGTATATTTAAGTCATAAAGGTATTACAGAAAATTCCTAGACCCAAAAGTGTGCTCCAGATCTCTCTCTACCCAGCTTTCTTTCTTTCAAGGGCAAAGCTGACAGAATCACATGCTCTGAAGAATTATAGACTAAATATGCTTCCGCTTTTAGGCCCATGTACATTTCTGATAAATATTAGAGGAAAAGGTCAATGTTCACCTTCAAGGAATTAGTTGTTACTATTGGGATTTCTGGCATCAGTGGGTTTGTATCAAAGTACTCTTCCAGGCACTTCGGGGAACCCACAGATAATTGTCTCCTACAGGAAAAAAATGATCTCAAGGCTATGAACGGGTGGTTCCTGACGTTAACATTATTTTTGTCATTACGTGATGCTCTGCAAGACGGACGTTGCAGGGCAGCGCATGGTCCAGAAGCAGGACCTGTGCTGGGACAGCACTGGGGGGACAGTCCGCCCATCTGTGGTCTTCCTTTTGCCTCAGTTCTTGGGAAAAGAGAGATAATAAATTCTACTCACAAAGTTGGCGTGAGGATAAAACGATCCTGTACTTGAAGACTTGTAGGAAGGCTGAAAGCACCACCGTAAAGGAAAACGTACAAGTACGGGTGTTGCATTTTCGCTTTACGGGAAGGTAGAGCTACCTTCCCCATCAATATCTACAGCCACGTGTGGTAAGCGTGTTCCCTTCTCTGTTTGGAGGCCCAGAGAGGTTAAGTCAGGTAACTGCCCAAACCTCTCGTATTTTGTAAGTGATCAGGCCAGGATTTCCGCACTCTTGGCTCTGTTCAACGTGGCATTTGAAATAGTGCCTGGGTCAGGCCAACAAGTCGAGAAGGATGTCCGAATGACTAGAATGAATGAATGAATGAGTGAGTGAGTGAGTACAGGAGAGGTGATGCACAGAGGCCGGCTCCTCCATGCTCACTCTGGGCAAGAAGACTTCAGAGAAAGAGAGGAGTGGGGCCTGGAGACGTGGCTGAACACGGAGGGAAGTTCTGGGCAGGCAGTTTACAGCCGCAGTTAAGAAGAGTAGGCAAGGTCTTTAACTTCGCTATTTTAACTAGATGCTCCACAAGGCACATCCCTGATTGACATCAGACCATATAAAATTTCCATCTCTCTTTAGGCTCTGCAGAGTGAAAGGCAATTGCAGCGTGAACTGGGTCTCCGCTGGGATAAAGGATTCTCTAACAGCCTTTTCTCTGCGTTAAGGGTATAATACAGAAAAGCTTTCCATACTTAGAACACATCAAAGGGGACAATCTTTAAATTGCTGGGCTAAACACCATGGTTTTTCCTCTTCAGCAACTATATTTACATTAAAAGAAGAAAAAGGTTAGCTAGCATTTTATAAAAACGGTTCACAATTACTGATAAAATTCGAATCGTATAAAGTTGGGTTTTTGAATCTTCTTACTAGTGATATGTGTCTCTCATATAAATTTGCAGGCATTTACTTGAAAAAAAGGTACATTTTCTATATGAGATGTAACTAGAAACAGACTCATTTGAACTCATTAAAAGAATGGTTTACAAAAAGCACATGTAACTCCCGGGCCCGGGGTGGGTACTGGGCCCACTGACTCTGTACAGTGTACCCGCCTGGCAAGCGGAGATGTGGTCATGAAAGGGAGTGCCCGAATTGTCAGATAGAATTTATTATATGAAAGTATCTAGCTCAAAACTTTCCTACCAAAGATTCCTGGTGGGGTGCCAAGAGCTGGCTTGAAGTCTTAGGGAATCACAAATATGTAGGTCACTGGGGTCCTCGTGGGCACCCTCCCTTCAAAGGAAGGCATTTCTCGAAAATGTAAAGGCTCATTTAGAAGGGATCATGTCGACATCTGCAATAATTCCTTGACATGGCAGCACGATTAAGTCTCCCGAATTCCAGAACAGACTCAGGCTGACTCAAAAACTGATGAAAAATTCCAAGGACTGCAAGGGAACACAGAGTACAAGTCCCTTTCCTGTTTAGAACCCCGTGACCATGACCGAACGAGATGCCCTTTGCGACAGTCCACTCCTGGCTCTCGTGACCCGGCAGGGACAGTCACACAGGCAGGGCGAGTCCTTCTCTAAGGCAGCAGGGACCCAGGGAGTGGATGGAGCCCCCCCAGCCGGCACGGCCCAGGAGGAGGTGTTGTTTACGGTGCGGGGGTCACCTTGGGTGATATCCCTTATTGCACCGCCTCCCATCTAACCAGGGCTGGCTAAAAATAACTAAATCACCCCGTCTGGATGCAGGAGATGCCCCATGCAACGTGCTCAGGTCTGAGTGGCGCCGGAATGGGTGGTGCTATTATCAGGAGCTCACACGCCACCCTTAAACCCTCTCATCAGCCGTTTTCATACCGCGAGCTGCAGTTTTTGTAATGGAAAAAAATGTCACACATTGGAAGATGGATTTCTCATGTAAATAGCATCGTGTCTTGGAGAGGGCTCGCTCTTAACCTGGGTGATCGTTACTGTGACAGGACACTGAACAGAACCAGCCTTGCTGGGATTCTAGAGGAATTAGAAACGCACCCACGTGTGTATCGGGGGGGATGCTCTCTTTCCTTGGCTGTCTGTAATTTGGCAGAGGGAGGGGCTGGGCAGGCTCAGAGTACGAAATCATTGATTCTGTCCCCGCGTCCACTTGGCAGTGTTTGAGGTCCACACCAAGTCTCAGGCTAAGTTTCCCCACTTGCGGAATTCACTCATCAATGAAATGAGTCATCAGTGAAAGAGCGTCTGAAATGATGCTGACTGTGACCTTTAGGTTTATCCGGGCTATAATCCCAAACGTCACGATTACACATATACGTGTGCACATGTACACGCTTGCACACACACACATAGCCATGCGTACATACACGGTTAAGGGCTGGGGAGGGTTGGGGATCTGGAGAGACTGCAGATACTGACCAAGTGGAGCTGGCCCAGCGCCTTCCCTCCTGTCACACAGCTGTGCTCCTCTGCACAGAATGTTCCTCCGGGGCCCCCGTGAGAGGACACAGCGGTTGAAACTATTAGGAAAATAAGAGGTGGGCCTCGCTTCTGGACATTTGCGTGTATTAAACTAAACAGAAACAGAGAAAACTTACCACTCTGCTTTCAGGCCTGACCCTCGCGGGGCCGTCTCCGTCCACCCCGCTCCTTGAAGCCGTCCCTGCCTGAGACGCCAGCGGGCGGGGGGGCCTGGGAGCCCTTCGTGCCCTTGGCCACCTCCACCAGGGCACACGGAGTCTGGTCCTTTGACCAGGGCATCTGTCACATGAATGCCAGGTCTTAATTGAGCAAAGGAACAGTGCCCAGGGAGGGTTTGCAATTCTTTTCAGGGTCTGTTTATTGTGGGCAGTTCCCTGCGGTCACTACAGATTGGAGAGTTCTGTGTCTGAGAAGCACGTGTCATTTTGGACAGGCTGTGTTGGAAATCACTCTTTCCTTCTCTCTGTCTGCTCTGTACTTCCCTGATTTTGGTGAGGCCATCAAGTATGCTCTAAATGCCTGCACACTAAATCAAAAAGAGAGAGAGAGAGAAAGAGAGAGAATGCTGTAAGGTGTGCCTCCCCCAGTTTCCCTTTACTTAAGATAGAGCGGAGGGGCCCCTCTTGCAGGACGTCTGTCTGCCCACCGCGGGCTGGCCTCTGCTTCTGTGCACTATCCATCCGTCTCTGCTGTGCTCTCTCTTTCTGCGCTCGACCTAACCTCCCATGCTGGGCTGCCAGCTCCTGGGTCAGCCGGGCAATGCCTCATCCAGCTTTGTATTTCCAGCAAAAGTCTTGTTTTCCTTTGCAGTGGGAAACACAATAAGTATCTGCTAAATTACCTGAAGAACTACAAGTAAGAATGTGAACAATTTAAGAGTTAGGTGTTCATTGCTCAGCAAGGGTGGGATGCATACTATAGCTTTCTTAGTGGGAACCGTAAGTAAGAGACTTCACTCAGATTTTGGGAGGCAGACGGACAGCTGGGAAAGCAGAGGGGAGCAGAGAAGCCCCAGCAGAAGGACCCGGGTTACAGGCCTTCCTCCTGAGTTTGCCTCCTTGATCATCTTCCCTAGAGATTTTTGCTCTGTTTTCTGTCACATCCCTATCTTCAACCCACACAGCCTGCGTGCGTCTCTCCTCCACCCCGTCCCCTCATTCTCAGCCTTAATGCAAAGCTGATGGCCAGAAGACAGTGCAGGAAGACAGTGATGTGATGCCCCTCTGGTGCGGCCACTCTGTTGCCCCTCCCCCCTCCACTCTGCTGCCCAGGTGGGCAAACCCTCCTCACACAGCTGCCCCCTCCCCCCCCCCCAAAAAACTGCGCAATTCCGCTCCTAACAAACAAACCTATGAACATAGCCTGGAAGGGGACATCATCGCTGGTCTTCTGCTCGTGGAAAGGTCCCTTCCCCACAAGAACATGTGGACTCTGGAAACCTACCACCTACTGGGCGTTTGGTAAATGCTAGACACTGTGTGGTGCTGTAAAGGCATCACCTCTTAATCCACCCAGTCACCCTTTCAAAGATGAGAACATGGAAGGCTACGAAGGTGGAGAAAACCTTCCAGGGACACATCTACAGTGAGCAATCTGAAGCTGGCTGGGCCAGGCCCAAAGCCTGTGATTTCTGCAATAGGCAATGCCTTGGGTGTCCGACAGGCATTTTACAGTCTCTCCACCTGTTGCATATAAAATACTTCTCTGATTATTGAAAACGCCATTTGGGGGTGTATATTTCTCTGATCCACATATAATCAGTACAATTTAATACTGCCACTAACACTGAACAACTTCTATTGCCAAATTTGGTTTGAAGAGATGAAAAAAATCTGAGTACACCTACTTATAACAGTAGTTTACTGCCGAAGTAGCTTTAGTAAATAACGCCCTTTGTTCTTCTTCCTCCAAATCTTCGTAGCTCAAAAAACTTTAAGCTTTTATTGCCCGCTCATAAATGTGTGGGCAGGGAGATAAGATGAAACTTCAGAAATCATGTGCCACATTCATTTATCTAGTTGAAGCAGGTTGAATATTATGTTTCTTCACATAAATATTGAGCAAAGTTGTTGGAAGGTAGCAGGAATAATTCATTTCCCTGCAATTTTAGTACCGTTACTGGTAGCAAACATGCTTTGAGCAGTTACCGTTTTCAAGAAACCTTGCAATGGATATTATATCTGTGATCTCACTTTGGGGTGTAGCATTTGACTTCTGTCCGAACCCAAGGTCAGCTCCGGGGGTGCTTCAGTGTCCTGCCCCCCTCGTAGGGCTGGTGTGTGGTCTAGGTAAAGCACTTAGAACAGTGTCTGGTGGATAATACCAAGTAATATAGATTCATGCCTATTCTTGTTTCAATCACAAAAGCTAAATGTTATTTGGGAATTAATGACATATGTGTTCAGCCCTGATACGTAAAATTTTAAGTAATCTGGTGGAATCTAAAATCAGTTCTATTTACTGATGATCAGTCATAAAGGCATAATGTGTCCCTTCCTCAAGTAGCCTGTTTGCTTCAAATGTACAGAGTGATTTGCTCACCATCTTCTTGGCTGCGTGTCCGTGGGTGCGATGCTCTCACACTGTTTGGGTTGGTTGGTTACCAAATCCAAGCTCGCTCTGCTCACCACAGGACAGGCCAGTACGTCGGGAGATGAGGTGTTGAGGCAGCGACTATGACTTTATTCGGGAAGCCAGCAGACCGAGGAGACAGCAGACTAATGTCTCTAAATAACCATCTTCTTGGAGTTTGGATGCCAGTTTCTTGTACAGCACAGAGAGTGGGAGGAGACGAGGAAGTAAAGTGAAAAGGCCATACGATTTGCAAGTATCCCCTGGAATGGCCAGCCTCGGGGAGGGGATGTGTTCATTTCTTCTTTCTTGCCGCCATCCGCAGGTGGACAGGGTCCGGATGTTCCCCTGAACAAAGGCACTTTGGTTTAACAGGGGGTCAGGGTTCCCCGGGGAAGGCCCTTATGTATAGACTATCCTTTTAGTGAACAAAAGCAACAGGAAGCAGCCATTAAAGGAAAGAAACAGATCCAACATGGAGTCAGGATTGGCTGTTCCCTGTTACAGTTTCTCAGGTGAAACATGAGTCCGCTGCAGAAACCGAGCTCCAACCTAAGAAAGTGTGTAAACGCCTGAAATTCCACGCTCTCCTGCCTGTCCTGGGTCGGGGGAACCCCACCTCTCGGACGGCGGTGGAGAGCAGGGCAGAGCATTTCTGCCAAGCGTGGACCACTGGTGACCAACCCAGGCCACCCACGGCCAGAAAAGCACACCGGGAGAGGATGTAACTTAAGAACCCGGAATAAGCCAGGGAGCATTAAAAACACTTCGTCTCAAGGACTAACTGGATGATTCCCTCCTTCGGTTCATTCCCAGAACTTGCTTGAATCAGAAACCATGAAGCCAAAGCTGGGATCTGGGCGAGGTGTGGGCAGGGCCGTGCTGCCGGGACCCTGGCCAGAGATGCGCCGTCCTGCACCGCGCCTGCCCTTCTCTATCGCCTGGCGCTGGGGGCCTGTGCAGCTCGTGTGCACTGTGGATCGTGGCTGCCGCGTGTCCACAACGCCAGTGTCCGGCGTGGGGAGGAGGCTGGTTGTGAAAAGGTGCGCTCGGACGGTTCAGCCACTCTGGGTGTCAGGGAGAAACAACCGCATCTTGGCATGTGCTCGCAGTGGCTGCTTTTAAAAACAAATCAGTAGGAAAACCACTCTAAAGAGGGATGAATGTGTTCTCTTTAACCAAAATTGAACTCCGGCCGTTAATCTGAACCTGAAACGTAGGTGCATGCTGCCTATGGCCAGATCCTTTTCAGTGTCCCTGTAATGAGTTGAAATAAGGAATTTCAGGAAATCACTTCGGTTAACATTTCCCAGACCTGCGGTTTCTCTGATTTGCTCTATCTACTATTTGGTCCCTTTTCGAGGTAGTTGGCGCTATCTTTTTGGAGAAAACATTTTTGTGATCACCAAGAAGGGATCTGGGACCGGAAATCAGCATTGACATCAGCAGATAGAAGCTGTTGGGAGCGAACTGAATGGACCTGAGCCCACACGCGTGGGCATGTTTTCCTTGAGGCTAAATCCGGAAAAGAGGTTTATTCGTGTGTTTCAGTGAACGTGCACAAGATTGTAGGAAACGGTTAATCTTTCGTTAAAATTCATGGCCTTCTGGGATTACTGGGCCGTTCATTACAGGTATCAAAGCAAACATTAAGTTCTGCTGTATTGTGAAGTTTGGCCCATTCAGTTGGAAAAATCTTAACGATCAAGAAACCATGTGTTTTTACTCAGATATGTTTTATGACGTAGCTGTAAAATCTTGTCTCAAATAGACCTACCGCAGGCCTGCATTGTTTCAGACAGTAATAGGACTCACTTCTGAAATGCCTTTGTATTAAGTCTAAACGATGGATGAAAACTGGAGGGCTTCACACAGTTGTTATTTATGACTCTTCTTGTCTCACACGAGGTTCTCGGCAGCGCTCTGCAAGCCTGTGTGAGGGGCAGGTTCATAGAAATTACAGCCCCGGGAGTGTGACGGCAGTTCAAAGCCAGCCGGCCTGGGCCGCTGCTAACAAACGTGTTTAAAGGTTTCTAACTTGGCACAAAGCTGGATCCAGAAGGATTAAGGGGTGAAGTGTTGGCTATCAATCTAGAAAGAGTATTTTTCATAACATTTGAAGGGGAAAAAACGTAATACATTGTTGTTTCCACTCAATCTTCCACAGAGAAAGTTCTTTTAAAGTTGCAGAATTCTTGTCTTCAGGGGGAAAAGATCTGTAAACTGTGACCAAGCAAATGCATTCATCTAATAAAGAGTTAACAGGTAGCCAAAGGATGGATGGCTTTTTGTTTTTAACGTGATACGACCTTAGAGTCCCTATCAATTCCCCATGATTGATTTGCACAGGAATTCTCCCAAATTTCCCCCCAGGTGAGGCTCTAGCGTGACTAGTCATTTACTTTAGAGCCACTTCAAGCTTTGTCTTTTCTCCTAAAGCCTCAGTTGTCACTGGAAAAACGTCACAAAGAAATGTTCTGAACAATAGAACCAGCTTCCCTTTTAACCTCTCCAGGTACCAAAAACAAAACGCTGTAAAAATAATTATATTTATGCATAAAATATTTATTCAAAACCTATAGGGAGTGCCTACAGCCGTCACTGGTCACTGTCTTAAGGGCTAGTGTGCATTCTGGCGTTTACCATATACGAACCACATAACCTCATCGGTTCTCAAGGAAGATGTGGAATTGTGTTGAGAATGGGGAGCACCTCAGATGTCTTTGACTCCTTTTCTAGCTGTGCTGCAGTTAACAGCGTTTTGTACATAATGGGTGTTCAATTAAGATTTAGTTGAGTGATGGAAAACAGAAACAAATGAGAGTCTTTTCTGCAGAGTGAGATACCATACGAAGTCGAATCAGTCGTGTTCCTGACACTCACCCTTGAACTATGCACACGACGCTCAGCACGGACTCGTAGGCTCGCATCAGGGGTCCCGTCTCACAAAGTACAGTTGCCCATTGTTAAGGGCTGCATAATGTGCGTGTCCCTCCAAGATTCATATGTCACCGTCTTGCCCCCCAGGACCTCAAAATGTGATTTTATTTGGAAAAAGGGCCTTTAAAGAGATAATTAAGGTGAAATGAGGTCACTGGGGTGGGGCCCTGATCCAATATGACTGGTGTCCTTATAAAGAGAAGAAATTAGGACACAGACACACACAGAGGAAAGACCATATGAAGATGCAGAGAGAAGAGGGCTCTCCACAGCCCAAGAAGGGAGGAAACCAACCCCACCAGCATGTGATCCTGGGCGTCCAGCCTCCAGAACTGTGAAAAACTGATTTCTGTTGTTTAAGCCGCCCCGTCTGCGGTACCTTGCTATGACAGACCTAGCAAACTAGTGTACTCTTATGAAACTCTATTTCATCTTTTGAAATCTGCATAAAAAGAGTTTGAAACCACCACGTTTTTTCCTTTATTTGATCCTCAGCTAGCTAATCTGTATCTGTATTACGCATCCGTGTGCATGGTTGATGAGTTAAACTTGGCGAAGAGCAGTGTCTACATTTGTCTATCTTATCAGAGCTATTTAAAGTTAATGTTGAAGAAGATGTGGTACATATATACAATGGAATAGTACTTGGCCATAAAAAGGAACAAAACTGGGTCATTTGTAGAGACGTGGATGGACCTAGAGACTGTCATACAGAGTGAAGTAAGTCAGAAAGAGAAAAACAAATATGGTGTATTAACGCATATATGTGGAATGTAGAAAAATGGTACAGATGAACTGGTTTGCAAAGCAGAAATAGAGACACAGATGGAGAGAACAAACGTATGGACACCAAGGGGGGAAAGCGGGGTGGGGGTGGTGGGATGAACTGAGAGATTGGGATTGACATGTATACACTAACACGTATAAAATAGATAACTAACAAGAAGCTGCTGTATAAAAAATAAATTTAAAAATAAATTTAAAAATAATCATAAAGTTAGGGTTTCCCTGGTGGCACAGTGGTTGAGAGTCCACCTGCCAATGCAGGGGATGCGGGTTCGTGCCCCGGTCCGGGAAGATCCCACATGCCGCGGAGCGTCTGGGCCTGTGAGCCATGGCCGCTGAGCCTGCGCGTCCGGAGCCTGTGCTCCGCAACAGGAGAGGCCACAACGGTGAGAGGCCTGTGTACCGCAAAAAAAAAAATCATAAAGTGAATGTTTTGAGCTCCCTTTCCTGTGCAGATCTGTTGGTGAGCAGCGCAGCGATGTTCTCCCCTTGGGCAGGAAGTGGAGGGCAAAGCCAAGCTGGGCGGCTGAAGAAGGGCCTTGTCCTAGTGCAGAAGGTGACCCACATGCTTGGTGGAAGGCAGAGTTCTATGTTAACGGCAACTACTCTTCCAAGAGCAGGTGGGACTCCTTGAGGGTGAGCTCACTTTGGTGGAGCCGTTGAAACGGGTAAATTTGACTTGGCAAAGTTGAACTCCGTGAATGGACTAGCAATCATCCAGAATGCTTTGTTAGAGACATTCTATACCAGAAAATGCACAAACTTGACTGAAAGAAAGAAGCATAAAATAAATTCTATGCAAGAAAGATGCTGGTTTCAGCTACAGTTAGGCTGTTTTATATTGTCTCCAAGGCCACCCCTCCCAGCCTGGATGGACGGGCCCGGGGGACAGATGGAGGCTGCGTGCCCACAGCTGTTCTGACCGGGCAGCTTCGTCCAGCTGCCAGCGTAGCCTGACGCATCTCTCTGTCACAAAATACAGCGAAACACGTAGCCTAGCAAAAGCCAGGTGTACCCCGCTGTCTGAGCGCCCGTGGAAATCATGTGGGAAGTCTCAGATCATGCATGAGTCTGCATCTCCACTCGCTTCTCTAGGGAGTCTGGGTTCGATACATGACGCTGCTGCTACAGAAATAGCCTGATGTATTTAGCAATATGGAGAAATCACGGTAAGACTCAAAGGGAAAAAAGTGCTTAGGTGAGGCCAGTACAGGCAAGTTGGTGTACAGTTAAATCCGAATGAATAAGTTCAGTGGGGCTTGGTGATTTTTGTGTTTTGAAAAGGATTATCATTCAGACCGTCCGAAGGCCTCATCCATCCTTCCCTGGTCTGACTGGCTCTCTGCCTTGACTCCAAACACACTCCGTCACCCAGACCTGCTGGTTCTTTCACTGTGGTGTCTCCAGTGCTTTGTCTCAGACACTCTTTTTGCTTCATAGCTAGACTTCTCGGGTGCTTCTGCCTCTCGTGACGTCTGGCTTCAGGGCCGTGAGCCTGGCTGACTGTGATTCCTGAGCCTCCGGCAGGGGCCTCCCGTGGCCTCTCAGGCCCTGTCCTTGTTTTCTACACGCATGCGGCAGAAGGCCCCTTGGGCCCTGTCTGTCCGCCCCTCCTGCCCACCTCCCATTTGCTTGGGGCCAGGCATTCCCAGCCCCTGCCCAATCCCACCCCTTCCTCTTTGGAACCCCGAACACTTAGGATACCTTGTCCTTCATCTTTGTCTCCCTAGGTCCTAAAGTTACCGAGTCCAAGCTCGCTCTGCTTGCCGCACGACAGGTCAGGGAATCGGAGGCAAGGTGCCGAAGCAAGGAAGATGACTTTATTCGGAAAGCCGGCCGACCGAGGAGATGGCAGACGAGTGTCTCTGAGAAACCATCTTTTTGGGGTCTGGATGCCAGTCTCCTTCACAGCACAGAGACAGGGAGGAGATGAGGAAGTAAAGTAAAAAGGCCATAGTTTTGCAGAGGTCCCATGGGATGGCCAGCCTAGGGGAGGGGATGTGTTAATTTCTTCTTTCCTGCGGCCATCCCCAGGTGGATGGACGGGGTCAGACGTCTCCCTGTGAGCTGAACAGAGGCACGTTAGTTTAACACTCAGGCAGAGGGGCAGAGTTCCCCGAGGCAGGCCATTATGTAGGATTATAATAACAAAAGCAACAGAAAGCAAATATTAAAGTCAAAGAAACAGAACTCGAGTCCGATTTAGCTCTTTCCTGTTAAGCTAACGAGGTCCTCCCGAGGGCTGACGGTTCCCCGTGGGTGTACAGGTGGTTGTGCTTTAGCATGTTAGGTTCGATCCCTGCCGGTCCACACCTGTCCTCACCACCTCATTGTGTGCCTGAGTGCTGAAGAGCTGGCTTTGGAACCCGCAGATCGGGCTTTGAATCCCTGCTCCGCGATTACTCTCTGTGCCTTGGACCGTTACCTAAACACCCTGATCTTTACCTCCAGTGTCTTGACATTTAATAATTTCATCTCTGAATCTGTTTCTTTCTTTTTTGCGGTACGCGGGCCTCTCACTGTTGTGGCCTCTCCCGTTGCGCCGCACAGGCTCCGGACGCGCAGGCTCAGCGGCCATGGCTCATGGGCCCAGCCGCTCCGTGGCATGTGGGATCTTCCCGGACAGGGGCACGAACCCGTGTCCCCTGCATCGGCAGGCGGACTCTCAACCACTGCGCCACCAGGGAATCCCCTGAATCTGTTTCTTAAGTGAAGTTCAGTGGGGCAAGGGGGCATGGGAGGGGGGGCTCGGGGCCTTAGCTCACAAGGGGTTCCCCCACTGCTGCTTCTCCCCTCTCCCCAGGACAGGCTTTCAGCTGCCTGCGCCCCCATCACGGCCCCCCTAGGTCCCCTCTGGCCTCCCCCTCCGTGCCACCCAGGGACCACTGCTGCAGCCAACCTTGGGGTGAGTGTGACGACGCTGTGCGCATCCCGCCGGTGAGGGGCGGGGCGATGGAGGAGTTCTGGGGCGCGCTGGCCGGGCATCGCCGTGGTCCACGGGCTGACCTTCCAGCCCGGTCCTGACCCCAGGCCCCTAGGAAGTGGGATGCCGGGCTCAAGGTCACGAGGTTCGTCCGCCTGAAGCCAGAGCACAGGCGTCCCCACCCGGCGGGAGGGAAAGGGGCCCAGCTAGGCCTTGTGCGCACGCGGGGGCCCTGCATGCCCATTGGGCACCCCTGTGCAGGAGGAGGGAAACGTGACGTCGCAAGCAAAAGAACCCCAGGAACCCCAGGTGAGAGACCCAGGAAGAAAGTAAAGAGCTCTGTGTTTCAGTGTCGTTATAAGCACTGTTTTCCTACGGTTTTAAAACCAAGGGTCCTGCATTTTCATTTTGCACCTGCCTCACTTATGCATAGAATTATTTTGAGAATTAGACGAAATAACACATGCTAAGCACGTGGAAAATACACAATAAAAGAGAACTCTTGTTTGCATAGGTAAAAGTGGACTCTCCCCAGCTCTCCAGTGCACGGCGGCGGGGGGTGGATTTTACAAGATCTAGGCGGCACCGGAAATAGTAAGCAAGATGGGGGGTGATTTGTGTATATACTTTTTTCTCCCACAATCAACACATTTCATCATATTCCGAGAGGGGCTTACAATCCAGAAAGTTTAAGTTTCACTGCGTTTGAGCTTTAGGAAGAGCACGTGCCAGGTACTTGGAAGAGCTGAGAGGAAACCCTCAGAACCTGTCTCTCCGTACATGGGGGGCGTTGAGGAGAGGGGCCTCCTCAGCCAAGTCCTTTAATCACTGGGAAACAGGAGCCCGACATGACATTTAATTTATAATTTCCTGGATCTTCAAACAATTCTCCTTTTAGAAAGAAATATTATTTTTTATTTTATTCTTAGATCTCATTCTTTAAAAATAAGAAAATTATCTTAAATGTCTTTATAAGACGTTCTATGTAGGACCCCCATCCTAGCATTAATTTTCCCGTGGTTACGAGTCGACAGCAGAGGCAGAGGTCGCCTGCCCAGCACTATGACACCTCCTCTGAGATGCAGACCCTGCTCCAGAGGGTCAGAACCAGAGCACCGTGGCCCAACCGTCACCAGGGAAATGAGCACGTCAATGGCGGGGCACACCTGCCTTACTTTGACTGGAAATCCCATGCATTGGATATAATAAAAAGCAAAAACTGTATCATTTAAGAAACCCTGTTAGTCTAATTAAATGACAATGAACCATAAAAGAACCATTTTTGATGTGCCTAGCAGAGTCTCAAAGTTTCTTTTTAAAAAGTTTTCCTGGTATGGAAACCCAGAAGTGCTGTGACGGTTGGGACAAGATGGTGGAGTTGTTTAAATTAAAAAATGTTTTTTAAGTGTTTCGTTTTGATTAAAGATATATGTGTTCTTTTCATCGTTTTGCAATGAGTATGCCTGTAGTGTATCAATGCCTGGGCCTGGCCCTGTTGCATTTCTGATGGTCACTAGTGCTGTGCTCCGCTCGGGGACCCTGATGTTTGCTCCGACCTGTACGAGGCTGCTTCTCACACAAGGCTCATTCTGAAGGGAAATCACATGCTTTTTCATTCCTTGAACAGATGAGGAAAGTGCGGCGAGAGTCTGAAGAACAGAAAGGTACATAGAGTCTGGGGTTCATTCCATCCCGAACCTCTTTGCCCTCTTGATGGCCTTTCACAGAGATTTCCAGACAATTCCTGGGTACCATCTCTGAGTTCATTCTAGTTCATGATTTCATATGGGTTTGCTTCTCTTCAAATCATTCTGTGACCCAGAGGTCAACCTACCCCCCCGCCCCCAAATTAAAATATTGTTGATGAAGGGCAACAGGATTTAGCTCTGAAAGAGGGGATGTACTCAGGGATAGATTCAGAGAATTTCTCCCAAAACTTTGTAAAATTATTGGTAATAAGTTAGAAATATGCAATTTCAGTGATATGGCTAGATATATTCCCAAAGAAGAATGACAACTTTGTCCTAACAGATATTTCAACTTCTTATTTAAAAAAATTAAACTTAGGCTTACAAAGAAGTTGCCTACACCCTTCACCTGGTCCCGTACATAATCATAGTACGATTACCAAAACTAAGCAGTTAACACTGGTATTTTTCCACTAACGTCCGTATTTCTGTTCCAGGATCCAACGCAGGAGCTCACACTGAATTTAGTTTTTCACCTCCTTCGTTTCCTTAATCTCTCCTTGTCTTTCAGAACCTTGGCACTCGAGGTGTACTGGTCAGTTATTTTATAGAATGTCCCCTCATTGGGGTTTGTCCTATTTTTTTATTATGTTGAAGTTGTCCATTTTTTAAAGGAGATCACAGAAGTGATGGGCCTTTCTCAGTGCAACATCCTGAGGGTATATGATGCCGAGATGTTTTATCATCAGGGATATTTACCTTGATTACTTAGTTAAGATGGTGTCTGTAGCTTTGTCCATTATAAAGATTTCCCTTTGCAATTAATAAATATCTTGGGAGACATACTTTGAGAGGAACGCAACGATTCTGTTTCTCCTTAAATCTTCACTCACACCATTTGGTGAATCTGGCCAACAACAACTATTACTGTGGTGTTCTAGTGCTGACTTTGTATTTTCCTCATTGCTTCTACATTCATCAACTGGAACTCTGTAAAGAAGAGATATCCCTCTTCTCTATTCGTTATTTATTCAATTATGTACTTACACCAGGATGTTGGACTCATGGCTATTTATTTTATCCTGTGGGCGGTAATCCAGTACTCCATTTATTTCTGTTGTTCAAATTATTCCCGGCTTGGCCATCGGGAGCTCTCTCATGTCGGCCTCTGTGCCCCTGTAATACGTCCTGTCCTCTCCTGAGCACTTCACTCTCTAGTAACACAGAATGCTCCAGGTCTACGTTGTATTTTCTCTGCCTGCGTCCTGGAGTCAACCTCTTCCTCAGAGTTCTGACAAATATGAAAATCATCATTCAAACTTAGTCTGGAAACCATAGGTATCATACAGCTTGACGATATTACGTACCGAGGACTGATTTGACTATTTGCGATGTGACATAAAAACCTTATTCCTTTTAGACCTCGAAACATCAGTAGAAACCCCTGCAGTAAGTGTGATTATGGCCATTTTGCCAATGAGAAAACTAAGAAGGCTAAGAAGAAAAGCAAGTAGTTGCCCAAGATCTTATACTAGAGAAAGAAGGAGCTGGAAAGAAATCCTATAAGCTGTAAAGCCAGACTCCTCCCACCTTGAAAGAACCAAAACAAAATATTGGCAACTCATGCTGTCAGCCTGATGGTCTGCCTATGCCGAACTTCAGTGAAAGGTGCTTAGAGCAAAACAGTTCTGCTGAAGCCAGGGCGTCTGTCCTTTCTTTTATGAAAAAGGTGCATTTTTGACCCAAGCATTACCTATCCTCACCTGGGATAAAAAGCCATGAAAACTGAGTCTGACTTCGAAATTATAAAACAATCAGAAGGAAATATACTTGAGTCCCAAGAGGAATATTTCTGGTGACGGAGTGCACCCAAACACAGATTGCAAACCAGATATTTTTACACTGACGCTGGGGAGAAGCAAAGCAGGAGGTGGGACGTGTCCTTTCCCACTCAGTCCTGCCATTTCTGAAAACTCCAAGTTTTGTCAGTCAGCCTACATTCCTATTAAAGTTGGGAAATTCATGCAAAAAGGAATGTTCCTTGGACTACAATAAGCTTTTCTTATCCATTTTCCTTTGACTAGGTAACAGATGACAGTTTTTAATAGAAGAGCAGGGCTTGGGAACATGGAAAAAAGCATAAAAGTTAACATTTATGTATTTCCAACTCCTGGTCACAGTCAGAGAGATTTAAAAATGATTAAGTGAGGAATTATAGCTTCATACAATCACATTCATAGCAATAATATTAAGGCTTTCAAAAGGATGAAAAATGGAAAAACTATAATGCTAGGGTTTTTTTAGTATATAATCTGCTACAGCGAAGACTTACCTTGAATCCATGCGGCCTTGCTGGTAGTTATTTCTGAGAAAAGCGACACTGAAACGACATTAGAGGACAGGTCTGCTTTATCACGACTCAAGAAAGAAAAGACGACGTTCAGTAACGTGACAAGTCAGTAACGGGGGTTCCCTGTGTACGAGTTCACACCCAAGTTTCATTTCTGAGTTAAATACTCTGTTTCATGATGGCCTTTGCTGAATCATGAGAGAAGGTATATGTGAATAGACCATTAATACATATAAGTTTGTATATGTTTGTACATGTGTATAGATACCTTAATACATACATAGTTTTATATAATTGTATTTTGTATATATTATTATCAATTAGCTTTGGTAGATAATCACATCTAATATTTATGTATATCATATATGTATTGCATATATAATAATATAATATAGTAATTATATTTATATCTACATAAATATATAGATTTATTGTATAGATATAATATATGTATATATTTTCCCATTTATCAAAGCTAATTGACAGCCAACATCTAGATACACGGTTCAGTAAAAAATCAATAATAAAAAAAAATTTTTTTTAATCCAGTACTGAAAACCAAATACTCAATCTCTAGGCTTCCACCAAAATGGAAAAGAAACAATCTGCTTTACACCAGCTTAAATAAAACTGAAACTGGGGCAAAGCCAAATAACTCGTTTGACCTGATGTACCAAGGTTAGGGGTTTGTCACTGTGACTAGAGGTTTGTTTGCTTTTGCATAATTAGACAACATAGTACATGTATAGCATTTAGTGTAACGCCACACACACAGGCTCTCAGCAGTTTTTACAGGATGGTGATAATAAGAATGATATTGGTGATGATGGCAATGATGCCTGGGTGAGAAGGGACCCAAGTCAGGCTTAGATGATAACCAGGGATAAGTCAGGCTTAGATAATAACCAGGGAAAGCTTCCCTAAAAAAGTGACTTGCAAAAGGAGATTTTTTGAAATATTTCTAGTAAGTGTGCTTTCAATGAGAAGGTATCAAATGGAATATGGGCATTTAGAAAATATTATAAAACTGTAAAAAAAAAAAAGCCCAAGAGGACAAATGTGTTCCATGTTGTACTGTTCTCCTCTTAAAAGATGAGGCATCAGTTGTACAAAGTATTTGGCCACTAGGAAGACGGATTAAGAAAAGCAACGCTGTAAAGTGGAATTAAGCTTGAGGAAGCCTCGTAACTGCCTGATGGATGGTCTTGGTGTAATTTTTCACTTAAACATTCAGACATACGGTGAATCACCGATTTGAGTCGGTGATTACAGGAGTGTGGTCGTATAAGACTAGATCTGAGAACTGAGACAGAGATCTTCACACTTTGGTGTGTTTATTAAACATATATAATCCCAAACAAGAACAATCCCTATTCCTAGAGCATTCTTCAGCGTACTGCCAGTAAGTGGAAGATGCTGAAATTGGAAGTATTCTGATAGTAAGGGAGACAGTGAAGAAAGAAACAGTTCAGAGACCTACGGAAAGTCACACCACAGTTACTAGTCGGTCACTCCTTGAACCAATCGTATCCTGACCACCTACTACGTATCAAACACTGTGTTCAGAGCTGAGGTTATAATAATGATTGAGAGAGAAATCCTCCCTGCCCTGAAGAGTTAAAAGTCTGTTATAGACACAAATAGATACCGAAGAAATAGTTACACACAGAAATAATTATTTTGCATGGTAGTGTCGTTAAGGAAATAGCAGGATGCTGCAGAGGATAACACGGAAGAGGGAGAATCACTGTGCGTAGGGGCCACTAGTGAAGGCATTTCTAAAGAATGGGTAGGAGTTAGTGGAACACAGGATGGGCATGATGAGGGCACGGCAGTGTCGGAAGCTGGAAAGTGGCTCCTGAATTGAGTTTATGTGGAGAGATGCAAAACTATGCCCACGCTTTGATTTCAGCCATGGACAAGAGAAAACTCAACATTTACCTAACCTGAACATGTGCTGGGCACAAGGTATGTGTTTTACATTTATCATCTTATTCAACCTTTAAATAATGTAGTGATGTATGTGCCCACTAAGTAGGTTAACTTACTTGTTCAAATCACAAAATAAGAGATACGACCAGGATTCATACCAAGATAGCATGTCTCAAAGTTTCAGTCTTGGTCAATAGGCTGAAGTTCTTTACAAGTCCGGACAGGAAAATGACAATAGTTTTATTTACTAGGAAAGCAGAATTGCAGGCGATATTCTTTAGTTTTGATTGTTCTCAGCGCTGTTTTAATATTTTGGCAAGAAATAATAGGTTGGCTAATTCTCATTTCTACTTTTCTATGTTAACTGAAGAGAAATATTGCTATAGTCTATACCAAAAAAAATTTTTTTAATAGGACTTAATTTCTTTAAAAAATTTGTTAAACTGTTTAAAATTATCCAAGTAATAATGTGCATGTATTCAAGTGGCACTCTGACAGTGATCATTAAAAACACAATTGTCAGGCTTCCCTGGTGGCGCAGTGGTTGAGAGTCCGCCTGCTGATGCAGGGGACATGGGTTCGTCCCCTGGTCCGGGAAGATCCCACATGCCGCGGAGCGGCTGGGCCCGTGAGCCATGGCTGCTGAGCCTGCGCATCCGGAGCCTGTGCTCCGCAACGGGAGAGGCCACAACAGTGAGGCCCGCGTACCGCAAAAAACAAAAACAAAAACAAAAAACATAATTGTCTAAGAAAAATGATGGTCCTTAGCCCATCCTCCTAATTTTTGTTCTACTCTTTCCTATCTTTCAGCTGTTTCTAATGTAATTTACCACAGCATTCCCAAATAAATGCTTGGACAGACAGCTATTTCTTGATTTCTAGCTTTTAGACGATATCTCTTACTCTCCTTATATAGGCAAACCTCAGAGATACTGCGGGTTTGGCTCTGGACCACAGCAATAAAGTGAGTATTGAGATAAAATGTGTCACCATAACTTTGTTTCCAGCACAAATAAAGTTATGTTTACACTCTACTGTAGTCTATTAAGTGTGCAATATAGCATGTTGTCTAATAAAACAATGCACATACCTTAATGAAAAATACGTTATTGCTAAGAACTGCTAAGCATCATCTGAGCCTTCAGGGAGGGGTAGCAGTAAAGTCACTGATCACAGAGCCACCATAACAAACGCAACAGTCATGAAAAAGTTTGAAATATTGTGAAAATTACCAGAATGTAACACACAGACACAAAGTGAGCAAATATTGTTGGAAAAAGACTTGCTCCATGTGGGGTTGCCACAAACCTTCAACTTGTGAAAACCCCATTACCTGTGAAGCACAATAAATTTAAAAACGGGGTCTGCCTGTATTCAGGTTGAGAATTAATCTATTTTATATAGTCCTCCATATCCATAGACTACCCCCCTCCCATTCTTCCAAAATACATATATCTCCCCTTTTGATAAATCAGTAATCAGTGTACATTAATATGACTAATAACATTTACAGTTAAGCAGTGTAATACGATTACACCTCCTGGCTTACACAACTTTTAATTATATAGCAATAACAAAAATAAAACCCTTGTTTGTCATATCTTGTAAAGAATATTAAAATGCCATGCTTTGAAATACGTTCCACAAGTAATACAATAGCCTTATCACAAGGAACTTTTCAGGTTATCTACTATTAACGTTTTAAAAAATTAGTCTTAGACTTTCCTTCACTTAAGAAAACATCTAGTTGTTACAGCCTTCATTTTTTATTTCTGTTAAAGATAAGACTAAGTAATATTCCTGCTTTCCCAGTCCAGTTCTATTTTGAATTAAACTTTGTCCTGAATTTGTGTATATTTGATATTCCTTGTATTTCTATAGGAATATAGAATATTCCTATAGAAATACAATTCCTTGTATTTCTATAATTAAAGTTTAATCTATGTTTAATAAAGTTATCTAAGGTATCCATTATTGCCTTATACTATCATCTAAAACCCTCGGACGTTTCTTTTACAAAATAAGCACCGGTAAGTGGAGGTAAGAAAACGTAAGTTTAGAAGCCAGATCACTGTGGCCTAGCGACTGCTCTCCCAGTCGGTGGCTCAGTGTGGACGGCTGGCAGGTGGGGTGACAAGGACCCCGAAGCATTTTTTCGAACCAACGTCTGCAACCAATCACACAAAAGACAAAATGACAGCGACATGTAGTGATGGGATTGTTTCCTTGCCAGCGTTTTAGTTAGAAAGAGCTTTCGAGATCCACTTAGAGATGGAAAAAGTGTGCTGGAGCACCCGGCGCTCTCAGGTATGTGAAGAATGTACTCGTATCTGCTTGAAATCTGGGGCCGTTAACAAAGCAAGCCGAGCCGCAGACACTGCTGCCTGACCCCTCCTGTCAGCCTTCCCCACCCACGGACATTCTTTGCATGACTTGTGCACCGAATTCGCCAGTATTGAATGTACATCAGGATGGTAATTTATGAAGTGAGAAAGCCTCCGCTCTGGACTCAAGTCCTCCTTGCATTAACCCCCTGCATTTTGGGCCTCGGGCCCCACCTCTCTCTGCTTCCCTCCTGGTCTCCACGCTTCGTCTTTAGGTCATTTTGGAGCTTGTGGACACAGCCCCGAAAGTAGCACGCTTCATAAAGGCTTTGACAAACAAACGGGCAAACAATGATGGAATTTACTACTGGACGGTAATGTCTCTGTTCCCTGCCTTTATACATGGTGGTGATGATTTTTATTTACATATTCTGTGGTTTTTAAATAACATGACACTGTGCAGGACTAAAGTCCTTCTTGGTTTTCATAACGGCAAAATCGGACTCGAAAGACACATTTCTAGGAAATAGAAAACCAGCATACACACTGTCTACAGGACATGAACAAAACATGATAGAAAGAGACAAAAGAAGGCTTGATATAGAGAGTGAGTGAAATCAATAGGTCTGATTACGGAAAGCAGCCTGCATTTTTCAGGTTTCAGATGCTGACGGAACCATCTGATGTGAAAACCCACAATTGAAATTCATATGTATTTAGGTTGATTTTATTATCTATGACTGAATGTGTGAGTTTAGAAGTCCTCCATGGACTCTGTCTACCTATAAAATTCAGATACCATGGTCCCTACTTATGGCGACTAAAGCTCTAAAAAATACTGAAAATATTAAGTCCAAGTTGTCCTGAAGACCGTCTGGACGCACTTAGGAGAGACTGTTCTTTGTACTTGTCTCATTTCTCAACACCTGTGCTTCACGAGGCTGTGGGGTGAGTTCAGTGTGTAGTCAGATGTGCACAGTGTGTTTCTGGCTACAGGAGAAGAGCTGCTCAGTTCTCGCTGCCACAGCCCGTTAAGTAGCTACTCTCATGCTCCAGGGTATTTTATCATCTGTAGTGGGATCAGAAGGAAAACAGGAAGAGCTCAGTGATCACACAGATACCCTCCCTCTGGTAGAAAAAATATATATATGATATTACATATATATATATAAAATTTATTTATTTATTTAACATCTTTATTGGAGTATAATTGCTTTACAATGGTGTCTTAGTTTCTGCCTTATAACAAAGTGAATCAGCTATACATATACATACATCCCCATATCTCCTCCCTTTGTGTCTCCCTCCCACCCTCCCTATCCCACCCCTCTAGGTGGTCACAAAGCACCGAGCTGATCTCCCTGTGCTATGTGGCTGCTTCCCACTAGCTATCTGTTTTACATTTGGTAGTGTATATATGTCCATGCCACTCTCTCACTTCGTCCCAGCTTACCCTTCCCCCTCCCCGTGTCCTCAAGTCCATTCTCTACATCTGTGTCTTTATTCCTGTCCTGCCCCTAGGTTTTTCAGAACCATTTTGTTTGTTTGTTTTAGATTCCATATATATGTGTTAGCATACGGTATTTATTTTCCTCTTTCTGACTTACTTCACTCTGTATGACAGACTCTAAGTCCATCCACCTCACTACAAATAACTCAAATTCGTTTCTTTTTATGGCTGAGTAATATTCCATTCTATATATGTGCCACATCTTCTTTATTCATTATCTGTCAGTGGAAACTTTGGTTGCTTCCATGTCTGGCTATTGTAAATAGAGCTGCAATGAACATTGTGTTACATTGTGGTACATGACTCTTTTTGAATTATGGTTTTCTCAGCATATATACCCAGTAGTGGGATTGCTGGGTCATATGGTAGTTCTATTTTTAGTTTTCTAAAGAACCTCCATAGTGTTCTCCGTAGTGACTGTATCAATTTACATTCCCACCAACAGTGCAAGAGGGTTCCCTTTTCTCCACACCCTCTCCAGCATTTAATGTTTGTAGAATTTTTGATGATGCCCATTCTGACCAGTGTGAGGTGATACCTAACTGCAGTTTTGATTTGCATTTCTCTAATGATTAGTGATGTTGAGCATCTTTTCATGTGTTTGTTGGCAATCTGTGTATCTTCTTTGGAGAAATGTCTGTTTAGGTCTTCCGCCCATTTCTGGATTGGGTTGTTTGTTTTTAAGATATTGAGCTGCAGGACCTGCTTGTAAATTTTGGAGATTAATCCTTTGTCAGTTGCTTCGTTTGCAAATATTTTCTCCCATTTTGAGGGTTGTCTTTTCGTCTTTTTTATGGTTTCCTTTGCTGTGCAAAAGCTTTTAAGTTTCATTAGGTCCCATTTGTTTATTTTTGTTTTTATTTACATTTCTCTAGGAGATGGGTCAAAAAGGATCTTGCTGTGTTTTATGTCATAGAGTGTTCTGCCTATGAGTTTTATAGTGTCTGGCCTTACATTGAGGTCTTTAATCCATTTGGAGGTTATTTTTATGTGTGGCGTTAGGAAGTGCTCTAATTTCATTCTTCTACATGTAGCTGGCCAGTTTTCCCAACGCCACTTATTGAAGAGGCTGTCTTTTCTCCACTGTATACTCTTGCCTCCTTTATCAAAGATAAGGTGACCATATGTGCATGTGTTTATCTCTGGGCTGTCTATCCTGTTCCATTGATCTATATTTCTGTTTTTGTGCCAGTACCATACTGTCTTGACTACTGTAGCTTTGTAGTATAGTCTGAAGTCAGGGAGCCCGATTCCTCCAGCTGCATTTTTCTTTCACAAGATTGCTTTGGCTATTCGGGGTCTTTTGTGTTTCCATACAAATTGTGAAATGTTTTGTTCTAGTTCTGTGAAAATTGCCATTGGTAGTTTTATAGGGATTGCATTGAATCTGTAGATTGCTTTGGGTAGTAGAGTCATTTTCACAATGTTGATTCTTCCAATGCAAGAACATGCTACATCTCTCCATCTGTTTGTATCATCTTTAATTTCTTTCATCAGTGTCTTATAGTTTTCCGCATAGAGGTCTTTGTGTCCTTAGGTAGGTTTATTCCTAGGTATTTTATTCTTTCTGTTGCAATGGTAAATGGGAGTGTTTCCTTAATTTCTCTTTCAGATTCTTCATCCTTAGCGTATAGGAATGCAAGAGATTTCAGTGCATTACTTTTGTATCCCACGACCCTACCAAATTCATTGATTAGCTCTAGTAGTTTTCTGGTAGCATCTTTAGGATTCTCTATGTTTAGTATCATGTCATCTGCAAACAGTAACAGTTTTACTTCTTCTTTTCCGATTTGGATTCCTTTTATTTCTTTTTCTTCTCTGATTGCTGTTGCTAAAACTTCCAAAACTATGTTGAATAATATTGCTGAAAGTGGGCAACCTTGTCTTGTTCCCGATCTTATTGGAAATGGTTTCAGTTTTTCACCATTGAGAGCGACGTTGGCTATGGGTTTGTCATATATGGCCTTTATTATGTTGAGGTAAGTTCCCTATATGCCTACTTTATGGAGGGTTTTTCATCATAAATGGGTGTTGAATTTTGTCAAAAGCTTTTTCTGCATCTATTGAGATGATCATATGGTTTTTCTCCTTCACTTTTTTAATATGGTTTATCACATTGCTTGATTTGCATATATTGAAGAACCCTTGCATTCCTGGGATAAACCCCACTTGATCATGGTGCATGATCCTTTTAACGTGCTGCTGGATTCTGTTTGCTAGTATTTTGTTGACGATTTTTGCATCTATGTTCATCAGTGATATTGGCCTGTAGTTTTCTTTTTATGTGACATCTTTTCTGGTTTTGGTATCAGGGTGATGGTGGCCTCGTAGAATGAGTTTGGGAGTGTTCCTCCCTCTGCTATATTTTGGAAGAGTTTGAGAAGGAGAGGTTTTCACTCTTCTCTAAATGTTTGATAGAATTCACCTGTGAAGCCATCTGGTCCTGGGTTATTGTTTGTTGGAAGATTTTTAATCACAGTTTCAATTTCAGTGCTTGTGATTGGTCTGTTTATATTTTCTGTTTCTTCCTGGTTCAGTCTTGGAAGGTTGTGCTTTTCTAAGAATGTGTCCATTTCTTCCAGGTTGTCCATTTTATTGGCATATATTTGCTTGTAGTAATCTCTCATGATCCTTTGTATTTCTGCAGTGTCATTGTTACTTCTCCTTTTTCATTTCTAATTCTATTGGTTTGAGTCTTCTCCTTTTTTTCTTGATGAGTCTGGCTAGTGGTTTATCAATTTTATTTATCTTCTCAAAGAACCAGGTTTTAGTTGTATTGATCTTTGCTATTGTTTCCTTCATTTCTTTTTCATTGATTTCTGATCTGATCTTTATGATTTCTTTCCTTCTGCTAACTTTGGGGTTTTTTTGTTCTTCTTTCTCTAACTGCTTTAGGTGTAAGGTTAGATTGTTTATTTGAGATGTTTCTTGTTTCTTGAGGTAGGATTGTATTGCTATAAACTTCCCTCTTAGAACTGCTTTTGCTACATCCAATAGGGTTTGGGTCGTCACGTTTTCATTGTCATTTGTTTTTAGGTATTTTCTGATTTCCTCTTTGACTTCATTAGTGATCTCTTGGTTATTTAGTAGTGTATTGTTTAGCCTCCATGTATTTGTATTTCTTACAGTTTTTTTCCCTGTATTTGATATCTAGTCTCATAGTGTTATGGTCGGAAAAGATACTTGATATTATTTCAATTTTCTTATATTTACCAGGGCTTGATTTGTGACCCAAGATATGGTCTATCCTGGAGAATGTTCCATGAGCACTTGAGAAGAAAGTGTATTCTAATGTTTTTGGCAGGAATGTCCTATAAATATCAGTTAAGTCCATCTTGTTTAATGTGTCATTTAAAGCTTGTGTTTCCTTATTTATTTTCATTGTGGATGATCTGTCCATTGGTGAAAGTGGGGTGTTAAAGTCCCCTACTATGATTTTGTTAATGTTTATTTCCCCTTTTATGGCTGTTAGCATTTGCCTTATGTATTGAGGTGCTCCTATGTTGAGTGCATAAATATTTACAGTTGTTATATCTTCTTCTTAGTTTGATCCCTTGATCATTATGTAGTGTCCTTGTCTCTTGTAATAGTCTTTATTTTAAAGTCTTTTGTCTGACATGAGAATTGCTGCTCCAGCTTTCTTTTGATTTGCATTTACATGGAATATCTTTTTCCATCCCCTCACTTTCAGTCTGTATGTGTCTCTAGTTCAAAAGTGGGTCTCTTGTAGACAACATATGTACGGGTCTTGGTTTTGTATCCATTCAGCCAGTCTATGTCTTTTTGTTGGAGCATTTCATCCATTTACATTTAAGGTAATTATCAATATGTATGTTCCTATTACCATTTTCTTAATAGTTTTGGACTTGTTTTTGTAGGTCTTTTCCTTCTCTTGTGTTTCTTTCCTAGAGAAGTTCCTTTAGCATTTGCTGTAAAGCTGGTTTGGTGGTGCTGAATTCTCTTAACTTTTGCTTACCTGTAAAGGTTTAAATTTCTCCATCAAATCTGAATGATATCCTTGCTGCATAGAGTAATCTTGGTTGTAGGTGTTTCCCTTTCATCACTTTAAATATGTCCTGCCACTCCCTTCCTGCTTGCAGTGTTTCTGCTGAAAGATCAGCTGTTAACCTTAAGGGGATTCCCTTGTATGTTATTTGTTGCTTTTCCCTTGCTGCTTTTAATATTCTTTCTTTGTATTTAATTTTTGATAGTTTGATTAATATGTGCCTCAGCATGTTTCTCTTTGGGTTTATCCTGTATGGGACTCTCTGTGCTTCCTGGACTTGATTGACTCTTTCCTTTCCCATGTTAGGGAAGTTTTCAATTATAAACTCTTCAAATATTTTCTCAGACCCTTTCTTTTTTCTCTTCTCCTTCGGGGACCCCTATAATTCAAATGTTGGTGTGTTTAATGTTGTCCCCGAGGTCTTTGAGACTGTCCTCAATTCTTTTCATTCTTTTTCTTTATTCTGCTCCCTGACAATTACTTCCAACAGTTTATCTTCCAGGTCACTTATCCGTTCTTCTGCCTCAGTTCTTCTGCTATTGATTCCTTCTAGAGTATTTTTAATTTCATTTATTGTGTTGTTCATCACCATTTGTTTGCTCTTTAGTTCTTGTAGATCCTTGTTAAATGTTTCTTGTATTTTCTCCATTCTGTTTCTGAGATTTTGGATCATGTTTACTATCATTACTCTGAATTCTTTTTCAGGTAGATTGCCTATTTCGTCTTCATTTATTTGGTCTTGTAGGTTTTTACCTTGCTCCTTCATCCGTAACATATTTTTTTGTTGTTTCTTTCTTTTTTTTTTTTTTTTTATGGGTGGTGCTGTATTCCTGTCTTACTGGTTGTTTGGCCTGAGACGTCCAGCAGTGGAGTTTGCAGGCAGTTGGATAGAACCGGGTCTTGGTGCTGAGATGAGGAACTCCAGGAGGCCTCACTCCGAGTAATATTCTCTGGGGTCTGAGGTTGTCTGTTAGTCCAGCTGTTTGGGCTCTGAGCTCCCACCACAGGAGCTCGGGCCCGACCTCTGGCCTGGGAACGATGATCCCGCAAGCTTTGTGGCATGGTAAAAAAAAAAAAGAAAGAAAGAAAGAAAGAAAAAAAAAAGCAGTACAATATCAGAGAATAAAAAACACCCCCCAATTGCTAAAGGGATCTTTGTCCACAGAACACTTGTTCAGGTGTGCAAAGTTTTATGGATTGATCTCTCAGCCTTATACTTGAAAAAATATTTTCCTAACCACACAGTTTTCATCTAGTAACCAGATGTTAAGCACAGTGCCAGTGCCTTTGAAAAATACTACATTAAAAAAATGTGCAGAGCACTTCCAGTTTCAGGGCCAACATGTAAAGAGCTTGGAAATCATTGCTGTCATCCTCACAACAAGAGAAAATCTGAGCTAACTGAAAATCAAAGGCTTTCTTGAACCCATCAGAGAATTGAGGTTCCAGGGCTAATCGCCAGCTTGGAATCTGGAGATTCAGTTGAATTCAGGGGACCGCGGCCAAGATCAGTTTGCCCAGAGCAGCAGGCACTGCAGGCATAGACCAGAAGGCATACTCGAGTGGTAATGTGATGACTTGCTGGAGGCTGAGTTTGGACTAGACTGGTGGTGAGGAACTCCTGGGGCTGCAGTCCAGGGGGACTTCCATCCTTTCGTGGACTTTAAGTGAAGGAACCCAGCAGATTCTCATGGTAGGTGCCGAGAAAAATCACGTCTGTCTGCAGCATGAGGAGGAGAACACCAACTACTTTGAAATGTCCCTGGTGTTTTCTCTATGATGAGTGTTTACTCCCCAGGGACAGTGACTTCACCAGAGCCTTGTCTCACTTGGGGAGAAAGGCAATTACCCAACTCCAGTCAACTCTAACCTTCCCGTTTCATCTAAGGAGGGGAGAGAGAAAAAGCTAAGAAATGGTTGCGAAAATCACAGCTGAGGGACACAGAAAGACTGAAGTTAATCATTAAATTAATGACTGCTTTCCTTCCCCCACTGCCTGCCAGCAATTAACAGGGATCCTGAATAATAAGATTGCCTTAAACTGAAAGAGCTACAAAGTTCAGACTCTATTTGAGAAGGAGTCTCCAGGGAAACCCAGACAATATGGGAGAGAAAAACGTGGGCACCAGAGGAAACTCTAGCCTCTGACACCCACCTCTACACCGAACAGTAAACACAGCCTAAGTCCTACCCAGATAAACACAAAAACTCTTCCCAAAGACCTAGTTACCTCAGTTCCTTCTATTCAGTGCACCACGTTCAGCTTTCAACAAAAAATTACAATGCAAGCTCAAAGGCAAAAACACAGTCAGCAGAGACAAGGCAAACATAAGAACCACACTCACAAATGGAAGAGATTTTGAAAATTTTATATCAGGATTTTTAAGTAACTAATTGATATGCTAATGTCTCTAATGAAAAAGTGGACAACATACAAGAATAGATGGGTAATGTAAGCAGAGAGATGAAAACTCTAAGAATCAAAAGGAAATGCTAGAAATCAAAAACATTGTTAACAGAAATGAAGAATGCCTTTGATGAGCTCATCAGTAAGCTCTACATAGCTGAGGAAAGAATCAGTGAACCTGAAGCATGTCATCATAGACTTTCCAAACTGAAATACAAATAGAGAAAAAGGAAAACATAGAACATAATATCCAAGAACAGTGGGGTATTTTCAAAAGATGTGACATACACATAAATAGAATATTAAAAGGAGAAGAAAGAAAGGAGCAGAAGAAATATCTGAAGTAATAATGGCTAAGAACTTTCCCAGATTAATGACATTGCAAAGAATAGATCCAGGAATCTCAAAGAATATCAAGTAGGATAAATACCAAAAAACCTACACTTAGGCATATCATATTCAAACTGCAGAAAACCAAAGACAAGGAGAAAATCTTGAAATAAAGCAAAGAACAAAATTATCTATAGAGGAAAAAGATAAGTATAACAGCGTGCTTTTCATCAGAGACTGTGCAAGCAGGAAGAGAATGGAAGGAAATATTTGAAGTGTTCAAAGGAAAAAACCCACCAACCTTGAATTCTACATCCAGAGAAATTACTCTTCAAAAATGAAAGAAAAGTAAAGACTTTCTCAAACAAACAGAAAGAGAGTATTCATTACCAGCACACCTGCCCTGCACGAAATGTTAAAATATGTTCTTTAGAGAGAAGGGAGATGCCATAGGTCAGAAACTTAGATCTACATTAAAAAAAGAAATTGGAGAAGGAAAGAAGGTAAAGTAAAATCATTTATTTTATTCTTAATCCATCTAATAGATAAATGTTTGCTCAAAGTAATAATAACAACAGTGTATTGTGTGATTGATTATAACATATGATACACTGGAGATAAAGACAGCAATTTTATATGGGAATACTCTGCTGTAAGGCACCCGCAGTGCTCATGAAGTGGTACAGTGTAATTTGAAAATAAAATTAGATTAGTTATAAACGTATATTGCAAACTTTATGGAAACCACTAATTTTTTTTGAAAGAAGTATAACTGACAAGCCAAGAGAATATACAGTCATATAGAGTGCTAAATTAAAGCCAGAGAAGGCAGAAAATAGAAGAGAAAGAAGAACAGTGAATAGAAAACAGTTACAAACATGGTAACTATGAATCCAACTATGTCAATAACCACTTTACATGTGAGTGGTCTCAATACACTAATAAAGACAGGTTGTTAGAGCGGATTTTTGAAAAAGATCCTACTACGGGTTGTTTACAAGAAACCCTTTTTAAACCTAAAGACACAAGTGAAAAGTAAAGAGGTGGGGAAATATGTATCATACTAACGGTGATAAGAAGGAAGTTGGCCAGTCGAATTAATTTCAGACAATGTGGACTTCAGAACAAGGAAAAAGAGACATTGCATAATGATATAAAGGTCAGTTGTCTAAGAAGACAACACTCCTTAATTTGTATGCACCTAGCAAGAGAGAATCAAGATGCCAGAGAGGATTTTGCCTCTATTTAGGCAAAACCTGACAGACCTTCAAGGAAAAAGAGACAAGTCCTTGATTATAGCTGGAGAAGACAACATTCCTCTTCATTAATTGACATATCAAGCAGACAGAAAATCAGCAAGGATACAGCTGAGGTGAAATGCACCATAACAACTTGACCTAATTGACCTTTATAGAATTCTGCATCCAGCAATATCACAGCACACACTCTTCTCAAGCTCACATGGAGCACGCATCAAGATAGACCCCTTTCTAGGCCAGAAACACAACTAATTTAAAAGAATAGAAATAGTACAAAGTATGTTCTTTGATCACATGGGCATTAAATTTGAAATCAATACAGATAGTTGGAAAATCCCAAAACATGTGGGTATTGAACAACACGTTTCCAAATAACACAATGGAAAAAGAAGTCTCAAGAGAAAGGTTTTAAAATTTTGAACTAAATGAAATTTAAAATACAACTTATCAGAATGTGTGAGACACAGCGAGAGCATTGCTTAGAAGGAAATTTATAGCATTAAATACATACATTAAAAAAGACAAAAATTCTAAAATCAGTAATCTAAACTTCTATTTTAGAGAATTACAGAAAGTAGAATAATTTATGCCTAGAGCACGTATAAAAAAGAACTAATAAAAATTAGAGCAGAAAGCTGTCATGTAAAAGATCAATGTAGAAAATCCCAAAGAAATTGGGAAAACACCTTCCTGGAACTAATAGGCAATTATAGCACAGTTGCAGGATACAAGATTGATATGCAAACATAAATTGCTTTCCGACACACCAGCACTGAACAACTGGAACTTGAAATTTAAAACAACAGCATTTATAGTAGCATTCCCCCCCAAATACTTAGGTATAAATCTAACAAAATATGTACAAGATCTATATGAAGAAAATTACAAAATTCTCCTGAAAGAAGTCAAAGAAGATCTAAATAAATAGAAATTCCATGTTCATAGATATGAAGATTCAACACTGTTAAGATTCTTCTCAACTTGATCTACAGATTCACATCATCCTAAATCAAACTACTGGCTAGTTACTTTGCGGACATCGACAAAATGAGTCTAACGTTTATAATGAAAGGGGAAATACCCAGAATAGCCAACACCACCCTGAAGAAGAGCAAAGTTCGATGACCGGCACTATTAACTTCAAAAGTTGCTATAGAGCTTCCCTGGTGGCGCAGTGGTTGGGAGTCCGCCTGCCGATGCAGGGGGCGCAGGTTCGTGCCCCGGTCCGGGAGGATCCCGCGTGCCGCGGGGCAGCTGGGCCCGTGGGCCGTGGCCACTAAGCCTGCGTGTCCGGAGCCTGTGCTCCGTGACGGGAGAGGCCACGGCAGTGAGAGGCCCGCGTACCGCAAAAAAAAAAAAAAAAAAAAAAGTTGCTATAAAATTATGGTAATCAAGACAGTGCAATATTGGTGAAAGAATAGATAAATAGATCAGTGGAACAGAATAGGGAGCCCAGAAACAGACCCACATAAATATAGCTGATCTCTGACCAAGGAGCAAAGCAATTCAATAGTGAAAGGACAGTCTTTCCAACAAATGGTGCTGGGACTATTGGATTCATTTGAAAAAAATTCATCTAAACACAATGCATACAACTTTCACAAAATTTAACTGAAGTGTCACGTCTGCCTAAGGAGACGTGACACTTCATTGTACAGAGGGTTCTTGGATGAGATCCTGGAACAGAAAAAGACATTAAGTTAAAACTAAGGAAATATGAATAAAGGACTTTACTTAATCATCATGTATCAATATTGGTTTCTTGGTTGTAACAAATGTACCGCATTAATGTGAGATAATGACAGGGAAGCAGTGTGCAGGGCGTATGGGAACCGTGTACTATGTTCTCGATTTTTGTCTCCATCTAAAACTATTCAAAACATAAAGTCTATTTAAAGACAATGGAAGGATGGTTTTGTAAAAAAAAAAAAAAGCATAAATAAAAATGAAAAATAAAGGAAAAGAAAAATGAGAAGAAGAACAATGCCTTACTGAGTCTGGCTGAGTAGAATAAACAAGAGGACTACATAACACCTTTCTTCGAAAAGGAAGCAGAAAACTTCAGAAGCTAATTAAAAATGTCGGGTATTGGTAACAATTTTTGATTTAAGAGAAAAAAGATGACTCTGAAATGCAGTCTAATCCAATGCAATCCAGTGGCTGTAAAGCACTTAAAATATTTAATAAAAATTGCAAGCTGTTTCGCTCAAGCCAGTATATTTCGCCTCTTCCTAAAAAGATTAATTTGTTTATGGTATTTTTCAGTTCAAAACTGTAATTTCAATGCACTAAAAGCCCAGAGTGTAGGTAAAATCGAGAGGCAGCTCAATCAGTTCTTGCAAATAGTGGACAAATAGGTAAAACTCAATTATAATGGACCCAACCTGCAAGTTGTCACAGCTGGTATGGTGTTCCTCGGGCTGCCTCAGCGTTCAAATCTGGAATCAGCATTTATGTAGCTATAAATTAAGCTCACAGAATGAGTTTTGAAACTTTGTACTTTATCTGACATCATTAAACCAACTTTTTCTGAATGTAATTTTTCCAGGTTAGAAGTTACTAAGAACAACGCAAAAAAATTACTTTTTCTTGGGGCTTTATTTAACGTGGGGAAGCAAAGATTTTCCTACATTTTAGTAAACACAGGCACTTACTGTCTTAAAAATACTCCCAACTAAAACTATTTGACTTGTGAACAGTTGGCCACAATAAAACTTAAGTGACAAGAGAAGACTTGCCTTGCATGCTCAAAGGATGTTATATGTCTAAGGACATCCTACTTACTGGGAGCCAGAAACCAATGGGGAAAGAAAATGGCAAATTAGTTAAAGGGCTTCAGAAAAAGGTATTCTGCAATTCATAGAAACCTACAAATAACACATTTAGTACATTTGAAAAACTTAACACTTTAAACTCTTAAACACATATTTGGGCTATATGGGCAGAGAGACGGTCTTGAAGCACAACCTGGTTATGTAGTTCATCACTTAGGGCTCTTTGTGCTGCACTGTGTGTCCAGCCATGGATGTAAGAGTTGGAGAAATGGTGGCTGTCTGTGCTCCTAACGCACTTAAATCAGTAGGGATCGGGGTTAAAAGTGGACCCTGAGATGGACCAGTAAGACACACACGTCCTAACTTAAAGGCACTTGTTTTACTGAAAAGTCAAGTTATATTTAAGAGTTTATCTTAGGCAGAAATTGAAATCAAGGTTCAGAGTTGTTTTCCAGATTCTTCCTTTCCTTCCCAGCCCCCAAACACCAGTATACTTTTTTACTTATCTGGCAAAATATTTATTGAGCCCCTCTAGCAGTAGTCCACACAGCAAGAAATGGTACCCGTTTCAAAGCTCAGTGTCTGATGCGCTGTGGCAGAGATCCACAATACTAGTGCTTAAAATCAAATTTAGAAAAAATGGTTAAGATGGCAAGTTTTATGTTGTGGGTATTCTACCACAACTAAAAAAACCAAATTTAGATGTTTAAAAGTGCAATTGGGTTAGTACAGAGAAGGAAGATTTTTATGTTTAACACGTATCCGTTATGGGCCTTATAAAGTGCATTATTTTGTGTCAATCTCTCTACCTCTCTGGGCCTCTGTTTCTTTCTCATAAGATAATTGCTAAAATGTCTCATAGCTATTGTTCTTTGGTTCCTAGAAAACATATTTTTCCAAGACAACGTAGGCCACGTGCTTTTGAGAGAACAGGCAATTTTTATGTATATTCAGTTTTTAACAACTTGAAATTTGGTTATTAGATATTGATATTCTTAAAGGGCTTTCCTTATACAAAGTTAGAACTTTTGTAAATTTTGAAGACTATCGCCCACAAAAAAACACAGCCGGATGGTGCTGTTACCATATTTGTATATCAAATTGAAGTTGCTCAATTAGTCAAAACTTAGTTGCATTTTTCTTTAATATCATTATCAACAAAAATAAGTAAAGCAGACATTAAGAGTGCCAGTGCTAGTGGGAAACCCAGATTGCCTCAGCAGTATAACTGAGGCAAGTGTAGACATCTTTAGGAGCACCAGAAAGAAAAATATTCATTCATCATTGGATACTTACTGGAATCAAGGCAGTGGCTCAGTATTCCACTGAAGGAAAAAAATTAATGTCTGTACAAGAAAATGTACAAATCTGTCACTGAATATCATATCTAAAAAGTAAGATGCTAAAGTAGGGATTTTTCTAATATCTTTCGGTTCTCTGGGAATAGAAACTGTTTTTAACTTTCAAGCCTATAGTTCAAATTTCTCACATCTGATTCCAGATAAATTTTAGAAATGTATTATTCAACAAAACACAGCACTGACTGAGTTGACAAACACAATAATATTTCTCAGAATAGAAGACATATACCATATGATGGAGTTTTATACTTTGATCTCTCACCGTTATAATTACCCACTTACCAGTTAAAGATGCATTTATCCCGCAGAGTAGATATGCGCATAGTAGCTTGTTCATGCATTAGTTACTAAAAATCGTCCTAGTCTAATAAAAACTTTCAAACTAATAGAACAGGGGAAAAAAGGTAAATATATGCAGTCAGTGCCAATACGACTGGGAGCATAAAGGAGAATGAGGAGAATGATGCTACTGAACTGAAGGCGGGGGAGTTATCTGGGGAAATGCATCTGCAAGTCTTAGTGGAGCAGAAGGGGGCAGGGCAGTGGCGGATTAGGGCAAGACCTGGAGATGTAGAGGGGATGGCCAACCTCAGACTTAATCAGAGCGGGATGCTCAGTTGGGGCAGAGTGAGACCTCCATGGATTGGTGCTGAAACGTCGAAGACCACTGATGAACAAAATCACACAGGACGAGGAAGAGGACAGATAAAGAGAGGTAGGAAGCTGGAGGTGACGTCACATTTCGTTCTAATCTCTGTCACAGACACCTTGAATTCTGTACCTCCATACCTCTGCTCTGTGCACACTTCTCCCACCTCCTGCACGGGCTCTGTCCCAGTAGCCTTCGAAATGGCCTCCCCTCCAGAAACTTTCTCTTCCTTCAATCCATTTTGCAGGGCTACACATTTAATCTTCCAAAAGCATAATGCCCATAGTGCCGGTTTTCTCTGAACTGACCGTCAGTGGTCTCCTAAAACAGACTCTACGTCCCGTGAACCTGAAAGCTTTACTCAATGCTTGAGTGCTTCTCCATTCGTGTCCCAGTGTTTTAGGTTCAGTTTTATATTCCTAGAAACCTCTGTGGGAATCCACTGCTTCACCCTGCTATTCTTTCCACTTGGAATAATAATGCTTAATATTGAGTGTTGACACTGAGAATATATTTATTCATTCATTTCTGGTGTAGTTGCTTATCAAAGTACAACTGATTTTTCCTTGCGATCCATCAGAAGTATACTTCTGCTCTGACGCCCTCTCACTCTATCTGTAAATAATCCTTTTGATAACACTGAGTTTGCTCTGCTTATCCTCCCCTGGTCACACACCAGGTGATACTGGAGGTTCCACAAGGACAGAGACGACGCCTTGCTCACATCTGCATCACCCCACAACGCCTAGCATGATACTTGGCTAAAGTATCTGTTCACTGAAGTCATGAAATAAATGAATCTCTTTCCAGGAGTAAGTTTTTCATAGAGGGAATGGCACTGACAGACTGAGAGATTGAAAGAACAAGCGATAAAGAAACACCCTGTCGAAACTGGAGAAGGAGAACATCAAAAACAAAATTTCCCCACTGCAATTTCATGTGCAGCCAGCTCTACTTTGAAAATGTATTTTGTCTTTCAACAACTGAGATCAAAATGTTAAACATTAGGTTGATTGTTAACCGTTTTAGTCTATTTTATCTTGCTCTCTTAATTTAGTTTTCAAATGTGTGAATAATATGTTGGTCAAATCACTAACAATACTTTGATTTTTACTTTTGTCTTTAAGAATGTTTTCTATCAGGAAATAAAAAAGATTTTTAGGACGTTATAAAGTAGCAACGTGGATTCCAACTATGAAAACTTTCTTGCTCTGTTGGTCTTGCTGGTGAACTTGATTTAAGAGCAAAGAGTTTTAAAAACTCAGGGAACTCACCCCAAGAGCAGGACCATATCCAGATGAATATATCCATCTTCGTTCCTTCACACACTTTTAAAAGAGTCACATGCAAAATGTGGTTTGGAAAGAAAAAGGGTGTCAGTGTACATCCCAGGGAAAAAATCTCTCCAGTCTTACTTGTCCTCGCTCAACTATTTTCTTGTTTATTTATTGTCCAAATTTATAAAAATTGACTTTGTATATTTATATATACATATATACATATATGTATATATTTATATACAAAATATATACATATATTTTTATATGACTTTGTATATTTATAAATTTATACAAATTTATAAAATTCTGAGAAACCACATGTTTTAAAGTCTGATTATAGAGTAACATATCATTATGGAAAATACGTAAACCAAAGTGGAATGTTTTGCAGATTCTAAGATTATACTTCACTTTATCCGTGTACTTAACTGTGTCTTGTATCACGGTGATTCTGCACGTTTTAACTCATCTGTTTGTCCATCATTCATTCAACAAACATAGAAAGGATCTTTTAAGAAACGTTTGTGTTCCTCCCATACATTTGGGGTGTGCTTTGCATAAAGTCGCACGTCAACCCAGGCTGCTCGGGGCAGCGCAAACGCGTCAGCCTCTCTAAGAGCTGCTTACAAGACAGCTGCCGTTGATGAGACTGGACACGGAGAACACTGTACAATTTCTGTGTGCTCTTCTGCTCCGCCAGCCTTTTGTAGAATTCACACCACACGGATTCCCCTCAAGAGAGGCTGGTGAGGTGATGAAGGGGATGGAGTGGGAGAGATGGGGTCCGTGTAGGAGGCTCCCTACGAGTGGACCCTGGCGAGCCAGATGTGGAAAAAGGGGAATTCATTGATGGGAAATGGAAGGCCACGACGAGCCAGGGGACAAAGGGAAGGAAGACAGAGCAGACAGGGGAGGGAGGGAGAAGGTGTCAGCAGCTGCTTGGGACTCTGCGTGCGGGCCCTGCTCTAGTCTCTACAGGTCCTGGCCACGGCACATCCTCGCAGGTCGACTTGGTTGGATCCTCAGGGCGAGGGCGGACGTTCCTTACTGAGCACTAGAAGTGTCTTCTCATGTGTCATTATCCACATGTATTACCAGCATTTTGGAGGTGAGTTGCTTCTCTGAGTTGGCAGACAGACGCAAGCGAATACAGTTTTGGACAATGCTGCGTTTCCGGAAGAGAGAGGCTAACCTGGAGGGTCGATTTGTAAACGAGCTCATCGGAGCTGGACCGAGTTTCGTTACGTTCTCATATACCATTAGGTCGGAAACTATTTTAGTGTTTTCCATGTGTACTACATATTTTCCTATAAGGTTTATGGAAATCTCTTAAGGATGATGCTGAATAAGTATTTCTTTATAAGTGTCTGTGTATTTTTTTTTAACTCCTTTCCCTCTTAAATGTGTTAAAAACATAAGCTGTTATCCCATTTAGTCCTTAAAAATACCCCTAAATCCCTGTGCCTTACTTTCTTAGTATAAAAAGGGGGTAAAAATAGTACCTGATCCCCGGAATTCTTATGGAGATTGTTAAATAAGTTAATATCTGCAAAAACACTTAGAAAAATGCCTTAATATATAAAAGCACTCAATAAATTTTGTTTTATTATAAACAAAATTAATTTTTTTTTTTTTTTTTTTTTGCGGTACGCGGGCCTCTCACTGTTGCGGCCCCTCCCGCTGCGGAGCACAGGCTCCGGATGCGCAGGCTCAGCGGCCATGGCTCACGGGCCCAGCCGCTCCGCGGCATGTGGGATCTTCCCGGACCAGGGCACGAACCCGTGTCCCCTGCATCGGCAGGCAAACTCTCAACCACTGCGCCACCAGGGAAGCCCCCAAAATTAAATTTTTAATTTTATTTTTCATTTATCTTTATTTTGAATTTTATTACATTTTCTAAGTACACTGGAGTATGAAATACACTGGCATGTGTATTATAAGGGGGACCGTTTTTCAGGTGTTAAGTAAGAAAATCTGCAAAGAACTATAGTAAATATGAGTGGCACTTGAGTAAGAGGCTGTGGACCCAGGCAGACCTGAGGCCGAACCGTGGGGATGCTGGGAGAACTCAGATGCATTTATTCTCGCTCTTCCACCAGACCCTCCCAGGCTGCTTCAGAGAAAATGCTTGGACAAGTGTATCTCTTTTATTTGTTTATTCTAAAAAGTACAGTTTTCTTCTACAAGGGGTTTCTTAAACTGAAAAATATAATATAAAAATTTGTCCATTGCTGATCCAATCTACTGCCCTTGGTTTCACTGTTAGGAGAGTGAGGTTAAGCAGTGGATTTCATCCACTGAGCTCCTGAGCTGGGATCTACCTGCTGCTCCGTGACATCCTTGATCCAGGATGGAGAGACCACTCTTCCTTCAGCCCCTCTCACACTGACTGCACGACTGCACTGCACCATCAATTCAACTATTCCGCAAAATCTCCTGGGAAACACAGAGCTCCGGTTCCTTGGCAGTGGGAAAACCCTTCTCTCCATGCTTCAGAGGAGGTTTCTCTTACATATTTAAACCCCTGTTGGCAGACTGGATCTATGCACTGGTGGATTAAAACCGAAGGATGTTAGTCAAGGTCCAGCAACGTGAAATCAATGTGCAGAGATCAGGAAAAGGTGAATTCTTTCTCTCGGAAGGTTCACACTGGCTGTTCAGACAGCTTTGAACTCACTGCAGCTGTGGCTGTGACCGTGGTCATCCAGCCTTTCTTTCCATGGTATCTCCTGAGGTGTTTTCGTCCTGAGTTGTCAAGAATTTTGGCTTCTCTCTCCTGTTATCTTCAAAGGCATTTTCGCTAAGAATTTCCACCCCAAATTTTGTAATCCTTGTAAACATCTCATTTATTTCTTCCCTTCGATTTGGTAACTTTGAATATACTTATGTCAGTAACAATCTCACAAAATATCAACGGGGAAATGGGAGATTGTTTACCAACTCCGTGTGCTGGGGCACAGTTCCTTCCCTAGGATGTAACCACGACTAATTCAACGCTCTGATGAGAGCTGTCATCATAGAGGTACTTCCGAAGGATCATGGCTGAGAGATGTACAGATGCATTGTTACTCGTGTCTGCTCGGGACCTGAACTGGACCAGCCACTCACTCCCTGTGACTGAAGGTCACCAGGCAGGGTCTAACACCTGATACTTCTTACTTAGAAGTTTCAGTTCTCTTTTTGGTCCAAAAATATCAGAGGTTCAAGGCAGAAGTTTGATAGAGGTTTGAAAAGCAAACCAGAAGATAAACATTGCCAGCAACAGGGGAAAGCATGGAAGGATTTGCCTGTAGCGCTATTTGGTTTGACTTCAAAGGTGGAAGAGTCTTATTTTTCTCTCACATTAAGGGGTCATCATCTCCCTCCCCTATTCAACCTCTGTCCCTCACTTATAATAACAACCTCTTAGTGAGACTTTGTCTGATAGGCCTGTTATATGTTGCTTTTTAATCTACGTTTGTTTCTGATAATGTTATAATAAATAAATGAGAGAGACAAATATAATTCAAAAGGTTTTTAAAAGTCTCTTCCCCCACCACGTTACTCTCCAGTGTGCAAAAAAATACCCAGTTAAAGGTCATTTTTAATACATGTGCTAACAATCTATTTTATAAAACAAGAACATTCCATATCTATTTTTCTGCAAAAACTTTTAAAATGCAACAACCTATCTTTGACGTCTTTCCAGGTGGGCTTAAATGAAATAAATTGGAGACCAGGTATGCAAATTCCCCATGGAGACAAAACGGGTTAAGCCACATAACAGATACTTGCAGCTAGTTTATTTTATAAACTAACTTGGTTTGTGTAAGCAAAACTTAGGTTGTTTCTTGTATTGTGTAAGCAAAACTTAGGTTGTTTCTTGTAAATGCCTCTGATAAGCATAAATGAAACTTATCTTTCTTACAGTCATCCTGTTAAAGTAGTTTTTTAGTTTTTTTAGCCAAATTAACAAAGTAAAACTACACCAAGAATCATGTATGCCCTCTTTTAAAATATTAGCTGGATTTCAAAGATAGAAATAGAAATAGCTGGACCTCCAGAAAGAAATGTCTGCATTGCTACCTGCCCAGGTACATATTTTCTCTTTAACTCGGGTCTTGTTTTGCTTTTTCTTCTCTCTTGCCTTAACTCTGGCTAATATAATAATTACTTGTCTAACATAATCTCCAGGGAGAAGGCAAAGAGGAAAAATACCGATTGTCAACATCCCCAAAGCAGGCTGCTCTATCAAATGGAGGTCCTGAATGTCTGGGACATCAGAAATCTTCTGCACAGAGAATAAAGAATAAATAAATAAAGGAAAGGTGCAGCCCTGCTCTCCTTCTGGCCGAGAGACCTGGCACGAATCCCTCGGCATCTCTGGGAAACTCTGCGGCTTGAGGAAGGATCCCTTACCCGGTCCTTCTTGCGCGCGTGGACCCCATGCCGGCGGACAAGTCCCTTGAACAGATTGTGCCGGTCTGGTGCCCGGTAATTGCCTTTCGATTGCTGTTCCTCCTGATGCCCTGCTTCCTGCGGGAAGGCGGGGTGCACGCGCTCCAGCTCTGGGCCCGACAGCACAGCCCCAGGGCGTGGGTCTCCAGCAAGCTCAAGGGAAAGGGTCCCTTAAATGAAGTCTTTTTTTTTTAATCACAGTAATTAAGCATTGTTATTATTTATTTATTTATTTTTACAAGTTTCATACATGGTTAAACCTTTACTTAGAATTTTACTACAGTGGTCTTTCTAGTACATGAAATTAGGTTCAAGACAATTAAATGAAGTCTTATGCAGAGTGACGCTGATTATTTCGCAATGAAAACGGATGTTCTCAGTTTAACCGCATGCCAATTCTGGGTCACCTGCAATATTTATTAGTTGTTGACGTCCTCTTTGGTGGCGATTTCACGCTCAACTGGGCTTTTAGATTTTTAAGTTTCGTGTTGTTTTTGTGTTGAGCTCACCGCTATGCACACTGACCCGGGGTAACCGAGGGCGCTCGGGGGACCCCCCCCCGGCCTCAGCCCTGAGACCCTGTCCTCTGCAGGGTGAACAGACGGCTGGCCGCTGGGAGCGGTGGGGCGCAGCTGGGAGGCCAGGTCCCACTGGCGATGCCCAGTTCACTCTCTGCGCCGCCTTTGATGCTCCCTCCGCCTCCAAGTGCGAGCAAAGAGTACTGGATAATGAGGACCCAGAGTCTCTAATTTGCTACCAAATGCAGAAACCATGAAAAAAGACCATTTTTTTAAAAAATGTGATTTTTCCCCTTCGTAATACTCAAGGGAGTTATGAACGGTAGGAATTAATGTTTCAGGGACATGTCTTCCACGATGGAATACTGAATCTCGGGGCATCCAGAGAGAGAAGCACAGACGCGGGGTCCCAGGGAGGACGCGCAGGTGACGAGGAGCTGCCGTGGGTCCATTTGTCTCTGTCACTTCCCCTGAGCTGCTGTTTAACCCTGGGGAACGTCGGGTTAATTAAAACACTGTACCAACATCTTTGGCCTTTAAATATGCATGGATTGGAAGCCAAACCGTTGCATGTATCATTACTCTGAGTAATTTTAAAACATACATGCATACATATTTTCTATGTATTAAATTTTCTAGTTTTGTGAACTATATGGGTAAAAACCAAGAAAGATGAATTTAAGATTTTGAATATATTATGAAGATCGCTGCTTCATAGCCCACTTTGGTAAATTTGTCTGACTCTTGCATTTGACTGATAATTACGACATGGACCAGATATTCTTCTTAACATTTATTCACTTAATGTTACCAAAGCCATTCTTTTAAACTACGGGGATACTACCTTTATTTTATTTTTTAATTTACTCATTTAGATGTTTGTTTTGTATTCCTGAATAACTATGATTTTTCCATACTTTTAATTTACTCTATGTAGGATAAATCAAGGCCTATGTAATGATGGCTGTTGATTTAAAATAAAAGTTTGTGTGAGTATTTAATCATTTATTTTCATAGAAGTTCAATTGATACAGTTTAAAGAAAATGCAATGCATGTGTTACTACCACTCTGAAGGGAAAATGGCCACCATGATACTTTACAGACTGTAGGTAGCAATGAAAAGGCATCAGGTGAAGCAGCTTTTCCTCCAGACCTTGGGAATAAGGCGTATACTTCATGGAGAGCAGAGGCAGAGAGCTGACTCTCATTATCTTACTGTGCCTCGTTTCAGTCTGTGATGATTGGCACCTAATTCAGCAAAATGCATGCACTTTGTGCTAGGTCAAGGACTGAGGCTGGAGGCAGAATGAGATGCGATCATCCCAGTTCTATTTCCTGTGCTGGATTATGCCATGGTCAGCCACACAACAAAGCAAGGATGCTGATTCTAGGTGCCCCTGTCTGTCCCTCCCAATCACGTCTGCGCATTCCAGAAACACGCTGGCCTTGCACAGGACTCCCTGCTTCCATCTTTTCTTCTTTTCCTTTCTACGATAGTCAGACGGATTCCTATAAAGGAAAACGACCATGAGCTCGCTTCCTTGGAGAACATCTCCGTGGCTTGTCTTCCCTGCTGGACGCAGTCTGCACGTCCTGGGATGGGGTGGGGAGCCGTCCCTGAGCTGCCCCACCTCACCTCTGTTCCCCCCGCCCAAGTCCTCTCTGCCTCCTTAATAAAGTTAGGCAATGACACTTGGATGAAGACACAGAAACGATGGGAGGCATCTAAGTGCCCACGATGAAGGCTGGATGGACACTGAGACTTTCCCATGTTGGCTGTAAGAATACTGCAAACCACCCTCGTTTCTTGCCTGTCACCTTCCCCAGAGACACCACATATGGGAAAAGGCAGGCACATTTTTACACAGCACTATACACGTGTCTATGCATAAATAAAATAGATGATACACAATTTTACACTATGATGCATGATGTCCTTTTAAGATTGTTTTTCTTTTTTGGTTTTTAGATGCAAAGATTGAGATAAATGATCTTCCACAATGAATGGTGTACTATTGTCGTAGGTCCACAGAAAGCCCTTCTCACTTTAATATTTTGTTCATCTGTTCATCCTTTATCCCCACATGTGCTCTTACTTAAATGCATGTAACATTAGATAGGGTTTTAAATAGGGTAATCAGGGGAGGTCGCTTTGAAAAAGAAAAGTTTGGATGAAGACCTAACAGAGGTGAGGGCTTTGCTGTGGGATGTCTGGACAAGAGTGTCCTTGTAGAGAACAGACAGTGCAAAGGCTCAGGCGCCTGGACTCCCAGGAGGAGCTTCTGCACTCAGGTCCCATTAGTGTAATGTCACCGGGGAAACGGGCCACCTTGATGTTCAAGAGAACTCCAAGAAGACCAAGGGCCTCTCAGGTTATCTCACTTGATGGGGAAGTTGAGATGCTCACACACGATCTATCCAGTCCGACATGCTTACTCTCTGAGCCTTCAGAGACCTTCCTCTGGAGGATGTCAGGGAGCTTCCAGCACTGCCCCATCCCCACCCCGCCATTGATCGTGAGCCACCACCAGGTCCAGGCAACGACCAGCCAACTCAGCCGTTCCAAGTCTTGAAATCAGCACTCTAAGTCCCAAATCCTGTGTGAGACTATTTACATCAATAAATAGCAGATCGAAACTTACAATTCCATCCTCCTCGGTCTAATACCTAAGCTCTATTCCCATATGCTCTCCAAATTCCCATGGGATGATTTCTTCTGTGCTCAGAATTAGTTATTTCTTGGGAGTTTCATAGAAATCAACTGGAAAATCTCCAGAGCCTTGTTCTACTCTGTGGGTCATAGCTAGATTGCTACTTCAATCTCTTCTTTATTTATGGTTCTCTTCTAGTTTTCTACGTTTTCTCAAGCCAATTATAATTTATATTTTCTCAGCAAAGTTTACCATTTCCCCACAGTGTAAAAGTAAGTGGGTGTGGAAGACTTACATCAGCAAAAATGACCTGGCGGGCAACTCCGGGTGCCCGAGCCTCCGAAGAACCATCAATATATCAAGCAGAAACAGAACCAACTTGGTCAGAACTCTGGAAAGTGGTCAAAGGTTTGCAGCAGCCAGTTGAATCCTGAATTACAAAGAATCCACCAGAAGTGGTAGGCAAGATCTGTGGTGTGTTAACTGCTTTGTCCCCCCCCCCCGACTCACAGCCATCCCGAAGCTGGCAGCCCACATTCCCAGTGCAGGACCCTGACACCCTGCTCTGGAGAAAACACGGCAGATCGGATGCACAAATAACTGTGTGTGTCTATGTTATCTTGTTTGGGGACTACCAGATCTCCCTCAGGGTAGAAAAGCATGGGACATTCCTCAAAACACTGGAAGGTTAACTGAACAGCCCACAACAAACCTGGGCAAAATTTTTAAATATTTAGATATTAAACAACATAATCTTAACCAAAGGATTCAAGACAAAACCGCAAGAGAAGTTAGAAAGAAACTTAGAGACAAAGGAAAATAAGAACTCAATGTACCAAAACTTATGGGGTGCAGCCTAAATGCCACTGAATTGTGCACTTTAAAATGATTCATTTTAGGTTTTGTCAATTTCATCGCAATTAAAATGTGTTTAAATATATGGGTATAAAATTGTACATGTTATAATGTTTACAGATTTAAATTCTGACAGATACACACATATATCTAATACATTTGGCTCAATAGTAAATAGTAAAAATCTCTAATATTTGTATGCTTCTTCCTCAAGGATTTATTTTCTTCTTTCTGATGTTCATCCTCTAATACCTATTTTGGAAAAGGTAGATAGTTGATAGAGTTTTTGCTCCATGCATGCAAAAATATTGTCATTTTTACTCCTACCCTTTAAATAGGGCTTGAATGTCTCAGCTTAAAATTCTATGTTGAAGGTTGTTTTCCCGTAGAATACGGAAGATACTACCCCATTGTCTCCTAGTACTGAGTGTGGCCGAGAAGTTTAATGTCCAACAGTTTCTCCTTGCTTTTTAAATAACCTATTCCTTCCTTCTGGGAAATTTTAAGATTTTCACTTTGCCACTGATTCCCTGTGTTTGTGTTGAGAGGTGAGGCTGGCTTGCTGGCGTTATAAATTCAACTCAGCACTTAACTGGCCTTTTCAGTTTGAAAATTCATCTCTTCCATGATTTCAAATATTCTTTTATTGCTTCTTGAAATATATATTTTTCACATTCTCTCCCACCGACACTGCCTTTAATTAGATGTTGGATATTCTGGTTTTATTCTATGTCTCTCTTTCATGATTTCTCTCGCTTTATCCACTTGTATGACATTCTGAGAAAATCCTCTGGCTTAATTCTTTCCGCTCCGCGGCATGTGGGATCTTCCCGGACCGGGGCACGAACCCGCGTCCCCTGCATTGGCAGGCGGACTCTCAACCACTGCGCCACCAGGGAAGCCCTCTTGCTTAATTCTTTAGCTTACTGAATCTCTTTTCTTCAGTGTCCATTTTCCTTTGATACATTTTTATTGATACCATCCTTTGGCTTTTAGGAAAGTATTATTTTAAAGCTCTATTTTACTGCACTATGAACTTTGTTTCTTCAGGTGTAAGCTCTCCAGTTTGTTGAACCTGTCTCACTTTCGTGGCAGGTGTTGAATGAGGATGTACGTGCTGCGTCTGTTACTACAGCCCACTGGCAGGGAGGCAGCGTGTGCTGCTGTGACTCGTCCAGCCTTTCCTCAGTAAGAAGATGGACGCTCTTCACGAGCCATCTGTCAGGTACCACGGTGGCTGGTCTCCTGTGTGCTCTCCAAGCTCCTTCCAGCCGTAACCAGCCCTGAGGGGCACTGCGTGTGTCTTTGTGACCCACCGAGTCCCAGGTAGAGGCAGACCTCTGTCACTGCAGCCTGGCTGGAGGCGTGAGAAGGAGGTTGAGAGAGCGTGAACGGTCTGACCACTTCTAACGCAGTATCGCTAGGAAGGCCTCTGCCGGTTCCCGCTGGGTTCCCTTCTACTTCTGCTCTCTCTGCCCTGTCTTACACACAATTTCGGTTTTAGACTGTTTCTGTTTAGTTTACAACATACAGAGATTCCTCACAGCCTCTGGTTTCCCTTATGTGTTACAGCGGGATTGCAAATTTTAGCATTATTTTCTGTGTTACCTAGGAACGCGCACCGAGATTAACGCACCGTCTTGAAAAAGCGGCTTGGCCTTTCCTTCTGAAACACTGCCTAACGACACAACGAGCCCACGTCCACCACCCTCAGAACAGCACAGCGAACTCTCTGTGACCTCCAAGGTACCCCTGCCAATCTCACGTGGCTCTTACCCAACTTCCTGCCTCTGTTTCCTTCACGGTCCCCTCCTGCAGTCTCCCCATCACAGAGGCGGCCTTGCACTGTGCAGCCTCTGTCTCTTCCTTGACACTGGGTTTCAGCCAGGCTGGCCTTTGCCGTTTCTCCAGCGTGGCAAGCAAGCCTCTGCCCCAAGGGGCCCCCACGTGTAGCTCCCCTGCCTGAAAGGCTCTTTCTGCAATTCTTGAGTCACACGCAGCCTTCTCAGTGAGGGCTGTCCGATTACCCTGGTTACAGCTGCGATCCTGTCCAGCCGTCCTGATCCTCCTTCCCTGCGTTATCATCGGCAATCTCATTTTCATCCATTCCTTGGTTAATTTATTCTTCTCACAACCTGTGTTGGAATCAGGGGCTAAAGAGAAACCAAATCTACTTACCCTCAAGACAGCTATTAAAAAGTGGTCAGTAGGGCTTCCCTGGTGGCGCAGTGGTTGAGAGTCCGCCTGCTGATGCAGGGGACACGGGTTCGAGCCCTGGTTTGGGAAGATCCCACATGCCGTGGAGCGGCTGAGCCTGTGAGCCATGGCCGCTGAGCCTGCGCGTCCGGAGCCTGTGCTCCGCAACGGGAGAGGCCACAACAGTGAGAGGCCCGCATACCGCAAAAAAAAAAAAAAAAAAAGTGGTCAGTAAAAGAAAGATTAGAAGCTATAGGTTAAATTTGGGCTTCAGAATTATCAATGGAATGATAAAAGTCATCAAATCGTCAAGAAGCTATGTCCCTCCACTGTAGAGTGAGTCAAATGTTGCTTTTCAGTTTATAATCCCAGGTGTACCAAAAATTGTCTCATAGGACTGATACTTTCAGAATTCATTCATTCCAAAAAAAAAAAAAGCCAAACTCCCTGTCCTCTCCTTCCCAATCATCCCCTCCTTGTTACCAGTTCCAGACACAGGCAAACTAGCACAGGCCACCAGGAAAACCCAGTTCTAAGGACCTGAAGAAGAAGCGGGCTGGCTCTCTCAGGAGCTGGTCAGTTCCCCATGAGGAGCAGTTCAAAGGCTGGATGAATAATTATTCCAACCAACCACTCCAGATGATTCAATTGCAAAATAACTTAAAATTGTGAAAAGAAAGTGGTTAGTGAGAAGATGTTTAAAAAACAATTTACCCAAAAAAGAGTCCTGTCCCTTGTTGGGTTTTAATTCTTGTTCATCTGGTGCATCATAATCGTTTATTTCTGTGACAATCATTTGAGACTTGAGGCATAAATACTGCCCGTGGGATGATGCATTTTTATTCATTTCTCTAAACATCTTATTCCTACCTTTTAATATCATTAAAAATTTTCAAATATAGTGTCTTATTTTGGAAGTTTATAAAACAAGTGTTGGAACAAAATAATTGCCCCCAAAAAGTAAATAGTGGAAAATATCTAAATGTCATTAAATGTGAAATTAGTTGGGACAAATAACAATTCAGTGCTAGAAGATTAGTAGGAGAAAAAAACTTTAATAATGTGATATTTATTAGAACGACTTACATACAAATTGGAGCAACTAAGTGTCTAGCAATAGGACTGCAGCTGGAAAAGATGGATTGATGTCACACCCCACTCAGAACCCTCGGACAGAGTGCAGCTGTACTTAGGACGAATACAAAAGGTTTCTAATTGCCTATAAGAGAGTGCAGATCCGTTCCCTGCCTAACTCTCCACCCGTATGTCCAAACGGCACGCCTCCCGACCCCTGGCTGGCTGGTCCTTTCACACCCTGGGAGCCACTGCTAACTCACAGCAGCTCTTGACTACTTGCTCATGACGTGTCTTCTGTCTGAAACACTCCCCCTCGTTATTTGCCTGCACTTACCCATCACGGCTCTGTTTCCTTCGTGCATGTGATTATCTTATGGAAATCTGCATCTCCCACCAGACTGTGCACTGCAGGAGGGCAGCACTCTTCAGGTTTCACTCACCATCATCCCCTAACAACCAGCATCACTTCCAACACATCGCAGGTGTTCAGCAAACATTTACTGAACGTGCGAACCAGTGAGTAACTGAGTAAGCAAACTAAATCTCCAATTTCCCAACTGAAGGCTTATTTTAAAGTGTGCAAAACCAGTCCCATGTAAAGGAAACTATATGTAGAATGGGAATGTGTGCCCCAAGGTCTTAATAATGATTATCACTGAGTGAGATAAGGGATATTTTTTTTCCCATTATAACTTTTATATATCCATTTTGGGGAAAACGAACATGTACTGTCTTTGAAGTTAAAAAAAATTATTTTTAACTGAATGTAAATCCTACTGTTGGACATCTTTTACTACTAACCCAAACCGTTGGACATTCGAACTATTACTATTGTTTTCCATTAGAAGTAATACATAACAAGAATCAATGACTAAATATTTAAAAATAAATCATTCAGTGGGAAAGTAGAAAAATTCCTGAAGAAGGCAAAAGAGAATAAAGATGCGAGAATGTGTCCAGCCAAGCCAGTGCTGCAAAGTGTGCAGAGCAGTCACATGCTTTCAGATATGACCATGGTCCCCGGTCAGTACGGACTTAATCACTTAGCTTTGTGTACTTCCCATGGCTCAGTTTTCTTACCTAAAAAATTGGAAATTACTAGTACCTACCTCATGGTTATTGTGATGAATAAATGACATATTATATGAAAATATTCTTAGACTATTGCTTAACACAGAAATAATTAGGTTTTGAATCGTGTCCCTCAAAAATTGATGTCCACCCGGAAGCTCAGAATGTGACCTTATTTGGAATCATACAATATTTGTCCTTTGTTACTGGCTTATTTCATTTCGTGCAATGTCATAAGGTTCATCCATGGTGTAGTATATGTCAAAATTTCCTCCTTTTTAAAGCTGAATAATATTCCATTGTGTTCATAGACCACACTTCGTTCATCCATTCATCTGTTGATGGACATTTGGGTTGTTTCCACCTCTTGGCTATTGTGAATAATACTGCTTGAATATTTGTGCAAAAGTTTTGTGTGCACATCTGTTTTCATCTGTCTTGGATAGCTATACAAGTGGAAGTGCTGGGTCATATGATAACTCCATTATTAAATTTCCAGAATGTGGCCACACAACTTTACATTCTCACAAGCAGTGTGTGAGGTTTCCAATTTCTCCACATCCTCATTAACTCTTGTCTTGTGTGTCTTTTTTATTTTAGCCATCCGAGTGGGTGAAAATTGGTATCTTATTGTGTTTTTTTTGTTGTTGTTGTTTGTTTGTTTTGCGGTACGCAGGCCTCTCACCGCTGTGGCCTCTCCCGTTGTGGAGCACAGGCTCCGGACGCGCAGGCCCAGCGGCCATGGCTCACGGGCCCAGCCACTCCGCGGCATGCGGGATCCTCCCAGACCCGGGCACGAACCCCCGTCCCCCGCATCAGCAGGCGGACTCCCAACCACTGCGCCACCAGGGAAGCCCCCTTATTGTGGTTTTGATTGCATTTCCTTGATGACTGATGACTTTGAGCATCTTTTTTAGGTGCTTATGGCCATCCTCTTTGGAGAAATATCTATTTGAATCCTTTGCACATTTTAAAAATGGGGTTTTTAAGCTGTTTATTGTTGAGTTGTAAGACTTCTTTTTAATCTGATTATTTCATATCTTAATGTTATTTTCTCCAAGGTCAATTCTACTCATGTTTTGTTGAATGTTTTGAAATTTTATCTTTCCTTGTAATTTTTTTCTCTTAGATATATAATTTCTCATTTATATCTTTCTGTGGTCCTATGTTCTATGTCAGGGAGTTGATGTTTTCTTTAATTTTCATGAATGAAAATTGTATAATCTAAAAACTGTTCAGGGAATACAAGTAAAATCTGTCAAAATTCTTACGGTTACTTTACTTATTGTGTTATTTGAAAGGTTCCTAATGTTCTCCCTCAGCTTGGTTCAATTTGTACTTATAAGCAGTGTTTTCTTGAGTTTGTTGTATGAACTTGGCTCTTATCCTAACTTTAGCGTGGAGGAGCTATCTTCTCTATATTCTTGTTTCTTGTCTTTTTTTCCAGTGGATTTGGAGGTATATAGTGGGCAGGTCTGGAAATGCATATTCTGAGTTTCCTCTCTGAACTCTATAGTGCTTTTGGATTGAACAGCAGCTCCAATAGTATGTTACTAACTGAGAGCACTACAGATTTGGCCAAAAGTAAAATAAAGCTGATACTGTCTTTAATACCTGGGTCTTCTACAATCAAGCAAGTCTTCCAGACTCTGTCGTGCCTTCACGGGCATGCAATAGTGAACCCGGGCCAACCAGAGGGTGTGCTTTTTGCTCATCCAGGTCATGATCTCTTAATAACTCCCCTCAAAATCTACCACTGATTGCAAAACCTCAAAATAAATTACAGTCACCCAAGACAATTACATAGTGGTTCTATTCTGGAAAATACTAGCCTCATCACCTCTGAAGAAGTGTTAGTTTTCCTTTTGAAAGCTCTGCATTTACCGGAATTAAAGGGTTAACCCATGCCAGAGCGTCAGCTCAGTGAGTGGGAGTAGAGGTTCTTTAATTCTCAGACCAAGTCTTTAACCACTAAACCACACTATCATCCCCTCTAATTACTCTTTTTAGGTAATAGGTGTAAAAATATGTTTTTGAGATGATGAGATAAAATTAGAAGGTAGGTTATTGGGTTGGCCTTCACGTCCATCTTAGCCACTAAGACAAAAAATCCACAGTGAACAAAAAAGGTCAAAGGGTTTCTTAACAAAATAAAGTTAATGGAGCCTCTAAATAAATTCATACCACAAAACCGATGAGGCACTCAGGAATTTCCCTGAGACACGCCCCCAAAGTCAGAAGTTTTCTAGTACTTACTGGAAAAAGATACAGTTAAGAAGATGCATTTTTTTCAAACAAAGGAAACTTTCTTTCCAAAAATTCTCAGCAATTTTATCTTCAGGGAATATATCTATGCTATTTGATTTTGTTATTTTGAACTTTAAAACTCATATAATAAATTAAGAAGATGTTTTTATTTCTCTGCAATGACCTTAGTCATCAGGATCAAGATTACATGCTAAAAAGGTCTGGAGAAGTTCCAAATGGGAAACATAGACATTCTGCAACGTGATTGTCATTACAAATCTAGGCACAGTCTCAGCAGCCTTCTGCTGTAGAAATGTGTACCTCTTTCCATGATAAAATGAACATTACTCCTAACACCAGACTTGTAAGTTCTAATCACATTATTTAGTTATTAATATAGCTGACCAATCAGGTCAAGCTATATTCAAACCTTGGCTTCAATATTTGTAAAATAGGGCTATGAATTTCTGTGCCATCTGCTTCATGATGATTATGTGAGAATAAAATATTAAGTTCTTTTGTAAAACTCTGAAAATTCTAAGTTCTACTAATCTCTTAAATTTGAAGTAAAATCTCTTAAGTAAAGGAAGAAGAGGGAGAAAAATACTGCTGAATGTTTTGTTGGTTCCCTCTGCAATTTGCTAACTGACATGCTTCTCTACCCCACTAGAGGGCGGTCTGCTCACCTCCAAATTAGAAATGAAAACATAGAGGATGTGGAAAACTGTGATCACAAAGCACATGTTTACACTTCACCTCACATGATTCTGTTACTTGTAATCCCATCACTTTTCTTATATCTCTTTCCCTTTCATCCTTTATTTCCTTGGGTTTTCATTTTGTAATGATAGCTCTCTATTACATTTGTAGGCACAATGCACACACAGTTGTGAATGTAGGTCTATGGGAAATTAATAATGCATAATTTTAACTTTAACCTAATTCTTGCCTCCAGATTAATATGGTGCCAAATCAAGATAATTAATGTGGGGGTAGGGTGTTATCATTAACAAAGTATCGCAAGAGGGAAGGGATATGGGAAGATATGTATATGTATAACTGATTCACTTTGTTATAAAGCAGAAACTAACACACCATTGCAAAGCAATTATACTCCAATAAAGATGTAAAAAAACCCCCAAAAAACCAAAGTATCATGTTACTTTTCAAAAACACAGATGACAAGTTATAAACTTGGGGGTGGGTTGGGAATTGTTCTGAATTATTAAACAGGCAAATTATAGAATTTTTGTGGTTTCAGAATTGTAGTTTTATTACTTTAGAAATCAATCAAGTAAGTTCCAGTAAAGATGAAGGAAGAGAGCCTGGACTTAGCAAGCCCCTCACTCTCCCCGGCTCATCCCTCCCTATGCTCACAACTTTAACAACCATAAAATTGGTCAAAAAGGGAAACAAACGGGACAACCCATGGTTGCATTGTTTAAAGGCCTGGAGAGAGTGGAAGGAGAGCCCACACAGAGCCTGCCATTCTCTCTGAGTTCAGGGAGGCCAAGGTGCCTGTGACTTGGAAAACCATAAAGGAGGGAGCTGTGCAGAGAGAGCTGCAGAGGGGTGACCTCGAGGCTTTGGTTGAGTGCTGACCCGCGTGTGCATGAGAAGAAATGTCCAAAGTCAGAGAAGGAACAACTAGAGAAGACAAGGTAGAAAAACTCCCCTGTTCACACAAAGCTGGGAGCAGTTTCTGTTTCCACTGGAGAGTTCGCCACTGTGATATACAGGACTGTGGGTGGACATGCTTTAGCACTGTGACCAAATCAGCTGTAGATAAAAGTTCTCTGGTCCTGACAAACATAAGCAAGTCTTAACATAATCTAAATGATTTCAAGTAATACAATTACATGCTAGAAAAATATCCAATAGTATTTAAAGGAATATAACAAAGTCCTGCAGGCAACAACATAACACTCACAACATCTGCCGTCCAATTCAAAAACTAAGGATGCAAAAAAGCAGGAAAATGTGACTGATAACCAGGAGAAAATTTAAGAGTTAGAAATATGCCCAGAAATGACAAATAAGGGGAACCAGCATATGGGAATATTAAAACAGCTTCTGTAACTGTGCTCTGAGTCTCTGAGTCAGGAAGATTGAGATGGAAGGGATAAAGCTGAAGGAAGGCAAGAGCACTGATGGCAAGAGAAATGGAACATACAAAGAAAAGACAAATAGATAAACATACACAGTTATTTAATCTGTGATTAAAGAAAATTTTATTTCCTATTGTCTATTCTAAAGTCCTTTCTTTATTTAAAAATATTTTTACTTACCTATTGTGTTGGTTAGATTATCTGGTCAATGTTGAATATAGATGGTAAAAATAGATATGCTTGTGTTTGCTCCTGATTTCAGGGGGAAACCATTAAGTATAATGTCAGTTTTCAACAGGTTGAGGAAGTTTTTTTGTATTCCTAGCTTGTTGAGAATTTATATCATGAATGGATGTTTTCTCTTTTACTCTATTAATACATTACATGGGTACATTTTTTGTGTGTGTGGTACGCGGGCCTCTCACTGTTGTGGCCTCTCCCGTTGCGGAGCACAGGCTCCGGACGCGCAGGCTCAGCGGCCATGGCCCACGGGCCCAGCTGCTCCGCGGCATGTGGGATCTTCCCGGACCGGGGCACGAACCTGTGTCCCCTGCATCGGCAGGCGGACCCTCAACCACTGCGCCACCAGGGAAACCCCAATCCTGCTTTATTTTAATTAGTACTTTCGTGATATATCTTTTCCCAGCCCTTTATTTCCAGGCTTTTTATGTCTTTATAACGTAAAATGTGTTCCTTGTAGTGATCATGTAATTGGTGCCTCTGCTTTTTTTTCATCCAGTCTGAGATGGTTGTGCTTCGAGATGCCATTTCTTAATCATTTTCCATATCTCTGTCTGCTTTTGTTTCTCTTAACAAAATTAGCATTAATATAAAATTATTTTAGTTAAAAGATGGAACCTGGCAACAGTATATTTTCATTACCCACTACCCCTCTCTTTAGTGATATTGTTGTAATATTTATAATGTTTATAAATATATTCTTATACATATTGTGTTTATACATTTGTTTTATTCAAGTCTTTCAAAAAACTAAGAAAATCCATTTTTAATTGTATTTCTTATTTTACATTAACACACATTACAGTTTTCAGTGCTCTCCAGTTCTTCCTGTAAATTTGAGTTGCCAACTGATATGATTTCGCTTCAGCCTGAAGAACTTCCTTCAGCATTTCTAATAGTACAAATCTGCTGGTAAGAGTCTCTAGGCTCTCATTTATCTGAAAATATTTTTATTAAAACTTCACTCATGAAGCATCCTCTCACTGGATATAGAATTCTTGGGTAAGTGTGTGTGTGTTTTTCTTTTAACACTTTAATGATGTCACTTCAATGTCTTCGGGCCTCCATAGTTACTGTTAAGAAGTCAGTAATTATTTCTCTGTATGCAATATGGCATTTTTTCCTGCCTCTTTAAGATTTTTGTCATTATTTTTTGGCTTTCCGCAGTTTGACTATGAAGATCCTAGATGTGATTTTTTGTTGTTGTTTGTATTATGATTGGCATCTGTTGCACTTTTTATACCTATAAATTAATTTTCCTAACATGTTTAGCAAAAATGTTTTGCCATTATTTCTTCTAATACTTTTTCTGCCTTTATTTCTTTCTCCTCTTCTTCTAAAACCCCAATGAACATATTTCATACAGTTTATATTAACAGCCGCTGAGGCTCGGTTCATATTTCTAAATTTTTTAAAAATTCTTCATATTGAGTGGTTTCTATTTTCAAGAATACTGAGTCTATCTTTTGCTACCCCAATCTGCCATTGATCTCATTTAGTGCATTTTAATTTTCAGTTGTTACTTTTTCAGCTCTAGAATTTTTGTTTCTTAATAGATTTTATTTCTTTGTGGAGACCTGCTATCCTTTCACTCATTTATCATATATATTGCCCTTGTATTTCTCTTTACCTTTTTTAACACATACACGATAGCTGCTTTACATTCTTTATCTAGGCTCACTTGGAGTCAGTCTATATTGACTGTCTTTATTCCCTAAGTATAGGTAATGCATCTAGTTTTTTAGTTTTGCTTTTTTTGGGGGGGGCATGCTCTATAATTTGGGGTTGAAATCTAGACACTGGAGACAATACATTGTAGCAACTCTGTATTCTGTTGTGTTCTGATGATTGTGGTAGTTACTGCAGGTCTGACTCAAATTTCAAACTTTGTCTCCCTCTTCCCACTCCCAGGGTACAGCTGTTGATCTCTCTGTTCTGTTTATACCGCTCTCAACCACTGATTTTTATAGCCCAGTCCGCTGGGGATCTTTCCTGGGCCTGTGTTAATTTCATGGTCAGCAATGGATTTCAGTAAAAATTATACTCATTTTGGGGGCTGAACCCTCTCTGTGGTTTCCTTGCTAATTTCCAGCTGTTCTGCAAGCCTTATGTTCTGCCCTTTGATACATCAAGCCTGTGCAGTTTCAGATGTCTGCTATCTGGGCTGTGTACAGTATTGGAATGCACTCAGTTAAAAAGCAGCAAACTCACACTACCTGATGAAGCTCTGTCCACTTTTGCACTGAGCCCTCTCATATCTTCCCTGTGCACCACTGAGTTTTTCAACAGTTAGGGATTTAGGCAGATTTTATACTCAGATTTTGAGTCTTATTCCTACTGCTTACTTGCTGTTAGAATTTCCCTTATCACATATCCAGCTGCTTTTTCAGTCCTAAGCTCTGATCTCTCACACCTTGACCAATGGAGGCTGTAATTCTTCACTAATATTTCCTGTCTCAGTCACTGGGGAGGGCGCTGAGCATCCTTACACAACTAAGCTACAAATGCACCACTCTTACTATTTCCAGTTGCGGTTTTTGAGAATAAGCTCTCTTCCTGTTTCTGACTGCTTATGGGAACTCTCCAGTTCCTTTAAGTAGTTGGGATCTTTGTGTATATTATCCATCATTATTATTATTATCTGCATGGCCACTTCACTACACTGCTAGTACTGGAAGTCTCTGTCTTACCCATGACTCTGTTAGCAATCATTTTCTATTTGGCTTCTCCTTCTCCTAGCCTACACTGCTTAGGAATTGATGGATTTTAACAATTAATGAAAAGAGATAAGTGCCTCAGACTGTCAGGTTCTTCTCTGTCCTTCTCTTCTCTGTCTTGATAAGCCTGAACTAACGTTTTCCATCTCTCATGTCTCTCACAGCTGTTAAAGTATCTTCTCAGCTCTTCTTCGTTCTAGCATCTGCTTCAGCCTCAGGTTCTTAGTTTCTTTGACCCTAAAACCAATGAATTTGCAAATGCTTCAGGGAAAGGCAGCAGACCGTGTCAGGCTTACACACCAAATCTCCCTTCTCCCTCAGATACGGCCCCTTGAGTGTTTATACTCTTTCTCTGAAAAGTGGAATTGCTCAGCATGTTATTGCAAAATATCTTACTGGATCCAGTAGTTTTTTCATTTTCCACTTGTATATTCTAAATCAACAAAGGATGACAATTTGGTCTCTTTCTTCTGGCATTTCTTTGTTACAGCATTTTAGGTGTACAGGTGTATGAAACTGACAAATGTATATACCCATGTCAGTACTACCACACTCAACATATAGAAAACTTCCATCACCCCCAGAGCTCCTGCATGTCTGTCTGCAGTCACTCTCACCCAACCTTGCCCTGGAAACTAATGCTATGTTCTATGTCAATATGGAGGATCTTCACAGGAAATCCCTACAAATGAATTCATACAGCATGTACTCATTTGTGCCTGTCTTCCTTCACTTAGCATAGTGTTTTTAAGGGTCATCCATGTTGGGTTGTATAGCATTAGTGTCTTCATTTTCTTTGAGAAACACTTTATGGTTTTCAGTGATAGGGCCCACATGTGTTTTGTTAAATTCATCCTTAACTGTTTTATGATTTTATTGCTAATTTAACCATCTTTATGTCAACATTTTATTTTTTAAAGATACTAGTATATTGACATACAGTTGATTTATTTTCCTTTTACCCTCCTCCTTGCTAAATCCACTTACTTAGTTCTAGTAGTTTTTTTGTAAATTCTTTAGGATGGTCTACTTATACCATCATGATTTCTATGAATAAAGACAATGTTACATCTTCCTTTTCCACTGTATGCCTTTGTTTCTCTTTCTTGCCTCATTACACAAATAAGAACTCTATTAAAATGTTAGTAGCAAATCTGAAAGAGGACATCCTTGAATTATTCCATATATTAAGGGGGGAGTGTTCAATGTCTGACCATTAAATATAATTTAGCTCTAGCTTTCTTGTAGATGCCCTTTATCAGGTTGAGATAGATCTTTTCTCTATCCTCAGTTTGGTGAGACTTTTTTGTAATCATAAAGCTATGTTGAAATTTGTCAAATCCTTGGTTTTTGCATGTATTTAGGTGTCATATTTCAAATATATATATGTATCTCCTGCTAGTGTAGTTAGTTATGTGGATTGATTTTGTTGTTGTTAGCCCTATCAATTCAGATTTAAGCATTGGAAAAAATATGAGTATTTTCCATATTTTTCTGTGCTAACATACATAACATATATGATAGATTTTTGAAATGAAATCATAAGTACTATTTTGGAATCTACTTTTATATTTTACTTTTTCTTCTTTTTCAGTTTTTTTCACCTACAATGGAATGTAATCTGCAAAAAAAAAAATACCCTGAATCACTATGCTATACACCTGAAAATAACACAATATTATAAATCAACTATACTTCAATAAAAAAACCTGATTTTATTAAGAAAAACCCAATGCAATCATATGATATATAACCCATCTTATAGTGATGTATCATCTTTTTTAGTAGCTGCTGCCGATTTAACTTACTTGTCCAAAGCCGTCTGAAAGCACATGTATAAAAGTATTTATTTTGTTGTTTATTTAAAAATATTACCTTATATATGTGCACTACATTCTAAGTAACTAGTCAAAATTCGTTATAATTACAAGCACACCTAATCTTTACTGTGCAGAAAGGAGTTGTGCAGAGATGTGTCAGATACTGAGTGCGTTACCTCATATTAGACATTTGCTCCAAGAGACACTGTTTTCTCTGCTTTATGTGGCTTTGACAACAACAGCCTTTAACATTAAGGAATCTACTACTAAACTTGCAGAATCGGCTAGAGACCTTCAAGATGGTGGAGGAGTGAGACGTGGAGATCACCTTCCTGCCCACAAATACATCAGAATCACATCTACATGGGGAACAACTCCTGCAGAACACCTACTGAACGCTGGCAGAAGACCTCAGACTTTCCAAAAGGCAAGAAACTCTCCACGTACCCAGTAGGGTAGGGCAAAAGAAAAAAGAAAAATAGACAAAAGTATAGGGACGGGACCTGCACCTCTGGGAGGGAGCTGTGAAGGAGGAAAGGTTTCCACACACTAGGAAGCCCCTTCACTAGCGGAGACAGGGGGTGGCAGCAGGAAGCTTTGGAGCCACGGAGGAGAGCACAGCAACAGGGGCGCAGAGGGCAAAGCGGAGAGATTCCCGCACAGAGGATTGGTGCCGACTAGCACTCACCAACCCGAGAGGCTTCTCTGCTCACCCGCTGGGGCGGGCGGGGGCTGGGAGCTGAGACTCGGGCTTTGGAGGTCAGATCCCAGGGAGAGGACTGGGGTTGGCTGTGTGAACACAGCCTGAAGGGGCTAGTGTGCCACAGCTAGCCGGGAGGGGGTCTGGGAAAAGGTCTGGACCTGCCTAAGAGGCAAGGGACCATTGTTTCAGGGTGCACAAGGAAAAGGGATTAAGAGCGCTGCTTAAAGGAGCTCCAGAAATAGGCGCGAGCCGCGGCTATCAGCATGGACCCCAGAGACGGGCATGAGACGCTAAGGCTGCTGCTGCCGCCACCAAGAAGCCTGTGTGCAAGCACAGGTCACTCTCCACACCCCCCTTCCGGGAGCCTGTGCAGCCCGCCACTGCCAGGGTCCCGGGATCCAGGGACAACTCCCCTGGGAGAACGCACGGCGCACCTCAGGCTGGTGCAACGTCACGCCGGGGCAACGTCACGCTGGCGCAACGTTACGTTGGCCTCTGCCGCCGCAGGCTCGCCCCGAAGTCCATACCCCTCCCTCCCCTCTGGCCTGAGTGAAGCCAGAGCCCTCAGGCGACCTACACGCAGAGGCGGGGCCACATCCAAAGCTAAACCCCAGGAGCTGTGCGAACAAAGAAGAGAGAGGGAAATCTCTCCCAGCAGCCTCAGGAGCAGCGGATTAAATCTCCACAATCAACCTGATGTACCTGCATCTGTGGAATACCTGAATGGACAACGAATCATCCCAAATTGAGGAGGTGGACTTTGAGAGCAACTGTAGACTTGGGGTTTGCCTTCTGCATCTAAATTGTTTCTGGTTTTATGTTTATCTTAGTTTAGTATTTAGAGCTTATTATCATTGGTAGATTTGTTTATTGATTTGGTTGCTCTCTTCCTTTTTAAATTTTTCTTATATAAATATATTTTTTTCCTTTTTCTGAGTGTGTATGTGTATGCTTCTTTGTGTGATATTGTCTGCGTAGCTTTGCTTTTGCCATTTATCCTAGGGTTCTGACTGTCCTTTTTTTTTTTTTAGTATAGTTTTTAGCACTTGTTATCATTGGTGGATTTGTTTTTTGGTTTGGTTGCTCTCTTCTTCCTTTCTGGTTTTTTTTTTTACTTTTAAATTTTTTTTAATTTTTTATTTAACTAACTTTATTTTCTTTCTTTCTTTCTTTCTCTCTTTCTTTCTTCTTTTCTTTGTCTTTCGTTCTTTTCTTTCACCCTTTTGTTCTGAGCCATGTGGCTGACAGAATCTTGGTGCTTCAGCGGGGGGTCAGGCCTGTGCCTCTGAGATGGGGGAGCTTAGTTCAGTACATTGGTTCACCAGAGACCTCCTGGCTCCACATAATACCAAATGGTGAAAGGTCTCCCAGAGATCTCCATCTCAACACTAAGACCCAGCTCCACTCAACGACCAGCAAGCTACAGTGCTGGACACCCTATGCCAAACAACAAACAAGACAGGAACACAACCCCACACATTAGCAGAGAGGCTGCCTAAAATCATAAAAAGGTCACAGACACCCCAAAACACACCACGGGACACAGTCCTGCCCACCAGACAGACAAGATCCAGCGATGTCCACCAGAACACAGGCACCAGTCCCCTCCACCAGGAAGCCTACACAACCCACTGAACCAACCTTAGCCACTGGGGGCAGACACCAAAAACAATGGGAACTATGAACCTGCAGCCTGCAAAAAGGAGACCCCAAACACAGTAAGTTAAGCAAAATGAGAAGACAGAGAAACACACAGCAGATGAAGGAGCAATGTAAAAACCCTCCAGACCAAACAAATGAAGAGGAAATAGGCAGTCTACCTGAAAAAGAATTCAGAGTAATGATATAAAGATGATCCAAAATCTTGGAAATAGAATGGAGAAAATGCAAGAAACGTTTAACAAGGACGTAGAAGAAATAAAGAGCAAACAAACAGTGATGAACAACACAATAAATGAAATTTAAAATTCTCTAGAAGGAATCAATAGCAAATAACTGAGGCAGAAGAGCAGATAAGTGACCAGGAAGATAAAATAGTAGAAATAATTACCACAGATCAGAATAAAGAAAAAGGAATGAAAAGAATTGAGGGCAGTCTCAGAGACCTCTGGGACAACATTAAACACACCAACATATGAATTATAGGGGTCCCAGAAGAAGAAGAGAAAAAGAAAGGGACTGAGAAAATATTTGAAGAGATTAGAGTTGATAACTTCACTAATATGGGAGAGGAAATAGCCAATCAAGTCCAGGAAGCACAGAGAATCCCATACAGGATAAATCCAAGGAGAAGCAAACCAAGACACATATTAATGAAACTATAAAAAATTAAATACAAAGAAAAAATATTAAAAGCAACAAGGGAAAAACAACAAATAACATACAAGGGAATCCCCATAAGGTTAACAGCTGATCTTTCGACAGAAACTCTGTAAGCAAAAAGGGAGTGGCAGGACACCTTTAAAGTGATGAAAGGGAAAATCCCATAGTTTTGGAAGTTTTAGCAACAGCAATCAGAGAAGAAAAAGAAATAAAAGGAATCCAAATCAAAAAAGAAGATGTAAAGATGTTTGCAGATGACATGATATTATACATAGAGAATCCTAAAGATGCTACCAGAACACTACTAAGATAATCAATGAATTTGGTAAAGTAGCAGGATACAAAAATAATGCACTGAAATCTCTTGTATTCCTATACACTAATGATGAAAAATCTGAAAGAGAAATTAAGGGAACACTCTCATTTACCATTGCAACAAAAAGAATAAAATACCTAGGAATAAACTTACCTAAGGACACAAAGACATGTATGCAGAAAACTATAAGACACTGATGAAAGTAATTAAAGATGACACAAACAGATGGAGAGATATACCATGTTCTTGGTTTGGAAAAATCAACATTGTGAAAATGACTCTACTACCCAAAGCAATCTACAGATTCAATGCAATCCCTATCAAACTACCAATGGCATTTTTCACAGAACTAGAACAGAAAATTTCACAATTTATATGGAAACACAAAAGACTCTGAATAGGCAAAGCAATCTTGAGAAAGAAAAATGGAGCTGGAGGAATCAGGCTCCCTGACTTCAGACTATACTACAAAGCTACAGTAATCAAGAGAGTATGGTACTGGCACAAGAGTAGAAATATTGACCAATGGAACAGGATAGAGAGCCCAGAGATAAACCCACACACATATGGTCAACTTATTTTTGATAAAGGAGGCAAGAATATACAATGGAGAAAAGACAGCCCCTTCAACAAATGGTGCTGGGAAAACTGGAGAGCTACATGTAAAAGAATGAAATTAGAACACTCCCTAACACCATACACAAAAATAAACTCCAAATGGATTAAAGACCTAAATGTAAGGCCAGACACTATAAAATTCTTAGAGGAGAACATAGGCAGAATACTCTATGACATAAATAACAGCAAGATCATTTTTGACCCACTTCCTAAAGAAATGGAAATAAAAACAAAAATAAACAAATGGGACCTAATGAAACTTAAAAGCTTTTACACAGCAAAGGAAGCATAAACAAAATGAAAGACAACCCTCAGAATGGAAGAAAATATTTGCAAATGAAGTAAATGACAAAGGATTAATCTCCAAAATTTACAAGCAGCTCATGCAGCTCAATATCATAAAAACAAACAACCCACTCCAAAAATGGGCAGAAGACATAAACAGACATTTCTCCGAAGAAGATATACAGATTGCTGACAAACATGTGAAAGGATGTTCAACATCACTAATCATTAGAGAAGTGCAAATCAAAACTATAATGACGTATCACCTCACACCAGTCAGAATGGCCATCATCAAAAACTCTACAGACAATAAATGCTGGAGAGGGTGTGGAGAAAAAGGAACCTTCTTGCACTGTTGGTGGGAATGTGAATTGATACAGCCACTCTGGAGAACACTATGGAGGTTCCTTAGAAAACTAAAAACAGAACTACCATGTGACCCAACAATCCCAGTACTGGGCATATATGCTGAAAAAAACATAACTCAGAAAGCGTCACGGGGCTTCCCTGGTGGTGAAGTGGTTGAGAGTCTGCCTGCCGATGCAGGGGACATGGGTTCATGCCCTGGTCCGGGAAGATCCCACATGCCGTGGAGCGGCTGGGCCCGTGAGCCATGGCTGCTGAGCCTGTGCTCCGCAACAGGAGAGGCCACAACAGTGAGAGGTCCGTGTACCGCAAAAAAAAAAAAAAAAGCGTCATGTACCCCAATGTAACACAATGTTCATTGCAGCCCTATTTACAACAACTAGGACATGGAAGCAACCTAAGTGTCCATCGACAGATGAATGGATAAAGATGTGGCACATATATATAATGGAAAATTACTCAGCCATAAAAAGGAACGAAACTGGGTCATTTGTAAAGACGTGGATGGATCTAGGGACTGTCATACAGAGTGAAGTCAAAAAGAGAAAAACAACTATCGTATATTAACGCATATATGTGGAACCTAGAAAAATGGTACAGATGTACTGTTTTGCAGGGCAGAAATAGAGACACCATGTAGAGAACAAACGTATAGACACCAAGGGGGGAAAGTGGTGGGGGAGTGGGGGTGGTGTGATGAATTGGGAGATTGGGATTGACATATATACACTAATATGTATAAAACAGATGACTAATAAGAACCTGCTGTATATTAAAAAAAAACAACCACGAACTACCATACCACACAGCAATCCCACTGCTGAGCATATACCCTGAGAAAACCATAATTCAAAAAGAGTCCTGTACCACAATGTTCATTGCAGCTCTATTTACAATAACCAGGACCTGGAAGCAACCTAAGTGGTCATTAACAGATGAATGGATAAAGAAGATGTAGCACATATATGCAATGGAATATTACTCAGCCATAAAAAGAAACAAAATTGAGTTATTTGTAGTGAGGTGGATGGACCTAGAGTCTGTCATACAGAGTGAAGTAAGTCAGAAACAGAAAAACAAATACCGTATGCTAACACATATATATGGAATCTAAAAAAAAAAAAAATGGTTCTGAAGAACCTAGGGGCAGGACAGGAATAAAGACGCAGACGTAGAGAATGGACTTGAGGACACGGGGAGGGGAAAGGATAAGCTGGGACGAAGTGAGAGAGTGGCATGGACATACATACACTACCAAATGTAAAATAGATAGCTAGTGGGACATAGCCGCATAGCACAGGGAGATCAGCTCCGTGCTTTGTGACCACCTAGAGGGGTGGGATAGGGAGGGTGGGATAGGGAGGGTGGGAGGGAGACGCAAGAGGGAGGAGATATAGGGATGTATATATATGTACAGCTGATTCAGTTTTTCATAAAGCAGAAACTAACACACCATTGTAAAGCAATTATACTCCAATAAAGATGTTAAAAAATAAGTAAATAAATAAAATTTAAAAATAAACTTGCAGAGTCAGAAGACTGTCCACTGAGAAATTACGGCAGTAGTTGATGATAAAACTTGTGAATTTCACCCTGATTCTAGTAGGATTGCAACCAGGATACCAGTTTTTGTAATTCATTTGAACACTATAAATATTTTAAAAGGTATTTTTGTTTGCTTCTCAGAAAGTTTGTCACCTTTCACCATTGACCAAAATAATAAGTCCCGGTCACGTATGTATATATGTTCCTAAAGGTAGACTTTTTTTTCTTCTTTCTGCCAGCTGAGGTGAGGACAGATTGTGAGAACTGGTAACTGGTCAGCAATATGCTTAACTGTTAGGAGAAGCTGGTAGAGCTGTCCTTCATAATTTGTTCAGACATCTGGCTACCACTGTTAAGTAGGATACAGAAGAACATATGGTTCTCATTTAAAACATTGCAAATATCGTCATGATGGAGATGGTGAAATTTTAAGAAAGACCAATACTGTTTTGATTATAATCTCAGACAGAAAAAAAAAAAAAAAAACACCCCTGCATGCTAAACTAAGAATTCCAGCGTCTTATTTATAGAAATTTCTATTCTGTGTTGTGTTCTTTACATTTTTTAGAGAACAAACAATACAGAAAGGTAACTGTTGCCTTTTTTTCCTGTTTTTTCTTCAAATAAAATTAAACAAAACATTAAAAAGAAGAGAAAAATATATACTGAAAACAATTGTAAATTTATGAGCTCTTACTTTTAACAACATTTGGAATTTCAAAGTTACATTCTTGTGCCATAATCCCATTGATTAGGAATAAATGTGTATGTGTTTTCCAATTAGACTGTAATTAAATAGCAGCCTTCTATTTCAGATGAAAGGGTTCTACTAAGAGCTGTCAGATTAATCCAGCTGCTTATAATGTGTGTTGTATTTGACCATTTGCCAAAAAAGTGTGAGGATATATGAGCCGGCTGGCATAAAGCTGGAGGGTGGGAATCTCTCAGTTGATTAGAACTAGGGCTATGACATTTTTATAAACTCTACTTTCAAAATGCCAAACAATAAAAAAAAAAAACCTACCTTGACTGCCCTACCATTTTGCCAAGCAATGATAGCTTCAGAAATTTTCAGCTTAAAATATCTCTTCTGATTCATATTACTTGAACCCCTAAAAGAAGTCATTTACTTATACTAAAAAAAACCCGAAAACCTGCTTGAGAGAAAAATATAGATAGTAAAGCTACATTTTTACCAGTTAAGGAGCCTTGGATTATAATTTTGTTACACTTCCTATCTATAAAAAAGAGGAAAATTAATTTTAAATTAAGAAACACAATAAAGATATTGATGTCAAAAAGTTAAAAACACATGTTAATTTCATATTATTTTTTAAAATCAGAGACCAGAGCTAGTCAGAATTACTAATTTTTTTCATTTTCCCTATCACTTGAGTAATTATGTTACGTTGACTGTAACTCGGGTTACTTTTACGCATCAGCTCATCTGCATATGTACTTCTGTGGGCGTGTGTGAGCTCACCAGGTGTGGATGTGCCACTCCAAAAAGTCCCATGTCACTCTCTCCCTTTGATTTTTTCCCCACCTGGTGCTTGCTGCAGAGACATGTCTGACTGGCCTTTTGCGTTATCTGAGAAGCTGTCAAAAGGCTGGGAAGATTTGGGAAGATTTCAAAAACCTGGCTGAGCTTGCCTTCTCAAGAATAATACTTTATGACACTTTTATCCTCTATCCCAAACCTCAGATGTTTGACTTTTTTTTTTTTTTTTCCACCGCTGAAATGGGCCAACTAGAAGCCTAGGGAGAGTTAGGAAACTTTGAAAATATAAAAATCACAGAATGTTTCAACTTTCACTGAATTGTGGACATTTATATTTTCAAATTATAAGGTGACAGATGTGGCCTGGTTTCACCAGAAACAGAATATAAAAGAGAAATCTCATTTAATGACACATGGTTTTTAGTAGTTCACTTATATGAATATTTAGCTTTCTCTATTTGTTTTATTTATTTATATTATTTGAATAGGTAATGCGGTTACATGGCTTAAAAATCAAAGTATAAAATGTATAAAGCAAACTGTCTCATGTTTGCCCATGAGTACTCCAGACTCCCCAGCCTGTAGCTAAACACTGTTACAAGTCACTTGTGTATCCTCCTGGGCATTGCCAGATTTAGCAAATAAAAACACAGGACTCCTAATTAAATTTCAGATAATAAATGAATACTTATTTAGTATAAGTATGTCCAAACCATTGCATGGGATACACATAAACTGAAAAAAAATTGTTTATCTCACATTCCGATTTAACTGAGTGGCCTGTATTTATCTGGCAAACCTAATCCTTCTTGAAATTTTTACACAAATGGAAGAATTACGCTTCCATGTTTATTGTCTTCTGCCCCTCTTCTTTTACATAAATGGCAGCACCTTATGTACTGTTCTGCACCTGATCTTTTTAACTCAACACTATGATGATCATTCTACAGGATAATCAAAAGAGATTTCTCTTTGCTTACCATCATTTATTTAACCAGAACCTTCTTGGTGTACTTGTGGTGAGTTCCTATATTTTGCTCTTATAAACAATGATGCAATGAATAATCTTTTAAAAAAATTTGTCTCCAATTATTTTCCAGTTTTATCGTGGCATAATTGACATATAACATTGTATTAGTTTAAGAGTACAACATAATGAGTTCGATATATGTACATATTGCAAGGGAATTATTACAATAAATTTAGTTAACATCACTTTATATAGTTACAAAATTTTTTTCCTTGTGATGAGAACTTTTAAGATCTACTCTCTTAGCACCTATCAAATATACATACAGTATTATTAACTATAGTCCTCATGCTGTACATCACATCCCCAGGACTTATTTGTCTTATAACTGGAAGTTTGTACCTTTAGACCACCTTCTCACATTTCCCCTACCCTCCGCCCCCCGCCTCCAGTAATGACCAATCTATTCTGTGTTTCTAGGAGTTTGGTAGTTTAAAATTCCACATATAAGTGAGATCATACAGTATTTGTCGTTCTCTGCCTGACTTATTTCACTAAGCTAGTGTCCTCAAGGTCCATCCATGTTGTCGCTAATGGCAGGATTTTCTTCCTTCTCACAGCTGAACGATATTCCATTGTATAGCTACCACATTTCCTTTATCCGTTTATCCACTGATGAATGTGCACGAGGGTAGCCTTTTGTCCTCACCAACACATATCTTTTGATTTTGAGATAACAGCTATCCTAACTGATGTGAGGTGATTTCTCATTGTTATTTTGATTTGCATTTCCCTGATCATTAGCGATGTTGAGCATCTTTTCATATACCTACTGGCCGTTTGTATATTTTCTTTGGAAAAATGTCTCCTCTGGTCCTTTGCCCATTTCTCAGTTGGGTGGGTTGGTTATTTATTTATTTATTTATTTATTTGCGATTGATGTCTTTATATATTTTGGATATTAACCCCTTATCAGATGTATGCTTTGCAAATATTTTCTCCCATTCAGTAAGTTGCCTTTTCATTTAGCTCACTGTTTTCTTTGCTGGGCAGAATTTTTTTTTTTTTTTTAGTGTAATGTAGTCCCACTTATTTATTTTTGCTTTTATTGCCTGTGCTTTTGGTGTTCAATTAAAAAAACATATTGCCAAGAATGTCAAGAAGTTTTTCTTCCTATGTTTTCTTCTAGGAATTTTATAGTTTCAGTTCTTATATGCAAGTCTCTAATCGATTTTGAGTTTATTTTTGTATATGGTATAAGTTAAAAGTTCAATTCTATTATTTTGTATATGGATATCCAGTTTCTTTAACACCGCTTATTGAAGAGATCATCTTTTTCTCATTGTACATTCTTGGTGCCCTTTTCAAAAATTGACTATATATGCATCAGTGTTTTTATGGGCTCTTATTTCTGTTCCATTGCTCTGTGTGTCTGTTTTTATGCCAGTACCATACTGTTCTGATGACTATATCTTTGTATATTTGGCCCTCTGAATCCATGCTTCCACATCCAGGGATTCAACTAACCAGGGATCAAAAATATTTTTTAAAAAAGTTCAGAAAATTTAAAAAGCAAAACTTGAATTTACCACACGCCGGCAACTATTTACATAGCATTTACATTGTATTTACAACTATTTACATTATATTATGTATTATAGATAATCTAGAGATGCTTTAAAGTATACAGGAGGATGCAGGCAAATACTATGCCATTTTATATATGGGACTTGAGCATCTGTGGATGTTGGTATCCATGGAGAGGAACCAACCCCCCAAGGATACTGAGGGATGACTGTAGTTGGAAATCTGGAATCGTGATCCCTCAGCTTTGTTCTTGTTCAAGATTGCTTTAGCTTTTGCATTCTTTTGTATTTCCATATATATTTAAGAATTTTTGTTCTATTTCTGTGAAAAATGCCATTGGGATTTTGATCTCTACCCCTATTGCACTGAATCAGTGTATCACCTTGTGTACAATGGACATTTTAACAATATTAACTCTTCCAATCTATAAACAAGAAATGTCATTCCATTTATCTGTGAATTCTTTGATTTCTTTTATAAATGTTTTATAGTTCTCAGTGTATATACCATGAGGCTTACATAAAACATAATCTTTTAACAGTGTATTTTAAGGGGAAAGCAACTTAACTTTGTTTGCATATAAAAGCTCAATACTTTTATCTCCTCCCAATTTATGGTTTTGATGTCACAATTTACATCTTTTTATATTGTGTATCCAGTGACAAATTATTGTAGCTATCATATTTTAAATTCTTTTGTTTTTTAATCTTTATGCTAGAGTTATTAGTGATTTGCACACTACCATTACAATTTTAGAGTATTCTGAATTTGACTAGATGTTTGTCTTTACCAGTGAGTTTTATACTTTCATATCATTTCATTTTACTATTTGGCAACCTTTCTTTTCACTGAAGAACTGCTTAGCATTTCTTGTAAGGCAGTGGTAGTGGTGATGAACTCCAGCTTTTGTTTGGGAATGTCTATACATGTTCTTCGATGCTGAAGGCTAACTTTGCAGGGCAAAGTATTCTTGGTTGCCAGGTTTGGGGGGGGGTTCTTTTTTTTTTTCAGTACTTTGAATATATCATCTCACTCTTTCGGAGCCTGCAAAGTTTCTGCGGAGAAATCTGCTTATAGACTTATGGGCATTCTGTTGTATGTGACAAACTTATTTCTGTTGCTTCTTTCAAGATTTTCTCTTTGATTTTTTAAATCAAATTTTTGATATATATATATCAACAATATATAAACAGTTGTATTATAATGTGTCTTGGATAAGTCTTCTTTTTATTTATTTATTTATTTTAACATCTTTTTCGGAATATAATTGCTTTACTATGGTGTGTTAGTTGGATAAGTCTTCTTTTTTATTTATTTATTTTAACATCTTTTTCGGAATATAATTGCTTTACTATGGTGTGTTAGTTGGATAAGTCTTCTCTGAGTTGAACCTGATTGGGAATTTTGAGCTTCATGATGCTGGATATCTATATCTCTCCTCATATTTCAACATTTTTCATCCCTTGTTTGTTTAAATAAGCTTTCTGTGCTGTTCTACCACTCTTTTCCCTCTGGGATTCCCATAATGTGAATATTGTTTCTTTTGATGGTTTCCTTAAGTCTCATAGGCTTTCTTCATTCATGTTCATTTCTTTCTCCTCCTCTAACCAGATAAATTCAAATGACCCCTTCAAGGTTGAGGACTCTTTCTTCTATCTGTGCTCTCTCGCGGCTCGCTGAGTTTCTTTAGAACACACGTTTAATTCTCTGTTAGGCAGTTTATGGATCTGCACTTCTTTGGGGTCAGTTACTGGAGGTTTACTGTTCCTTCAGTGGTGTCACATTTCCCTGATTCTTCATGATCCCTGTAGCTTTGAGTTAGTCGGTGTCTGTGCATTTGAAGAAGCAGTCACGTCTTCCAGACATTAAGAACTGACTTCATAAAGGAAATGCCTTCACGGGCAGGTGTGGGCACCCTGGGTCTGGTGGTGTGGGCACATGTAGCAGCTGTGGCCCGGGGGTTCTGGGGTTCCTGACATTGGCAGCTGTGTGGTCCTTGGTGGTAAGCGCTTTGGGGGGTCCTTGGTGGTGGTCGGGGCAACAGCAGTGAGGGACTGATCAGGTGGAGGTGGTGGGAGGAGCTGGTGGTGTGCACACACTTGGCTGGGGGGTCGGCTGCAAATACCTAAGCGGTGGCAGAGGCTGGCTGCCCGCACTCATGCAGTGGTGAGGGCTGGGCAAGCGGCAGGGGCCAGGGCCAACTGTGGGCACACGAGCTGGCAACGTGCACCTGCACTGCAGGGCTGCTGGTGTGCATTCATGTGGCCACACGGGCCAGCTCCGGGCAGGTACACATGCTGGGGTCGACTGTGTGCGCCCAAGCAGCTGCGGGCCCTGAGCTGGCAGCACGGGGGTGCATTGGCACACTGGATCCTGGGGCCTGGAGCTTCTGTGCTGAGGTGAGGAGAGACTCAAGACAGTGGGAGTTGGAACACAGAAACCTCTGGGGCCATCAGCAGTGAGCACGGCAGCAGGTTTGCAGCTGCTGCTCTGACTGTTGGGTGTCCTCAGTGGTGGAAGCAGCGGGGTCCTCTGTGGGACCATCCACTGGAGTCCACAATGCGGTCGTCAGTGAAGAAAGCTGCAGGGAGTTTGCAGCATCTGAAAGGACTACGGGGGTCTGGGGTCCTCTGCAGAGCAAGCCACTGGGAACCACGGTCTCTCCCAGTACATGGCTGAGGTAGGTAGCACCTGCCCTTCCTTACTGCTAGGCATCTCCAGATGTCTCAGCTATGCCCGCCTCTGGGGTGGGGGGGGACGTGGGTAAAACCAAAACAGTTCTTCATGTAGTGCCCCCCAAATTTGGGAAGCTGGTTGCTCACCCTGCTCTCCTTTTCTCCATGAGGGGAAATTTCCAGGGCCAGGGAGTTCCCTTTGGTGCAGAGCAGACCAGCCTGGGGGATGAGATGAGAAGCCAAAACGAAACCCTTTCTGAGGTTATTCTGTTTTTGCCCCACTGTGTTGCTGAGGGTTGATTAATATCCACCATATTCATTACTGTTTTCTATTCATTGATGTTGTTCACTCCCCTCTTTTGTTGCCATTTGTGGTTTTAACTGAGCATTTTATTATATGATTCTATTTTCTCTCTTCTCTTAGCATATCAATAAACCTCTCTTTTTACTTGTTTTAGTGGTTGTTGTAGAGCTTGCAGTATGCATTTACAGCTAATCCACATCTGCTTTTAAATAACGCTAGACCACCTCACGTGTAGTGCAAGAAAGTACGTTGTAATAAAAAAAATCCTAATTCCTGCTTCCCACCCCTTGTATCATTGCTGTCATTTCCCTGATACATAAGTATACGTATACATATAATAAGCATGCATAATGGAATACATTTTGCTTTATTATCTTGAACAAACTATTATCTGTTAGATTAAGAATAAACTATAAATAAATAAATAAATAAATAAATGAATGTATAAATGTTTTTATTTTCTCTTCACTTATGCATTCTTCAATACTCTTCGTTTCTTTATGTAGATCTACGTTTCTGGCCTATGTCATTTTCCTTTTTCTCTGAAGAAATTCTTATAACATTTCTTGCAAGTCAGCTCTACTGGGCAGAAACTTCTTTCATAGTTTGTCTGAGAACGTGTTTGTTTCTCCTTCACTTTTGAAGGATAATTTTTCAGGGTAGAGGTTTCTAGGTTGGTTGGTTTCAAAGCGTTGGTTCCTCTCAACGCTTTGAAAATTTCCTTCCACTCTTTCCTTCCTTCCTCTTTTCTGAGGCAAAGTCAGATCTAATTCTTACCCTTGCTCCTCCACAGGTAATATGTATTTTTCCTATGACTCCTGTTAAAGTTTTTCCTCTATCTTTGATTTTCTGAAGTTTGCATATGATATGCCTAGGGTAGGTTTTTGAAAATTTATCCTGCTTGGTGTCTCAGCTTCCTGCATCTGTGCTTTGATGTCTCACATTAACTGAGGAAATTTTCAGTCATTACTGCTTCAAATATTGCTTCTTGTTTTTTCTTTCTTCTCCTTCTAGTATTCCCATAAGGCATATGTTACACCTTTTGTAGTTGTCTCACTGTCCTTGGATAATCTTGTTTCTGTTTTCTTTTGTTTTTCTCGGTCATTTTTTTTTTCTCTTTGCTTTTCAGTTTTGGATGTTTCTATTGTCATATCCTCAAACTCAGAGATCTTTTTTTCCTTCAGCGGTGTCCAGTCTACTAATGAACCATCAAAAGAACTCTTCACTTCTGTTAGTGTTTTGACCTCTATTATTTGATTTTTCTTAGACTTTCCATCTCTCTGCTTACACTATTCATTTTTTTTGCATGTTGCCTACTTTTCCCATTAAAGCTGTTAGCAAATTAATCATAGTTTTAAAAATTCTTGCTACATCTGACTGGTTCTGAGCCTTGTTCAGTCTCTTCAAGTTACATTTTTCCCTTTTAGTATGCTTTTAATTTTTTGTTGGAAGTTGGACACGGAAGTTCTGGGTGGAAGGAACTGCAGTACACTGGTCTTTAGTGATGCAGTGGTGAGGTGTGCAGGAAGGGGATGAACTCTACAGTCTTACGATGAGGCCCCTGTCTTTTGGGGAGCCTGTGCCCCAGAATGTGACCCTCACCGCTGCTTCTCAGTCCCCCCCACCACTTATGTGCGGCAGGATAGCTACAGAAGGCTGCAGGGGAATACGTACCTTCCCCAAATGGGTATTCCCCTCTCCCCAGGTCAGCTAGGCTCCGATTTAAAAAAAAGGTTAGATGCTGGGTGACTAGTTTCTCTTGAGGGCAGGCCTTGATAGGAACAAGTACTCTGACGCACTACTATGTATAAAATAGAGGGCCAACAAGGACCTACTGTACAGCACAGGGAACTCTACTCAGTAGTTTTGTTTGTTTGTTTGTTTTGTGTGTGTGTTTTTTTTTTGTGGTACACGGGCCTCTCACTGTTGTGGCCTCTCCCGTTGCGGAGCACAGGCTCCGGACGCACAGGCCCAGCGGCCATGGCTCACGGTCCCAGCCGCTCCGCGGCATGTGGGATCTTCCCGGACTGGGGCACGAACCCGTGTCCCCTGCATCGGCAGGCGGACTCTCAACCACTGCGCCACCAGGGAAGCCCCTACTCAATAGTTTTTAATAACCTATAAGGGATAAGAATCCGAAAAAGAACACACACACACACACACACACATATATATATATATGTTCTATATACATACATACATACATACATGTATAACTGAATCACTGTGCTGTACACCTGAAACTAAGACAACATTGTAAATCAACTATACTTCAATTAAAAAAAAAAAGAACAAGTACGCTGGCCTATCTAAGAATGGTTCCTTGCCCCCTTCCCTTGCAGGAGTCACGGGGGGATTTTCTCTGATATTTACTGGGAGAACATGGCTGGCCTCCTAGAGGTAAAGCGCACGAAGGTGCCGCCACCCCAACACTGACTCCCTCTGGGTGTTTCAAGTCTTCGATTTGTCTGCACTGGACCTCCGGGAATCCTCAGTACAGCTCAGGGTTTCCTACCTCAACACTGGTTCCCTGGGAGGCTTCTGCTCGTGAGTTTCTACTCCTGTAAGTTATGATTCTCAACATCTACTGGTCTGTCCCATTTCTGGAGCAGTCATTTGCCCTGTGACCTCACTTCTCTGACCGATCTAAGAAGAATCATTGATTTTCCAATCTGTTCAGCTTTTTACTTGTTGTTAGGACAGAGTGGCAACTCCTAAGCTCCTTCCGTGTTGGACCAGAAGCTGAAAGGCTCTACTTTCTTTTTACTGGCACTCACCTTGTGTACCTCTGCCTATTCTGATCACTTTGATTTAGGTGCGTTTCCTGGGCATGAAACGTTCCAATTAGAAATTATTTTTTTCTTTGACGTGTGAATGCAGCTCATTTAGCCAGTTTATATTGTTGCCGTGACCGGTATGTTTTGGTCTCAGATTTATAACTTTTATGTACAATGTGATCTCCTTTCTCTGTTTGATTTTATGAAGTCCTGAAATCCAGGATGGGCTGTATTTTTGTTCTGGAGGGCAGGGGGTAACCATTATTATTAGAACTATAGGCAATAACTTTAGTTTATGGCTTTGTTTTCTTTTATTTTCTGAACTATGATAGCTTGTAAAAGTATCTGATTTCTTATTCTCCCCCTCTGCTTCCTCTTCTCTAGCACCCAATTTCAGACAAAGTATTAGCTCTCTTAGCATCTTTCCTTGTACTTCTCTGACTTGAATTCTCAGCATTATGTGCTCGGGCATCTTTGTCTCTCAGCCATTGGAGGTGAAGCAATCAGCACGTTCTACCTCTCAGTATCTGCCCCACCTAATCTTTGTTGTACACCTTGTGCATTCTCAGTATAACATTTCTATTCTTTTCCTAAATCTCTCTTTGTCTGTCAGCTCTACAGACCATGTATGTGTCGCTCCTTCAGCCCTGTTGTGCAGGGCACTTTCTTCGTTGTTTTCTTGGGGGCCTGAAGCCTCCAGCAGCTCACCCTCAGCGTCACTAACAAGGACTCACAGGAACAATATTAACTGAATTCCTCTGTGTCCCTCAGCTTGTTTGTTGCCTTTATGCTTTAAAAGTAACCTGTGTTATTTTGTTTTCCCTGGAGGTTTCCCAGAGCCACCTCCGTGGTGACTCTGTACAAATATGCAGCCCCGTGTACAGGATGCTTGGCAGGAAGGAGGAGAGCATGTCACGCGTGCTGGACAGAGTCTGCCTTTCGTGCCGCCTCCAGCTCTGTCTTCATTCCTGGGATGATTATTTCCGACTTTCAACGTTCTTCAACGTGGTTCAACGTTGTCATGACACACTGTCATTTTCATATAGCACTGGATTATATGTATGTTTCATTTAGTATTTTCTAAAAATGTTTGTTATTTCTGGGTGGCTTAATTCTGCTGTATCAGAGACACACTCGAAATGATCTCAATTGTTTGAAATTTGGTGAGACTTGCCTCAAGGCCCAGACAATGGCCAATTTCACTAAACACCCCAAATGCATTTAAAAAGTGGAGTGCAGTGTTCTAGATTTATCAATTAGGTCAAATTTGCTATGAATGCGATTTAAATATTCTGTGTATGATTTTTTGGTCTGCTCCACCAGCAATTAAGGGCAGAGTGTTGAAGACTCTCACTGTGACTGTGGACTTGCCTAGTCCTCTTTTCAGTACTTCCAGTTTTTACTTCATATATTTTTATTTTATTTGCGAAAAGAAATTTACAATTTATCTGTGTAGTAGGCTGGCTGTTTTATCATTATGAAATATGTTTCTAGCAATGCTTCTCACCTTGAAGTCTGCTTTGTCTATTAGTAAAGGGATTACAGCTTGTTTTGGTTATACTTTACATATTATATCATTTACATTCTTTTATTTTAACATTTCTGTGCCCTTATATCTAAATCATATCTCTTGGAAACAGCATATATTTGGGATTTTTAAAAATCTTGAAGCGTTGCCTTTTAATTGGAGCATTTACTGATATAGTTGGCATTATATGTATAAACTACTTACTGTATGTCCTCTCTGATTATCTTATCCCTTTATTAAGTTAATCAAATATTTATGATTCTGTTTTTTATTCCATTTTTCCTCTCTATAGGCTTATCTATCCCTATAGATTTCAAAATAAATCCTACACCGATTAGGACTACTCTAAATAATAAGTACTTTTTATTACTTCTTCATTACTACAAGGCTGAATTCCCGATTAATGTCATGTACTTTAATTCTACATGTATTTTCAAGCATATGACATAACTATTAATGTTAGAAACAGAAATTCTCATTTAACTTTACCTATATATTCACTTTTTCCACTGTTCCTCCTACCTTTCCGTACTTCCATGTTTCCATCATTTTTCTATTGCTTGAAGAACTCCCTGATTATTTCTTTCATTGTAGGTTTGCTGCTAATAATTTCTCACAGCTTCTGTGTGTCTAAAGGTCTTTATTTCCAAAGGATTGTTTTTGCTAATGAAGTGTTCTGGTTCGGCAGTTATTTTTTTCCAGCATATTGAAGTTGTCACTCCATTTTCTTCACGCTCAGATAATTTCTATGGAGAATCAGCTCTCAGTACTGGTATTGCTCCTTTTAAGGAAATGTGTCTATTTTCCTTTAGATGCTTTGAACATTTTCCTCTTTGCCTTTTAGCCATTTTACTATGCTGCTAATGTGCAGATGGATTTTTTTTCTTTTTAATTTAATTTGCTTGTGGTCATAGTTTTTTTTTTTTTTAATCTCTGACTTGAGTCTTTTGTCAGTTTTGAAAATTCTCAGCTATTGTGTCCTCAAATACTGTTTCTATTTCATACTTTCTCGCCTCTATCTGGAACTACAATTATACACATTTTAGATCTTTCACAGAGCCTTTTTTCTATCTTCTATACTGCTTTTCTTTCATTTTGAAAAGTTTCTTTCAGTATTTCAAAATAAGGTATTTTCTACAGATCTCTCCTCCAGCTTACTGACCCACTCTCCTGTGTCTGACCAGCTGCTGAAACTGTTTGTTGAGCAGCTGATTTCAGTTATTTTATATTATGGCTTCAAAATTTCCATTTGATTCTATTTAATAGATTTCCATTATTTGGTAAAAACTTCCATCCTGTCATTTCTTTCCTTGAACATATTAGTCTGATAATTCTTTTTTTTTCTAACATCTTTATTGGAGTATAATTGCTTTACAATGGTGTGTTAGTTTCTGCTTTATAACAAAGTGAATCAGCTATACATATACATATGTTCCCATATCTCTTCCCTCTTGCGTCTCCCTCCCTCCCACCCTCCCTATCCCACCCCTCTAGGTGGTCACAAAGCACTGAGCTGATCTCCCTGTGCCACGCGGCTGTTTCCCACTAGCTATCTACCTTACGTTTGGTAGTGTGTATATGTCCATGCCTCTCTCTCACTTCGTCCCAGCTTACCCTTCCCCCTCCCCGTAATTCTTAATCACCTGTGGAGCTGCTGCTGTTTCTATTTTTTTCTCTTGCGTTTTGACCAACTGGTTCTATCTCCTAAAAGCTTGAGAATAAACTGCTGAATGGAGGATATTGTGATAAATGTTATAGAGACAGGAAATACAGTATCTAGGATTATTTCCTTTTATCTGGAGGATAACTAGAATAGGAATAGATACACTTGATTCATTCAGGATGGTGATGTTTCAAACTGGGTTTCTGTCTTAATGAAGGATAATCTATTTCTGATTTTCCCTTTCTCCTAGAAAATAGTACTTTGGGGATCTTATGTGAAAGCTCACTGTGTTTGCACGGTACCCCGTTTGTCTTGTCCTGAAGCTCGGTGTCTGTATTCCCAGCCACATGCTTAATCACCTGCTTGCATTTGTCTAGAACTGTCAGTGCAGTTTTGCTTGAATTCTTGGCCTCTCGAGCTCCCCACTCCCCTCACCCCCGTGTAGCTTAAGAATCAGCCAGTTCCAATGCCTCCATGACAACCTTTCCTCCGGGCTCTCCTCTTCTCAAATCCGGGCTGCCTTGGTACCTCTAAAATTCAACATCTGTCTCCCCACATCTGTGAAACTCCTGTCGTTCTCTGCCACTGCTTTCAGCTAATCCTCTCAGTTTCGTGGCCTTAGAAATTGGCAGATACCCAGATGAGAGAAGTGGCTCACCTCAATGCCATGTCCCTTCTCTGGGCATCTCGGCCACTCAAGTTGTAGACACCTTGGCTGTTCTAGAAAACAGAAGTGCCTTCAGAAGGTTGTTGTTATTTTAATTTTATCCCCTTTATAACCTGTTCTAGGCAGGCTAGTTAGTCTGTACAAAATCTACTCCATCATAGCCAAAGGCAAAGACGCCAACTACTTCCTACCGGTTCCACTGCTGCCACCTGGATGTGCGTCCCCATCACAGCTCACCCAGAGTATGGAGTTGGTCACCCTGCTTTACCCTTGCCCTCTTATAATCTACTCTCAACAGAGCAGTCACAGTGATAACTCAAAAATACAGAGCTCTGGGGGGTCTGAGGAAAAAACCCAAGTCTACAAGACCCTACATAACACCCCCATAGTCTTACTGTTCCCTGCCTCTCCCTGCTGCAGCCTCGCTGACCTCCTGACTGCTCCTGAAACACCAGGTCCCTTCCACTTTAGCCTTTGACAAGCTAATTCCTCTTCCTGGAATGCCCTTCCCTCACATAATTCATGGCTAATTTCTCCATCTCCTTCAAATTGCTTAAATTTCATCTTTTAAAAAGCGTTCTATGCTAATACTTTATTAAAATGAAACCTTCCTCACTCCTCCAAAGCATGGTACTCTTCAGCCAACTATGCTTCCTCCTTTTTCTTCATTCATAACATTGATCATTTTCTAGGATAACATGACTTTGCTATTTATTATATTTACTGTTTTTATCTCCATCTAAACTCATCTTCTCCCTGGCTAGAAGTGATCCCTAGGAGGACTAGAATCTCTGCCTGCTTCTTTTGTTGATATATTCTGAGCACTGGGAATAACAGCAGAAGTATTCAAAGGGTAAGATGAATGGTAAAAACACAGAAATATTTTGGTAGAGGAAAGTAATCAAAATAATAATTAGGGAATTTAATTCATTCATCAATTGTTTATTGAGTATCAACTATGTATCAGGGTACTAAACAGTAATAAACAAGACAGGCCCTTTGAGCTTAAAAAACTTTCTCTGAAAACAATGTATACGTATTGCACGTACACACAATATATACATATATCAAATCATCACATTGTTGACTTTAAATATCTTATAATTTTGTACCATTTTCTTTGTCAACTATACTTCAATAAAGCTGAGAAAAGAGTTATTAGCTACTTTCCCGGCATTCTTGAAATGACTGCAGATGCTCTCTCATGGCTGTAGGGATTCCTACTTTTCCATTGAAAATAAGATGGTGGAATCATATTACTCTGGTGCAGTAAGAACATTTCTCTCCAGAACTCTACTTGGATTAGCTCTGCACCATGGCACCAAGGCAGCTGTGGTAAAAACCAGTTTTCAAGAAGCATTTAAAAATTAAATAAAAAGCGGGTTAAATGATGAAAGACTGTTTGCAATACCCATTTGATCATAAATGGATAGTTTTTAAAATTACTTTCCAATTTTAAAAAGTTGTATCTACTTTCATTTCTGCTGACTGGGGGGATGCCACATCACAGGTTAAATACGTATTCTGTTAGGCCATGTCTAAGGCTTGCAATCCCCCAAAACAAATGTGTTCCTCCTCACATAACTCCGATTCTGTAACTCTACTATCTACAACCCTGATAGATCTACCATAAGACAAGGGGGAACTGAGGTTGTGACAACACTTTATTTTTCCCTCTAAGAGCCTTCTACAGGGAGGGCACAGCTGAATGACACAGCAGGAAATCTTAAGCAATTATATAATAATTGGCTGTGACACTAACTCTGCTGAACACATTCCATAAATTCAAACTTAAATCTGTGCAACTCCCCTGGTAAACAGCTTCTGAAATGTTTTCAAAATAACTGTTCATCAGATTTGTCTCATTAGAAACATTCCTCAGTTATTTTCTCTGGAAAACAGCTGTACTAGCATCAAGAGAAGCCCAGAGTGTTCAGTAGAAGCAATAACAGCAGGAAGAGTCTGAGATCTACAAATATTCAGGGAAGGGGGGTTTCCTCACACAGCTGCGGCATTAGGTATAACGGTTTGTTAATCTTACCGACAGTTGTAATCTTCCAAAGTAAGCAGAGACACGACAGGCGTGCTTGATACTAATGACCAAAATGATGGACAGTTTCTCTCACTGTGATCCATGGGCAACACCATCTCATCCTCATCATCATCATCATTAAATGATTACGTTAAAAGTGCAATTACCTATGATTTATTCCAGGCATTGAATCAGATTCTCTGCGGGTCCTAGGAAGCCTACCAGGTGACTCTTATGCACGCTAAGGTTTAAAAAAAAACTGACAGAGATTAAAAACAACCACAATGACCTATAACAACATCTGTTGGTGGTGAGTGATGCTGACTCACTCTTCCTCTGTTCAGTCTTAAGTTGGACTTTTGTAAATAGAGTTGCTTTGTTTATACCACGTTTTTTAGTTTTCGCTTCATGTCCTGGGAGTTTGTCTGTAGGAAAACCTTTGGATGTGCTGTAGATGTATTTTGGAAGAAAATACTTGGCTGTGTTTATCCCAGTGAAATGAGAGAGAGCTGAAGATTGAGATGCCAGGGAGTATAAGAGGATTAACATTAACATTTATATTTAGGGCCAGAACATAGGCCAGACAGCTAGAAACACGTCTACGGAGCTGAAGGTAAAAGAAGTGGCTCCAGAATATTTGTACAGTTGGAACCCCGTGACCGCTAGGTGGTTATCGTCACCGACGTCATCAGCGCGGTTGCCATCAATATTTGTGTTCTGCCCTACGTTTATGAGGCCCCCTGGCATGCGTCGTCACATTAAATCTTCAAAACCATCTGAAGAGCTTCTGGAAAGATCTCTCCCCTCCCAACATGATGTTCCTTGTCTTCTTCAGTGTTCCAGTTCCAGTAAATGCCACATTCACCCACTCAACTGATTATGCCAACAGCTTTGTAGTTATCCATGACTTCCCTCTCTCTCATGCTCCTGTCCCTTCCTACCCTCCAACATACACGTCTGATGGGTCAGATTTACTGATTTGGAAGACCATTTAGATATTCCTAAAAATACCTGGTAGATAATATAAAAAGCCTAATGCAATACTTCATGTGTTTACAGACCTGTTAGAAGGTCCAACTATATGCTGTCTACAGAAAACACATTTTTTTTTTTTTTTGTGGTACACGGGCCTCTCACTGTTGTGGCCTCTCCCATTGCGGAGCACAGGCTCCGGACGCACAGGCTCAGTGGCCATGGCTCACGGGCCCAGCCGCTCCGCGGCATGTGGGATCCTCCCAGACCGGGGCACAAACCCGTGTCCCCTGAATCGGCAGGCGGACTCTCAACCACTGCGCCACCAGGGAAGCCCCAGAAGACACATTTTTAATTCAAAGATACAAATATATTGAAAGTAAATGGGTAGAGGAGACATCATTCTAACAGCAATCATATGAAAGTTGGAATAGGTCTACTCAGACAAATCATAAGGGAAGTTGGAAAATACTGTGGGATAAATGACAACAAAGACACAACATACCAAACCTATGGAATGAAGCCAAAACAGAGCTTTGAAAAAATTTTAGAGCTGTAAATGCCTATATGTATATATATTTAAAAAGTCAAATCAATAACCTAAATTTCCACCTTAAGACACTGGAAAAAGAGGACAATAAACCGAAAGAAAACAGAAGGAAGGAAATTATAAAGATCAGAGCAGAAATAAATGAAATACAAAACAGAAGTTAATAGATAAAATCAATAACCATATGTTGGTCCTTCAAAACGGTTAATGAAATTGACAAACTTTTAGCTAGACTGAACAAGAAAATAAGGGAGAGGACTCAACATACTAAAATCAGGAATGAAATAGAAAACATCAGTGTAGACCTTGCAGAAACAAACAAACAAAAAAGACTATAAGGAATACTATAAACAACCATAGACCAAAAATTAGATAAATTAGTTGAAACAGATTCCCACAAGAAGCATATTATTAAAACAGACTCAAGAAGAAACAGAAACTCTGAATAACAAGTAAAGTATAACAACTAAACAAGCATAACAAGTAAAGAGGTTGAATTAGTAATCAAAATACTTTCCACAAAGGAAAGCCCCGTATCAAGTGGCTTCACTGATGAATTCTACCAAACATTTAAAGGAGAATTAATACCAATTCTTTACAAACTTAACCAAAAAATATAAGAATGGGAACATTTTATAATTCATTTTATGAGCCCAATATTATCCTGATATATAAATCACGCAAAGATATCACACACATAAGACCTGCGCAGAAGGGGAGAGGTAGCACGTCGAAAGGAGGGCCTCTGGAGTGTGGAGTTCCCCAGTTTGGAGTCGTGTGGCTGACAGGGTCTTGGTGCTCCGGCTGGGTGTCAGGCCTGAGCCTCTGAGGTGGGTGAGCCAAGTTCAGGACATTGGTCCACCAGTGACCCTCTGGCTCCACGTAATTTCAAAGAGCAAAAGCTCTCTCAGAGATCTCCTCAATGCTAAGACCCAGCTCCACTCAATGACCAGAAAGCTACGGTGCTGGACACCCCATGCCAAAAAACTAGCAAGACAGGAACAGAATCCCACCCAAGCAGAGAGGCTGCCTAAAATCATAATAAGGTCACAGACACCCCAAAACACACCACCGGACTCGGTCCTGCCCACCAGAAAAGCCAGATCCAGCGTCATCAACCAGAACACAGGCACCAGTCCCCTCCACCAGGAAGCCTACACAACCCACTAAACCAACCTTACCCACTGGGAGCAAACACCAAAAGCAATAGGAACTGCGAACCTGCAGACTGCAAAAAGGAGACCCCAAACAAAATAAGTTAAGCAAAATGAGAAGACAGAGAAACACACAGTAGATGAAGGAGCAAGGTAAAAACCCACCAGACCAAACAAATGAAGAGGAAATAGGCAGTCTACCTGAAAAAGAATTCACAGTAATGATACTAAAGATGATCCAAAATCTTGGAAATACAATGGAGAAAATACAAGAAACGTTTAACAAGGACATAGAAGATATAAAGAGCAAACAAACAATGATGAACACAATAAGTGAAATTTAAAACTCTCTAGAAGGAATCAATAGCAGAATAATTGAGGCACAAGAACGGATAAGTGACCTGGAAGATATAATAGTGGAAATAACTACCACAGAGCAGAATAAAGAAAAAAGAATGAAAAGAATTGAGGACCATCTCAGAGACCTCTGGGACAACACTAAATGCACCAACATTCGAATTATAGGGGTCCCAGAAAAAGAAGAGAAAAAAAAACTGGACTGAGAAAATATTTGAATAGATTATAGTTGAAAACTTCCCTAATATGGGAAAGGAAATAATCAAATCCAGGAAGCACAGAGAGTCCCATACAGGATAAATCCAAAGAGGAACACACCAGGACACGTATTAATTAAACTATCAAAAATTAAATACAAAGAAAAAATATTAAAAGCAGCAAGGGTAAAGCAACAAATAACATACAAGGGAATCCCCATAAGGTTAACAGGTGATCTTTCAGCAGAAACTCTGTAAACCAGAATGGAATGGCAGGACATATTTAAAGTGATGAAAGGGAAAAACCTACAACCAAGATTACTCTACCTAGCAAGGATCTCATTCAGATTCGATGGAGAAATTAAAACCTTTACAAAAAAGCAAAAGCTAAGAGAATTCAGCACCACCAAACCAGCTTTACAACAAATGCTAAAGGAACTTTTCTAGGCAGGAAATACAAGAGAAGGAAGAGATCTACAATAGAAAACCCAAAACAATTAAGAAAATGGTAATAGGAAAATACATATTGATAATTACCTTAAATGTAAATGGATTAAATGCTCTAACCAAAAGACATACACTGGCTGAATGGATACAAAAACAAGACCCATACATATGCTGTCTACAGGAGACCCACTTCGGACCTAGGGACACATACAGACTGAAAGTGAGGGGATGGAAAATGATATTCTATGCAAATGGAAATCAAAAGAAAACCGGAGTAGCAATTCTCATATCAGACAAAATAGACTTTAAAATAAAGACTATTACAAGAGACAAAGAAGGATACTACATAATAATCAGGGGTCAATCCAAGAAGAAGATATAACAATTGTAAATATTTATGCACCCAACATAGGAGCACCTCAATACATAAGGCAAATACTAACAGCCATAAAACAGGAGATCGACAGTAACACAATCATAGTAGGGGACTTTAACATGCCACTTTCACTAATGGACAGATCATCCAAAGTGAAAATAAATAAGGAAACACAAGCTTTAAATGATACATTAAACAAGATGGACTTAATTGATATTTATAGGACATTCCATCCAAAAACAACAGAATACACTTTCTTCTTAAGTGCTCATGGAACATTCTCTAGGATAAATCATATCCTGGGTCACAAACCAAGCCTTGGTAAATTTAAGAAAATTGAAATCATATCAAGTATCTTTTCTGACCACAACGCTATGAGACTAGATGTCAATTACAGGAAAAGATCTGTAAAAAATACAAACGCATGGAGGCTAAACAATACACTACTAAATAACCAAGAGATCACTGAAGAAATCAAAGAGGAAATAAAAAAATACATAGAAACAAATGAAAACATGACAACCCAAAACCTATGGGATGCAGCAAAAACATTTCTAAGAGGGAAGTTTATAGCAATACAATCCTACCTCAAGAAACAAGAAACATCTCAAATAAACAACCTAACCTTACACCTAAAGCAATTAGAGAAAGAAGAACAAAAAACCCCCAAAGTTAGCAGAAGGAAAGAAATCATAAAGATCAGATCAGAAATCAATGAAAAAGAAATGAAGGAAACAATAGCAAAGATCAATAAAACTAAAAGCTGGTTCTTTGAGAAGATAAACAAAATTGATAAACGATTAGCCAGACTCATCAAGAAAAAAACGGAGAAGTCTCAAACCAATAGAATTAAAATGAAAAAGGAGAAGTAACAAGTGACACTGCAGAAATACAAAGGATCATGAGAGATTACTACAAGCAATGGAATAAAATATTTCATTTATTAAATTTATTTTAAAATAGATCAAAAGAGTGAAAAATTTTTCCTCCAAAAACTATGAAATATTGTTGAAAAATTAAAGAAAACCTAAATAAATGGAAAGATACCTCATGTTGATGAATTGGAAGACTTAATATTGTTGAGATGGCATACTCCCCCAGCTGATCTACAAATGAATAAAATTCCTGCCAAAACACCAACTAACATATTTGCAGAATCTGACAACCTGAACTTAGAACTACTCATGTGGAAAAGGAAGGAACCCTGAACAGCCTAAACAAACTTGAAAAAGAACAATGACTGAGGACTCACACTTCCTTATTTCATAACTTATTACAAAGCAATGGTAATCAAAAGAGTATGTTATTGGTATAAGGCTAGAAATAGAAAATATTCAATGGAAAAGAATTAAATCAACAAATAAATACTCACATTTATGTTTAACTGATTTGTGACAATGTTTCCAAGACAATTCAGTGGGGGAAAGAACAGTCTTTCCAACAAATTAACCTGGGACAACTGGATAATCACATGCAAAAGAATGAACTTGAACCCTACTTCACACCATGTACAAAAATTAACTCAAAATGGGTAACAGATCTAAATGTAAGAGCTAAAACTATGAAACTCCTATAAGAAAATATAGAATAAATCTTTGTGATCTTGGGTTAGGCAGTTTTCTTTGATATAACACCAGATATACAAGTGACAAAAGAAAAACAGGTAAATTGGATTTCATCAAAATGTAAAACTTTTGTGTTTCAAAAGTCACCATCAATATAGCAAAAAGAATACACACAGAATGAAAGAAAATATCATCAAATCACATATGATAAGAGACTTGTACCTAGACTATATAAAGAACTCATACAATTCAATAAAAAATGAACCAATTGAAAAAGGGGCAAAAGATCTGAATAGATATCTCTCCAAAGAAGATATGCAAATGAGCAAGAAGCACATGAAAAGAAGCTCAACATCGTTAGTCATTAGGGAAAATGTATATCAAAACCACAATGAGATACCTCTTCACCTGCAACCCTACCCTGCAACCCAAGAGAAGGGGCCTCAGGATGAAATCTACTTTGCCAGCACCTTGATCTCGGACTGTTGTTTAAGTCACCAAGTCTATGATGTTTTGTTATGGCAGCCTGAGGTGACTTGGACAACTGAAATTGACAAGATCTTCTAATCAATTAGATGTGCACTGGAGAGATGAAAGATGATTGAAAGAGTGAAGTAAAAATGATTCTGAGGTACTTGGCCTGAAATGGGAAATGCAGGTTTGGGCAGGAAAATAAGAAATTAGTACTGCACGTATTAAATTTGAAACATCTAAGCGAAGATGTTATGTAGAAAGTTGGATATTTGAGCGTGGATCTCAGATTCAAGGCTAGACATTTAAATCTGAGATTCATCAGTGAACAGATGATATGTAAATCATGGGACTGTGTGAACCCGCACAAATATGGTGAGAAAAAACAATAGGTCTGCACTTGATCTCAGAGTACTTCAGTGTCTAGAGGTCAAGGTGACAAGCAGCAAACAGGACTGCAAAGGAGTCACCAGAAAAGTAAGGAAAAATCAAGAGAATGGTATCCTGTAAACTGAGTCATCATGTTTTTAAAGTGTGATCAGCTTTGTCAAATATTGCTAAGAAGGTAAGTAATGAAGATTCATATTGATTATTGGATTGGCCATGGTAAGATTCTGGGGACCTTTGGTAGTTTCAGAGGATGGTGGGTGAGTATGAAGCCTTAATTGGTCCATGCTTCCCACCAGAGTGTCGACTGTAATGCAGCAAGGCCCCCTTTTCCTCTCCCCTAACCCCCAGCCCCTCAGACCTTTACACCTGTTCATTCCACCCACCAGACCCACTCGGCCATTCACTAGTGTCTGCACAGCTGAACCACGCAGAAGGGATTGTAGGCAAAAGGAAAAACAAAGAAAACAGATTATTTGCTTCAAAGACAAAACTATGACAGTGAAAACGTTACTTAACCTTCATAGCATTTTTTGAAATATTGACTTATGTTGATATTTTTAAGACTTTAATGTTAAAAATAAAAGTACGTTAAAAATGGAGGGCAGAAAAATACCTGTTTAAAAAACAGTTTCAGATCTATTAGTAGTAGGTTCTTAAAGATATCTACCCAACAATTAATGGTTGGCAGGACCAGGAGGGTTAAAAAAAAAAGTGAATTATTTACTGATATCCAGAATTTAAGGAAAAAACTCATCACCATCTCTCTCAACTCAGAAAAATATGAACCACTGGTATAGGGTTATCAAATAATGGTGGAAGAGGTGTACTTCCATCTACACATGTATTCTCAGCCGATTTCTAAAAAGCAATGCAATCAATACAGAAATTTGTTATAGGAAGGGAAACAGAGGTTTACCGGTGACAGAAAAAAAAGCCATTGGTAAAAAGGATACTTTTAGTATAAGTCAATTTCAAGGTACTTACAGACACAGGGGCGCTGTGGTCAGGAGGCAGGAGGTTTTCACCTGTATCTCAATATTGGAGTAAAACTCCTAAATCCACAATTAATGAAGGAAGTTCCAAGTGCCCTGAGCATCACAGGGTACTTCCCGGGTAACAAGATGAGCTGCCCAGGTGACTAATGGCAGGGCCCGTGACTCGTGGCAATCACAGTGTCTGGTGATGTAGTCAGCTCTAAGTGCAATCTTGGCATCAAGCACCTATATTGCCTTAAGACTGGGTCCATGTGGATCGGCTCTGCTTATGTGTCCTGGAATAACAGGACCAGAAACTGCAGATAAAACGTTATTCCGAAGAAACATGCCGACTTCAGGATGTAACTTCAAGCAGCTGGGCCAAAGGCCGCCCTGGTGAGGCAACAGAGCAGTGGAAGAGCATGGACTTTGGGACCAGACTCCTGGATTCAAGCACTGCTTCACCACTTCTCACTGTGTAACGCTGGGTGACTTACTAGCCTCTCTGTGCACGGTTACCACACCTGTAAAATGAGAAAGACAGTAATACATACTTCCAAGGGTGCTGGGAGGATGACATAGACCAAAACAAGGAGCGTTCTTAGATCAGCGGGGGGCATATCATATGTGCTATACAAGTGTTCGATTTCTGTAATCACACTGGAATAAATTACCTGGGTTAGAGAATATATTATGTCCCTGTAGTTCAGTAGTGTTTGAAGTATCCAAAGCCCAAAGTGAAGCTGCATGAAGTTGTGATTAGAAAAAGTGAATGAAAAGATAATGAGGAAAGTCAAAAAATAACCCAGGGAGGAGACTTCATGTAATGATGCTCATGGAGGGAAACTAATGAATTTCCCTTGGCAGCCCGTGGATCTAAATGTCACTGCAATTGTATTTAGAAGGATTTCTGTGGTTCAGAACCGCCCTGTATCAGTTTTTACAGCCTGAAATAAGCCCATAGCTCAGGGCTTGGAAATAAAACTGGAAAGATCCAAGCTGTTTATTATTAGGACATTTTTGTACATTTAAAAGAAATAACTACAAAGTTTGTTTATTCAAAGGCAAATATTTTATGCTCAAAATAATATTTTTTTAAAAAGAATAATGGTGAGTACTAGACAGATTATGTGCTTTTATTTTTATCTGTGGCTAATACTATAAAACTGAAAATAATTAAATAGTGTCTTGCTGTTTTCTGGGAGGGAGGAAAAGTCCGAAATACTTGTTATTTTCCTTTTAAAATATACACTTTAAATGGGTGTTCGCCACCTTCACTTTCACTGCTTCAACTACTCGGGTAGTACTCCATCCACATGGACTCAGGAAGACCATGGACCTGGGCTCTGGTGTCCGACGTGGCAGCTACTAGCTACGAGTGGCTACTAAATACTCGAATTGCAACTAGTGGGACTGAGAGACTATAAGTTTAATTTATTAGTTTTCATTTAAGTTTAAAAACTGATGCTCTGGGCTTCCCTGGTGGCACAGTGGTTAAGAATCCACCTGCCAATGCAGGGGACACGGGTTCGAGCCCTGGTCCGGGAAGATCCCACATGCCATGGAGCAACTAAGCCCATGCACCACAACTACTGAGCCTGCGCTCTAGAGCCTGTGAGCCACAACTACTGAGCCCACGTGCCACAACTACTGAAACCTGAGCTCCTAGAGCCCGTGCTCTGCAACAAGAGAAGCCAACACAGTGAGAAGCCCACGCACCGCAACGAAGAGTAGCCCCCGCTCACCGCAACTAGAGAAAGCCTGCGTGCAGCAACAAAGACCCAACGCAGCCAGAAATAAATAAATTAAATAAATTTAAAAAAAACACCCAAAACCTGATGCTCTATGAAGTTATTGGAAACTTTAAGTGCATTGTAGAACAATTTGAGTATTTGAATCTCCTTTTTCAACTATAAATGTTATGGAATCTAAACATGGATCCAGTATGTCCCATGAAAACTTAGCATTTAAATTAAGATGCTTTGTAAGTATAAAATACACAGATTTTGAAAACTCAGTACGAAAAACAAAAAGTAAATTATTTTATTAATATCTTTAAAATATTGATATTGTACTAAAATTATATTTTGGATATGAATTAAATAAAATATATTATTAAAATTAATTCCACTTATTTCTTTTTCTTTTTAACGTGGATACTAGAAAATTAAAAACTATATTTGTAGCTTGCGTTATATTTTTATTGGACATTAACCTTACATTCCAGAAGGTACAAATTCATCAGAGGATAGGTTTCCACTTAATATGAATCCTTTGAGTGAAAAATAATTTGATATGCATATTTAAGAAAACAAATTTACACTTATGATTTGTACTGGAAATTTAATTGAGTTCCCCACTTTTTTTTTGAGAATATACATCTATTACCTAATTAACATGAGTCTCATATGAGAATCTGGTAGTAAACTTGCTTTGCTTTATTATTGTATTAATAAATAGTTTATTTATGACTATCTAGGATATCATTTAGTCTTAAAGAGGTTTAATAAATACTAGTTTTCTTAGATCTTTTGGAACATAATTATTATGTAGTTGATGTTCCTGAATGAGAGTTCTATTTTATACATAATCTTTTTTTAAAATTTGTAGTACTACATAGACATGTATACAAAATGTTATGCTATGTATAATTTAAATTTCATTTAAAATATATTTAATATGTTAAAATTCTTCTGTAAGAATGCCTAAACTCACTTCAAGGAAAATTACATCATGTTAGGCATTTAGTTTTCCTAGTCTCCATTTTTAGTGTAAATATACCATATTGAATAATGGATGGCCAACACGAATTCCAGGTATAAATAGGCATTTTGTGTTCCTTTGAGAACTAACTACAGACTACTGATTAGGAATTCAGTGATTCATTATTCATATCTCAAATTTTATTTGTATTGAATATATAAGGGAAAAAATTCATACATTATTTTTCTTGTATTATTTTTGTCTTAGTTTTTATTAGAAATTTTCAAACATACAACAAAGTAGAGTTTAGTATAGTGAATTCTCGTATTTCTATTACCATGATTCATCAACAGTCGGTATCTTTCTAATCTTATTTCATCTTTGTCCCTAAATAGTTTTTTCCAAAGTATTATTAAGCATCATTTTATTCACTCATAAATGCCTTGATAAGTGTATTTAAATTTTTTCTAATAAACTTACCACACCATCATAACCTAATATGGACCCCATGTGCAAGTATCATTTTAAAGTTGGCTTGTTTGCATCAGGATACAAATAAGATCTACTTTTTGTGACTTTGAGGTTTATCCTTCGAATGGGCCGTCTCCCACACCACACTGACAGGTACAGGTAATGGATGCGAGTCTGCGGGTGCCTTTGCTCTTCAGTGTGGTAGCCGTGCAGGGGCTGGACCTTATTTTCTCAATAGCTGTAGTTGTATATAAATGATATAATCTGTAAGGTTTTGTAGAACATATACAGTAAGTCCCCTACATACCAACCTTCAAGTTGCAAACTTTCAAAGATGTGAACGTGCATTCGCATGTCCAATCACGTAAGTTAGTTCACGTGTCTGGCATACAGTGTCACATGCGTGCATCCTCTACAAGTGGTTGTGCTTTTGTGTACAGTACAGAATACAGTAGTACAGTATCTTTATTTCAAGCCTGGGATGTCCGGAAACAAGCCTAAAGCAATGGTGATGTAGCTGGTACTACTAAGAAGCGCCAAGCAATAACGATGGAAACAAAAGTGAAAATAATTGAGAGAGTGGAGCGAGGCGAAAAGATGGCAGATGTCACTTGTTCTTATAACATGACTCATTCAACCATCTGCTCAGTTGTAAAGAACAAGGACAAGATCATAGAACTTGTGAAGTCTGCTGTGCTGACGATGTTGACAAAATATTGAAGAAGCATGGAAAAGTGATGGAGGAGATGGAGAAACTTCTCAGCGTGCGGATGCAGGAAAAACATCAGCGCTGAGTCCTGCTCAGCTTAATGCTGATTCAAGAGAAAGCTAAAAGCCTTTATGAAGACTTGAAGAAGAAACACGGCAAAGAATCAGAGGGCACATCTATTTTTTTTTTTTTTTTTGCGGTACGCGGGCCTCTCACTGTTGTGGCCTCTCCCGTTGCGGAGCACAGGCTCTGGATGCGCAGGCCCAGCGGCCATGGTTCACGGACCCAACCGCTCCGCAGCACGTGGGATCTTCCCGGACCGGGGCACGAACCCGTGTCCCCTGCATCAGCAGGCGGACTCTCAACCACTGCACCACCAGGGAAGCCCCTCAGCAAAACATTCTTTTGCTGCACGACAATGCTCTGGGCCACCCCCCATTCATGGATGACTTTCATCCCAACGTCAAAGTAGTGCATCTGCCACCAAATACTACATTGCTCATCCAACCTATGGACCAGGGAGTTACAGTGACTTCCAAGAAATACTATTTACTATTCACACTTTTCATCAGGCAGTAAAGGCGAGTGATGAATCAGGAAAATCCTTGCAACAATTTTGGAAGGACTACAACATCTACAAGGCCATAAAAAAACACTGACTTTGCTTGGCGTGAGGTTACAGCCGTCACCATGAATGGGGTTTGGAAGAAACTTTGCCTGAAGTTTGCTCCCGATATTTATGGATTTGAGAAGGTGGAAAAAGAGTCCAAAGAGGTCTTAGCAACTATAGTGACCCTGAGCAAGAAGCTGGAGCTAGATCTGCAAGAGGACGACTTCATTGAACTCCTTGCTGTGCAACAAAAGGAGCTTGCTAATGAAGACCTGATGGAACTGGAGGCCCAGAGAAAGGACAGAGAGAGACAAGAGGAAGAAGAAGTAACTGAAGAACTGAAGAGATTCACGAAGAGGAAACGGCAGGGGATTTTCTTTATCTGAGGAGGCACTGTTAGTTTTTGAGGCACAGGACCTGAACGCAGAACGGTACACAAAGGTTGCAGCAGCCATTCAGCATGCAAGCCAGTGCTACTGTGTCACCTATGATGAGAAAAAAAGAGCTGCTACCAGACATCACTGGATCGCTCTTTCTCAAGAGGGTAGATAGAACTGAATCCAGCAAGGAACCAGCACATGTGCCATCAGCGTCAGGCGTGAGTGAAACTTCAGCTCGCCCTCCGTCTCCTGTTGCTGAGGGTCCTTCATTTCTACCCTCTCCCACCTCCTCTCTTCCAGTCAGTAACTCTTCCTGCCTGTTCACTCGGTGCCAGTCCCTGGATGCCAGCTGTTGTGCTGCACTGCTGTGCTTTTCAAAGTACTGTACTGTAAGAATAAAAATACTTTCTTTATTTTTTGTGCATTTTTAAAAAATGTATTATTTGTGTGAAAAGTATTATAAACCTATTACAGCAGTACTATAGAGCCGACTGGGTTAGTCGGGTACCTAGGCTAACTTTGTTGGACTCATGAACAAATTGGACTTACAAACATGCTCTCAGAACGGAACTGGTTCCTCGGCAGGGTAATTACTCTATTTAGCTTTGAAACTGGTTAAAATAAAATTTTTATTGATTACTGGCAAATAAAGGAGAGAGAAAGGGAGATAAGAAATGGAAGGTGAAAAAGTAAAGATCGGGAGTTTGAAGTGTTAAACATTTTTTCTTCCCATTCATGTTTTTATATATGTGTGTACGTATGTGTATATGTGTGTGTGTGTGTAAGTTTGCGTATGTATGCATGCATGTGCACTCATGTGTGCATGTATATGTGAATGTATGTGTGTGTTCAGATGTATATGTGGATGTACCTATCTGTGGATGTATGCACGTACTCAGTTTGCTCTAAAAGGGAGAGACCACATAAAGTTTCAACTGGAAGACAAATGAGGTTTAAGCGAATTTTAAAAACTGTACATTAAAGGGAACGAGCTAGCAAAGAGCCAAGAACTGGCGGTCAGGAGGGGCCGCGCATCAATCCGAGTCTAACCCCTCCTGACCCGCGCCCTTCCTTCCTGCAGACACGACCCCACCACGGACACGACGCGGATGCTCGGCTGCTGTGCTGACGTGGAGTCAGTTCTGGGGGGAATTTGTCACCAAACCCTTTCCCGGAGCCTAAGCGCATCTTTTGTCAAAAACGCCTCCACTGAGACGACATTAAGATACCTCGTTGCCAGCCTCCTGTGCGGCCCTTCGGCCCTGGGAGGAGCCGCTTCCCCTCAGAGGCTGACTGACTGTCGGCCACCTCCGTCTGGGTCGTAGCCGGGTGCCCTGGAGCCACCAGCGCCGGAGTACAGACGCCGTCGCCTCGATGCCCTCCCGGGAGCCCCGCCCTCTTCAGCGGAGCCAAGTCGTGCCTGTGCGCATGCGTCTGCGTGTGTGCGCATGCGTCTGCGTGTGTGCGCATGCGTCTGCGTTGTGCGCAGTGCCCCTGCGCGCGTGCGCAGTGCCCCTGCGCGCGCTTACCGCGCACACGCGGGTACCGAGCTGCTGAAACGGGAGTGTTGCCGGCGTGTGGTGAGACGAGGTAACGCCAATATGTTGGAAGTTCTAAAATGACTTTCTTTTTTTTGTGGTACGCGGGTCTCTCACTGTTGTGGCCTCTCCCGCTGCGGAGCGCAGGCTCCGGACGCGCAGGCTCAGCGGCCGTGGCTCACGAGCCCAGCCGCTCCGCGGCGGACCGGGGCACGTAACCGGCGTTCCCTGCATCGGCAGGCGGACTCTCAACCACTGCGCCACCAGGGAAGCCCTAAAGTAACTTTCTTTTTTCCCCCCCAAAGTGATATAAAATGTGGGCATTTGTTTGTCTGTTTCCCGCAAAAGCCAGAGCTGTGAAAGATTCCTTTATTAATAGTTTAAAGAAATGATTAAACTTCAAAGGGAACCCACACACTTCTTTCCTGGGAATTTGTGGAAAATCCCAGAGAATTTACTTGGTGTTAAACGCACTGTCTTTCAGAATTCCTTCCGGAGAATCCTGGGGGCTAGGAAAGGCCGGTAAAGCAAGGTGATGCCGTAATTTCATCATGAAAAACCCTGTTTATGGGGAGCTCCTCAGTATCTCTCTTCACACCTCACTCAGTATTTCTGTTTCCTTCCAGATTTTGGAGTTTAGTTTTACTTTGTAGGTCTTAAAATGTGTTTTCACAGTTTTCCTGCCCACCCCCATTTTCTCTGTTCTCTTAGGTTTTAAAGAAATCAAAAATTGAAAAACTACCATATTTCATACATTACATCTCCCTATAATCCACAGAAAAATGATCACTACAGAAAATGGAATCCCGGACGTCCCTGTCTCTGAAAGATCACTAATCCTGGTTAATCCTACATCTGATGAAAGATGTGTCTGCACATGGAGAGGAAATTTGCTAAAGCCTCATCTAGGGATCAAAGGTCTTTAAGAATCAGAGCTGCAATGAAAGACAATGACAGAATTATTAAACATGACTACATTTCATCATAAAAGATTAATTATTTACTGTAGAATTAAAGGGCTAAAATGACATTAAAATCCATCAACCATTTTCATTTACCCAAGGCAAAAATTAAGCCGAAGAGCATCATAGTGACAAAGAACAATTTGGTCCTTTCTTTAGGCTTTTCTTTTTGTCTTTGGATTATAATTATGATGATAATTGCATTCTTGCTGCAGAGATTAGGCAAAATAATAAAAATTTTGTCACAGAAAGTCGTATAATTTGCTGCAGTTCAAATATTATGAAAATATGGTTAAGAAGTATCTTATATACTAAGACAATATTAATATATGAGCAACTGTAAGAAACTTGAATTGTGTGTAATTTTACACATATATACATATTATTTAACTTATAAATTGCTCACCCAAACATATTTCTCAAATATCCACAGCTAATGCTTTATGTGATGGACTACAAAGAGATTAAAATGTATGTCATTAGAAATTTAACAGATTCCTCAAAATGTTGCATTATAATTAATCGTCTAAAAACACTTTAAATAAGATAAATTTTACCCCAAAAGAATGTTACAGTATTTCTGTCTTACATAATAGAAAGCCTCCTGAAAACTCCTTTGTACATTATCTTTTAAAATCACTTACATTTAGGTATACTTTACATACAATATAATACAGACACTTGAAATGTACAATTTAATCAGTTTTGACAAATGTGTATACACATGTAACCACCATCTCAATCAAGATATAGAATTTTTCCATCACTGCCAAAAGATCCCTCATCTCTTCCACAGTCAAAGTCTCCCCCATCCCTGGCCTCAGGCAATGACTTTTCATTGCTAGAAATTAAATGCTTTCCCTAGAGTTTTCTATAAATGGAATCGTGTAGGATGTGTGATACTCTTTTCTGTTTGGCCTGGTTTGCTCAGCATAATTTTTTAGACATCCATGATGTTGAGTATATCAGTAGTTTATTCCTTTAATTACTGAGTAGAATTCATTTCACAAACATGACACAACTTGTTTCTCTTGTTCTCCAGGTGATGGGCATTTGTCTTGTCTCCACACTGGGGCTGTAATTCATGGAGCCTGTATGATCATATAGAAGTCTTTTCATGCACATATGCTATCTCTTTGGTGAATGCCTGAGTGTGGAATTGTTGATTAATATGGGAGGTGTACATTTAACTCTATAGAAACTTCGAGAAAGCAGTTAAAAGTCATTGTGACATTTACATTCCCACCAGAAGTGCGTGAAGAGTGTTCTCATTATTCCCTGTCCTCACATATTTACACAAATACCATTATGCCATGATTCTTGTAGCTATATAGCACATCTTGAAATCAGGTAATGTAAGTCCTCCAATTTTTTTTCAAGAATATTTTGGCTATCCTATACTCTTTTAATTTTCTAAACCCTCTAGAATTAGTTTATCAACTAGTTTTTTAAAAAGTTTGCTGAGATTTGTATTAGGATAGCATTAAATCTATATAATTCAGTGGTGCTCAAAGACTGGTCCCTAGCGAGAAGCGTTAGCCCTGCCTGAGAACTTCTTAAAAATGTAAATTCTCAATCCCCATCCCACGTCTACTGAATGAGAAAAGCTGGAGGTGACGCCTTTCCTTTGCACTTCTGTCATATATTTCATTGCCACAACTGATCTTAATCACAGAGAGCATTGCTATCTCTCCTTTAAATAGTTATTATTTTTTGAAAAGATTTTGAAAAGATTAAAAACACAGAAAAGTCTTGCATACTTTCTCTCATATATAACATTTCTGGTTTTCTTCATTCCCTTGTGTACATTTGAGGTCTAATTGGAATCATTTTCTTAAGCCAGAGAAATTCTTTAAACGTCTCTTATGGTGTAGATCTGCTGATGACAGATACACTCAGATTTTGTTTATCTGAAAATACTTTGTTTTTCTCAAATAACATTAGGTATGAAAGAGGAGACATTAGAACTGATACCACAGAAATACAAAGGATCGTTAATAAACTACTATAGACAATTATATGCCAACAAATGGACAAACTAGAAACAATGGAAAAATTTCTAGAAACAGACAACCTACCGAGACTCAATCATGAAGAAATAGAAAATCTGATTAGACTGAATAAGTCTGGAGACTTAAGGAGCAATAAATCAGTAATCTAAAACCTTCCAAAAAGAAAAGTCCGGGACCAGATGGCTTCACTAAGTGAATTCTACCAAACATTTAAAGAATTAATAACGATACTTCTCAAACTCTTCCAAAAAGTAGAAAAGGAGAAAACACTTCCAAACTCATTTTATGGAGCCAGCGTTACCGTGACACTGAAACCAGAAAAGGACAGGATAAGAAAAAATTTATAGGCCAGTATCCCTGATGAACATAGTTGCAAAAATCCTCAACAAAATATTAGCAAAATTCGATAGTACCTTAAAAGGATCATTCAGCATGACCAAGTGGGATTTTTTCCTAGGATACAAGGATGGTCCAACATATGCATATCAATGCCATTAATAGGGAATAAATTCCCCTACTTGGTTTGGTCACAAGTGAAAGAAAACCCAATAGGGGTTTAAGGAAATTAGGAATTTATTTTCTTCCATGTACAATTCCAGGAGAATGCAGTCCAGAGATGATGTTGTGGAACTGAAGTGTCAGGGACCTTGGCTTCTTGGGTTTTTGTTCCCAAGGTCACTTTGTGGGCCAAGGTGGCTGCCAGGGTTCCAGCCATTATGTCCTCACTCTAGCAAGTGGGAAAGAAGAAGAAGATAAAGGGAAAGACTTCTTTCTCCCTTAAGGACACCATGCAGAAGTTCCCATTCAGGTTTACAGGTTATTGTCCAGAACTTAGTACCGTGGCCACACTCAGCTACCAGGGTGGAAGGTAAATGTAATCCTTCTTGGTGGCTGGGCACATAGCCAGCTAAAAATTGGAGGTTCTATTACAGAAGAACAGAAACACATTGGAGGACACATAGCGGTCTGAATTGATGCATTCACTCTCTTATAAACTTTTTACCAGTTTGGCTGGAAAAAAATAAGTATATTATGTATGTCTCTGACTAACTAAGCAGAGGATGCTAACATGATTTCATTTCTCCTCAGTCGTGACTGCCTGTTGACCCACGAGCTGGACCCAAGCACTCGGAGACTCCACACCCCGCCCTGTCCTTGGAATGTATGTTCCAGCCACCGTTCCCACTCTAGGAACCCTTTCAGGGGTGCAGCCGTGAGAGAGTAATGTGGTGTTGAGACCACCTGGACTGAACACGTGACTGAGCCTAGGTAAGGCTGCTAGATAGACTGTTAAGATTTGGTGGGTGGATGCAGAGACCTAGCCATTTTGCAGTAACCGAGAATAAGCCTCCTACATAAGTTCCCTGGCTTGTCACACCTGCCACCTACCAACCTGGAGTGGCTGCCTCTTTCTTTGGTCTCTCCTTGCCTCTGTACAGAGGCTGGTTTCAGATTTCACCCGGGAGGCTCTGGAAGTTGTGAACCAACGCTCAGTTCTCAGTGTTATTACACTTGCATCAGATACTTAGGTAGTAGCGTCAGCTACACGGCTGTGTTTCTCTGTCTGTCTTAGATCGTGGAACCGGAATTCTCTGATACGATGCCCTTATTTCAAGACCACTTCCACTGGAGGCAGGATAGCAATGCCAGGGCTCTTCTGCCCATAAGCACATCTTGTTACCACCTAGATAGACAGATAAACCACTGCTCTGCTGGAGTAAGAATAATGCTTTGTTTCCGGATCACACATTTATTGGAATGGAGATCACTTTTTGGTGCAGGTGTTGTCATCAGATGGTGCTGGGCAGATCTTGGAACCGGCGTGTCCTGGTCATGCAGCCGGCATGGTTAGCTCCTTATTCTAGTACATTTTCTCCCACCTCTGCTACCTGTTACCCAGCATCCTGGTGCTTCCTGCTATCTGAACATTTCAGCCACGCCCCTACTCTTGTAGGTCAGCTACAACTCTGATTTGCAAGAAACGTAAGTTCAGCTAAAAGTAGCTTAAGCGCAAGGAGATTTTATCCATTCATACCATTGATTTATTCAAGACACTGACTATGTGTCCAGCACTGTGCTCGGCTCTAAAGATAGTGCCGTGGACCAAATTCCTGACCTTTTCTGGGGGATTCAGACAATAGGCAAACACATGTATACCTAGTGTAGCGTCAGGAAAAGGTAGATGACGTTTCATGAAGAAAAATAAAGCCAGGTCAGCAGATTTTAAAATTGCTTTGGGGGCGCAGAGAAGGACTCTCATCTGCTGAGAGGAGCTGGGATGCTCCAGAGAGCACCCAGGGACACAGCCACGCCTGAGGACTGAGCTGGACCCTGGATCTCAGCACAGTTAAGACGCGTTGTCCTGGCTGGCTTCCTTCTGTGCGTCTGCGCCATGCTTGTCTGTCTCTTCTGTAGACTTTCTCCGATTCTCTGGGCCACAGGGCCACAAACAGGGCATAGAATATAAGTTTCCACGTTTTACCTCTTATGATTTCAGCCACCAGGAACGATTACCCTGCTGTTACTGTGTGACCTGCTGATTACAGGGTCCGATATGGACCGTTCTAGATTTAAACCTGAGACCACCGTGTTCTCCAGATTTGATGCCTAAATTGTCTGTTTGCTCATCTGTGATCAGGAATATCAGTTTCCTGACGTCCCCCCGACTCCCCTAGGAAGCGGTTCTATGGTCAGATTTCCACTTCATTACCGTTAATTTCAGCTCGTGCTTGTTGAGTGCCCACCATACGCCATTCTGTTCTAAGTGCTTCTCGTAAATGTTCTCACACACATGTATGCTTTGTGTGAAACGTCGGGGCTCTCTAGAACCGTGTCTACTTGGGACTGAGCTATGCTGTAGGTGGCTGCAGCTTCTCTTAAGTCGGACGGAAAATAACGACTTACAGTATTTTTTCAGTTGAAACTTAAACAAAATGTGATACGGCATTTACCTGCCTTGGCTGCAGGGTGGTCTAGTGTATTGTCACGAACTCAGAGGCCAGGGCTGGGTTGGAGTCCCTGTGTCACCAGTTACTGGCCACACAAACTGAGTCAGGTTGTTTTCCCTTGCGCCTCTCATTCCTCAAAGGTGGGAGCACAGTACCTGGCCGACAACAAGGGCTGCTGGTGGGCGAAGTACCATCGGAAGATTCCTCCGTGTCCGTGATGCTGATTTGCGTCAAGCTCAAGCCGGTAACTGCCCTGCCACCACCTATCGGCAGCTCCCCGACACTACATCTAAAATTATAATTTAGGGCGAAGGAATGTATCTGCTACCTGCTGAAGAGATGCTAGCCCTTTAAAGCTCAGACAGAGAAGGCCGACACCATCGCCCACCCTCTTTGCGGGGCAGAGATGCAAGGCTTCTTGCACAAATCCCAAATTCCTCCAGGCTTTTCAAAATGTGTCTGTGGTTGCAATAAGTGAACATTGGCTAATGAAACATCTTTCTCCTCAAGTTTGCCATCTCTTCCCACTGACATCAAAGTTAAGAAAAGCCAGATTTAAAGAGGGTTTTATGGATACAAAAGAAAACACAGTGGTGCAAGACTCCCGAGCCAAGCAGAGAACTGGAGCTGGAGGCTCGTAAAAATTGGTTCTGAGAACTGGGCAGAGGACTTCGCCCTGTCAGGGAGCTCAGGGAAGGGAAGGCCAGGAGAGGCCTACAGAGTTCCGTCGTGTTTCGTACCACTAACTCGCAGGATATAACGGGGAGCAGCAGGGCTTGGGCTGCGGGCCCCTGACCCCGTCCCCGAGGGGCCCCGTAAGAGGGAGTCAGAGCCGGCCCCTGGGCACTGCTGGGTCTCGCAGCTCTGGGCGGACGCGTTCTGTCCAGGGTGGAGTTTCCTGTGTGCCCTCTCCGATTTTGCTCTTTGAAATGAATCACATCTCAAGGGCAAGCCAACTACATTTCTCCTGCCTTGTGCCTTTCTCCAACTGGGGAGACCAAAGCACATGTCAGATGGTCTCAGATCAGAAACCAACAAAACAAAACAAGCAAAGCAGGATGTGCTCAGACACCCAAAGAAGCTGAAAGGGGGCTACCGAATTATTTTAAATGTGCAAACGTTTCCCGAGAGGAAGGTGTTGTTTTTGTAAAGGGATCTGTGCTTATGGAAGAAGTATTAGGACATCTGCCTTGTTGAGGAAGAGGAAAAATAATCTTTCTGTCACATACTTTTCATAAGCTGAGCCCCAGTAGAGAGTGGCTGCGACTCTGAGCACTTTGCACTTTATGAGGTTTCTTTTGTCTCTTTAAACTGTTAGGAAATGAAATATTTACAAACAGTCCAGGACTCATAAGCTAGATAAAGCTGAAAGGAAAATTTTTTTCCTTCAAAAAAAAAATCAATTCTGGAAAAAAAAAATCTGTACTTTAGTTACAATACTTGTAATCCCATACTCATGATCAATTATGAGCAGAGCTGAGGCAGTGTCTGAAAATGCCTTCTTGGGGATTTTAACACTTTGGCATGGGTGGACAATGAATAAAAAATATGTCTCTGATCTGCTTTGCACACACACACAATTCACTGTATTAAAATACTTTATATTCAATAAAATGCGCCCATTTTGAGGGTATGGTAAAGTAAGTTCTGGAAATCTCTGCAACCTTGTAATTACAATTCCAAACAGGCTATAAAAGAGCGACATTGTCCCCAAACTCCCCTGTCAAGTTTCTAGTATTCAGCCCCTCTGGTTTAGGCAACCACGGATCCTGAATTAGTCCTGCAGATCAGGAAGCTCCTCATTAAGAGGAATCAGACAGAACGCGACTTCCGTGCCTTGCCTCTTTCACTCAGCATAGAGTTCTTGGGATCCACCTGCACTGCTACACATGTATCAGCAGTATATTATTACTGTTTTGTACTGGATCATATTCCTCTATGAATAGAGCATAGTTCATCAATTCATGTTTATCCATTCATCTTTCAATGAGCATTTCCACTCTTTCCAACTTATTCTGAAGGAAGCTGCTATAAACGTTCACGCACAATCCTTTTTGTGGGACTGATTTTCTTTTCACCTGGGTAAATATAAGGAGTGAAGTTGCAGTTATAGGAAAAACTGCCGAACAGGTCAAAAAGTGGTCGTGCTACTTCATTTTATCCCTTCACACAATGTAAGAGCATTCCAGTGGCTCCACACTGTCCCGACATGTGGTATTATCAAGCAGTCGTTTTTATTTCAGCCATTCTAAGGGTTCCTTACCTCATTGTGGCTCAATTTACTCTTCCCTGAGGACTGGTAATGTGGTGCATCTATTTTATGTGCCATTAATATATTTTCTTTTGTGAGAGTTTATTCAACTCTTTTTTTTCCAATTTTTATTTGATTGTTTCTCTTTTTATTGTTGACTTTAAGACTTTAAAAATTCCTTATATATGCTGAATACAAGTCCTCTGTCAGATGTCTGCACCAATAATATTTTCTTTCGGTCTGTACCTTGCCTTTTCCTTTTCTTAACATCATCTTTTGAAGAACAGAAGGCTTTAATTTTCATGAAGTCAAGTTTAGCAGTTTTCCTTTTGCCATTAGTCTTTTTGTGTAGTTTCTGCTACACAAAGGTGGAACTTTTAGGAAATTTCCTATGGTTTCTTGAGAATTTTTATCATGAATGGGTGTTGAAGTTTGCAATGCTTTTTCTGCATCTATTGGTTTCAACTGGCTGCAGGTGGGGCTACGGAGGAAATACACCACTTCTGAGAAGCACATAACAGGACCAGGTGCTTGTGCTCTGGACTCCCCCTTCGTCCCCGCCTTCAGTTTCATACTAGTGCTTCCATTTCACAAACCAGGGGGTCACCAGTTGGCAAAGGAGCAGAATTAAGACCCTTGAATTCAGAGCAGAGCAAAGAAAAAGATGGGGGCGGGGTGGATCTGAGAGCAGACACAGCCCTGAAATCCCTGTCATCTGTGAACATAAACCGTCCCAAGTCTGGGCCACATTCCTCACGGGGGCACAGACCCTGGGAGTGTGTGTGGGCGTTGAAGAAGCCATTAAGATCATGTGTCCTGTTTCAGGTGGCAGATAAAGTTTAGATTCATAAGCTATTGTGACACCAAAGGGCACATGAGAAACTGCCCAGAGGCTGAGTCAGTTACATATGCTGTGACTACACTTCAATTCAGCCTGGTTTCCCACATCGAAGGACTTCAGACTACAATGTAGGCATCATTAAGCATTTAAAAATATTAGCATTTATTTTAATATTAAAATAGTCATATTTGTAAAATGTACATGACTTTGAAACACCGTGAAAGTGAAAAGAAATTGTCTTCCTCTCAGGATGTAATTCTCACCAACCAGACCTCACTCTCCGCGTCAAGGCTCAGACAAGAGATAGTAAACACAGGTTTGCCCTCAGTGAATTTACCAATTTAGTGTGGGAGGTAGGGGGGGGTAACAAAAACATATATATTAAAAATAATCTGAAACAAATACTTAACTACTTAGGAAACTTGCCTTTATTAGGTGCTTGCTAAAGAACCCAACAAATATTTCTTGACTACCCACCATTTGCCAGGCCTGGTAATAAATGTTATAAGTCAATTGCGTTAAGGATGACAGTCTGCTTCTTTGTGGGCCTGTCTCCTACGTTAGAGTCTCTCTAAGGATAGGAGTTCTGCCTTATTTATCTTTTCAATTTCCAGCATTTAGTTCAGTGTCTGACCAGGGCAGAGTACTCAGTAAATATTGCGGACCCAATGAATGGCTGTCTGCTGGAAACTTGCTTACCTCGATGTACTTTGTCGCTTTACTTTGTGTCCATGTGGCTCTCCTAGCCACCATCACACCCCCTCTCCCCACCCGGTATCTATAAATAATTGTGTTCTTCACCCCATCCTAAACCAGTCCTTTACAATGAGGTCCCCTGATTAAGCTCCGTAGCAAAGGAAAAAAAATCAACCAACCACTGCCACCAGCACAAACACACGTGAGTACAAGCAAAATTAGATTTTTAAAAATCCTAGCAGAATAGTCTGAAAAACTGTGAAATGTGAAATCCCCCAGCTACCCCACTGCTGCTGACGTCACTACCAAGCTTCCCTGAACTCACCCTGCCCTCGGGCTGTGCAGGCCCAGCATCTGGCCCATGGGTCCCGGTGGATCGGACTTAAGGCAGGTGCCCCTTGCCACACACGTCTCCGTCCAGAGGGGGTCTGTCTTCACCACCCTACACAGAGCACAGAGCCAGGGAGTGCAGGCTCACTTTATTTCTTAGGAGTTGCCCTTTAGGGATTGAATATTCATGGAGCCCACTTTCTCGACAGATTGTTCTGAAAAGAAAACAGAGCATCCTCCAGAAACAGGGCAAGTGGGGTTAGGAGGCGGAGGTCAGAGAATGAAGGCTGGAGCCCTCTG